>NC_089226.1:49850227-50593245 GCF_963924675.1 Phocoena phocoena | reverse complement strand
AATTGTTCAGCCACTTTGGAAGACATTTTTCTAGTTTCTTTACAGAGCTAGACATAGTCTTACCTATGATCCAGCCATCATTCTCCTAGATAGTTACCTGATTCGAAAACTATGTTCACAAAAAATCCAGCATGCAAATCTTTATAGCTGTTTTATCTATAATAAACAAAAACTGGAAACAATCAAGATGTCCTTCAATAGATAAATCGATAAGCAAACTACAGTATATCTATACAATTGAGTTTTATTCAGCAGCAAAAAGAAGTGAACTGCCAAGTCACAAGACATTGAGAAAGCTTAAGTGTATATTGCTAAATAAAAGAAGCCAGTATGAAAAAGCTATATACTAGACTACCCCATTTATATGGTATTACAGAAAAGGCAAAACTCAAAAGATGCTAAAAAGATCAGTGTTTGCCAGGGACTCTGGAAGAGGGTAGGGAGGATTGAATTGGAGAAGCACAATGGAGTTTTTACAGTGGTGAACATATTCTGTGTGATACTGTAATATAGCATACATGACACTATGCATTTACATTTATTGTACAATGCAGAACAAAGAGGGAAACTTAATGTATGCAAATTTTAAAAAAATCATTTAAGAGGTTAGGGGATCCTAACAAAATATGCAAAAATGTGATAAAATAGTCTCACTATATATATGAAATGTAAGAAATAATATCACTGAAGAGGTTGGAATAAAAAGGTGCTGATCGGGCTTCCCTGGTGGTGCAGCAGTTGAGAATCTGCCTGCTAATGCAGGGGACACGGGTTCAAGCCCTGGTCTGGGAGGATCCCACATGCCGCAGAGCAACTAGGCCCGTGAGCCACAACTACTGAGCCTGCGCGTCTGGAGCCTGTGCTCCGCAACAAGAGAGGCCGCGATAGTGAGAGGCCTGCACACCGCGATGAACAGTGGTCCCCGCTCGCCGCAACTAGAGAAAGGCCTCACACAGAAACGAAGACCCAACACAGCAAAAATAAGTAAATTAATTAATAAACTCCTACCCCCAACATCTTCTTAAAAAAAAAAAAAAAGGTGCTGACCTATGTAACTCTGGAAATGAGTTTATAAGACAACAGTTTAAAAAACGACAAAACCCTGTACATCAGCATTATACTCTGATAAAGTATTTTTTCCCACAGGAGTATGGATCAACAATTCTAATACTACTACATGTGAATACTGAATCGCACAATCAAGTGAATGGATGGTAGATGGTAATAGCCAGGTTCCTTACTGCTGCAGTGGGAATTTACAGATAAGCAAAAGAAAAGGCTATGATCCACGTGGTAATAGGTTAGAAATGGAGACATGAGTATGAACTCAGGCTTAGCTTCCCGTAGATACACATGATTCTGTGTATAAAATATTTATAGATACAGTGTTAAAGTGTTATATACATATACATATATGAGTGTGTTACTATACACATTTCCTTTCTATGTCAACTAACTGTATTTATAGATACATGTATAAGGTTATATACATATAGATGTTTGTTATTATACACATATATTTCCTTCCTATGTCAGCTATGAGAACTAGAAGCAATGACCCAGTAGCAGAAGCACATCTAGCAGTCAGCTCTTGGATTGTAATACCATTCTCCAGTAAAAGGTAGCAAGGGCCTTAGAGAAACTGTTGATTCTAGAACATGGGCAGAAAACACACAAGATGAACCTGGAGCATCTTGTAGTGCCAGGAAGTTAGTAAGTGCTCAAAAACACACACACACAAAGTCACCTGCATGAGTATGTGGATATGTCAAAGGAACACAGGAATCAATTGAAAGAACTGCTCAGTCTAATCATGAAAAAAAAAAAAAAATCAGACAAATTACAATTGATGGATATTCTACAAAATAACAATTACATCTCAAAACTTTCAATGTCATCAAAAGCAGGGAAAGTCTGAGAAACTATCGCAGTCAAGAGGAGCATGAGAGGGCTTCCCTGGTGGCGCAGTGGTTGAGAGCCCGCCTGTCGATGCAGGGGACACGGGTTCGTGCCCCCGTCCGGGAAGATCCCACATGCCGCGGAGCGGCTCGGCCCGTGAGCCATGGCCGCTGAGCCTGCGCGTCCGGAGCCTGTGCTTCGCAACGGGAGAGGCCACAACAGTGAGAGGCCCGCGTACCGCAAAAAAAAAAAAAAAAAAAAAAAAAAGAGGAGCATGAGAGACATAATGACAAAATGTAATATGGTATCCTGGATGGAATCCAGGATCATAAAAAGGACATTTAAAAACTAAGGAAATCTGAATAAAGTATAGATTAATTAGTTACAACATATCAATATTGGTTCATTAACTATAACAAATGTGTCATTCTAATGTAAGGTATTAATAATAGAGGAAATTGATTGTGGAGTACCATGGGAATTTTCTGTACTAATTCACAATTATTCTATAAATCTAAAACTGTTATAAAATTAAAAGTATTTTAAGTGGTAAATAAATAAACCTTTAACACCATGTAATTTCCTAACTTTTTGTTTCCTTATCTTTTTCTGACCTATGATATAACCAAACCTGGGATTTCTATTTGAGACCATTTGAAGACTTCATCCAAGCATTAACAACTTTGAAGCTTATTATAATTCTCTGGTATACCTAAAATAGCTATTATTGTTATTCTCATTTTACAGGCTAGGAAAATAAAGTCAAGAGATATGTGCATTTCTTATGGACATTAGCAAGGAGGTCATAAGGATAGATTTCTGACTCTATCCATTCTTCCTTCAATTACACCATTCTGTTACACAATTACCCTGACACCAAATTACTGACATTTTCCTATGCATATCATCAGTACCTTACACAGGGTCTGATTAATAACAGACTCAGTAAAGAATGTGTACAATAATCAATGCTTCATGTTTAGGTTTAAAGAAATTTATAACTGGAAGAAGATTCAGGGATAATCTTTCCAGCTCAAGCACTTTCATTTTTAGATGAGGAAAATGAAACTCAGAAAAGTGAACTAATTTGCTCAAGTTCATTGCACAGCTAGTTAGCGTCTGTACCAGAGCTGAAATCCAGTTCTACCTGATTCTAGATCATTGGTTATTACTTCAACAGTATGCTAGTTAATAGACTGTGGTACTGGAAAAGTTTTTTCATCTATGGCAGAACACTTAGGAAGCAAATTGCCATAAGAATTGTAATGTTCTTAAAAGTTCAAGGAAACCTCTAAGCAGATGTTGCCTAAAGAGCAAGAAAATAAAAATTAATATAAACCAAGAGAGAACAGCTGTAGACAAATACTCCAGGGCATTAAGTTGAGCTATATGAAGCTGTTGATTTTAAACCTTTTGACCTTCAAAAATATCAGTTTCACATGGTTTAACTGAAGAGTACCTTGCAACTGGATTAACATAGAATAATTTCATAAGGTAAATCTGCCTATCATATTGGTCTACATATTAAAATGGTACCAATTAATGAACCTTTATGTATTTAAAATAGCATTTATTCATCCATTCATTTAGTAAATATTTATTGAGCCTATGTGAAGCATTGAACTTCATGTTTATAGGAATTAAAAGGTATACAAGATAAACTCTAAGCTGAAAAAGAATGTTATTCTAGTCTTAGGACTAAAACATGGACATCACCATCATAAAACAATAGCTCCTCTTCAATAATCAAAATGTAAGAGGAACTATATAATATCCTTATGCAGATATCTCATTTTAATTTTCTAATAATCTTCAGGTTAGATAAATATTATTTCATTTTCCACGTAAGGAAACTGAGGCTTAGAAAGATAAAGACTCAAGTAAATCACAGAGCTCACAAATGCTAGAGCCAGTATCTGGACTTAGGTCTACCTGCCTTCAAAACCAACGTTAATTCTAGTAAATCGCATTGAGTTTGTTGATAAGATGTTGTAGAAGGTGAGGCTGTTGACAAATAAAATGCTTCCACACCACAGAGAAGGATATAAATTAGAAAACTGTTGGTCAATATCTACTCAATCTGAGCATATGCATATTCTATGACCCCAAAGTCTCGTGATACATTTTTCATAACCAAATTTACCATAGGTTTGTCTAATTTTTTAAAAACCTTTTCAAAGAACCAATTTTTGGCTTTGCTTATCCTCGTTGATTTATCTTTTTTTTATTATATTAACTTCTACTTTTGTTTTTATTACTTTTCGGAGGATTAAACTGTTATGTTTTTATAAATGCCTTAATTTGAATGCTTGCTAAAAATTTTCAGTTTTTCTTCCTAGTTAATATAAACATTTATGGATAAAAATTTTCCTCAAAGTAACATTTTTATTGTGCCCATAAGTACTATTTTTGTTAGTATTCAGTTCTAAGTATTTTCTAATTTATTTAGAATTTCTTCCTTGACTTCGGATTAATGTAGAAATGTGTTTTTAAACCTCCAACTGTTTAGGGATGTATTTTTATTTAAATTGTTATTGATTTTTAATTTAATTTCTTTGTGGTCAAAGAATACAGTCTAAATGGAAAAGTCTGATACTGAAGCAATACATAAATTCATGTCAGTGACCACCTTTGGCTGGTTGGTATCATGAGGAAGGAATGACCATCTCAAAATAAAACAAAAAAAGAGGTGTTAAACTAGGGAGAAACAACCTAAGTGTCCATTGACAGATGAATGGTTAAAGAAAATGTAATAGATGATAGACAGATAGATGTAGATATATAAATGAATACTATTCATCCTTTAAAAATAAGGATATCCTGCCATTTGTGACAACATGAATGAACCTGGAGGACATTATGCTAAGTGAAATAAGCCAAACACAAAAACAAATATGATATGATATAATTTATACGTGGAATCTAAAACGTTGAACTCACTGAACCAGAGAGTATAACGGTAGTTGCCAAGGGCTGGGGGTGGGGGAAATGGGGAGTTGTAGGTCAAAGAGTATAAACTTTCAGTTACAAGATGAATAAATTCTGGAGATCTAATGTAGAGATCAGTGATTATTTTTAATACTATATTGTATACTTGAAATTTGCTAAGAGAGTAGATCTAAGTGTTCTCATCATACACCCACACATACACACAAAGTAACTATGTGAGGTCATAGAGGTGTTAATTAACTTGATTGTAGTAACCATTGTGATACATTATATCACAATGTATACACACATTAAATCATATTGTACACCTTTAAAAATTACATTGCACGACCTAAATACACAGAATTTTTATTTGTCAATCATACCTCAGTAAAGCTGAAACAAAACAAATACATAAAAAAACAAACAAAAAAGAATCCTTCCTTGGAAAATTGTTTCAGAGTTGTCTAATTGTCTGTCCCAGCAGACTAATGGGGAAGCATTTATCTATTGCCTATACCCACCTTGGTCAAGGCTAGCCCCAGTGGCATTAGCTTCCCATATTTCCAGTTTTGCAGGTACATAGATGCAAAAGAGACCCTAGGCTCTCAGAGAAGGAAGTGAAATACACAGGTTCAGCCCTGAGCCAAGGCACTAGCTGGTCCGTTGCACCTGCAAAAGTCTGGTCAAAAAACCTCTAGATACCAGGGTAAGAGGTATGGCTTACAGGATGCTGAAGTGCCACAAAACAGATGCCTAATATGCTCCTAACGCTAACTAAATTCCACTTTGTTTTCCTTGTCTCTTTTGTGCTTATGATTTCCATGGTTTCTCCTGAGGAAAAACGACTGGTTAGGCCAAGGGATTTAGGGATTCCTAGGTCCTCCTGCTAGCTATCTCTTAGAAATTCAGATGTAATCATGTCATCTCCCCACTTTAAACTACTTAATAGTTTTCCATTTCTCTTGGAATAAAGACCAGAATCATTTAGAGCCTTCCTTTCTCAGCCAAGCCTCATTTTGTGTCAGTCTTCTGTCTCTCTGTGTTCCAGTGACACTGGTCTTCCTTCTCACCCTCAAGAGCCATACTTCTTCCTCCTCAGGGCCTTGATACATGATGTTTTGTCTGCCCCTTCTCCTGGTTAACTTTATTCATCTTTCGAGTCTTATCTCTAATGTCTAAGAATCATCCTCCAAGAATTCATTTCTGTTTGCACAGACTTTCCTAGGTCCTCCTGTTGTTACATGCCTTCATGACAGTCAACACCATTTAAAACAATGTGTCTATTTGCATGCTTACGTGACCCATGGCTGTCTCATCCATTAAACTGTAAACACCATGAGGGAAGGAAGTGGGTTTATAATTCATCATAATATACCAAGTGCCTGGAACTTACTTGTATATACATCAAAGAAACAGAAACATTCATAGAATCAAAGATTTTTTAGAAAATAAAGTTTTTCACATCCCTACTGGATATTAGCTAAAGTTCTTGGCCCTTATCATTCAGTAATCCTTTCTAGGAAATTTAGATTGCTTTCATTTTGGATCCCTGGAACACACTTTGTTAATTGTTTCTACCTTTAAACCTTTCTGTGTTTTCTCCAGAGTTGAAATGTCCCTCTTTTGTCTTCCACATTTTGTGACCCAGCCCATGTTGCTCCTCTCAGACTCATAGTAGTAAATCTTCCCACAGAACTCCTAAAGTTATTTTTCTCTCTTCTGTTTTTTGTTGCACCTCTGGATCATCAGTTCTCAGGTCTATTGGGCACATTTTAGTTTAGGACCTAGGCCAGAGGTCTATAGCCCTCAGCCTGCAGATTGGAGCAAGTCCATATTGTCTTTTCTTGGACCCAGCACAACCACTCTATTGACAAATGCCAATAATGAATAAGAATTGGCAGAAATACCTAATATAGAAAAATGAAGGTAAATCAAACATGATTTATTTATCTGAATTATATAAAATAAAATCAGCATGGTTAGGGGACCCACCAGAAATATAGGACAGAGTCTCTGACACACAGAGATATATGTAGATTCCCAAAGCCTCACAGTTGCAGATGACAACATCTGTATGAGCAAGAATCACATCCAAACTCTCGGAAGCATAGCAGTCACCTTTGGCACATAAACTAATCTGCATGTGTACCCAGGACAACCTCCTCTTGGCCTGAAGCACCCATCAATCTCAAAGCTTTACCATTCATAATATAAACATGAACTCTACAATATAGAGCCAATCTCTCAAACACCAAGCTCATACTCTCCAGGTTAAATCAAGACTGATCTGATAACATTCCAAAACTCAGTGCTGCAGAACAAGAAAAGGAATCAGTTTGCCAGACATCTCTGGGGAATGAAAACAAGCTCTACTCATTCTATATATGTCCATATATTATTCTTTGTTATTATTATTGTCTTTTTAGTTTCCCATATCTAGAGGTAAGAGATAACACATAAAAATTTAGATTTTCTGTTTCTCTTAGTTTTGAAGGCAAGAGTGGAGACAGATCCCCCCATGGCTACAAAGTAGCAACAGTACTTTTTAAAAGAAAAATGCATACTCTAGTTGATCTTATTTCCCACCATCCACTATTACTTTTCCATGAACAGCTGCATTCATTTCCATTATCTATAAGCCTTTGCTTTTTTTAAAATCCTGATCTAAACTGTAAGCTCTCTGTAGGCAGGGGCCTTGCCTTACTTAGTTCAGCTTTTTCCACATCACTTAACGCATGGCGTTACCTGTAAGCCCTGGAAAAAGTAGACTTGAGGTAAGATCAGTGGACATGGAGTTCAAATCCTAATTCTTCCCCTTGGTAGTTTTAAGGTCAGGGTATCTGTAACACCCATTTGATAGGGTTACTGTGAATTAGATAACATTAGGCAAAGAATCAGAAATATAATAAGTGCTCAGTAGATGCTCATTTATCATTTTTATTTTTACTTAATTGATCGTGGAAAACATGCAAAGAAAAATGAAAACTAGATCATCAGGCCAGCAAGAGACACATTAAACAGATGGCATGGCAACAAGGAGACGAGGCACGAGAGAGCAATTTGAAGAAGTCAGGAATGGTGAGGTTTAATCAATATGGAAATGCAAGCACAAAAGGGCCTGGATGATGCTGAATACATTTTCTTCTCCAATAATGAGGACACAAGCCACCCCAGCAGGCTGTGCAGATTTCCCAGTTTATTATACCAGGGCTCGTCTTACCCTGTACTATCCTGTAATTTACATGGCAAATGAAAGTAGGGTCTGAGATAGGGACACAGAGACTGCTAAGGCTGGCGCAAGCTCACGGGTCAGGAAGGCCAACCCATCTGCAACATAAAGTAATAATAGACTCACACCCTTTATATCTGGTGCTTATGAGGACAATAGTGAAAACACAATAATTATTATTATCTTTCTTTAGTTATTATCACTCATTATGTATTACTTATGCTAAATTATACTGAGCACTTGCTATGAGTTAGGCTTTAATGCTAAATGCTTTACATATTTTGCAACAAATAATTCTCAATACGACTCTATAGAATAAGTTGGAATATGTACTATTATTAGCCCCCATTTATAAATAAGGAATCTCAGGTTCATAGAAATTAAATAACGAAAATTCTCCTATGGCTGTTAAGTGTTGGAGCCATGATTTGAACCACCATCTGTCTGATTTTAGATCCCTTGCCCTTAACTTACCAAAAAAAAAAAAAAAACCAAAAGAAAGAAAGATAAAAGAAAATAAATTCTTTACTGCATGGGAGAAAGAGCCAGGGCACCAAAGGCTAATTCTTGCTATCTATGGGTCATTTAATTTAATTTACATTTTCCAATTTTCAAGACTAGACATTGTGTACTCATAATTTTTGAAAACCAATAAAAATTATTTTTTAAAAAAGCTGTCATCATTGATACCATAGCCTTGGTATCACAATCATCATTATTGCTCACTTATCAAATTTAGTCACTAAACTGGTTTGTGATCTACTAATAGAGAAAAAGCATGAATATAAATAAATGGCTATATGACTATACTGTCTTCCATCAGTGTTAATGGGTGTATTGTTTTTGGAATCTTTTCGATACCCCTTCCCCTAAAAAGGCTGGTAAAAGGATCAGTTAAAATAAGGCTATCTAAAATAAAAATTCAGTGCTTTTGTCCCATTCTGCAACTCTCCCACCAATGTTCCTCCAATGGTAACATTAACACTGACAGAGAATATACCACCTGCTAAGGCTAGCTCTCCCTGGGAAGCTCCGACTTCTAGAAAGGGTTTTATAAAGTTGAGACAGAATCTTTTCTCCATGCACTGATCCCTGTTCTGTTTTCTAGGGTCCCACAGATCAAATTTCACTGTACTGAAATGGAAAGAAGAGAAAATAAATAAGCAGAATAAACAAAAGGGAAAAAGAAACATGTGGGTGCAGAAACTAGAACAATCCCTACAAAAATAATACCTTTGGCAAATCAACCAAGAGTACTGCATTATCAGTAACCTTCTGTAGATATTCTGTAGGAGCAAGCAAATAGTTATTTGGATAACCTTTTTGAGTTGTTCAATTTTGAAGACTTATTTAACCTATCAAAACTGTGTTTACAATTCAATGTCATTCCCTGAGTTTTGCATTTTGTCCCAAGCACAAGCACGAATGCCCTCAGTATACCATTATGTCCCTTTCCTGAGTCAATCTTATAGTAAGCACAGCAGTAGACATTAATTCAGTTATCAGCAAGTATTTATTGAGCACTGACCATGTGCCAGGTACTAAGGTAAGGGCCGACAATGAAGCAGTTAAATAAAATAAAATTCCTGCCAATGTTGGAGTTTACATTCTAGAGGGGCAGACTACAATTAATAAGTATTTAATTTGAGAAGTGCTACAAAGAAAAATAAAGCGTGAAAGGAGATTGACAGTGACTGGACGGGCATGCCATTTTACATGGTGTAATCATGAACTTCCCTTTAGTGAGACAATATTGGAGCAAAGACTTATAGAAAGTAAGAGAGGAAGGTTCTGTAAGGCAGAGAGATGAGTGGTGAAGTACTCAAGAAACAGGAAGGAGAAAGGAGGAAGCCATGAAGAAAGTGGTGAAAGATAATGAAAGATACTGAGGGGGGTGGAAGGGAGTGAAAACAAATCATGTAAGGCCTTATAATCCACAGTAAGAATGTTTTATTTTATTCTGGGAAGCCATGAGAAGGTTTTGGTGAACCACTCTGGCTGCTGAATAGAAATAATTTAAAAGGGAAGGAAAGAAAATAGCGTTTTTAGTTGAGAAGGTATTAGAGTAGCCAAATAAAAGTTGTGGTGACTTGGACCATGAGAGGAACACAGGAGGTGGTGGAAAATGATCAGATTTGGGAGATATGTTTTCAATTAGAAACAAGAGAATTTGCAGATGGATTCGATGTTGTATTAGCTTTCTAGGGCTACCACAGACTGGGTGGCTTAAACAACAGAAATTTATTGTCTCACAGTTCTGGAGGCTGGAAGTCCAAGAACAAGGTGTCAGCAGGATTCATTTCTTCTGAGGTCTCTCTTCTTGGCTTGCGGATGGCCATCTTCTCCCTGTGTCTTCACACAGTCTTTCCTATGTGAGTGTCTGTGTCCTAATCTCTCCTTATAAGGATCCCAATCATATTGAATGAGGGCCCACCCACAGGACCTCATTTTACCTTAATTACCTCTTTAAAGAAGGTCCTATCTCCAAATAGAGTCACATTTCAAGGTACTGAGGGGTTCAGGCTTCAACAAATGAATTTTGCAGGGACACAGTTCAGCCCATAACAGATGTACAATGTCAGCAAAGAAGAGGATGCCAGAATGACCTTACATTTTTTTCTACTCTGAGCACTAAAGTTACCATTTACTGAAAAAAGGAGATCAGGGGAATAGCAGGTTTGAAGGTAAACGTCATCCAGGTGGCACGTTGAGCAGGCAGTTGGATATGATACTAGAATTCAAGGAAAGGTCAAGGATAAAGATACACTGGGATGTTTGTCAGCTACTATACAATATTTGAAAACATGGGATGGTTAGAAAATACGTTTGGTTAGAGAATAAAATAAGTATGCAGATGGAGACCTATGCCATTCCCATTTTTTTTCCAGAAAAAAAAAATCGAATATAAGCCACCCCAAAACAGTAAAGGAGACAGAGAAGGAATGGCCATTGAGATAGAAGGAGGACCCTGAAAATGTGTACCAGAAAAGCACAGTGAACAAAATGTTTCAAGGAGGGAAGGATCAAATGTATCAAAATATGAAAATAAGACAGTAACACGAGGACTGAGAGAAGATCACTGGCTTCTTCCACCCGAAGGTTATGAATGACCTTGAAAAAGCACTATTGGTGACATGATAGAGATGAAATCTTAATTCCCCACATATAATAAGTGGTTTCTGCAATTACTTCTGCTACTTCACTCCTGGTATCTAGAGCATGTGGAGTGGACAACAATTACCTGCATGTCTACATGGACCTAGTTGTCTTCTGACTCCTCTGTGATTGGGCACTCCAGTCCCTTCACTCGACCAAGGACCTTGTAGCTCACCTACCTCTTGCCACCTTATTCTTGCCATGAAATGAAGCTAATTGCTGCTTGGGGTTCCACTCCAAATCAAATGAACCACCCCAAACCACAATTTGTCCACCCACACGGAGCAAGAATCCCAGCTGCTTACCTAGAAACATCTATCGCCATTGTAAACACTCTCTGTCAGCCAGTATGTATCATTATCAGAGCTGATACTTCTGGAGAATTACCTAGAAAATGACTCTAGATACAAAAGAAGATTACATATCTAGGGGGCTACCCACTGGAATATTTCAAACTGTAAATTCTTCTAAAAGATATTATTTTCACAATCATCCATTTTATTGTCATTTTTAAAGATTAAATCATTATTTGCTGTACTGTATGGTATATGAAAATAGGTAGATCTACCAGGCTGTGAATAACCCACTGGTGATGGCATGGTGGTTACCTATTACATGGATATGATAGTGTGTTTCATAAGAGATCATAGCAATGCTTTTATACTGATAACATACTACCGGTAGCTATGGTTAGTCATTTTGTGTTTTGGCCAGTAAACTCTATTTTAGAAAATAAATTGCCCTCTTTTACTATACACAATATAATTAGACTCAAATGACATGAATTTTGAACAAGATGGGCTTAACGGAATGCAATCAGGAGGAAAACAATAAGTGTTATCCTTTTCTTCCCCACTGCCCATTCAGATATCCTCCGCCAGCCTATTTCATAAACTGCTCCTTGTATGCTGTTTCTAAATCATAAAGCAGCCATCACTCAGTAGTTTCATATCCAAAGGTGTAAGAATAAAATAAATTAAATCTAGGCTTCATTTAGAGTTAAAATTTCTGCCCTCTCTCAGCTTAGACCTGCTGCTTTAAAGGTATGTGTTTGGTTTATTTTCTACTTTGTGCTTTTATTCTTTCCCCATTTACCAGGTTGCTTCTGCCATCTCCAGGGCTGAAGACGGGGGAGGTATAAAAGGTTTGGAGGCAGAAAGGTCTTAGCTGACTGGCATGCCATATGCTCACGTCTGGGCTCTCTGAACTTAGATTTTTAAGCGGATCTTTTTCTCATGGAATGCTTTCATGGGTTCTGTGGAGAAGCCCCTTCATTCAAGTGTTGCAGTCTTTTCCTACATTCCCTAACATGGATAATACATCCTCATTCAACCTCTGGCTGTACATGAAAATTTGCACGCATAATCTCTTTTATTGATTGTTGGTGCTCCAGCATCCCTCCAGGCAACCCCCTGGGCAATGTCCCTTTAACATGACCTCAGGTGTTCTCTTTCTCTCTCTTTCTTTCTTTCTCTCTCCCTCCTCACACTACCCCCACCCCACAGCTGATATCACAGATACACACTTTTGACCCTCAGAAAACATACCTTGCCTCACCATTGGTAAGAGCACAGCACAGGTACTTCTAAAATTTCTAAAATGCAGCTACCACCCAGGCCAGTCCAGCCACACCCTTCACTTTTAGACCTCCCGGGCATAGGTCCAGTACCAGATTTTGCATCTTGACAGACTCCAGGGGCAAAGGATCAAGTTTTCCAAGTGGCTTCCTTGAAGTTTCATTTGGCATGAAGAGAAAGGAGAATTACTGACTCCACTGCTCCACAAGTCCAAAGGACTACCTAACCCCACTCTTGAAAAAGCTGCAGCTCGAATTCCCAACTACTGTCTTAGTCTCTCTAATGCCTTTTGGATAACTGAGGTGGCAAGTGAACTAAAAGTGGAAAAATCAATTCTTGACTGCCTGCTTTGTAAGTTCCATTCAGGTTTGCACCTCACTTTGGAATGTGAGAGTATTTGCCACCTATTTTCTTGAGATTTTAGCCAACAATGACCAATGTATTTTAATATCTTGCTACCTTAGCATATAAATATACTGCATAATAAAAACATTTCATTTGGGGAATTAATATATTAAAACTGTATTCAAAACATGTTCAGCCCCAATGGATCAGGTCATTGACATTCTAGGTAAAGAAACTTCTATTGGGCTTTAAAATGTGGCCTAGTCATACAATGGAATACTAGTCAGCAAAAAAATGAAGAAACTGGAGATAAACACAGCAACATGGATGAGTCTCAGAAGCTCTATGCTGACCAAAGGTAGCCAGACACAAAATAGTGCATATTTATGATTCCATTTACATGAAACTCTAACAGAAACAAATCTAAATCTTTAGAGATGGAAAAGCATATCGGTGGTGGCTTAGACAGGGTGAGGGAGTCTCACTAGGATAGGACACGGGAATTTTGGAGGTGACAGAAATGCTTGTGGTGACTATATGGATATAGGAGTATATAAAGATGTCAAAACTCATCAAAATGTAACCTTTAAATAGCTAGTTTAAAATTTTTTGTAAATTTAAGTTTATTGGGTTGGCCAAAAAGTTTGCTCGGGCTTTTCCGTAAGATGCTATGAAAAACCTGAACAAACTCTTTGGCCAACCCAATATATATACATATATGCATATGTAGGTGTTTATACACACACACACACACATATATACACATACATATACACACACGCACTCCTATATTAGACGTGGGAGCTACACATCTGGACTGCATCGTATTTGCCCTTATAGAATTGTTTTCATTGAAATGTGCTACATTTTTATGTTTTATCATAAAACCCCCAAAGGGTACTGTAGAAAAGTAGCCTCATTAACACAAGCTGTATTTTCTTGAGGGATGCTTTTGAGTGTGTTGTTCACCATGTTATACAATATTCTTTCTATGAGGAAAAACAAGAGAAATTTCAGTAATATGTGAGTTACTTGCAAACCATGTTTTTTACCCTGTGGACACTAAAACGCATAAAGGATCATTTCTTTCCTCTCTCAGGTTACTTTTACCAAACTCAGAGCTGTGAAACCTCTGGTTTTCATGGCATGCATTCTGTACAGTAACACAACTTTTTAGTTCTCTCTGTTTTCTCATTAATATTCAAGTCTCCTGAATTGGCATTGATTTATTATTGCAGAAAGACATAAAGAAATTAAGTAAAAAGCAAATTCTTGAAAACATCTGTCAACCAAAGAGAAAGGCTATAACAGACCATAAAAGCAACCAGACCGGGCTTCCCTGGTGGCGCAGTGGTTGAGAGTCCACCTGCCGATGCAGGGGACACGGGATCATGCCCCAGTCCGGGAAGATCCCACATGCCGTGGAGCAGCTGGGCCCGTGAGCCATGGCTGCTGAGCCTGCGCGTCCGAAGCCTGTGCTCCTCAACGGGAGAGGCCACAACAGTGAGGGGGCCCGCGTACCGCAAAAAAAAAAAAAAAAAAAAAAAGCAACCAGACCAATAATTAAACTCCAAATGCTAACGATCTGCCCAATCCCTCTTGATACATGTAAGACATAAAAATTCATCATAGAATCCAGGCTTATGAAAGGTGGAATCTGTTTTATGCCATTATTGCTAAGAAATCTGAGCTGTGGGTCAAAAGGAGACAATCTAAGGAAATAATGCTACTGGGAAGACTCTGAACCTTGTCTTAAAATCAAAGGAAATAATTTTAAGAAAGTTCAATTCTATTAACTGGAAAAAAAAAGGAGGATTAAAAAGTACTCATTTCACTGTGTTGTTTTAAGTATTAATTAAAACGATGGGTGTAAGAGAGCCTGCTAGTGTTGTTATTTTAAAAAGTTAATAAAAGTTAAATTATACAAACAGCATCTAGGAAAACAATGGTTGATGGCTTATCAGTGAGGAAAGAGTGAGGCAAGTAGAGTGTGTGTACCATGTACAGCTGCTTCTCACACAACAGGGGCTTGAGATGAAAAACAATGTACAACTATTTCAGTATTTTCTCCTCTGGCCATTGGTGATCATTAGTGTTCTGTGTTCATTCCTTTCACAGCTGTTCTCAAGTTCACTAGTCATCTTGTGTTTTATCCTGTCAGCACGTTTCTTACATCCTCATCCATTTACCCTTCTCAAGCATTCTCAGTAGAATCCCATATACACAAGCAACATTCTCTTCACATTTTCCTTTTGTTTCTAGTTTGCTCCCAACATGTCTTCACAGGGCGGGGGACAGCATTGCTAAGACTCTCTCCAGTGAGGGAGGAAAACTGCAAAACATTCTGTAATTTTTGTCTCTAGGTCCACAGGAGGTAAAGCCTTTCTGTTCATCTACTAGCTCATTTGACAAGGAATAACTAAACACCTTCTACATGTTAACTGCTATGTAACCAATGGTTGCAAAGTGAGTTCACAAACACTGCCTCGACAACCCTCAGATCATCTTGGTGCCTTATTCGTGTCTCCATTTCACAAAGGGAAAACTGACACTAAATGCAGAGGGGTGACATCCCCAGCCTAGAGATTAGGCTCATATCAGCGACTCTCTGCAGTAGGAAAGTTTCAAAGGAACCTCCCATGACAATATAGCTAATTCCTAGATGCACTGAAAGAAACTTTATAATAAACTGAAAACACGTAAGGAAGTAAGGGTAAAAAAGAAAGGAAAGAATAAAAGAAGGAAGGAAGGGAGAACAGCAACAGAGAGCTAAAACAAGATTTGAGAGTGATGGACTGTAAGAGAACATGGAAATCAGGTTATCTCAGGATAAATGCCTAAATCAAGGCTGTGTTAACTTGAGCCCACATGAAGTTGGACAGGATGAATCTGGGAGTCCCCTACTTTAAGCCCAGACCCTCAAAGAGGACTAATGCGATACTAAATCAGCAATGTCCAGCAGTTCCCAACAGAAACAAATGAAACCCTCTGAAGGAAATCATCATTAATTCACACCCCCACGGTGCATTCAGATTCCACTGAACCAATAAAATTAAGTAAAAAGTTCCAAAAGGAAACAAACCACCACACGATTTGGCACAAACGACAAAGAATAAATTTCTTTAAATGACCCAAGGTCTCAGTTACGATATTTAACAGTATTCAATGTTTAAAGAAAAAAAGTTAAGGTGGAATTAAGAACCTAGGAAGTAAAACTAAGCTATTCCAAAGAAAGAAGTAGCAGAACAGGTGGTACTGGAAGGTGATGAAGGTGATGGGTTAGGACATACCCACAGAGGCAGTGGCATGTCCATGGCTCAGGCAGCTGAGCAGGTGGCAGTGAGGTGGCCAGGCAGTGGTTACCACAGATACCTCAGCAAGCCCATTAGCCTTTAGCATGTATTGTACAGCTATCCCACTAACAAATTCTTCCAACTTCTGTATATTTGAAAAATCTATAACTCACTTTAATTTTATAAAAAAGTTTTTTCTTAGATATAGAATTTATGTGACCAGTTTTTTCAGCATTGTAATGATGTCATTCCTCTGTCTTTTTTCGTTCAGTTTTTCTTATGACAATTCAATTTTGCTTTTCCTTGCAGGTAAAGTTTTTTTCCCCCTCTGGCTATCTTTGAGATATGTTCTTTATCTTTTATTTTAAACTAGTTAGTTATTATATGGTTTTATTTGCACTTACCCTGCTTATTTTTTACTGATTTTATTAGAGCTCTGTTTGCTTTTGTTTTTGATCAAATTTGGAAAATGTCTGGTGAATGATTTTTCAAGTAAATTGCCCTAGTAACTCTGCTTTTAGGTAATAATACAAGTGAAATAATAACATAGCTCCACCAAAAGAAATTAAACAAGAAGGATTATAATAGCAAAGATGTGGAAATAACCCAGATGTCCATTACCAGGTAAAGGGATAAAGATATTGTTGTTGCACATTCAAACAATGAAATGCTACTCAAAACAAAAGGGAATGAAGTACCAACAAATGCAATAATATGCATGAAGCTTAGTATAAGTAGCCACATATAAAATAATATATACCATTTATATAAAACTTATATAAATTTTATAATACCATTTATATAAAATACATTACAATACCATTTATATAAAATTTGAGAGCAGAAGAGACAAAACTAAACTTTGGTTGTCAATATTAGAACAGTGTGGCCTGGTGACGGGATCACTGAATGGAAAGAGGCACAACAGAATTTAGGATTTACTGGGGTATGGAAAACGCTTTAGATCCTAACCGCAGTGGTGATTACACAAGAGTGTACATCTGTCAAAACTCATTCAACCATACTTAACATCTTTGGTTTATACTCTAAGGTACTTATATGCATCACCCCCGCAAATCAATGGGAAAGTTGAACAACTATTTAAACATATCTAAAGACAGACGTTGAGAAATGGAAACTAGATCAGAAATTACACTAAGTGAAACAGAGCAAGAGAAGGGAACTCTAAAAGAAAGTTAAGAGACATAGAAAACATTTTCTCTTTCTGTTAACTTGATATGTCACATATTTGTATCAACCTTCTGCTAACAAATATTTAAAGATTCAGGTTAAAATATTCTATGAATCTTCCTAAAATAATAAGAGCTGACAAGAGACTTAGGAATCACTGCGCCAAAATCTAAGCAAAGGCAGGACTCCAACCACTTTAGTTCTAAGAGCTTTTGCCGAACCTGTGAAACACTTAGATTTTGAGAGTCTCCCAGAGCTTAGAGTAGAGTGATAAAAGCTCAGGGGCAATAAAATCTGTGCCTCAAAGGGCAATTCCTTCAGGCAGAAATAACCTAAATAAACCCATAAATCCTGTCCCAACCCCTGGCAAATGCAAGGAAACTTGCCCTGACTCTGATGTTGAGGAAGGTAGATGTTGTGTGGAAATGATTCTACAAGAACTTTAGGCCTATGGGTAAATATCGAGCTTATTTATGGCTAAAATTCATATCATCTTTGCAGTTCGAAATCTCAAGTACAGTCAAGGTAAAAGTGGTCCTTGATAAGAAGGGCCCCTTGGTACCTGGAATTAGCAAATTCAAAGGCTCAGGAGATACAAGCAACTCCTCCTAAGCCTCAAAGAATGCTCACAAATACTTTTCTATGAATACTAAGCATTTCATAGCCAAAAATGAGCCCAGGAGGAAGCAAGGCACTATGAGGAGAATCATCCAAAAAAATAGATAAAAATAAACCAGCAGAAACAAATTCACACAAACTTCAAAAATTTTTGATACTTTCACAATTATCAAATGCAAATTATTTTAAACATGTTTTATAGTGTTTAAGAAAATAAAAGGAAAGCTTTATAATAACTAATAGGGGAAAAAATAAACGGACTAGAAATTCCAAAAAATGAAATTTACATATCCCAAAGAAAAAATTCAATGTACAGGGTTTATAACATATTAGTCACAATTGAAAACAGAAACAGTTCAAAAGAAATTATTCAGAATGCACCACAAAGATTAAAGAAGTGATAGAAAATACAAGAGAGTGAATAAGAGACATGGAGGAGAGGATGGGAAAGTCTAATGGGTATCTATTCCAAGTTACATAATGAAAACACAGAATGGAACACAGGAAATATATGAAGAGACGGTACCTGAGAATTTTCCAAAACAGATAAAAATGCAATTTCTCAGATTCAAGAAGCCCATGGAGTATGAAAGAAGAGCTACACAAATCCATTCTTATATGACATAATGACATTGAAACACTAAAGATGAAGAAAAGATATTGACAGCATCTTGGGGAAGGGGGGAAATAGACTGCCTTCAAAGAAGCATCTATTAGTCTGATAGCTGACTTATCAAGAGCCACTTCAGAAGCCAGAAGACAGACTGCTTATACTTTCAACATGCTGGAAGGCTACATATGCAACTTAGAATTATATACTCAAGAAGAGTATCTACCAAAAGGTTAGAAGAATTAAAGATATTTCAAACAAACAGGTATATTTTTAAAGTCTGCCACTATATGACCCTCAAAAAGGAAGTTCTTTGGCATGTGATCCAGATGAAAGGTCTGAGTTACAAGAAAGAATGAAAAGCAAAATAAGTTGTAAATATATATAGATAAATCTAAAAGAAGATTAACTATATAGAATAATTTTATAATGTTTTATAGAATAAAATAATTGAATTAAATATACAAGCTGGGAGAAGAGAAATGAAGCTAAAGTGTTCTAAGGGCCTATGTTGCACAAAAGGACAGTAGGGTTTTTGATTAACTTTAGATTTTTTAAGTGAAGGACACATGTTGTAACTTTCATGGGAACCAGTGGAAAACAGGAACAGGTTGTACAAATTGTGCACTAGTACAGTTCTAAATAAATGGCCCGCAAAAATACATCTTAATCCCTGGAATATGTGAATGTTACCTCATTTGGCAAAAGGGATTTTGCAGATATGGTTAAATTTAGGATCATGAGGTGGGGAGATTATTCTGGATTATGCAGCTGGGCTCTAAATATAATAATAAATTTCTTTATAAAAGGTAGGATTCAGAGACTTGACTACAGAACAGGAGAATATTATGTGATAACACAAGAAGAAATTGCAGTGATGTGCTTTGAAGATGGAGTAGGGGCCAAATGCAAGGAATACAGGTGAACACTAAAAAGTGAAAAAAGGGAAGAAAACAGATTATCCCCTCATTACCTCCAAAAGTAATCAGTCCTACTGACATCTTTACTTTAGCCCAATGAAAGTGATTTCAGATATCTTGCTTCCAGAAATGTGAGAGAATAAATTTATTCTTTACTTAAGTCACTAAATTTGCGGTAATTTCTTTCAGCATCAAAGGGAAATAATACATATACAAAACATGAAATGATACAAGTTATTCATCCAAAAAAGAAGCAAAATAACAGGAAAAAGAGAACCATACAAATGGTGGAACAAAGAGAAAGAACCAAAAAATGTAGATATAATCCCACAGATACCTGTTATTATATTAATGATCTATGCTCCTATAGATAAAAGACAAAGAATGTCAGATAATTTTTTAAAATATCCACAACTAAATACAAGAATAGAAAAAGATTGAAAATTAAAGCATCAAGGAAGATATAGCATGCAAATATGAACCAAAGCAAATATTTAGCTATAGACCAAATAGCAGAAAACCTTACCAGAGATGAAGATGACCACTCGACAATGATAAAATACTCAGTTCATCAGAAATTTGCACATGAAAAGATACCCAACATTGTTATTCAGGAATATACAAGTCAAAACCCACTATAAGATACCACTTCACACCCAATAGAATGACTATAACAATAATAACAAAATAAATAAAACTGTTGGTAAAGATGTAGAGAAATTAGAACCCTCATACATTGCTAGCAGCAATGTAAAATGGTTAAGCTGCAGTAGAAAAGTTTGGTGGCTCCTCAATAAATTAAACATAGAATTACCAGATGACCCAGTAATTCTACCTCTAGGTATACCCAAAAGAATTGAAAACAAGGACTCAGATACTTGAATGCCCATGTTCACTGTAACATATTGATAAAATCCAAGGGAGGCGGAGACTAGTTCAACATGATGGAGTAGAAGGACGTGCGCTCACTCCCTCTTGCGAGAACACCAGAATCACCACTAACTGCTGAACAGTCATCAACAGGAAGACACTGGAACTCACCAGAAAAGATACCCCGCATCCAAAGACAAAGGAGAAGCTGCAGCGAGATGGTAGGAGGGGCGCAATCACAATAAAATCAAATCCCATAGATGCTCGGTGGGTGACTCACAAACTGGACAACAATTATACCACTGAAGTCCACCAACTGCAGTGAAGGCTTTGAGCCCCACATCAGGCTTCCCAACCTGGGGGTCCACCAACAGGAGGAGGAAGTCCCAGAGAATCAGATTTTGAAGGCTAGTGAGATTTGATTGCAGGACTTTGACAGCACTGGGGGAAACAGAGACTCCACTCTTGGAGGGCACACACAAAGTAGTGTCTGCACCAGGGCCCAGGGTAAAGAACAGTGACTCCATAGGAGACTGAACCAGACCTACCTGCTACTGTTGGAGGGTCTCCTGAAGAGGCGGGGGGCGGCTGTGGCTCACTGTGCGGACAAGGACACTGGCAGCAGAAGTTCTGGGAAGTACTCCTTGGCATAAGCCTTCCCAGATCCACCATTAGCACCACCAAAGAGCTTGTAGGCTACAGTGCTGGGTCACCTCAGGTCAAACAACCAACAGGAAGGGAACTCAGACCCACCTATCACAAGACAAGTGGATTAAAGTTTTACTGAGCCCTGCCCACCAGAGCAACACCCAGCTGGACCCACCACCAGTCCCTCCCATCATGAAGCTTGCACAAGCCTATTAGATAGCCTCATCCACCAGAGGGCAGACAGTAGAAGCAAAAAGGACAACAATCCTGCAGCCTGTGAAATGAAAATCATATTCACAGAAAGACAGACAAAATGAAAAGGCAGAGGGCTATGTACTAGATGAAGTAACAAGATAAAACCCAAGAAAAACAACTAAATGAAGTGGAGATAGGCAACCTTCCAGAAAAGGAATTCAGAATAATGATAGTGAAGATGATCCAAGACCTCAGAAAAAGAATGGGAGCAAAGATCGAGAAGATGCAAAAAATGTTTAACAAACACCTAGAAGAATTAAAGAACAAACAGAGATGAACAATAAAATAGCTGAATTGAAAAATACACTAGAAGAAATCAATAGCAGAATAACTGAGGCAGAAGAACGGATAAGTGACCTGGAAGACAGAATGGTGGAATTCACTGCCATGGAACAGAATAAAGAAAAAAGAATGAAAAGAAATGAAGACAGCATAAGAGACCTCTGGGACAACATTAAATGACCCAACGTTCACATTATAGGGGTGCCAGAAGAAGAAGAGAGAGAGAAAGGTCCCGAGAAAATATTTGAAGAGATTATAGTTGAAAACTTCCCTAACATGGGAAAGGAAATAGCCAATCAAGTCCAGGAAGTGCAGAGAGTACCAGGCAGGATAAATCCAAGGAAAAACATGCCAAGACACATAATAATCAAATTGACAATAATTAAAAACAAAGAAAAATTATTAAAAGCGACAAGGGAAAAAAGACAATATACAAGGGAACTCTCATAAGGTTAACAGCTGATTTCTCAGCAGAAAATCTACAAGCAAGAAGGGAGTGGCACAATATATTTAAAGTGATGAAAGGGAAGAACCTACAACCAAGATTACTCTACCCAGCAAAGAACTAATTCACATTCGATGGAGAAATCAAAAGCTTTACAGACAAACAAAAGCTAAGAGAACACAGCACCACCAAACCAGCTCTACAACAAATGCTAAAGGAACTTTTCTAAGTGGGAAACACAAGAGAAGAAAAGGAACTACAAAAACAAACTCAAAACAATTAAGAAAATGGTAATAGGAACATGATATAGATAATTACCTTAAATGTGAATGGATTAAATGCTCCAACCAAAAGACACAGGCTCACAGAATGGATACAAAAACAAGACCTGTATATATACTGTCTACAAGAGACCTACAGACTGAAAATGAGGGGATGGGAAAAGATATTCCATGTAAATGGAAGTCAAAAGAAAGCTGGAGTAGCAATACTCATATCACATAAAACAGACTTTAAAACAAAGAATATTGCAAGAGACAAGGAAGGACATTACATAATGATCAAGGGATCAATCCAAGAAGAAGATATAACAATTCTAAATATATATGCACCAAACACAGGAGCACCTTAATACATAAGGGAAATGCTAACAGCTATAAAAGAAGAAATCGACAGTAACACAATAATAGTGGCAGACTTTAACACCTCACTTACACCAATAGACAGATCATCCAGACAGAAAATCAATAAGGAAACACAAGCTTTAAATGACAAAACAGACCAGATAGATTTAATTGATATTATAGGGCATTCCATCCAAAAACAACAGAATACCCTTTTTCTCAAGGGCACAAAGAACATTCTCCAGGATAGATCACACCTTGGGTCACAAATCAAGTCTCGGTAAATTTAAGAAAATTCAAATCACTTCAATCATCTTTTCCAACCACAATGCTATGAGATTAGAAATCAATTACAGGGGGAGGACCTTCAAGATGGTAAAGGAGTAAGGCATGGAGATCACCTTCCTCCCCACAAGTACATCAAAAATATATCTACATGTGGAACACCTTCTACGGAACACTTACTGAACACTGGTAGAAGACCTCACACTTCCCAAAAGGCAAGAAACTCCCCCATGTACCTGGGTAGGGCAAAAGGAAAAAGGAAAAACAGAGACAAAAGAATAGGGATGGGACCTGCACCTCTGGGAGGGAGCTGTGAAGGAGGAAAAGTTTCTGCGCAATAGGAAGCCCCTTCACTGGTGGAGACGAGGGGTGGGGGAGCGGGGAAGCTTCAGAGTCACTGAGGAGAGTGCAGCAACAGGGGTGCACAGGGCAAAGCGGAGAGATTCCCACACAGAGTATTGGTGCCGACCAGCACTCACCAGCCTGAGAAGCTTGTCTCCTCACCCACCGGGGCAGGTGGAGGCTGGGAGCTGAGGCTCGACTGGGGTTGGCTTCATGAACCCAGACTGAAGGGGGCTACTGTGCCACAGCTAGCCAGGAAGGAGTCCAGGAAAAAGTTTGGAACTGCCTAAGAGTCAAGAGACCATTGTTTCGGAGTGTTCAAGGACAGGGGATTCAGAACACCACCTAAATGAGCTCCAGAGACGGGCGCAAGCCATGGCTATCAGCGCAGACACAAGAGACGGGCATGAAATGCTAAGGCTGCTGCTGCAGTCACCAAGAAGCCTGTGTGCAAGCACAGGTCACTATCCACACCTCCCCTCCAGGGAGCCTGTGCAGCCCGCCACTGTCAGGGTCCCATGATCCAGGGACAACTTCCCCGGGAGAACACACAGCATGCCTCAGGCTGTTGCAACATCATTCCAGCCTCTGCCACTGCAGGCTCACCCCGCATTCTGTACCCCTCCTGCCCCTGGCCTCAGTGAGCCAGAGCCCCCGAATCAGCTGCTCCTTTAACCCCGTCCTGTCTGGGTGAAGAATAGACGCCAGAGGGAGACATGCCTATATGCAGAGGCAGGGTCAAATCCAAAGCTGAACCCCAGGAGCTGTGCGAACAAAGAAGAGAAAGGGAAATCTCTCCCAGCAGCCTCAGGAGGAGTGGATTAAATCTTCACAATCAATTTGATTTACGCTGCATCAGTGGAATACCTGAATCAACAACGAATCATCCCAAAATTCAGGGGATGGACTTTGGGAGCAACTGTAGACTTGGGGTTTGCTTTCTGGGTCAAATTTCTTTCTAGTTTTATGTTTATCTTAGTTTAGTATTTAGAGCTTATTATCATTGGTATATTTGTTTATTGATTTGGTTGCTCTTCTTTTATATATATATATATATATAATATATATATACTTTTTTATTTCCTTTTTCGCTTTTTGTGAGTGTGTATGTGTATGCTTCTTTACGTGATTTTGTCTCTATAGGTTTGCTTTTACCATTTGTCCTAAGGTTCTGTCTGTCCATTTTATTGGATTAGTTTTTAGCCTTCTTATCATTTGTGGATTTGTTTATTGGTTTCCTTACTCTCTTCCTTTTTTTTTCAAATTACTTTTTTATTTTAATAATATTTTTTATTTCAATAACTTCATTTTTTTCTTTCTTTCTATTTTTTTTCTTTTCTCCCTTTTCTTCTGACACGGGGGCTGATAGGGTCTTGGTACTCCACCTAGGTATCAGACCTGAGCCTCTGACGTGGGAGAGCCGAGTTGAGGACACTGTTCCACCAGACACCTCCTGGCCCCTCATAATATCAGTTGGCAAAACTCTCCCAGAGATCTCTGTTTCCATGCTAAGACCCAGCTCCACTCAAAGACCAGCAAGCTACAGTGCTGGACACCCTATGCCAAACAACTAGCAGTACAGGAACACAACCCCACCCATTAGCAGAAAGGATGCCTAAAATTATGATAAGATCACAGACACTCCAAAACACATAGCCAGATACAGGCCTGCCCACAAGAAAGACAAGATCCAGCCTCATCCATCAAAACACAGGCACCAGTACCCTCCACCAGGAAGCATACAAAACCCACTGAAACAAACTTAGCCACGGGGGACAGACACCAAAAACAACAGGAACTATGAACCTGCAGACTGTGAAAAGGAGACTGCAAACACAGTAAGTTAAGCAAAATGAGAAGACAGAGAAACACACAGCAGATGAAGTAGCAAGGTAAAAACCCAGCAGACCAAACAAAAGAAGAGGAAATAGGCAGTCTATCTGAAAAATAATTCAGAGTAATGATAGTGAAGATGATCCAAAATATTGGAAACAGAATGGAGAAAATATAAGAAACGTTTAATAAGGACCTAGAAGAACTAAAGAGCAAACAAACGATGATGAACAACACAATAAATGAAATAAAAAATTCTCTAGAAGGAATCAATAGCAGAATAACTGAGGCAGAAGAATGAATACATGACCTGGAAGATAAAATAGTGCAAATAACTACCACAGAGCAGAATAAAGAAAAAAGAATGAAAAGAATTGAGAACAGTCTCAGAGACCTCTGGGACAACATTAAATGCACCAACATTTGAATTATAGGGGTCCCAGAAAAAGAAGAGAAAAAGAAAGGGACTGAGAAAATATTTGAAGAGATTATAGTTGAAAAGTTCCCTAATACGAAAAAGGAAATAGTCAATCAAGTCCAGGAAGTGCAGAGAGTCCCATACAGGATAAATACAAGGAGAAACATGCCAACACACATATTAATCAAACTATCAAAAAATAAATAAAAAGAAAAAATATTAAAAGCAGCAAGGGAACAGCAACAAATAACACATGAGTGCATCCCCATAAGGTTAACAGCTGAACTTTCAGCAGAAATTCTGCAAGCCAGAAGAATGTGGCAGGACATATTTAAAGTGATGAAAGGGAAAAACCTATAACCAAGATTACTCTACGAAGCAAAGATCCCATTCAAATTCGATGGAGAAATTAAAAGCTTTACAGACAAATAAAATCTAAGACAATTTAGCACCACCAAACCAGCTTTACAACAAATGCTAATGGAACTACTTTGGGCATGAAACACAAGAGAAGGAAAAGACCCATAAGAACAAACCCAAAAAAACTAAGAAAATGGTAATAAGAAAATACATAGCGATAATTACCTTAAATGTAAAAGAATTAAATGCTCCAGCCAAACAACATAGACTGGCTGAATGGATACAAAACCAAGACCCACATAAATGATGTCTACAAGAGACTCACTTCTAACCTAGGGATACATACAGACCAGACTGAAAGTGAGGGGATGGAAAAAGATATTCCAGGCAAATAGGAATCAAAAGAAAGCTGAAGTAGAAATTCCCATATCAGACATAATAGACTTTAAAATAAAGACTATTACAAGAGACAAAGAAGGACACTATAAAATGATCAAGGGTTCAATCCAAGAAGAAGAAATAACAGTCGTAAATATTTATGCACCCAACATAGGAGCACCTCAGTATATAAGGCAACTGCTAACAACCATAAAGGGGGAAATTGACAGTAACACAATAATAGTAGAGGATTTTAACGCCCCATTTTCATCAATGGACAGACCATCAAAAGTGAAAATAAATAAGCAAACACAAGCTTTAAATGACACATTGAACAAGATGGACTTAATTCATACTTATAGGACATTCCAACCAAAACCAACAGAATACACTATCTTCTGAAGTGCACATGGAACATTCCCGAGAATAGATCATATCTTGGGTCACAAATCAAGCCTTGGTAAATTTAAGAAATTGAAATAATATCAAGTACCTTTTCCCACCACAACACTATAAGACTAGATATCAAATATAGGAAAAAAACTATGAAAAATACAAACACATGTAAGCTAAACAATACACTACTAAATAACCAAGAGGTCAATGAAGAAATCAAAGAGGAAATCAAAAAATATCTAGAAACAAATGACAATGAAAACACGACAACCAAAAGCCTATGGGATGCAGCAAAAGCAGTTCTAACAGGGAAGTTTATAACAATACAATCCTACATTAGAAACAAGAAACATCTCAAATAACCTGAATTTACACCTAAAGCACTTCAAAAAAGAAATTTAAAAAAACCCAAAATTAGCAGAAGGAAAGAAATCATAAAGATCATATCAGAAATAAATGAAAAAGAAAGAAACAACAGTTAAGATCAATAAAACTAAAAGCTGGTTCTTTGAGAAGATAAACAAAATTGATAAAACATTATCAACACTCATCAAGGAAAAAGGGGAAAAGACTCAAATAAATAGAATAAGAAGTGAAAAAGGAGAAGTAACAAGTGACACTGCAGAAATACAAAGGTTTATGAGAGATTACTACAAGCAACACTATGCCAATAAAATGGACAACCTGGAAGAAATGGATAAATTCTTAGAAAAGCACAACCTTCCAAGATTGAACCAGGAAGAAATAGAAAATATAAACAGACCAACTACAAGCACTGAAATTGAGACTGTGATTTAAAATCTTCCAACAAACAAAAGCCCAGGACAAGATGGCTTCACCGGCGAATTCTATCAAACATTTAGAGACGAGCTAACACCTATCCTTCTCAAACTCTTCCAAAATACAGCAGAGGAAGGAACACTCCCAAACTCATTCTATGAGGCAACCATCACCCTGATACCAAAACCAGACAAAGATACTACAAAAAAAGAAAATTACAGATCAGTATCACTGATGAAAATAGATGCAAAAATCCTCAACAGAATACTAGCAAACAGAATCCAACAACACATTAAAAGGATCATACACCATGATCAAGTGGGATTTATCCCAGGTATGCAAGAATTCTTCAATATACACAAAGTAAACAATGTGATACACCATATTGACAAACTGAAGAATAAAAAACATATGATCATCTCAATCGATGTAGAAAAAGCTTTTGACAAAATTCAACACCCATTTATGATAAAAACTCTACAGATAATGGGAACAGAGGGAACCTACCTCAACATGATAAAGGCCATATACAACAAACCCACAGCAAACATCACTCTCAATGGTGAAAAAGCATTTCCTATAAGATCAGGGAGAAGACAAGGATGGCACTCTTGCCACTATTATTCAACACAGTTTTGGAAGCCCTAGCCATGGCAATCAGAGAAGAAAAAGAAATAAAAGGAATACAAATTGTAAAAGAAGAAGTAAAACTGCCAGTGTTTGAAGATGACATGATACTCTACATAGAGAATC
Source organism: Phocoena phocoena (assembly GCF_963924675.1). Taxonomy (NCBI): domain Eukaryota; kingdom Metazoa; phylum Chordata; class Mammalia; order Artiodactyla; family Phocoenidae; genus Phocoena; species Phocoena phocoena. The sequence continues at coordinate 50,564,808 of NC_089226.1, read as the reverse complement.
CTAAAGATTCCACCAGAAAACTACTAGAGCTAATCAATGAATTTGGTAAAGTAGCAGGATACAAAATTAATGCACAGAAATCTCTTGCATTCCGATACACGAACGATTAAAGATCAGAAAGAGAAATTAAGGAAACAATCCCATTCACCATTGCAAAAAAAAAAGAATAAAATACCTAGGAATAAACCTACCTAAGGAGGAAAAAGACCTGTACTCAGAAAACTATAAGACACTGATGAAAGAAATCAAAGATGACACAGACAGATGGAGAGATAGACCATGTTCTTGGATTGGAAGAATCGATACTGTGAAAATGACTATACTACACAAAGCTATCTACAGATTCAATGCAATCCACAGATTCAATGCAATCCCTATCAAATAACCAGTGACATTTTTTATAGAACTAGAACAAAAAATCTTAAAATTTGTATGGAGACACAAAAGATGCCGAATAGCCAAAGCAATCTTAAGGGAAAAAAACCGAGCTGGAGGAATCAGGCTACCTGACTTCAGACTATACTACAAAGCTACAATAATCAAGACAATATGGTACAGGCACAAAAACAGAAATATAGAACAATGAAACATGATAGAAAGCCCAGAGATAAACCCATGCACCTATGGCCAACTAATCTATAACAAAGGAGGCAAGGATATACAATGGGGAAAAGACAGCCTCTTTAATAAGTGGTGCTGCAAAAACTGGGCAGCTACATGTAAAAGAATGAAATTAGAACACTCCCTAACACCATACACAGCAATAAACTCAAAGTGGATTAAAGACCTAAATGTAAGACCAGACACTGTAAAACTCTTAGAGGAAAATTTAGGAAGACACTCTTTGACATAAATCACAGGAAGATCTTTTTTGACCCACCTGCTAGAGTAATGGAAATACAAACAAAAATAAACAAATGGGACCTAATGAAACTTAAAAGCTTTTTCATAGCAAAGGAAACCATAAACAATACAAAAAGACAACCCTCAGAATGGGAGAAAATATTTGCAAAGAGATCAACGGACAAAGGATTAATCTCCAAAATATACAAACAGCTCATGTAGCTCAATATTAAAAGAACAAACAACCCCATCCAAAATGTGCAGAAGACCTAAATAGGCATTTCTCCAAAAAAGACATACAGATTGCCAAGAGGCACATGAAAATCAGCTCAACATCACTAATTATTAGAGAAATGCAAATCAAAACTATAGTGAGGTAACCCCTCACACCAGTTAGCATGGGCTTCATCAGAAAATCTACAAACAACGAATGCTGGAGAGGGCGTGAAGAAAAGGGAACCCTCTTGCACTGTTGGTGGGAATGTAAATTGATATAGCCACTATGGAGAACAGTATGGAGGTTCCTTAAAAAATTAAAGTAGAATTACCATATGACCCAGCAATCCCACTACTGGGCATATACCCAGATAAAAACCATAATTCAAAAACACACATGTACCCCAATGTTCATTGCAGCACTGTTTACAACAGCCAGGTCATGGAAGCAACCTAAATGCCCATCGACAGATGATAAGGTACATATATACAATGGAATTTGACTCAGCCATAAAAAGGAATGAAATTGGGTCATTTGTAGAGATGTGGATGGACCTAGAGACTGTCATACAGAGTGAAGTAAGTCAGAAAGAGAAAAACAAATATCATATATTAACGCATATGTGGAATCTAGAAAAATTGTACAGATGAATCAGTTTACCAGGCAGAAATGAGACACAGATGCAGAGAACAAATGTATGGACACCAAGGGTGGAAAGTGGTGGTGGTGGTGGGGTGAATGGGAGATTGGGATTGACATATATACACTAATATATATCAAATAACTAATAAAAAAAATTTTTTGAAACGAAAAAAGAATCCAAGGGAGGCAAGAATATACAATGGAGAAAAGACATAAGAGGTTCTGGGGAAACTGGACAGCTACATGTAAATGAATGAAATTAGAACACTCCCTCACACCATACACAAAAATAAACTCAAAATGGATTAAAGACTTAAATGTAAGGCCAGATACTATAAAACTCTTAGAGGAAAACATAGGAAGAACACTGTTTGACATAAATCACAGCAAGATCTTTTTTGATCCACCTCCTAGAGTAATGAAAATAAAAACAAAAATAAACAAATAGGACCTAATCAAACTTAAAGGCTTTTGCACCGCAAGGGAAACCATAAACAACAGAAAAAGACAACCCTTAGAATGGGAGAAGATATTTGCAAATGAAACAACCGACAAGGGATTAATCTCCAAAATATACCAACAGCCCATGGAGCTCAATATCAAAATAAGAAACAACCCAATTAAAAAATGGGTAGAAGATCTAAATAGACATTTCTTCAAAGAAGACATACAGATGGCCAATAAGCATATGAAAAGATGCTCAACATAGCTAATTATGAGAAAAAAGCAAATCAAAACTACGATGAGGCATCACCTCACACTGGTCAGAATGGCCATCTTTAAAAAGTCTACAAATAATAAATGCTGGATAGGGTATGGAGAAAAGGGAACCCTCCTACACTCTTGGTGGGAATGTAAGTTGTTACAGACACTATGGAGAACAGTATAGAGATTCCTTAAAAAACTAAAACTAGAGCTACCATATGATCCTGAAATCCAACTCCTGGGCATATATCTGGTGAAAACCATAATTTGAAAAGATACATGCATTATTTATTGCAGCACTGTTTACAATAGCCAGGACATGGAAGCAACCTATATGTTCATCAACAGAGGAATGGATAAAGAAGATGTGGTACATATATACAATGGAATATTACTCAGCCATAAAAAAGAAATAAATAATGTCATTTGCAGCAACATGGGTGAACCTAGAGACTGTCATACTAAGTGAGACAGAGAAAGACAAATATCATATGATATTGCTTATACATGGAATCTAAAAAAAAAGGGTACAAATGAACTATCTACAAAACAGAAATAGAGTTACAGATGTAGGAAACAAACTTATGGTTACAGGGTGTAAGTGGGGGATGGTTAAATTGGGAGATTGGGATTGACATATACACGCTACTATATATAAAATAGATAACTAATAAGAACCTACTGTATAGCACAAGAAACTCTACTCAATACTCTGTAATGGCCTATAAGGAAAAGAATAAAAAAGAGTGGACATATGTATATATATAACTGATTCACTTTGCTATACACCTGAAACTAACACAACATTTTAATCAACTACACTCCTATAAAAATTAAAAAAAAACAAAAAAAAAACGCTGGAAACCCAAGTGTCCATAACAGATGAATAAACAAAATGTGGTATATACATGGAATGGAGTATTATACAGTCTTAGAAAGGGATGGAGTTTTGACACCTGCCATAACATGTAATAACCTTGAAAATATTATGCTACATGAAATAAGCCAGACACAGAGGACAAATATTATATGATTTTACTATTATACGAAATACCTAGCATAGGCAAATTCATAGTGACAGAATGTAGATTAGGGCTTAGCAGAGGCTGGGGTTGAACAGGGAAAGAGAAAGTATTTCTTAATGGATACTGAGTTTCTATTTGTAATGATGAAAAAGTTTTAAAGATAGTGGTGATGGTTGCACAACACTGTGAATGTAACTAATAGCCATTGAAATATATATTTTAAATGGTTAAAGTAGCAAATATTATGCTATATATATATTTTTAACCACTATAATATAAAAGCAATTCTGAGGAAAAGCCCAGGAAAGACAATCAAGAAAGTATAGAGTCATAGAAACCACAGGCATTATGAAGCGTTTCCAGAAGAAAGATGTGGTAAATACTGTTAAGATTGACAGGGATTTAAACTAATACACTCTCAAGTAACATGTTGGGATATGAAGAGAAAGTCATGGTGCTTGCCACCGTTGGCTCATGAAAAGAAGTATAGCTCCCCCAAAATACTACAGTCACAGTTACAGCTGTGCTAGTCTAGAGCTGTGGAAAATCCTGTCTTGCCTGCTTGACCAACTCTTCTTTCTTCAAAGTCCACTCCAGCCTACCAAGCTACCATATGTACAGGATATCTTTATCCTCCATGATATCCCAGTGATTGATATGTGACAGTCAAAATAAACGCTTTTGATTAAGAAAGATCTAGGATTCAATCCTAGATCCACCACATTTTAGGTTTTGGTTACTGATCCAATCAACTAATTTCTCTTAGGTTCAGTTTTCCAGTCTGTTAAAACTGGATAGTGATAATATCTACCTTGAAGGAATTAGTGATAATTAGGGATAATATACATGCCAGACATCTTCAAAAGCTCTAAGAACCAAGCCTAATATGGTATAGGCACTGAATAAATTATAACATCGAATATATTTTACTTGCTTATGTGTCTGTTTTTCTTGGAGATCATAGAGTGTCTCTATAATTCTATTTCCAGTTTCTAACACAGTATCTGGAATATATTAGGTTTAACTGTAAGTCTGCAACTATCAATAGGGATCTTAATAGTAAAACAAAAATTCTGACTCACAAGTCTACCACAGGCTGTCTTTTGGCATCATCAGGATAGAGGACAGAAACCACCACTTGCCCACTTGCCAGAAAAGCAACATCAAGCATTGCTCTTCAGCAGGAATCCTTACAGTGGTCCAGCACATCAGTGTACAAAGTTCTCTGGGAGATACCTACTTCTCAGGTGACTGCTCAGATGCAAGAAGATGAAACTCACATAAGACAGGTTTACTAGTTATCTATTGATATATAACAAATCGCCTCCAAAATTTGCTGGCTTAAAACAACAGACTTATTTTTTAACCTCACAGTTTCTGTAGGTCAGGAATCTGGGTGCAGCTCAGCTGGGTCTTCTGGCTTCAAGGCTGTAATGCACTGATCTCAAAACTTGACTTGAGGAGGATTCATGTATAAGCTCATTGACTCCTAGAACTCAGTAACGGCAACAAAAATAACCTGTTTTTTTTAAACGGGCAAAAGACCTGAATAAACATTTTTCCAAAGAAGATACATAAATGTTCAACTGGTGTGTGAAGAGATGCTCAAAATGACTAAGTTTAGGGAAATGCAAATCAAAGCCGCGATGAGATATCACCTCACACCTATTAGGACGACTATTATCCAAAAACCAAAGAACAACAAGTGTTGCCAAAGATATGGAAAAAAGAACACTTTTACACTATCGGTGGCCATATAAATTGGTGCAGGCACCATGGAAATCAATATGAAGTTTCCTCAGAAAATTGAAACAGAATTACCATTTGATCCAGAAATCCCACTTCTGGGTATATATCCAAAGGAACTAAAACCTGGGTTTAAAAGAGATATCTGATTTCAAGTGTATCCCGTACCTTCACACCTATTCCATATCTGGTTTATTTATTCGGATAATAGAAAAGAGTCTAATTTATTAAATTGGGATTCATATACCTCCCTCCCTAATCCTCATCTGGAAGTAATAATAAATAAAATACATAATAAGAAGTCATTTAATTTGAAGGAATAATAGAAGCATGGGTTTACATAACATTCCCAGAATAATGCAAACCACAATGAATGCTGACTTTTCTTTAATATGCCAGCTCTTATATTTAATATGAAGCTTTTTAATGTCAGCAAAAGGCATATGGAATTTTCAACTCAAATATATCTTGCTGAATTTCTTTAGTCAATAGAATTTAACAAAATATAGGTCATTTCAGTTGGCGGGGGAAACCTAGGCATTGATCATTACTCACTCTGCACTTATTTGATAAGCTATTCAGTTCTAATTGTGATAACAACTGACCATTTGCAATGTAAGTGCATAGAGATCTAACTGGAATTTAACTGTAACCAAAAAATAAGAGCTAAATAATTTTACTATAAAAAAAGAGAGAAATTTGTATCCCTGTGTTTATTGCAGTATTATTCACAACAACCAAGTTATGGAAACAATCTAAATGTCTATCAATGGCCAAATGGATAAAGAAAATGTGGTATATACATGCAGTAGAATATAATTCCTCCTTAAAAAAGAAGGAAAGCCTGCCAGTTGCAACAACGTGGTATGCCATGGACCTAGAAGACATTATGCTAAATGAAATAAGCCAGACACAGAAAGACAAATACTGCATGATCTCACTTATATATAGAATCTAAAATAGTTCCTTTAGGCACCTCCCTGGTGGTAGAGAGGTTAAGACTCCATGCTTCCACTGCAGGGGGTGCGTTTTCGATCCCTGGTCGGGGATCTAAGATCCCGCATGTTGTGCGGTGTGGCCAAAAAAAACCAGTTCCCTCAATCTTAATTGCAGTGCCTAAACATTTTTATCACAAGCAATGTTACTTAGTAATATCACTGACATTCTACCCTTATCAAATTACCAGGAACAGAAATAGAAATTTGAAGACCAAATTCTCCTTACTCACAATGTGAAGTTACCATTTTTGTAAGTTGAGTGGTCAAATATTAGAAAATTTATATGATTCAATCTAATATTGTGTGCTTAATGAATCCATGGCTATCAAATCTGATTCAACTGAATTGAACTCACAGGTTCAAGGCTGGGATAGTTAGATATCAAACAAACAATGTGAATCTAGGAAACAGAATAGGATACAAATGTTGACTTTACTGGAGAGGGGGCAAGGAAGATCAAGCCTAAGGATGGTATCTCAACGAGCAGAGTGAACTTGTCATACACCAAAGATGTGTGGAGGAAATACATCAAAATGGAGGACAGGTATCACATTCAGAAAATAAATAAATAAATATCAAATACTTATTGCTGTGGAAGGTCCCATTTCAGTTCAGGTAACTTACACGAAATTGCTTTAACACTCTCAAGATACTAAGTATGGTAAGAGCTAGAAATAGACTTGTGTAAGGCATGTTCCCTAACCTCCATCAACCAATGTGCTCTCACTTATTGAGCTTCTATTATCTGCCAGACATTATGTCTGTAGTTAAGGAGAAAAAGATAAATGAGAAATGGTCTCTGTACACAAGGTATTTATGAACATGTGGAAACAGACTTAAAAATTATAATTTAATATACAAGGCTGAGAGTGGCAGAGATGACGTTGAAGAGGCAAAAAGGGACAAAATAACAGAGAGCTTTGTAAATCATGCTAAGGAGCTGATGGAAAGCCCTTGAAGGTTTTCATCAGGGCAGTGATATTAGAAATATAATACTTGCTGCTGTGTGCAAGATGGTACAAGAGAAGTGAGGATGGAGACAGAAATATAAGTCTTTGCTGAGAGGAAGAGATCTGAATTAAAGCAAGGGCAGAAGAATGAATACTTTTTTTACTTCAGCCTCTGCTCACAGAGATATCCGAATCAATCCACCCCCACCTCCAATCACTCACTATAAACAAGCATCACTGCCTTAGCCCTCCCCATGCCGCCCCATCTCTACTTCCCTGTCAATGGCGAAGTCTCATCACATGATTCATTTAGGTAGACTTTTTGCCCAGTGCCGGGTAAACCATAGATACCCAAGAAATTTGTTTTTGCTTGACTGCATGAATCAAGGAAGCTGCTACAGAGTGGACACATGCTTTGCCTCCTGTTTTGTTGGCTTCCTCCTAACTTGGATCAAGTCTATGGCCTTATAAAGAAGGGACTTGGGCTCAGAAACACTGAGGAGCATCTGTGCTCTGTGTACACAGCACTGTTTTGAAATCTCCTGTCCCTGCTTCAAGAGCTTGACAGCAGGCAGAACCAACTCTTTGGTTAATGAAACCACAAAGGCTAAAGAAAAAAGAAACCAAACAACCCATAACTTCCTTTCAGAATAGTCACAGTGTTCAGAGCAAAATTCATTGCTCAGAAATCCTTTCATTATTCTGTTATTTAAGTACCTACTATGTACCAGATACTGTAAGGCCAAAAAACAAAAAAAAGAAAATAATCAAGGTCCTACCTTACGTGAGCTCATATTTTAATAAGTAAGAAGGATATGATAAATAGATGATGATGATGATAGATAGATATCGATAGATAGATAGGCTAGATAGATGAGAAAGAAAGAGAGAGAGAGGGAATGAGAGAGAAATTGGTCAACAAAGCAGATTCTAAAACAAGAATAAAAAGAATTTTGTCAGAGTAGAGGGAGGGGTTAGACCATCACTCTCTTCCTGGGGCACAAGGATGGCCTTCGTGGAAGAGGGGCTGTCAGAGCTGGGTATTCAAAGATGAAGAGGAGTGTAACAGAGAAGAGAATGGGAGGAAATCCCAAATTTGTCCACTAAAAGGCCATGTAGCATAAAAATATACAAGAACACACAATTGGAATTAAGGAAACTGCAGGCCAGATTGTGTAAAATGATGTATTAACCAAGGCGATGCCCTCCTGCTCCCAAATCCAGAGGCCTACCCATGTGCTTTTATGACGAAGAGATTAATTTGGATGTGCACCTTTCATTTATAATCAGCCAGTATCTAAATTGTGAAGTACAATGGCCTTAGAGTGTTCCTGTATTTTCATCCCATTTCTGGATGTTCATACTATTTATTGGCTACTCATAGTTCCCAAGAGAGAAGAAGAAAAAAAGTTTTACCCTCTCTATGAATGGTGACTGAGAAACACGACATCTTTTTCAGAGAAAATAAAGTCTGTTGTTCTAGGTGAAGAGTGCATTCAATGGGGGGGTAACACGGAAGTTTTCATGATAAACTCAAAAAAAACCTTTTGTTTTTCCTGCATGCCATGGTCAACATTTCTTGATCCCTGAGGTAGAAGCTGTAATAAAATCCATGGCACACACCTGGCAAACACAGCAAGGCCCCTATTGTGTGGGCAGTTCAGGATCTGCAACACAAGCCTCCAAATAGGTCTTTGAGTCAAGCCACAGATGGTGTGACAGCTCCAGCGCCGTCAACTGACCGGCTTTGTGCCCAATGTAAAATGTAAATAACCATCTCTGTGATGACCAGAGAGTCCTTCTTTGGAATTCAAATATACTGTGGCCCACCAAGCAACACGATCTTCAGTGCTTTGTGAATATAACAGAAAAATTTTGTAATTGAAAAGTTCCAAATCAGTAGTCATTATTTTACTACTGTGAAAACAACTGAAAATTGTTCCAGACACTTGGAAAGTAGAAAAACATTCAAGTGTGCCAAGCACCCCACACTCTAAAGTCAGGTGATAGAACACACTGAGATATTATAAAATCAGTCTGACAGCATTTGCCCCGTGTATCTGCCCCATACAAGATACATGAGGGAAGGTGAAGGGAATTATCCTGGAGACTCTGAAGTTCATCTGTCCTTTGGGCATTTTCCCCAGTGGTAACTGTGGGAAATGTTCCTGGGCTGGTTGGCAGAAGGTACCCTGCACTGCCATTGATCGTGTTCTCTGATGTATCTGGGGTTATCGCCCACTGTGAGGATCAAATGGGTGATGACTGATTCCTTCAAAGGAAAGTGTAAGGGAAAAGAAAAAACTGAGCTTGTGGTATCATAAGTTAAAAAACAGACAAAACATAATCACTCCTAAAAACATGAGGGATATGTGTGGGTATTAGAATTTGTAAAGCAATGGGCCCCATCTGGAGATTTGTGAGAAGAAAATAAAAATTGGGGCTTTCAACTACAGCAACATGAAGGTGGGAACTGTGACAATGGGAGCATGTGGAAATGATACCCTTTCACCAAGTTATTCAAATGTGACTTTTCCTTCATCCCATTATTGCTTAAGACCTCAAAGGTAGAGAAAATTTCAAGGCCAAGTGCCTGCACACACCTTTAGGGAGATGGTAGATCCCACATGCAGGCCGTGCTGTGAGGTTAGGAAATCAGTTTTCATCTGTCATGTACATCCAAGCTGCATCATGGGAAGACTGATGAGAATGACAGCCAGTAAATAACTGTTTAGAGAACATTGTCAGGGTGCTGCGTGAAGTGGGGGTGGCAGGGGAGGGTGGTTGGGGGGACCCTACAAGGATGGAAAGGAGGATGCTTCTCTAAAATGGAGAGAGGGCTTCAGTACAGAGGGCTTGACAGTTCTGAAGTTTGAAGGACCTGACTCCAGCCTGGAAAGTCTGATCGTTGAGAGGTGGTAGCTAAAAGACGATTTTCCCTGAAATGTAGAGTCAGGGATTCCCCTGAAAGTAGGGCCAAGGATCTATATTTCCTCTGAAAGTGGGGCAAAGGTATTAGATGAGAGTCAGGCTTGAGCATCCCCACTGAAGCTGGAGGAGAGAAGGCACACAGCAGAGTGGTAAAATGCTGAAAGGCAGAGGGCCCATGGGCAAGTCATGAACAACTAGCATGAAGAGACGAGAGACAGCAGGCAGGACTCTGCAAAGAATACACAAAACATATCATGACAAAAAAGAAAATCAGCATTTGGCATCTTCTACATCTCATGATCACTGCATCAGTTATCAATTCATTGCCTCTCAGCCCCGAATGCACCCTTCTATATTTGCTCTGTGATGAACAATGAAATCCTTTAAGCATTTCTCCTTCAAAATGAGAATGATGTTAACCTTTCTTGGTACAGGGTGCTGGAGGGACATTGCAGGAGGAAGAGGCTGTCCTGCAGTTTCCACCAAGGGTTGAGGTGGGAGGTGTGGGTGTGAGGTCATCTAGTAGCACACTGGCCCCAGCTGTGGGCCCTGAATGCAGTACCTCTTCAGCCTTGCAGCCTTACCAGGAGATAATCTTTCTGCAGCTCTCCAGACCTGCAAACCAGAGCTCCACTCAGCCCACACACTCTAAAGGCCTCCTGCCTATATCTGCACCGGGACTCCCACTACAAGCCCACACCCCTGCCACGGATCTCCTGCCATCCTGTCTGCACTGCACAACGTTGCCTATTTCTTGCCAGCAACTCCCACTCCAGGTCTAAACTGGACAAACAGGAAGATTTTTTGCCATCCTTCTGATGGGCTGAACCATTCCTTCTCGTGCAGGAAGGTCTGAAGCATTCCAAGTTTTTCCATTCTTGGGTACTCTCCCTCAGCCTTAGGGTAGCATATAATTTCCTTTTATCTTATAGTTACTCTTTCATCATATTCAAAAATTCTTTCTGTTGAATTTCCTCTGTTTAACCTACTGTATAGTTTCTATCTCCCAGACCCAGATTGCTACTGTCAACAATACAGAGCTATAATTATACAAATCAGGTAAAACCTTCTGCCTCTTACCTCTGTCTTCATCCTAATCCCTTCCCAACTCTGGAGGGTCAAATGAGCCCAATGAGGGGAAGTGGGGAGGATGGTGGAAAACAGGAGGAAAGCTGATGAAATAAAAAAACACATGCACTCTGCCCCCACTTCAGGCTTCTGGAATCACTGCAGGCCCGATTCAATTCAATATACCATCAAATTATCTTATTCTGAGATGGGGATTTCACAGAACTGTTAGAATTGTACTCTGCTAACCTATAGGCTACCTTAAATGTGTCATTTTCACCACTACATCTTTTCAACTGTTAGCAAAGAAGATTGTCAATTCTCAGTAACACATATTTTAGTATTTTTGAGAGAACTGTTATGGTCAAGGGCCAAAGAAAGTAGAAAGAAAAGATAACCAATATTTAGTCAGAAAAAAGCAAATATATCCAGAAGTAGGAGTCTTAAAATGAACCAAATTCAAGTGAATTTTTAAAATTCAATCCCGAAGTGAAATTATTATAAATATATTTTTTTCAGAGTACAAAATTTATTAAGCAGAGGGTATCCCCCGACAAAGAATCACAAAATGTTATTAGACTTAGGCTATCCTGTGGTGCCGAACCCTTTTCCTGAAATTCCAATTTCCTTTGCAGCATCCCTGTAGCTTTTCTTAAACAATCAGGAAGAAGGAGCCCATTCCCTCCCAAAGGGAGCTCAGCCCAGTTTCAGAGAGCATAAATGTTCAGAAAAAGCTTCCTTTAATTGAATCAGGAGAAGCACAAAAAGATAAAGTCCCTTTTCCTTGGCTTAATTTAGTGTTTTCCCACTGTCCTAGTCACTCTCCTCTAAATTCCCAGCAGTTACAATGACTTTTTCTTATTTTCTTTATATATCTTCCTCTATATGTAATGAGAAACTTATACTATGGTTGGCACACTATATGAGCTACATGGCAGAACAGAGCCAGACTGTCATGTGTCAGGCTCAATAAATCTACTTCAATGAGAAAAACTGAATTACTGCTCACACTCTACTCATGTTCCCTGGGCAAACCCATTAGCTTTGGATGGTTTCAACCACCACAGATATGATCCCCTACTGTCTGGTCCCTATCACCAGCTCAGACCTCTTCCCAAGTTCCTGATGCAATTGCCCTATTACCTGCTCATCGTCACTCCTGGATATCCCAGAAATGCCTCAAACTTGATAGGCTAAACAGGAAAATCTCCATTTTTTCCTAGAAATGTGCTCCCACTATATTCTCCATCTCCATTAAGAGATCTACCATTGACCTAGACACACTAGCTTGAATGCACCATACAAAGGCAAACATTAATCACGTTTTCTCTTTGTCACTCTCTAAATATCTCTAATAAGTATTCTTTTCCCCCTCTCACACTGTTTCATGATACTCTTCATATTGTTTCCTTTGTCTCTCCTATTCACCCCCCATCTCATTATTTCCTGCTCCTCATTCAGTAATTAACCCAGGCATCATCTCTTCCAGGAAACTCAGAGGAGCACGATGTCAAGACACTGTCAAAGCACAAAATACAAATATGGATAACTTGATGGTTCGTCTACCACATCCCCTTCTAAACCGTCCTCCCCTGAAATAAATGCACAGCACCCACTTCTCTCACCTCACCCTAAAATGCATTTGATTTGGTCTTGGACTTATTCTTTTTGTCTTTTCTTTTCCAAGCATTTCCTAAGTCTGGCATTATTGGCTGAGTAATATTCCACTGTGTATGTGTATGTATGCATATGTGTGTGTATATATATATATATATATATATACACACACACAGACACATACATACATATACACAAATATATACATACACACACACCAAATCTTCTTTATCCTTTCATCTGTTGATGGACATTTAGGTTGCTTCCATGTCTTGGCTATTGTAAATAGTGCTTCTATGAACACTGGGGTGCATGTATCTTTTCTTTTTTAAAATTAATTTTTATTGGAGTAAGTATAGTTGATTTACAATGTTGTGTCCATTTCTGCTGTACAGCAAAGTGAATCAGTTATACATATACATATATCTACTCTTGAAGAGACCAACAAGGGATTAATCTCCAAAATATACAAACAGCTCATGCAGCTCAATATCAAAAAACACAAACAGCCCAATCAAACAATGGGAGAAAGATCTAAATAGACATTTCTCCAAAGAAGACATACAGGTGGCCAAGCAGCACATGAAAAGATGCTCCACATCACTCATTATTAGAGAAATGCATTTTTTTTCAAATTAGAGTTTTCTCTGGATATATGCCCAGGCGTGGGATTGCTGGATCATATGGTAACTCTATTTTTAATTTTTTTAAGGAAACTCCATACTGTTTTCCATACTGGCTGCACCAATTTACATTCCCACCAACAATATAGGAGGGCTCCCTTTTCTCCATACCCTCTCCCGCAGTTATTATTTGTAGACTTTTTGATGATGGCCATTCTGACCGGTGTGAGGTGGTACCTCATCATAGTTTTGATTTGCATTTCTCTAATAATTAGTGAAGTTGAGCATCTGTTCATGTGCCTATTGGGCATCTGTATGTCTTCTTTGGAGAAAAGTGTATTTAGGTCTTCTGTCCATTTTTTGATTGGGTTGTTTGTGTTTTTTGTTATTGACTTGTATGAGCTGTTTGTATATTTTGGAGATTAATCCCTTTCAGTCTCATCATTTGCAAATATTTTCTCCCAGTCCGTAGGTGCTCTTTTTTTTTTTTTTTTTTTTCCGGTACGCGGGCCTCTCACTGTTGTGGCCTCTCCCGTTGCGGGGCACAGTCTCCGGACGTGCAGGCTCAGCGGCCATGGCTCACGGGCCCAGCCGCTCCACGGCATGTGGGATCTTCCCGGACCGGGACACGAACCCGCGTCCCCTGCAACAGCAGGTGGACTCCCAACCACTGCGCCACCAGGCAAGCCCCGTAGGTGGTCTTTTTGTTTTGCTTATGGTTTCCTTTGCTGTGCAAAAGCTTGATTAGGTTCCATTTGTTTATTTTTGCTTTTATTTCTATTGCCTTGGGAGGCTAACCTCAGAAAACATTGGTACAATATATGTCAGAGAATGTATTGTCTATGTTCTTTTCTAGGAGTTTTATAGTGTTATATCTTATATTGAAGTTTTTATGCCATTTTGAGTTTTTGTGTGTGAGGGAGTGTTGTAACTTCATTGATTTACATGCAGCTGTCCAACTTTCCCACACCACTTACTGAAGAGACTGTCTTTTCTCCATTGTATATTCTTGCCTCCTTTGTTGAAGATTAATTGATGGTAGATGTGTGGGTTTATTTCTGGGCTCTCTATTCTGTTCAATTGATCCATATGTCTGTTTTTGTGCTAATACCACGCTGTTTTGATTATGGTAGATTTGCAGTTTTGTCTGAATTCTGGGAGGGTTATGCCTCCAGATTTGTTCTTTTACCTCAGGATTACTTTGGCAATTCTGGGTCTTTTATGGTTCCATATAACTTTTAGGATAATTTGCCCTAGTTCTATGAAAAATGTCATGGGTAATTTGATAGGGTTCACATTAAATCTGTAGATTGCTTGGGGTAGTATTAGCCCTGCATTTCTTAAACTTCTCTGACGTTTTCAACATTTTTATTTTTTTACAGTTTGAGTTTTGAAACATTTATTTAACACCTAGAATATGCTAGGCACCATCCTAGGTAATGGTTCATGTATATCCTGACCAAACCCTAAAATAAAATATTACACTCTGAAACAGACTACTGTACCATAGTTTTAGTTTAAAAACTGTATACAACTTTTTAAATTAATTTTTATTTGAGTATAGTTGCTCTACAATATTGTGTTAGTTTTTGCTGTACGGCAAAGTGAATCAGTTATATGTATACATATACTCCTCTTTTTTGGATTTCCTTCTCATTTAGGTTAAAAGTTGGTATACAACTTTTTAAATGTGCCATCTGATTTATTTCAATTCCACAAACATCTGAATCCCCCATTATGTGCAAGGTACAATGCTAGGCCCCGCACTTCTTCCTTGAGCCTGCATATTTTTTCGTACAAAGACAGGCTGAAAGTATTTCTGTTGATATGATTAACACATAGTAAACCCAAACATAGATTTAAACAATATGAGAAAGATTCACAGTTTTCACTCAAAAATTTTTCAATCTAATGATGGAGATAAAGACACAAATAACAGCTAAATAAGACAAACTTATACAGGTGCTATATTATGACATATAGAAGTAGCTATGGATAGATCAATGGAACAGGATAGAAAGCCCAGAGATAAACCCACGCACATATGGTCACCTTATCTTTGATAAAGGAGGCATGAATGTACAATGGAGAGAGGACAGCCTCTTCAATAAGTGGTGCTGGGAAAACTGGACAGGTACGTGTAAAAGTATGAAATTAGATCACTCCTTAATACCATACACAAAAATAAGCTCAAAATGGATTAAAGACCTAAATGTAAGGCCAGAAACTATCAAACTCTTAGAGGAAAACATAGGCAGGACACTCTATGACATAAATCACAGCAAGATCCTTTTTGACCCACCTCCTAGAGAAATGGAAATAAAAACAAAAATAAACAAATGGGACCTAATGAAACTTAAAAGCTTTTGCACAGCAAAGGAAACCATAAACAAGACGAAAAGACAACCCTCAGAATGGGAGAAAATATTTGCAAATGAAGCAACTGACAAAGGATTAATCTGCAAAATTTACAGGCAGCTCATGCAGCTCAGTATCAACAAGACAAACAACCCAATCCAAAAATGGGCAGAAGACCTAAATAGACATTTCTCCAAAGAAGATATACAGACTGCCAACAAACACATGAAAGAATGCTCAACACCACTAATCATTAGAGAAATGCAAATCAAAACTACAATGAGATATCATCTCACACCAGTCAGAATGGCCATCAACAAAAAATCTAGAAACAATAAATGCTGGAGAGGGCGTGGAGAAAAGAGAACCCTCTTGCACTGTTGGTGGGAATGTAATTGATACAGCCACTGTGGAGAACAGTATGGAGGTTCCTTAAAAAACTACAAATAGAACTACCATATGACCCAGCAATCCCACTATTGGGCATATACCCTGAGAAAACCATAATTCAAAAAGAGTCATGTACCAAAATGTTCATTGCAGCTCTATTTACAATAGCCTGGAGATGGAAACAACCTAAGTACCCATCATCGGATGAATGGATAAAGAAGATGTGGCACATATATACAATGGAATATTACTCAGCCTTAAAAAGAAACGAAATTGAGCTATTTATAATGAGGTGGATAGACCTAGTCTGTCATACAGAGTGAAGTAAGTCAGAGAGAGACAAATACCGTATGCTAACACAGATATATGGAATTTAAGGGAAAAAAATGTCATGAAGAACCTAGGGGTAAGACAGGAATAAAGACACAGACCTACTAGAGAATGGACTTGAGGATAGGGGGAGGGGGACGGGTAAGCTGTGACAAAGCGAGAGAGAGGCATGGACATATACACACTACCAAACATAAGGTAGATAGCTAGTGGGAAGCAGCCGCATAGCACAGGGAGATCAGCTCGGTGCTTTGTGATCGCCTGGAGGGGTGGGATAGGGAGGGTGGGAGGGAGGGAGACACAAGAGGGAAGAGATATGGGAACATATGTATATATATATAACTGATTCATTTTGTTGTAAAGCAGAAACTAACACAGCATTGTAAAGCAATTATACTCCAATAAAGATGTGAAAAAAAATAAAAATAAAAAAAAAGAAGTAGCTATGGAAAGGAAACAGATGAATTTTATTTAAATAATCAAGAAAGTCTTCCTAAAGCAAGTCATATTTGAAATGGGCCTCCAAGGTTCAAAAGGATACGTTGGTGGAAGTAAAAGCTTCCAGGCAAAAGGAATGAAATAAATACAAGCTCATGATCTTGTATTTGGGACAAGTGGATAGACTAGTAGGAAGAGACACCCTTATAGTCACCCAAACACCAGCACTTCACATCATAGATCTATATTCTATTCATCTTTGGGTACCTGAAACCTCTCACATATCTAGCACCCTCCCCACAGTAAATGGTGAAGGGAAGTAAGCAGGGGGGGAGGGGGAGGGAATGAAGTAGAGAGAGAGGGTAAGCATCGATCAGAACAGATATCTTAGAAATGAGGAACTTGTTTGAATCCTGGTTCAAACAAATCAACTTGCAAAAGAAAAAAAGAAAACAAAAGGGGTACCTAAGAAATATGAACACTGACTATATACAATGATTTTTTTTAACTGTTAATTTTTATGTGTGATAATACTATTGTGGTTATGTTTTAAAAGTCCTTATTTTAAAGAGGTTCACGTTGAAGTTTCTGTAGATGAAATAATACAATGTTGGGTAGTACTTCAAAATAATCCAGTGGTGGAGGGCAAAAGGGGACTGAGAGAATAAATGGAACTCTCTTGGTCATGTATCAGTGACTGTTGAAAATAGTTGATGAATACATGGAGGTTCACAATCTATTTTCTTTACTTATGTATGTTTGAAATTTTATACACAAATGTCAACAAAAATAATGTCTTTAGAAGACCTTTGATTTTAAAAGTTCTACAGTAAGTTCTATAGTAAAATAAGAATTTCACTATGAAAAACTATTTCTTATATAAATGATACCAGCAGACTTTACCCTTACCTGCACTATTTTATAAGAATATTTTCATGTATTTTTTACATAATAAACATTTAATTTTAGAAAATAAAATACCCAATCTGAAGCTGATTATCATATCACCTTTTCTCCAAAATATTCCTCTACCTTCTTTACATATATTTTAAATTCATAACTAAATTATATTTTGGCCATAGTCAATAACATTTACTTAATAAATATTTATTCAACACCTTCTACTTGCCAAGTACCTGCACCATGTATGAATAAGACATAGCTCCTATCATTAAAGAATCCATCACACAATGGAAGAGCTTAGGGTCTATTGGTCAATTATAGATATACTTATTTTAAGGGCTGGATTGACCATGCCCTTAGACTCTTACCACTGTAACCTGAAAAGATGGTTAATAGAGGTTAGTTATCAGAATCAAATCAATGTCATCTTTTAGTAAAACTCATTGGTAGGGGTCAATCAGTTATCTAGAGAAATTTCTGAAAGCATATAGATGGTAATTTCAACCTATAAAGTATAGTTTAATGACCATTAAAGATATATTTTAGAAACACTGAGGATATTTCTTAGTTTGCTTTTGTGTAAAAAGTGATATTTTAGGTCCAACTAACTCAAAGAGACATCTACACAAGGACCAAAAATCAAATAGTGAAGAATGTTACTTTCCTAATTTAATTTTAATGGCTTTGGAAAAGTTCATAGTTTTAGTTCAAGTACAAATGAGGGGAAATTTTTTCACAGTCTTTCTAAAGGAAAGAATAAAAATAAAGCCTATTAAAATTCTATTGTGCTAGTTATTCCAAATTCTATATACAGAACTTAACAGTATGTCCCTGGCTCCCTGTCTGCCTTTCCCCCACTTAGGAAAAAATAGCCAGGGGTATTTTAGGTTAAAAAACATGTCCTTCAGCTTGTTAATCTGCAGGCACCACAATTCAGAGTGATTCATTGCAGCCGTGAATAAGGAATGTCACTGAAATAGTGATATGGCCTGAACCACTTTAGAAATTAATGGACTGACTGTAATATACTGATGCCTCTTTCATGCATCTATAATTGGAGTGCCAATTTATTTCCAATCATTTCAAGCACTGTAATTAGAGAGCATCATCGTTGCCTGTTTAACATTCATACGGGAAGCTGTCACATGAATGCTGGCCAGGGACCAATATTTTGCAACTGAGATACATGAACAAAACAGAAATATAAAAAGGTCCGGTTTGTTCTTTAGGCCTGAGCTTGGATCAAGGTGGGCAGAATTACATGAGACAGAAAAGCTGCTGATGGATTTTTAAATCACAAAAGTTTCTTTTAAAAGTATCATCATTCAACATGTGATGAGAAGAAAAACAAAGAACGACAACAGGCGATTGTTGGTGCACAGATTCAACGATGACATTTCAATAGGCATCCCTTGAGCATGTGCTATGCGCCAATCTGCTAGACACGGGAGATATTGAGATTAAAATGAAACAACGCCCATACACACACATTCAGAAAGATCTTAAAAGAGAGGCAGTTATACACTGCACATCAGGAGGGTGCTTTTAAAATGGTATCTTCTGGATACTATTGTTTTCATTTCAGGTCTGCTGATGCAAAGGTGTATTCTGCATAAAATTTTACTAAAATTTTCTCATAATTCTGGAAACCAAAAATAGTTTGAATTTCCGGTTCAAACAAAGTTTTAACAAAAGAAATACTTAGACCTACATACGAGCACTGCTGCCAGCTTAAGTGTCCCCGCATCTGCTCCCATAATCACACCCTGTCTTAACCTCTGTTAAAACACTTATATCATCATATTATCTCCACTTCACATAAAGCAAGGCAAGGAACATGGCTTAATCTCAGTGCCAATCAGAGCACTAGGCTCATACAAGGGACTCAATAATTGTTTTTCCAAAAACAGAATTAACAGGTGCATGGATGAAATTAGCTTTCATAACACCAGTCACATTTATCAGCTCCTTTCCATCCCATTTCTACCACTTAGGCAAGATCTTCAGCCTAAATGCCCTCCATTCTCTACCTAGACCATAGTGAAAGATTAAATCTTCCCAAAACACCTTTATGCATGCCACAAAACTTTCTCCATATCTTTTGATTACTCTCCACTGCATGAAAAATAAAATATCTCCTTAGCCTTTTATTCTGAGCCCTCCACCACCTTGTAAATCCACCTCTGTAAACTTATTCCTGATATTATAGAATAAATGTTCTGAAAAAAGAAATGAATGTTATTTTTTGAGTTATCATTATTTGCAAAACTTAAACTTCAATTCATCAAATATTTAGTACAAATTTAAGTGCCAGTTTTTATACTCATTATGAAGTTATAATTACGGGAATTTTATGGGTACATAAAAATTATAATAATGATAGCTACTTGAACAGTGAGTTAGAAAATAACTGTATACTATTAAATCAATAAGGAAAGAGAAAGCTTATAGGAGAGGGTATGAAATAGAAGAGTTTGCCAGAGGATAGGCAGAATGGGGAAAAACAGAATTTTAACCATACTGCGTAACCAAAGCTCTCATTTCTCCCTAGGAACAGTAAAATTGACTAAGCACTCTGGGCCCAATCACGGCTACTGAAAAGACAGTACAACCTTTCTTTTGAACTTGCCTGGTGATCATCAATTGTGTGAGCTTTTCAGAGCCAAGCCATTAACATTGACTAGGTAGTGGTAGATTTATATGGGTAATTGAAACAGTGATTGTTGACATCAATGTATATGAGGAATTTTATTATTACTATTAATAAAGCACAATGGTAATTATGAAGTATGATTAATATGAGTACATCTATTATTGAACTAATACTGATGGTCTAATTAGAAAAGCAAGTCTGAAGTTTTACATTTGCTCTTTGAAGGGAAGAGAAAGTAAAATAACAGTTATTTAGCCCACAGTGTGGGTCCCCAACTCTGTTACATACTTTGTATACATTATTTCACTTTATCTCACAAAAACCCTGAAGTCAGTATTATTATCAGAGATGAATAAAAGAGCTCAGTAAAGTTAAATAATTTGCCCAAGGTCAATCTGCTAGTAGATTCAAAGCTGGGATTTGAACTTAAGTCTCTCAGAAGCCAAAGTTACATGGCTCTCATCTCATTAAAATTGGGAGAAAATGAAAAGCAACTGAGGAAAGAATTATAAAGTAGAATATGAACACTTCACATCTCATGCAATAGTAAGTTTTAGGAGGTGAGTATTTTATAGAGAGTAACCTTCATGTGGACCATGTATCCACTGACACCACCACTGAAGCGTTTGACTGTTCTACTGACAACAGCTGGCCACTCTAAATGAATGCTGGTTAAAGAAGAACTATCAACGAGGAAAGGGCAATTGTGTGGTTAGATGTGGATGTGACTGTGAATGTGCCTGTGGATAAAAGCAAGTAAAAACAAACAAACAAACAACTGTTGAAAATCAGAATTCTAAATACTAAGCCCTCTTCTTCAAGGTTTTGCATTCCTTTAAAAAAATAGATTTTTACTTTTTTTACTTGACATGTACACATTAGATATTTTAATTTTCCAAAACAGAGACGAATAGAGCACAGAGCATCTTTGACATGAAGACACTGTGTGAATAAAGAAAAAGAAGTTAATAATTACTTATATTTTGAAAAAGTATTTAAAAGTGGTAGCTCTTGTGTTCACTAGAAAAAATTTTATTTGAAACAATCCTTATTTTGAAAGTACCATGGACTGGGAGACATGGAATACCCTTAACTGATATGCCACCAAGATGCCTATTATGTCTCTCATGCCATGTTGTTAACATGACATGGTAATATCAGCGAATGAATAAATAAAGACCACAGTTAGAGTATTAATTAACATATTTATACCCAAGTGGACTAAAAATATGTCTGTTTTGTTCTTTGCTGGTCAAATTTTTTTAAATTAATCACTGGAAAAAAAAATCCTGAAGACAAGATTATCAAATCAAATTAGGAGAATGCTACTGGGGACAATAGAATTAAACATCTCAGCAGCCTTGTAAAATGGGCCAAATTACCATGATGAAATTTAATGAAGATAAACAATCCACTGAGACTCTAAAAATCAAATACCCAAGTACATGATGATTAAAATATTAAGTAATTGCCATTTATGTACAAAAGGCCTAGACAGAAGTTCAGTATGAGTCAATATTGTGATATCAAAACACCTAATTTAATCTCAGACTTTAATACTGGAAGTGTAATATCCAAATAAGAAATGAAAATCCCCCTATGCTTTGTGCTGATCACATATTAAGTATTGTTTCAGTTACAGACAAAAAAATTAAGTGAGGCACACTGAAAACAACACCTAGAAACACAGTCGAAGGACAAATAATTGAAAATGCCCAAGAAAAATACTAAAACTGTTCTCACATATTAGAAATACTATAAAATAGATGCTACATTACACAATAGCGAAAGCAGACCTAAGACTAAAGAAGATATGAAGTGAAATTTGGACACCTCACAATCTCATGCAATAGTAAATTTGAGGAGGAACTTTGAAAGGAACAACTCCATGTGGACCGTGTATCAACTGACACTAGCAAGACAAGGGAACACATTTCACCAGACCGTATCCAAAGAAGTGAATTCCCAGGTATCAGCACAGCAGGACAACCCTAGGTTTCCCTCACATGGGCAAGACCTGCTTACCCCACAGTGGAGAGCAGCCCCGAGTAAACTATTTCTGCAGATAGGCAAGAGGTCTGTGCATTCTACAGCTTCCTTACCCCATTCTCAGGCCTGTTCTAACATCCCAGCTTCTCAGTACTGCTTCTAATACTACTTTACCAGACCTTAAACTATTTGAGTTTTATCAAAGCCTAACTGATAAGAGGAAAGAGAAATACCCAACTCCAGCCAACTCCGGCCATTCTGACCCAACTAAGTGTGGGAAAACAGAACTTTACAACTCAAGAGCACAGGCTCATTAAAAGACTGAGATTTAGGGCTTCCCTGGTGGCGCAGTGGTTGAGAGTCTGCCTGCCAATGCAGGGGACACGGGTTCGTGCCCTGGTCTGGGAGGATCCCACATGCCGCGGAGCGGCTAGGCCCATGAGCCATGGCCGCTGAGCCTGCGCGTCCAGAGCCTGTGCTCCGCAACAGGAGAGGCCACAGCAGTGAGAGGCCTGCGTACCGCAAAAAAAAAAAAAAAAAAAAAAAGACTGAGACTAATCATAGTACTATAGATTGCTTCTTCTCCCCCACATCTTACCACAATATTATTAAAGGCCAATTTTCTACAGGTCCTTTCACCCAGTACATTATGCTTGGCTTTCAACAAAAAATTACAAAGCCTACTAAAAGGCAAAAAGGCACAGTTTGAAGAGAAAGAGCAAGCATCAGAACCAGATACAGACATGGCAGGGATGCTGGAATTATTAGACCAGGAATTTAAAATAACTATAATTAATATACTAACGGCTTTAATGGATAAAGCAGACAAAGTGCAATGGCAGAAAGGCAATATAAGCAGAGAAATGGAATTTCTAAAATGAATTTAAAAATGCTGGAGATCAACAACACTGTAACAGAAATAAAGAATAACTCTGATGGGCTCATTAGTAGACTGAGCATGGCAAAGAAAGAGTCTCTACCTTGAGAATATGTCAATACGAAACTTCCAAAACAGAAAAGCAAAGAAAAGAGACTGAGAAAAAAAGAACAGAATATTCCAAAACTGTGGGACAAACATAAAAGGTGTAACATACACATAATGGGAAAGAAAGACATAAAATAAATATCTGAAGGAATAATGACTGAGAATTTCCCCCAATCAATGTCAGACACCAAACTAAAGATCAAGAACATTACAGAACACCAAGTAAGGTAAATGCAAAAAAAAAAAAAAACCCCACAAACAAACAAAAAACACTACAACTAAGCATATCATATTCAAACTGCAGAAAATCTACGATAAAGAAGAAATTTTGGGAGAAGCCAAAGGGGAAAATCATCTTATCCACAGAGGAGCAAAGATAATAATCATATCCAATTTCTCCTCAGAAACCATGCAACCAAGAAAAGCAAAGTGAAATATTTAAAGCTTTGAGAGAAAAAACAGCCTAGAATTATGTATTCTGTGAAATTATCCTTTAAAAGTGAAAGGTAAATGAAGTCTTTCTCAGATAAACAAAATTTGGAGGAATTTGTTGCCAGTGGAACTGCCTTGCAGAAAAAGTCAAAACAAGTCCTTTAGAGAGGAGAAAAATAATATAGTTCAGAAATCTGGATGTACATAAAGAAAGGAAGACCACTGAAGAAGGAAGAAGTGAAGATAAAATAACTTTTCTTTTTTATTCTTAATTGATGTAATGGATAACAGTTTGTTCAAAATAATAATGGCAATACATTAGAAAATATATACAAATATGTTATGTATAAGTGAAATGAATGACAGCAATGACACAAGGAAAAGGAGGAAACGATTAGAAATATTTTGTTATTATAATGTACTACTTGTGAAGCAGTATAGTGTTAGTTATTGAAAGTGAACTTGGATTACTTATAAATGTATTTTGCAAACTCTAGAGCAACCATTAAAAAAAAGTAAAATCGGTGTGAAAAGAAAAGAGAAAATAAAAGTATATAAAATATTCAATTAAAACCTGAAAAGGAACAAAAAGAGTGGAAAACAAAATAGGAACAAAGAACAAGAGCAATGAATAGAGAATAGTAACAAATATGGTTGTAATTAACTCAACTATATCAGTAATCACTTCAAATATCAATGTTCCTAATACACCAATGAAAAAATACAGATTGTCAGAGTGGGTCAAAAAACAAGACCCAACTATATGCTGTCTACAGGAAATCCTCTTTAAACATAAAGAAACATATAGGTTAAAGGGAGAGATGAAGAAAGATATACCATGTGAACACTAATCAAAGGAAACGTAGAGGGCTTCCCTGGTGGCACAGTGGTTGAGAGTACACCTGCCAATGCAGGGGACACGGGTTCGTGCCCTGGTCCGGGAAGATCCCACATGCTGCAGAGCGGCTGGGCCTGTGAGCCATGGCCGCTGAGGATGCACGTCCGGAGCCTGTGCTCCACAATGGGAGAGGCCGCAAACAAAACTTCAGAGCAAAGAAAGCTATCAGGGACTAAAAGAAGGGTATTACATAATGATAAAAGGGGTCAATTCTCCAAAAAAGTATAACAAATCTTTATATGTATGTGCCTAACAACAAAGCGTCAAAACACATGAGGCAAAAACTAATAGAACTGCAAGGAGAAATAGATGAATTCACTACTATAGCTGGAAATTCACCCTATATCAGAAATGTATAGATCCATTAGTCAGAAAATCAGTAAAGATATAGTTGAACTCAACAGCATCCTCGATCAACCAGATATCATTGACATCTACAGACTATTTCATTTAACAATAGCAAAGTACACATTCTTCTCAAGCTTATATGGAACATCACCAAGATAGACCATATTCTGAGTCATAAAAAGCACTTGGAGATTAAACAACACACTTCTAAACAACATGAGTCAAAGATGAAAGAAAAGATGAAAAAAAAGAAAAATTAAGAAATATTTTGAAATAAGTGAAAATGAGAATACAATGTGTCAGAATTAGTGAGATGCAGTGAAAGCAGGGCTTAGAGGGAAACTTACAGTATTGAATGTATATATTAGAAAAGAAGAAAGATCTAAAATTAACCATCCAAGCTTCTACTTTAGGAAACTAGAAAAGAAGAACAAATTAAATCCAAAGTAAGCAAAAGAAATAATGTAAACTAAATCAGAAATCAATGAATTTAAAAACAGGAAATAAATAGAAAAAAATCAACAAATCCAAATGCTTGGTCTTTGTAAAGATCAATAACATTGATAAGCTTCTAGACAGACTAAGAAAAAAAGGGAGAAAGAAAAAACAAATTACTGGGGGGGACCTTGAAGATGGCGGAAGAGTAAGACGCGGAGATCGCCTTCCTCCCCACGGATACACCAGAAATACATCCACACGTGGAACAACTCCTACAGAACTCCTACTGAAGGCTGGCAGAAGACCTCAGACCTCCCAAAAGGCAAGAAACTCCCCACGTAACTGGGTAGGGCAAAAGAAAAAACAGAGACAAAAGAATAAGGACGGCACCTGCACCAGTGGGAGGGAGCTGTGAAGGAGGAAAAGTTTCCACACACTAGGAAGCCCCTCCGCGGGCGGAGACTGCGGGAGGCAGAGGGGGGAGTTTCGGGACCGCGGAGTAGTGCACAGCGACGGGTGCGGAGGGCAAAGCGGGGAGATTCCTGCACAGACGATCGGTGCCGACCAGCACTCACCAACCCGAGAGGCTTGCTGCTCACCCACCGGGGCGGGCGGGGCTGCGAGCTGAGGCTCGGGTTTTGGTTTTGGACGGAGCTCAGGGAGAGGACTGGGGTTGGCGGCTTGAACATAGCCTGAAGGGGTTAGTGCACCACGACTAGCCGGGAGGGAGTTCGGGGAAAAGCCTGCACCGGCCGAAGAGGCAAGAGACTTTTTCTTCCCTCTTTGTCTCCTGGTGCGCGAGGAGAGGGGTTTAAGAGCGCTGCTTAAAGGAACTCCAGAGACGGGCGCGAGCCGCGGCTAAAAGCGCGAACCCCAGAGACGGGCGCGAGCCGCGGCTGAGGGCGCGAGCCCCCGAGACGGGCGCGAGCCGCGGCTGAAAGCGCGGACCCCAGAGACGGGCGGGAGACGCTAAGGCTGCTGCTGCCGCCACCAAGGGGCCTGTGTGCGAGCACAGGTCACTCTCCACACCCCTCTTCCGCGGAGTCTGTGCAGCCCGCCACTGCCAGGTTCCCGGGATCCAGGGACAACTTCCCCGGGACAGCGCACGGCGGGCCTCAGGCTGGTGCAACGTCACGCCGACCTTTGCCGCAACGTCACGCTGCCTCTGCCGCTGCAGGCCGGCCCTGCACGCAGTGCCCCTCCTTCCCCCATCCCCCAACCCCCGGCCACAGTGAGCCGGAGGCCCCGAATCAGCGGCTCCTTTAACCCCGTCCTGTCTGAGCGAAAAAACAGACGCCCTCCAGCGACCTACACGCAGAGGCAGGGCCAAATCCAAAGCTGAGCTCCTGTGAGCTGTGAGAACAAAGAAGAGAAAGGGAAATCTCTCCCAGCAGCCACAGAGGCAGCGGATTAAAGCTCCACAATCAACTTGATATACCCTGCATCTGTGGAATACCTGAATAGACAAGGAATGATCCCAAATTGAAGAGGTGGAATTTAGGAGCGAAATCTATGATTTTTTTCCCTTTTCCTCTTTTTGTGAAGGTGTACGTGTATGCTCCTGTGTGACATCTAGTCTGTATACTCTAGCTTCCACCATTTGTCCTAGGGCTCTATCCGTCCATGACTTTTTTTTAAAAATTCTTTTTCTTAATAATTAAGTTTAATTGTAATAACTTTATTATACTTTACCTTCGTTCTTTCTTTCTTTCCTTCCTTCCCTCCCTCCTTTAGACAACGAATCACCCCAAATTGAGGAGGTGGTCTCAGGGAGCAGGATTTACGATTTTTCCCCCTTTACCTCTTTTTGTGAAGGTGTATGTGTATGCTTCTGTGTAAGATTTTCTCTATAGCTTTGCTTCCAACATTTGTCCTAAGGTTCTATCCGTCCCTTTTTTTTTTTTCTAAATATTTTTTAATTCAATAACTATATTATACTTTATTTTATTTTTACTGTATCATCTTTCTTTCTGTCTTTTTTTCCTTCTTTCCCTCCTTCCTTCCTTCCTCCCTCCCTCCCTCCCTCCCTCCCTCCTTTCTTTCCTTCTTTGCTTCTTTCTTCCTTCCTTCCTTTCCTCCTTTCCTTCTTTCTTTCCTCATACTTCTACTAATTCTCTCTACTTTTTCTCCCTTTTATTCTGAGCCGTGTGGATGAAAGGCTCTTGGTGCTCCAGCCAGGAGTCAGGGCTCTGCCTCTGAGGTAGGAGAGCCAACTTCAGGTCACTGGTCAACAAGAGACCTCCCAGCTCCACATAATATTAAACAGCGGAAATCTCCCAGAGACCTCCATCTTAACACCAGCACCCAGCTTCACTCAACGACCAGCAAGCCACAGTGCTGGACAACCTATGCCAAACAACTAGCAAAACAGGAACACAACCCCACCCATTAGCAGAGAGGCTGCCTAAAATCATAATAAGGCCACAGACACCCCAAAACACACCACCAGACGTGAACCTGCCCACTAGAGAGACAAGATCCAGCTTCATCCAGCACAACACAGGCACTAGTCCCCTCCACCAGGAAGCCTACACAACCCACTGAAACAACCTTAGCCACTGGAGACAGACATCAAAAACAACGGGAACTACGAACCTGCAGCCTGCAAAAAGGAGACCCCAAACACAGTAAGATAAGCAAAATGAGAAGACAGAAAAACACACAGCAGATGAAGGAGCAAGATAAAAACCCACCAGACCTAACAAATGAAGAGGAAATAGGCAATCTACCTGAAAAAGAATTCAGAAAAATGATAGTAAGGATGATCCGAAATCTTGGAAGTAGAATGGACAAAATGCAAGAAACAGTTAACAAGGACCTACAAGAACTAAAGATGAAACAAGCAACGATGAACAATGCAATAAATGAAATTAAAATCACTCTAGATAGGATCAATAGCAGAATAACTGAGGCAGAAGAACGGATAAGTGACCTGGAAGATAAAGTAGTGGAAATAACTACTGCAGAGCAGAATAAAGAAAAAAGAATGAAAAGAACTGAGGACAGTCTCAGAGACCTCTGGGACAACATGAAACGCACCAACATTCGAATTATAGGGGTTCCAGAAGAAGAAGAAAGAAAGAAAGGGACTGAGAAAATATTTGAAGAGATTATAGTTGAAAACTTCCCTAATATGGGAAAGGAAATAGTTAATCAAGTCCAGGAAGCACAGAGGGTCCCATACAGGATAAATACAAGGAGAAACACGCCAAGACACATATTAATCAAACTGTCAAAAATTAAATACAAAGAAAGCATATTAAAAGCAGCAAGGGAAAAACAACAAATAACACACAAGGGAATCCCCATAAGGTTAACAGCTGATCTCTCAGCAGAAACCCTACAAGCCAGAAGGGAGTGGCAGGACATACTGAAAGTGATGAAGGAGAATAGCCTGAAACCAAGACTACTCTACCCAGCAAGGATCTCATTCACATTTGATGGAGAAATTAAAACCTTTACAGACAAGCAAAAGCTGAGAGAGTTCAGCACCACCAAACCAGCTTTACAACAAATGCTAAAGGAACTTCTCTAGACACGAAACACAAGAGAAGGAAATGACCTATAGTAGCGAACCCAAAACAATATAGAAAATGGAAATAGGAACATACATATCAATAATTACCTTAAATGTAAATGGACTAAATGCTCCCACCAAAAGACACAGATTGGCTGAATGGATACAAAAACAAGACCCTTATATATGCTGTCTACAAGAGACCCACTTCAGAACTAGAGACACATACAGACTGAAAGTAAGGGGATGGAAAAAGATATTCCATGCAAATGGAAACCAAAAGAAAGCTGGAGTAGCAATTCTCATATCAGACAAAATAGACTTTAAAATAAGGACTATTAAAAGGGACAAAGAAGGACACTACATAATGATCAAGGGATCGATCCAAGAAGAAGATATAACAATTGTAAATATTTATGCACCCAACATAGGAGCACCTCAATACATAAGGCAAATACTAACAACCATAAAAGGGGAGATCAACAGTAACACATTCATAGTAGGGGACTTTAACACCCCACTTTCACCCATGGACAGATCATCCAAAATGAAAATAAATAAGGAAACACAAGCTTTAAATGATACATTAAACAAGATGGACTTAATTGATATTTATAGGACACTCCATCCAAAAACAACAGAATACACATTTTTCTCAAGTGCTCATGGAACATTCTCCAGGATAGATCATATCTTGGGTCACAAATCAAGCCTTGGTAAATTTAAGAAAACTGAAATTGTATCAAGTATCTTTTCCGACCACAACGCCATGAGACTAGATATCAATTACAGGAAAAGATCTGTAAAAAATACAAACACATGGAGGCTAAACAATACACTACTTAATAATGAAGTGATCACTGAAGAAATCAAAGAGGAAATAAAAAAATACCTAGAAACAAATGACAATGGAGACACAACGACCCAAAACCTATGGGATGCAGCAAAAGCAGTTCTAAGGGGGAAGTTTATAGCAATACAAGCCCACCTTAAGAAGCAGGAAACATCTCGAATAAACAACCTAACCTTGCACCTCAAGCAATTAGAGAAAGAAGAACAAAAAAACCCCAAAGCTAGCAGAAGGAAAGAAATCATAAAAATCAGATCAGAAATAAATGAAAAAGAAATGAAGGAAACAATAGCAAAGATCAATAAAACTAAAAGCTGGTTCTTTGAGAAGATAAACAAAATAGATAAACCACTAGCCAGACTCATCAAGAAAAAAAGGGAGAAGACTCAAATCAATAGAATTAGAAATGAAAAAGGAGAAGTAACAACTGACACTGCAGAAATAAAAAAAATCATGAGAGATTACTACAAGCAACTCTATGCCAATAAAATGGACAATCTGGAAGAAATGGACAAATTCTTAGAAATGCACAACCTGCCAAGACTGAATCAGGAAGAAATAGAAAATATGAACAGACCAATCACAAGCACTGAAATTGAAACTGTGATTAAAAACCTTCCAACAAACAAAAGCCCAGGACCAGATGGCTTCACAGGTGAATTCTATCAAACGTTTAGAGAAGAGCTAACACCTATCCTTCTCAAACTCTTCCAAAATATAGCAGAGGGAGGAACACTCCCAAATTCCTTCTACGAAGCCACCATCACCTTGATACCAAAACCAGACAAGGATGTCACAAAGAAAGAAAACTACAGGCCAATATCACTGATGAACATAGATGCAAAAATCCTCAACAAAATACTAGCAAACAGAATCCAACAGCACATTAAAAGGATCATACACCATGATCAAGTGGGGTTTATTCCAGGAATGCAAGGATTCTTCAATATACGCAAATCTATCAATGTGATAAACCATATTAACAAATTGAAGGAGAAAAACCATATGATCATCTCAATAGATGCAGAGAAAGCTTTCGACAAAATTCAACACCCATTTATGATAAAAACCCTCGAGAAAGTAGGCATAGAGGGAACTTTCCTAAACATAATAAAAGCCATATATGACAAGCCCACAGCAAACATCATCCTCAATGGTGAAAAACTGAAAGCATTTCCACTAAGATCAGGAACAAGACAAGGTTGCCCACTCTCACCACTCTTATTCAACATAGTTTTGGAAGTTTTAGCCACAGCAATCAGAGAAGAAAAGGAAATAAAAGGAATCCAAATCGGAAAAGAAGAAGTAAAGCTGTCACTGTTTGCAGATGACATGATACTATACTCAGAGAATCCTAAAGATGCTACCAGAAAACTACTAGAGCTAATCAATGAATTTGGTAAAGTAGCAGGATACAAAATTAATGCACAGAAATCTCTGGCATTCCTATATACTAATGATGAAAAATCTGAAAGTGAAATCAAGAAAACACTCCCATTTACCATTGCAACAAAAAGAATAAAATATCTAGGAATAAACCTACCTAAGGATACGAAAGACCTGTATGCAGAAAATTATAAGACACTGATGAAAGAAATTAAAGATGATACAAATAGATGGAGAGATATACCATGTTCTTGGATGGGAAGAATCAACATTGTGAAAATGACTCTACTACCCAAAGCAATCTACAGATTCAATGCAATCCCTATCAAACTACCACTGGCATTTTTCACAGAACTAGAACAAAAAACTTCGCAATTTGTATGGAAACACAAAAGACCCCGAATAGCCAAAGCAATCTTGAGAACGAAAAAAGGAGCTGGAGGAATAAGGCTCCCTGACTTCAGACTATATTACAAAGCAACAGTAATCAAGACAGTATGGTACTGGCACAAAAACAGAAAGATAGATCAGTGGAACAGGATAGAAAGCCCAGAGATAAACCCACGCACATATGGACACCTTATCTTTGATAAAGGAGGCAGGAATGTACAGTGGAGAAAAGACAGCCTCTTCAATAAATGGTGCTGGGAAAACTGGACAGGTACATGTAAAAGTATGAGATTAGATCACTCCCTAACACCATACACAAAAATAAGCTCAAAATGGATTAAAGACCTAAATGTAAGGCCAGAAACTATCAAACTCTTAGAAGAAAACATAGGAAGAACACTCTATGACATAAATCACAGCAAGATCCTTTCTGACCCACCTCCTAGAGTAATGGAAATAAAAACAAAAATAAACAAATGGGACCTAATGAAACTTCAAAGCTTTTGCACAGCAAAGGAAACCATAACCAAGACCAAAAGACAACCCTCAGAATGGGAGAAAACATTTGCAAATGAAGCAACTGACAAAGGATTAATCTCCAAAATTTACAAGCAGCTCATGCAGCTCAATAACAAAAAAACAAACAACCCCATCCAAAAATGGGCAGAAGACCTAAATAGACATTTCTCCAAAGAAGATATACAGAATGCCAACAAACACATGAAAGAATGCTCAACATCATTAATCATTAGAGAAATGCAAATCAAAACTACAATGAGATATCATCTCACGCCAGTCAGAATGGCCATCATCAAAAAATCAAGAAACAATAAATGCTGGAGAGGGTGTGGAGAAAAGGGGACACTCTTGCACTGCTGGTGGGAATGTGAATTGGTTCAGCCACTGTGGAGAACAGTATGGAGGTTCCTTAAAAAACTACAAATAGAATTACCATATGACCCAGCAATCCCACTACTTGGCATATACCCTGAGAAAACCAAAATTCAAAGAGAGTCATGTACCAAAATGTTCATTGCAGCTCTATTTACAATAGCCAGGACATGGAAACAACCTAAGCGCCCATCATCAGATGAATGGATAAAGAAGATGTGGCACATATACACAATGGAATATTACTCAGCCTTAAAAAGAAATGAAATTGAGCTATTTGTAATGAGATGGATAGACCTAGAATCTGTCATACAGAGTGAAGTAAGTCAGAAAGAAAAAGACAAATACCGTATGCTAACACATATATATGGAATTTAAGGGAAAAAAATGTCATGAAGAACCTAGGGGTAAGATAGGAATAAAGACGCAGACCTACTGGAGAACGGACTTGAGGATATGGGGAGGGGGAAGGGTGAGTTTTGACAGGGCGAGAGAGAGTCATGGACATATACACACTAACAAACGTAGTAAGGTAGATAGCTGGGGGGAAGCAGCCGCAAGGTACAGGGATATTAGCTCGGTGCTTTGTGACAGCCTGGAAGGGTGGGATGGGGAGAGTGGGAGGGAGGGAGACGCAGGAGGGAAGACATATGGGAACATGTGTATATGTATAGCTGATTCACTTTGTTGTAAAGCAGAGACTAACACACCATTGTAAAGCAATTGTACCCCAATAAAGATGTTTAAAAAAAAAAAAAAAAAAAAAAAAAAAAAAAAAAAAACAAATTACTAATATCAGAAATGAAAGAAGTAACATCACTACAGATCTCATGGACATTAAAAGAATAATCAATAAATATTACAAACAACCCTTAGCCCACAAAATTGATAACATAGATAAAATGGACCAACTTCTGAAAAAACACCATCTACCAAATTCACACAAGAAGAAATAGATAACCTGAATATGTCTATATCCATTTAAGAAACTGTACCAATAATTAACAACCTTCGAAAACAGAAAGCACCCTATGTGTTCACTGGTGAATTCTACCAAATATTTAAGGAAGAAACTATATCAATTTTCTATAATCTCTCTCAGAAGATAGAGGGAGAGGAAATATTTCCTAACTCATTCTATGAAGCCAGAATTATCCTAAATCAAACCCAAAATAAGGTGTTCCAAAAAAATCTTACAGATCAATATTTCTCATAAATATAGATGCAAAAATCCTCAACAAAATATTATCAAATAAAATCCAACAATGTATAAAAAGAATTATACAACACGACTAAGTAGGATTTATCCCAGTTATGCTAGGTGGGTTCAACATTTGAAAATCAATGTAATCATCACATCAAAAGGCTACAGAAGAAAAATCACTTGGTCATATCAACAGATACAGAAAAACCATCTGACAAAATCCAGCACTCATCCAAGATAAACACTGTCAATTTCTTCCTCAATTTGATAAAGGATATCTACAAAAATCCTACACCTAACATCATACTTAATGTGAGAAACTTGATGATCAGGAATAAGGCAAGGATATCCCCTCATCACTGCTTTTCAACATCATACTGGAAATTCTAGTTAATGTAATTATGCACTGTGCAATTATGGATGGGAAATAAAAGATGTACATATTGGGAAGGATAAAACTATATTTATTCACAGATGATGTAATCATAAATATAAAGAAAGCTCGAAAGAATCAACAAGAACATTCCTAGAACCAATACGCAATTATTGCAAGGTTGAAGGATTCAAGGTTAATATACAAAAATCAATCACTTAAGTAAGCTATCAATGAACAAGTGGAATTTGAAATTTAAAATAGAATTTGAAATTTAAAATAGAAAGGTAAAAATCTCTACTGAAAAAAGTCCAAGAACTAAATACAGTCAACCCTCCATATCCACATGTTCTACATCCAGATTCTACCAACTATGGTTCAAAAATATCCAAAAAAAAATTCCAGAAAGTTCCAAAAAGCAAAACTTGAATATGCTACACTGGCAACTATTTACATATCATCTACATTGTATTTACAACTATTTACATAGCATTTATATTGTATTTAGTATAAGTAATCTAGAAATGATTTAAAGTAAACAGGAGGATGTGTGTAGGCTATATGCAAATACTACACCTTTTTAAGGGACTTGAGTATACCCCAAATCCATGGATTTTGGTATCCTGGAACCAATCCCCAAAAGATACAATGGGACAACTGTATATGGAGAGATATTCCATGTTCATGGATAGGAAAATTCAATATTGTAAAGATGTCAGTTCTTCCCAACTTGATCTATAGATTCAATGTAATCGAAATCAAATCTCAGTAAATTATTTTGTGGATATCAACAAACTGTTTCTAAAGTTTATATGGCAAGGCAAAAGACCCAAAACAGTCAACATGATATTGAAGGAGAAGAACACAGTGGAACAGGCACAACCCAACATCAAGACTTACTATAAAGCTACAATAATCAAGAAAGTGTGGTAATAGCAAAAGAACAGACAAATAGATCAGAATAGAGACACCCAGAAATAGACCCACATACATATAGTAGACTGACCTTTGACAAAGCAGCAAACTCAGTAAGATACAGTACAGACAGTCTTCAACAACTGGTATTGGAACATTTGAAAATTCATATTAAAAAAAAAAACCTAAACTGCTGGCCCTGAGCCAAGATGGCAGAGTAGAAGCATGTGCTCTCACTCCCTCTTGCAAGAACACCAGAATCACAACTAGCTGCTGGACAAACATCAACAGGAGGACACTGGAACTCACCAAAAAACATACCCCACATCCAAAGACAAAGGAGAAGCCACAATGAGATGGTAGGAGGGGTGCAAGCACAGTAAAATCAAATCCCATAACTGCTGGGTGGCTGACTCACAGGATGGAGAATACTTACACCACAGAAGTCCACCCACTGGAGTGAAGGTTCTGAGCCCCATGACAGGCTTCCCAACCTAGGGGTCCAGAAATGGGAGAAGGAATTCCTAGAGAATCAGACTTTGAAGGCTAGTGGGATATTATTGCAGGACTTCAACAGGACTGCGGGAAACAGAGAGTCTGCTCTTGAAGGGCACATACAAAGTAGTGTGTGAATCGGGACCCAGGGAAGTAGCAGTGACCCCAAGGGAGACTGAACCAGACCTACCTGACAGTGTCGGAGGGTCTCCTACAGAGGCAGGGGGTGGCGGTGCCTCACCGTGAGGAAAAGGACACTGGCAGCAGAAGTTCCAGGAAGTACTCCCTGGTGTGAGCCCTCCCAGAATCCGTCATTAGCCCCATCAAAGAGCCCAGGGAGTCTCCAGTGTTGGGTTGGCTCAGGCCAAACAACCAACAGGGTGGGAACCCAGCCCCACCCCTAAGAAGTAAAGCAGATTAAAGTTTTACTGAGCTCTGCCCACCAGAGCCACAGTCAGCTCTACCCACCACCACTACCTCCCATCAGAAAACTTGCACAGGCCTCTTAGACAGCCACATCCACCAGAGGGCAGACAGCAGAAGCAAGAAGAACTATAATCCTGCAGCCTGTGGAACAAAAACCACATTCACAGAAAGATAGACAACATGAAAGGGCAGAGGGTTATGTACCAGATGAAGGAAAAAAGATAAAACCCCAGAAAAACAACTAAATGAAGTGGAGATATGCAACCTTCCAGAAAAAGAATTCAAAATAATGATAGTGAAGATGATCCAGGGCCTTGGAAAAAGAATGGAGGCAAACATCGAGAAGATGCAAGAAATGTTTAACAAACACCTACAAAAATTAAAGAACAAACAAACAGAGATGAACAACACAATAACTGAAATGAAAACTACACTAGAAGGAATCAATAGCAGAATAACTGAGGCAGAAGAACGGATAAATGACCTGGAAGACAGAATGGTGGAATTCACTGCTGCAGAACAGAAAAAAGAAAAAAAAAAAAAAATGAAAAGAAATGAAGACAATCTATGAGACCTCTGGGACAACATTAAATGCAACAACATTCGCATTATAGGGGTCCCAGAAGGAGAACAGAGAGAGAGATAGGATCCAAGAAAATATCTGAAGAGATTATAGTCGAAAACTTCCCTAACTTGGGAAACGAAATAGCCACTAAGTCCAGGAAGCGCAGTGAGTCCCATACAGAATAAACCCAAGGAAAAACACACAAAGACACATAGTAATCAAACTGGCAAAAATTAAAGACAAAGAAAAATTATTGAAAACAGCAGGGAAAAATGAAAATTAACATACAAGGGAACTCCCATAAGGTTAACAGCTGATTTCTCAGCAGAAACTCTACAAGCCAGAAGGGAGTGACATGATATATTTAAAGTGATGAAAGGGAAGAACATACAACAAAGATTACTCTACCCAGCAAGGATCTCATTCAGATTCAATGGAGAAATCAAAAGCTTTACAGACAAGCAAAGCTAAGAGAATACAGGACCACCAGACCAGCTCTACAACAAATGCTAAAGGAACTTCTCAAATGGGAAACACAAGAGAAAAAAAGGACCTACAACAACAAACCCAAAACAATTAAGAAAATGGTCATAGGAGTGTACATATCAATAATTACCTTAAACGTGAATGGATTAAATGCTCCAACCAAAAGACACAGGCTCACTGAATGGATTAAAAAAACAAAACCCATATATACGCTGTCTACAAGAGACCCACTTCAGACCTAGGGACACATACGGACTGAAAGTGAGGGGATGGAAAAAAACATTCCATGCAAATGGAAATCAAAAGAAAGTTGGAGTAGCAATACTCATATCAGATAAAATACACTTTAAAATAAATAATGTTACAAGACAAAAGGAAGGACACTACTTAATGATAAAGGGATCAATCCAAGAAGAAGATATAACAATTATAACTATATATGCACCCAACATAGGACCACCTCAATACATAAGGCAACTGCTAACAGCTATAAAAGAGGAAATCGACAGTAACACAATAATAGTAAGGAACTTTAACACCTCACTTACAACAATGGACAGATCGTCCAAAATGAAAATAAATAAGGAAACAGAAGCTTTAAATGACACAATAGACCAGATAGATTTAATTGATATTTATAGGACATTTTATCCAAAAACAGCGGATTACACTTTCTTCTCAAGTGTGCATGGAACATTCTCCAGGATAGATCACATCTTTGGTCACAAATCAAGCTTCAGTAAAATTAAGAAAACTGAAATCATATCAAGCAACTTTTCTGACCACAACACTATGAGATTAGAAATCAATTACAGGGAAAAAAACGTAAAAAACACAAACACATGGAGGCTAATCAATACGTTATTAAATAACCAAGAGATGACTGAAGAAATAAAAGAGGAAATCAAAATATACCTAGAGACAAATGACAATGAAAACACAACGATCAAAAACCTATGAGATGCAGCAAAGCAGAAAGCCAGGAGATAAACCCATGCACCTGTGGTCAACTAACCTATGACAAAGGAAGCAAGGATATACAATGGAGAAAAGACAGTCTCTTCAATAAGTGGTGCTGGGAAAACTGGACAGCTACATGTAAAAGAATGAAATTAGAACACTCCCTAAGACCATACACAAACATAAACTCAAAATGGATTAGAGACCTAAATGTAAGACCGGACACTGTAAAACTCTTAGAGGAAAACATAGGAAGAACACTCTTTGACATAAATCACAGCAAGATCTTTTTTGATCCACCTCCTAGAGTAATGGAAATACAAACAAAAATAAACAAATGGGACCTAATGAAACTTCAAAGCTTTTGCACAGCAAAGGAAACCATAAACAAGACCAAAATACAACCCTCAGAATGGGAGAAAATATTTGCAAATGAATCAACGGACAAAGGATTAATCCCGGAAATATATAAACAGCTCATGCAGCTCAATATTAAAAAAACAAACAACCCAGTCCAAAAATGGGCAGAAGACCTAAATAGACATTTCTCCAAAGAAGACAAACAGGTGGCCAAGAAGCACATGAAAAGCTGCTCAACATCACTAATTATTAGAGAAATGCAAATCAAAACTATAGTGAGGTATCACCTCACACCTGTTAGAATGGGCGTCATCAGAAAATCTACAAACAACAAATGCTGGAGAGGGTGTGGAGAAAAAGGGACCCTCTTGCACTGTTGGTGGGAATGTCAATTGATACAGCCACTATGGAGAACAGTATGGAGGTTCCTCAAAAAACTAAAAATAAAATTACCATATGATCCGGCAATCCCACTACTGGGCATATACCCAGAGAAAACCATAATTCAAAAAGACACATGCACCCCAATGTTCACTGCAACACTATTTACAATAGCCAGGTCATGGAAGCAACCTAAATGCCCATTGAAAGATGACTGGACAAAGAAGATGTGGTACATATATACAATAGAATATTACTCAGCCATAAAACGGGAAAAAATTGGGTCATTTTTTGAGACGTGGATGGATCTAGAGACTGTCATACAAAGTGAAGTAAGTCAGAAAGAGAAAAACAAATATCGTATATTAACGCATATATGTGGAACCTAGAAAAATGGTACAGATGAACCGGTTTGCAGGGCAGAAATTGAGACACAGATGTAGAGAACAAACCTATGGACACCAAGGGGGGAAAGCGGCAGGTGGGTCGGGGTGGTGGTGTGATGAATTGGGTGATTGGGATTGACATGTATACACTGATGTGTATAAAATTGATGACTAATAAGAACCTGCTGTATAAAAAAGTAAAATTTAATTTAAAAAATTAAAAAAAAAAACTAAACTAAAAAGGAATCCAGACACAGACCTTCCACCTTTCACAAAAATTAACTCAAAATGGATCAGAGACCTAAATATAAAATGCAAAATTTTAAAACTCCTAGGAGACAGCATAAGAGAAAATCTAGGTGACATTGGACAAGGCAATGACCTCTTATATACAATACCAAAGGCATTATCCCTAAAAGAAAGAATTGATAAGCTGGTCTTCATTAAAACTAAAAACTTCTGCTCTGTGAAAGACAACATAAAGGGAATATGAGAAGACACGCCAGAGACTGGGAGAGAATATTTGCACATGACATGTGATAAAGGACTGTTATCCAAAATATACCAAAAAATCCTTAAAATTCAATAATTAGAAAAGGACAACCCACTTAAAAGTGGGCAAAAGACCTGATATAAAGATGTCACAAAGATATAGAGATGTCAAGTTTTTGTTTGTTTTGCGGTACGCGGGCCTCTCACTGCCATGGCCTCTCCCGTTGCGGAGCACAAGCTCCGGATGCACAGGCTCAGCGGCCATGGCTCACCGGCCCAACCGCTGCGCGGCATGTGGGATCTTCCCGGACCGGGGCACGAACCCACGTCCCCTGCATCGGCAAGCGGACTCTCAACCACTGCGCCACCAGGGAAGCCCCAGAGTTGTCAAGTTTTTGTATAAAAAGATGTTCAACAGCATATGTCATTAGGAAGTTACAAACTAAACAACAGTGAGACACCATCCTATAAGATTAGAATGGCTAAAATCCGAAACACTGACAATACCAAATGCTGATGAGGATGTGGAGCAGCAGGAACTCTCATTCATTGCTGGTGGGAATGCAAAATGGTATAATCACTTTGGAAGACAGTTTGGCAGTTTTCTACAAAATTAAGCACACTTTTACCATACGATACAGCAATTGTGCTTCTTGGTATTTACCCAAATGAGCTGAAAACTTATGTCAACACAAAAACCTGCACATAAAATGTTTATAACAACTTCATTCATAGTTGCCAAAACTGGGAAGCAATCAAGATATCCTTCAATAGGTGAATGGATGAAAAACTGTGGTACCTCCAGACAATGAGATATTATTCGGCACTAAAAAGAAATGAATTATCAAGCCATGAAAACACATGGAGGGAGCTTAAACGCATATTACAGAGTGAAAGAACCCAACCTGAAAAGTCTACAA
Organism: Phocoena phocoena; assembly: GCF_963924675.1. Taxonomy (NCBI): domain Eukaryota; kingdom Metazoa; phylum Chordata; class Mammalia; order Artiodactyla; family Phocoenidae; genus Phocoena; species Phocoena phocoena. The sequence continues at coordinate 50,524,284 of NC_089226.1, read as the reverse complement.
ACCATATGATTCCAAATACATGACATTCTGGAAAAGACTGTTAGGGACTAGGGAAGAAGGATGGGTGTGAATGGGCAGAGCACAGAGGATTTTCAGGGCAATGAAACTGCTCTGTATGATATCATAATGGTGGATATATGTCATTCATTTGTCAAGGCCCATAGAATGTACAACACCAAGGTGAACACTGATGTAAACTATGGACTTTGTGTGATAATGATGTATCCGTGTAGGTTCATAGATTGTTAACAAATGTACCTCTGTAGTGCAGGACCTTGACAGTGCAGGAGGCTGTGCATGTAGGGGGACAAAACTCTGTACCTTCTGTTCAATTTTGCTGAGAACCTAAAACTACTCTAAAAAATAAAGTTTATTTTTAAAAATGAAGCTAAGAGTACTTTTTCTTTATGTTGCTGTGAGAATTAGATCTACTATACATTAAGTATCAAGTGCAGGGTCTTGCTGGCAAATCGCAGTTGCCCACTAAATCTGGACATGAAAGGTATTCAGTATCAAATCGGTCTTCAAACACCTTCCTTTTCCCTTCGATTCATGTTTTATAGATAAAGTCAAATTCCCTTGAGAAAATTTTCTCTAGACTCCAAATTTCCCCATAACTAAGGAATATCCAGTTGAAATGTCCTCATCAAGACATGGTATTGGTTCTTTTCCATCTATATTAATGGATCACAGTGGTAGTAAAAGCCCATAGCTAGACACCTAACTGTGGAAGCTGCTCTTGTCTGTAATCTCTGCTTGAGAATTAGTTTGTTTTTTTTTTTTTAAATAATCCTGGAACCTTAGTTGTCATTGATTAAAACAACTGGATGCATTTTTCAGCAGTCACTCTAAGACCCTTGGCAGGTTATTAAACCTCTCTATATCTCTTTTCCCACCCTTTTGAAATGAGGTCATGATACTACTCTTGGGAATAAAAAAAGATAGCAGTAGGACATTAACTGCCTATGGTACTCTGGAAGAGAGACTGAGAAACTATCAGCCAGGCTTGGTAACCCTAAGAGCTTAGCAGTATCTCTACAATGTCATAACTTTCCCTATAGTAACATTCTAAACTGCCTGTCTCCCTACAGTCTTTAGCACTACAGTGCAGTGAAAATACAATGTACTTTCAAATTTGACAGGGGTGTCCATTCCTGTGTGACCCTGGGTACATAAATTCTCTGAGCCCTGGTTTCCTTATGTGCAAGCTGATGATAATAATACCTATTCCATTAGGTTTCTATGAATATTAAAGAAAAATAATGTTGCTGAGTTATATTCAATATTTTTTTTCCTGGATAACTAAAATCAGAGAATCCTCAGGTATGTCATTCTTTTTTTTTTCAGACAAATAAAAAAGGAGGGAGCTAAATGATTATCGGTAAGACTGAAGCTGAGAGAAGACAATTAAAAAAAAAAAAAGAGGTGACTCCGTTGAATTCTTGAGGTCATAAGATCAGAATAAGAGGGTACAGATAAGAAATGTCCATCTGGTTAGTGACCTGCAATATGGTCTTCCAATACAGTGGTAGCAATTTAAGCAAACTTTCAATTCAAGAACTTGGTGATTCTGAGTCACTTCCTATAATAATACCTGAATAATACACTCCTAATCTCTGGAACCTGTGAATTTTATGGTATGTGGCAAGGGGGATTTTTTGGATTCTGGTAAGCCAAAAAAAAAGCAGAGATGGGAGTCATGTGCTTTGAAAATGGAGGAAGGAACCCGAAGTACTGATAAAAGAATGAAGCCTAGAAGTTTAAAAAGGCGAGGAAACACATTCTCCCTTCCAGAGCCTCCAGTCCCACCTACACCTTGATTTTTAATCCAGTGAAACTGATTTTAGACTTCTGAACTGAACTGCAAGAGAATACATTTGTGTTGTTTTAAACCACTAAGGATTTGTTACAGTGGCAACAGGAAACTAATATAACTTTCATTTTGGAACATAGTTCAACACAATGAAACATAAAGTCCAACAAGCAAAGCAAAGCAAGATGATTAAGGATATACACTTAGGGCTTTAAAAGATCATGAAGTCTGACTTGATCATGCAGATTTGTCAGAACAAAAGGAATGTTCTCAACCGGCAGTCAAGTGTGGAGTAAGAAACACTGATAGGGACCTGTATTACCTAAAGACAGGAGAGGACGCTCTGTAAAGTTAGCCTGTGATATATAATTGATTTCATTTGTTTTAGCTGGAGCTTAATTTAAATTGTCTACATCAATAGAATAGCTCATACTGATTTCTTTAAAATTTAAACGAACCTCCTGGGTACCTTCCAGGTTTTTTAAAGCTGAGATGAATATTGTTCTTTTATGTTTGCAATGAAAGGTACAGACAGTGAATTTGGGACTTTATAGCTTGAGGTTAAAATATGGTTTGCATGTACAAATATTAAAAGCTAGTTAAATCTATTCACTTTTCCTCAACGGAATGCTTATCTTCTAAGTACCAGCTGCTTTGCACCAGCATGAAACATACCTCATCTCCTTTGCTTGGAATCCTACACCCTAACATTTCCAAAAAGTTGCAGTTCCTCAAATGCACCTTACATTCCTCGCTTCCATGTATTTGCAAATACCATGCTTCCTCCTTGAAAAGTTTTCTGTTCCTTCCCTCAACCCCCCATTATTAGGATAAAGGATGCCTACTCATTCTTTAGGCTCCAAACATAAAGCATCACCAACTCCATGAAGCTTCTGTGAACTCAAGTTCAATATACCCTCCTTTGGGTCCCACGGTATACCACACACAATGTTGACTTCTACTTCTCCTCCACTTAGTGCTATGGATTGTCTGAACACCACTAACCAGTAGGAAGAGGCAGAGAAAGAAGTCTAGGACGAAGGTTGCCACCTGCAGGAGTGGTACATGTATGTCTGGGGTTTTACAGAAAAATGCATTTAATGAAGAATCACACTAGTTGGCCCAACGATGCATGCTGTTGATGCCCCCCCCTTTTTTTTTTTTTTTTTTTGTGGTTCGCGGGCCTCTCACTGTTGTGGCCTCTCCCGTTGCGGAGCACAGGCTCCGGACCCGGCGCAGGCTCAGCGGCCATGGCTCATGGGCGCAGCCGCTCAGCGGCATGTGGGATCTTCCCGGACCGGGGCACAAACCCACATCCCCTGCATCGGCAGGCGGACTCTCAACCACTGCGCCACCAGGGAAGCCCGCTCTTGATCCCTTAATTTATGTAGTCCACTATTCTTCCAGTATCCTTGTTTGGTCTCTTACTCCACAAAGTTTTACTAACATCTACTACATTTTTTTTTTAGATTTACTAACTATTCATTTTATTTTGGCCGACTAACACTGACAGCTGCCTCTCCTCCTGTAAAATAGAATTCCCCACTGAATTCCTCCTCTGATCAATACCATCCACTCAACATTCTTCTATCTTTTATATATGTTTCAAAGCTTTTCACCTTCCTTGATAAAAATTCTACCTCATTACTTTCCAAATCCATGCACTCTGATCAGAACTTCTCTCATTTCTCATTTGACCATTATTTCTGATTAATAACCTGTTAGTCTAAAATTCAGCTTATAGCTCACAGAATTTAGGTCGGTCCATATATGGCATGTTTATGCACAATATTAGAAAACTCATCTTTAGCTCATCTGTGTTAACTTTCCTATTTTTGCTTTATCATAAATTCATGGATAATTCTTAAGATTCAATTTAACTCTATTGACTGTAATTGTTATTTCTTGTTTTCGAATTATTATTATTTGGACACTAGAATCCCATGGTAACTCTATATTTAGTTTTTTGAGACATCTCCATACCATTTTCCACAGTAGCTGCACCAATTTACATGCCCACAAATAGTATACGAGGATTCCCTTTTCTCCACATCCTCGCCAACATTTGTTATTTGTGTTCTTTTTGATGATAGCCATTCTGACAGGTGTGAGGTGATATCTCATTGTGGTTTTGATTTGTATTTCCCTGATGACTAGCGATGCTGAGCATCTTTTCATGTGCCTGTTGGCCATCTGCATGTCCTCTTTGAAAAAATGTCTATTCAGTTCTTCTGCTCATTTTTTAATTGGGTTGTTTGTTTTTTTGAAGTTGAGTTGTATGAGCTGTTTACATATGTTGGATATTAATCCCTTATCGGTCAGATCACATCATTTGCAAATATCTTCTCCCATTAAGTAGGCTGTCTTTTCATTTTGTCAATGGTTTCCTTTGCTGTGCAGTCATTTTTAACATGGATTCCCAACATTCTAGAGTAATTGAGAACCAGAATATCTAATATCCACAATGTTGCAAAATTATAACTTCTTTGGTGGAGAGGGTAAATTGTCAGAAAAACTGAGACTACAAAACAAGGGAAATTTTTAAAATGCTGACAGTTTAGACGTTAATGAAGTAGGTTAACAAAGGCTCTGACTTCACTGTTTCACAAAAGATGTTTTTTTTTAAAGCTGGTTTCAAGTCAAGATTTAACTGTTAATATTTTGTTATAAAATGTGTCTGTGTTGTCTCTCCTTGCAGGCAACAAGAATCCTTGCATTTCTTATTTGCACAAACACTGGAAACTGTTGGATTAAAAGATATTGTTTAGTGGTTTCATAGTTGAATCAAGTGGGGACGTAGCATTGTCGCTGATTAAGTTGTTAAACATCAGCTAACTGAACTGTGTTTATAAAAGGTGCATGTGGTCACTGTGGCCTGGCTAGTGGTTGCATGTATGACATTTTCTTTAATTAAGAGATTCATAATTTTCAAGAAAGCTCATTCTTCCCTAAAATACTAAACTGAGATGATCTTAGCACAATTTAATGAGAATATTATTATATATTATGCTTTATTTGGTAACACAGTATTTTATGTTTCAGGCACACATTTGTATTATGAATAACAAATTTGCTGAATTAGAGCTAATAGAGAGTGGGAGTGGGTAGGCAAGAAGAAAATATACCAAGAACAATAATTTCCAGGGTTCTTTTTCTCAAAACTAAAATTTTGGAAGGGAAAAAATGACCTGCGGAGTCATTTTAGAGTTTACCTGTGAAGCTGTGACTCTGTCTGCCCTGGATCCTCTTACTTTCTTCCTCACACTGAACTCTTTCATGAGGACCAGTAGTCCCAAGTCTGGGAGACAGGGCTCAATGAATCTCCCAAAACATCTACCTTATGGTTTATAGATTACCTTCCTGCTCTTGTGCACGCTGCCTGGGACTCTGCCCCAGCTGGTTTTTCACCCTGGTTTGATGACTACACCCTTCAGAGGAGGTCAGGATGTAACAACAGGGATATACACTTCCTGGCCATCGAAGCTTCCATAAAAATTGTAGTTATTCTCCCTTACAGGGGATGTTCCTTTCCAGTTGGTCCTCCTATGCTTTCTCTTAGATTCAGCACAAGATCCTCTTGAAACTGTTATGTGGCTATTGGGCTTACAAAGATGCAGTCAGCAGTACAGTCATCCCTGACTTTCTTGTCTTTTTGAATCATTCTAATTATCATCTTGTCCAAACCCTGCAGACAGATCCTATTAACTTACTGCCACCCCTTCCCACCCCTTCCCATGTATTGGAGACTCTCCACTTGTTCTAAAGTAATTACAAATCTATTCATTGAAGTAACTCCTTGCAGGTTTCTTTATGGACATGAAAGCTACAAGCATTTCCAAAACCAAATCTGTATTAAACCAAACATATATGGCCTGAGAGAGACTACTCCTGTGAGAATTCCAGATGGACTCATTCCTTAAGTATCTACATGCAAGTCAATTGCATCTCTGGCAGCTCCTGTTAGTTGAGCTGGGACAACAGTCTCTCTTCAGTGATCAGCTCATACCCTACTCAAACAAGTTACTCATGCTAAGATCTAATCATACATGCTAATCCAGACGATTTCCGGTTTCCAGGACCAAAGTAAGGGACAAAGGGGTCAATAAAAGGCTGCTGAAATCAATGATTTCCCAAATTATATAGGAGTAACATCAAGAACTGTTCAGCCCTTCTGTATTCCCAAGTCCATTCCAGGTACCAACCCCAATGGGAAGAATAGGCAAGAACACATAAATATATATTTTCCCTGACTTACTGACTCTCCATGTAAACAAACCAGCAGGAGGAATTAAAAGGAGGCACTATTTACAGAAGCCCTCCAGCGGTCAGACAAGTTAACCTTTTAGTGTATCAATCACATTATCCACAGCCAATATTCTGTGGCAAGTTTCTCCTAAATCTTTTCTGACTTTTCACCAAAGGAGAGTTTCCTTTATCACACGTCTCCACTCTCTTGTATTCTTCACTGGCACCTCATCTATCTTATTATAATATTATCATCCTAAATTAGAGGGCACAGGGCCAGGGCAATCAGGAATGGTTGTAATAAGGAAGAACAAACCTGACTCCATATTAGATCTGTTTCTTTTACTTAACCGTTGTATTCTATTGCTTTTGTTTAGAGTTAAGAATGTTGCCTATAGCCTGAAATGTACAGGATAGCCCATTCTCACGCTCTGACCTTTAAGGGTATGACACTTTTCCATTCATACAGAGATAAAAAGTTGCAGAACAGAGAGTAACACTTGTCTTGTTGGAGGTTTACAGGAACATCGTGATCTGACCTGCGTGGACAGCTGCAAGAACAAAGGATTCCGACACCAGGAAGTTTGCAACAACCAACCACACACTCCCTCACCTTGCTTTTAAAAAGGCTTTGCTGAAACCCTGAGAGTTTGGGGTTTTGTGGCGGGGCATGAGCCATGTCTCTTTGCATGGTTCTACAATAAACTTTTCTCTGCTCCAAACTGACATTTCAACTGGTTTGGCCTCACTGTGCATCAGGCACACGAACCTGCATTCAGTAACATGGAGTATGACAATTCAGAGATTATGGAATTCTTAACTCTAGTTGGTAAAACTTTGTGACCTTGTTCCCTTCATTCACACAGTTTAAAGAATGTACGACATCCTGTCAGCTTTGTTTTTATCTGTCTTCCGCCCAGGTCTTATTAACCTGTTCATTTTTCTTAATTTATTACCTTAATTCATTGTATTTCTACTAGATAAATTTAACGCCCTTCTTTCCTACTACAAAAGAGATTCCCTCTCCGAATTTCCTCACGGATCAATATAGTACAGCCAAATTCTAACCACAATTGAGCATCTGTTACAATTTGTGTGTGTGTGTTACTGGTCTAGGAACAACTTGTAAAGAAGGATCATGCCTTATTCTTTTTTATATAAATAGAATAATGTCCAAAATAGATGTTAAAAATTTTAGTGTATTAATTAATTAAATGACCAATTTTCTAAAACTTCGGGAATGGATGTAACGGTAGCAAAAGATCCTAATGCAAAATTTATACAAGGTACAATATTTTCACAAATTCAGGGATGCAAAAAAATTACACTTTACTTTTCTACTTTTGAACTTGATTTTTTTTTTTTTTTTTTTTTTTTTTTTTTTTTTTTTTTAATGCGTTACGCGGGCCTCTCACCGTTGCGGCCTCTCCCGTTGAGGAGCACAGGCTCCGGACGCGCAGGCTCAGCGGCCATGGCTCACGGGCCCAGCCGCTCCGCGGCATGTGGGATCCTCCCAGACCGGGGCACGAACCCGCGTCCCCTGCATCGGCAGGCGGACTCCCAACCACTGCGCCACCAGGGAAGCCCTGAACTTGATTTTTATCTCAAGTCCCCATGTGACTGAAGATGAAGAATGACTTTGGTCCAGTTCTTGTTTTTCTCCCCAATGAATTCAGAATTTGAATGACTATTCAAGATCTCCTCTACCCAATTTGCTGAGTTGCATCTAAGTTGTGGGAGGAAAAAGTGAGGGACTTTCAGAGGCAAACAGTGTCTGGACCTGAAAATATTCTGTCCACATGGATGTTCACTGAGATGTAGATAATATGATTTTTTGCCTGCTGTCACCTGCTCACTCTGGCATCTCCAGAGATGTCTGCATTTGCATCTGGTCAATGGTTTTTAAGTTCACCCTGGCATTGAACTCTTCCCCTCATCCTGACTAAGAACTCTCTAAGGCCCAGCAAACCATAGCAGCCCATGTCTGCTCTACCCAGAGCTGTACAAGGTGGAGAAGGGTTGGAAGGGACATCAGTGTGCAAGTCCCTTTCATATAGGGACAGACACCAGCCCCTAATGATATTCCTCTCTTTTACATGGAAGAGAAAGAATTAGGGGATGACAGTGGATGTTTCAAGGGGAAAACCATCTTCTCTGTACAAATAAATTTCTCAGCTTAACCTTTAAACAAAACTAAGCGAAATTTCTTTATTGTGACATGCTTAGAAGCTTTCAGATGCTGGTATACATTATGAAACTCCAAGAGGGGGCGTACCAATGCAGCAAGTATCTAGTTTATTTGAGAAGCTCCCCTGGAACAAGCTGTCCCTAGAATTCTATTTGGGAAACATTGTTCTAATATGCCCTGCAATTATTGGTGTGTTTTGTTACTTAATCACCAACACAACTCACGGTAGAGATCAGGGTATGAGGTAGCAGGTAGGGCCCCTTCTCCCTGGACCCTTACCTTTTTTTTCTTTTTGCACAAAAACAGTCCATTTATTCAAGTGTTCTCCAGCACAAGTACATTAGAAAGGAGCTTTATTATATGCTCCTGGGCACAAAGAAAAAATGTGATGAAGGTGGAACTGACAGACTTTCTACATCTGCTGTACGCACTGACCTCTTTAAAATTATTTAATAACAGCTATGTCACAACCATCACTTAAACAGAGATATGATAGACATTGGGGCGCAGGGGTGGGGACCCATGCAGGGCCCTCCCACACAAGCCCTCCCAGAACCAGACTGTGAAATGTACATTACTATTGTCAATAAATAGAGAAGCAACCCTAAAAATATATAATGGTGAAAGGATGCTGGAACCAGGAAGAAAAAAAAAAAGAGTCGGAAGAGAAACTGAAGAGAAAGGAAAGGGCTGCGAAGGGAAGGGTCAAGAGAGGTTGGGTTTAACTTTCCATTCTAATGATACTCTGCCTAGTGACCATCGTCATTGGCTAGTGGATCTACCTAGCAGACTGTCGGGTGAGAAAGCATTCCTCATACTGCATCAGTAGCAGGAGGCATTAATATTGACAACTCCATGGGTTTACACTGCACTTTGCAGTTATTTACCCTCTTCACCACCATAACTTCATCTTATTCTTAGAACTGCTAATATAGAGAAGGAATTACTGTTCTTACAGACAAGGAAACCAAGTTTCAGATATTTATCCAAGGTCATCCAGCTGTTAAGTGACAGAACTGAGCTTGAACTCTGACCTTCCCACTTAGAGTCCCATGAGTATTTAATGATAATGGTGTTTCCTTTCCATTCTGAAACTCCAGCAGGGAGAAATTTGTTCCACCCCCCACTGCTGCCAGACAGTCACTCTAGGGAGAGCAGTACTCATTATTTTTCTGAAGGGAAAACACAGTGTTAACTCAGACAACATAATTTTATGGTCTGAACGAAAACACAGTTTTTTGCTCCTGTCAAATTCAATTTATATCACAAGACTAAATAAAAATTTTATGTACTGGGTGAAGGAAAAATAGAGAGAAAATGTCCTCAGTGGACAAGCTTAAATTATCTCCCATTTGAATGAGTTTATTTCCCAGATAGTTTCATCAGGCTTTTTAATTAACAGAAAATTATTCATCTAGAGTCAGTAATTTGCCAGTGGCCTCTTCTTAACACTCCGGTCTAAGGTGACAGAAATGACAATGGGATTTTCAAATTAAAAACATCAAGCTTTTGCAGATACTGGGCTCTTCAGTTCAGTAACTGGGTCAGGGAAAGGAGGTGACCTAGGTGAAACAATGATATTTTAGCCAAATTTATCCCCTAAATTTAAGGCTCAGAGATGTTTAAGAGGTCTTAAGTTTGACAGGAAATGACACTGGAGATTGAAGACACCCAGTAACACATATAAACAAGAATATGTATGCAAATATACCAATATATATGTGTGTATATATATGTATACATGTGTTTATATAATATAATATGAGCATGGAAAAAATTCAGAAAGATACTTCCTAAGTTGTTAATATGATGTTATTATATATTATGCAGTAGTTGAAAGTGGGATGGCTGAAAGGTAAGGTGGAAAAGGAGAGGAGAGCAAAAGAAAAAAAAGAACTGAACCCCAAAGAGAAAGCATTTTATTCATTTATGTAAGCTTTTATGTAAGTGCGTACAAATCAAAATTTAGGGGAAATAATACAACAGGAGATTGTTGAGATACTAAAGCATTTGAGAGCTCTGAAGAACAAACACTGTGTCAAGAGGTTGCAAAAGATGGAGCTGGAGAGCTGGGCAGAGGCCTAAGTAAGGAAGGCTAAAATGCAGAATGTAAAGAGTCGAGACTTCCCCCTGAGGTCAAGGGAAAGCCACTAGAAGGGTGACTGGTTCAAACTCAGGTTTTAGGCAGGTCATACTCTCAGGGGTGTCATGATTAGACAGGGTAGGGGAGGAGGGAAATAATGGCCTAAGAGGTGATGAGTTCCTACACCAGGGCAGTGGTAATGGGATTGGTTGGAAGTATAGCATTCAGAAAAAAGAAAAAAAAAGGTGCTACAACAATCATTATGTCCCCTACTACTACTTTACGCATTTACTACTATTACTACATTACTACCACTATAACTTAACTGTTACTCTTTAATCAGCACTTACTGTGTACCAGGCACTGTGTCAAGAACTATATTTTTTATTATCTTAATTAACTTTAACAGTAACCCTGTAAGACAGGCACTAGGCTGACGATTATTATACAAAGCATCACTTGAGGCATAAGAAAATGAACCTCGCAAAGAGAAGAATCAAACAGAAACCGCAAGACAAACATGGCTTGCAAACCAAGCCATGATGTGCAACAGGAACTACCTACACTCAAAGTATTTTAACACCAACTCATTCATACCCAAATATTCCCCCAAAAGATCACCGTGTCACAGTGATTTCCCAAAGATTCATACATCCCCAAGGTAAGATCCTTAATTCTTCCAGCAAATCACCTAGTTTACAAATTCGAACCCTGCCCAGAACATACATATTAGTTCATACACTGAAACTACTCCATGACTGACTCCAGCCTCTACAATCCTCTAAGTCCCATCCCTGATCATTAGAGAAATTCAAGTCAAAACCACTATGAGACATCACCTCACACCAATCAGGATGACTATTATTCAAAACAAAACAAAACATAAAATAACAAGTGTTGGCGAGGATGTGGAGAACATGCAACCCCTGTGCACTGTTTGTAGGAATGGAAAATTGTGCAGCCACTATGGAAAACAGTATGGTGGTTCCTCAAAAAATTAAAAATAGAATTACCATATGATCCAGAGATCCCAGTTCTGGGTATATATCCAGAAACACTGAAAGCAGGATTTTGAAGAGTTATTTAAACACACATGTGCATAGCAGTACTACTCACAATAGCCAAGAAGTAACCCAAATGCCTGTCTATAGATGAATGAATAAACAAACTGTGGAATATACATACAACGGAATATTATTCAGCCTTAAAAAGGAAGAAATCCTGTCGCATGCCACAACATGAATGAACCTCAAGGACATTATGCTAAATGAAATAAGCCATTCACAAAAAGACAAATGTGATTCCACTCACATGAGCTACCTAGAATAGTCAAATCCATACGAGCAGAAACGAGAATGGTGGTTACAAGGGTCTGGGGGAGAGGAAGGATAGAAAGTTATTGTTTGAGATGTACAGTTTCAACTTGCAAGACGAAGTTCTGGAGATCTGTTGCACAATGTAAGTGTACTTAAAACCACTGAACTGTACACTTAAAAATAGGTAAAATGGTACATTTTATGTGTCCTTTACCACAATTAAAAATTCAAAACAAAACAAAACAAAAAACACTCTAAGCCCCTTTCTGTAACCTCCCTCTTTGGAGACTCTACTGAGACTGTCAAGATGCTGCTCTTCCATTCAAAACAAGTTCATAAACCCGGCTCTTTATGACCAGCAGCCTTCCCTAATAGCCTTGGAGGGACTGTGACAGTATGCCGAGTACACCCTGTAGGTCCCAAGTCCTCGAATGCAGGGGTCAAGAACACGGGCTTTGCAGCCCTAGCTTGCTACTCACTAACTATGAAATTTGGGAAAATTTATGAAACGTCTCTGATCCTCATTTTTTCACCTAGGGACTGGGAATAAGAGTGTTTATTGCATAGGGCCATAAAGAGTATTAAATAGGATAAATGAAAGTGTCTGGCGTGGTGCCGAGCACCCAATAAGTAGGTGCTTAATCAGTGCAGCTGGTGATACTGCTCTGTGCCCATTAATTCCATGCCTCCCACCACTTCCATCATCCTGAATGAAAAGAGGAAAGGACTCCTGCCCCCCTCCACCTGATGTTTCCTTCCTGGTTATTTCCTTAGCCACCATTTATTAATAAGCTTCTGCTAAGTGTCAGGCTCTGAACCATGTGTTGGGAGTCTGATACAGAGGTGCTCCATATAAAGGAGTTTCACCTCTGGTAGAAGAGGCAAACATGCACCCAAGCAACACAAAGAAGTAGACTAGAAGCGTGGGGTGGGAGAAGAAATGTTGAGAGTGGAGTGAGCACAAGACCATCCACTTTCAGGGCTCCAAATTAAAACACCAGACTTATGAAACTGCTTTAAACCCCAACTGCAGGAAAAATAATATAATAAATTGGTTTAATTCTGGGAGCTTGAAAATAAGCTGGATAAAGAAATCAAAGGCAGAACCCATCAGTTTTGTTTCTTCTTCACAAGACCTTTGTTCTTTTAAAAATAATTCCACAGTGTGTGTGTGTGTATACACACACACACACACACACACACAATGGAATATTACTCAGCCATATAAAGGAACAAAATAATGCCATTTGCAGCAACATGGATGGACCTAGAGATTATCATACTAAGTGAAGTAAGTCAGACAAAGACAAATATCATATGATATCACTTATTCGTGGAATCTAAAAAAAATGATACAAATGAACTTATTTACAAAACAGAAACAGACTCATAGACATAGAAAACAAACTTATGGTTACCAAAGGGGAAAGTGGGGGAGGGATAAATTAGGAGTTTGGTATTAACGTATACACACTACTATATATAAAACAGATAAACAAAGGGAACTATATTCAATATCTTGTAATAATCTATAATGCAAAAGAATCTGAAAAACTATATATATGTATCACTTTGCTGTATGCCAGAAACTAACTCAAAATTATAAATCAACTATACATCAATGAAAGATAATAATAATTCCACCAGTTCAAATCCTTGTTGAGAAGAGAATCCACGAACAGAGTGTGATTAGTCTTGGGACTTTCTCTCTCTCTTCTCCCAAAAGAGAGAAGAAGAAAATCAACTAATGGTGTGCACAGTGCTAAATACTTTGATATGATCTCTCATTTCTCTTCATAGCATCTCTGCAAATGGAGTTAGTGTTTTCACTTTTCAGATGATGGAAAAAAGGCTCAGAGATGTTCTACAACCTGCCACTCAGTGTAAGAGCTCAGGCTGGTATGACCTGGAATCCTGTGTTTGTTCCAGTCTCCCACCCTGGTAGGGCTCTGACAGCTCTTCAACTGCAGATGTCTTATTATTCTCAAATTCTTCAGAAAAGAAAAAACAGATCCAAGGGTAACTTTTTCTGGAGACACTTTTATAAACTGGAAAGGTGGGACACTCAGTGACCCAAAGAATCTTGAATTCGCAAGCTTCTCAAGTTGTTGTAACCAAATAGGTCACAAAAGAAAAGCTGTTATAAATATTGCAGTAAATTAAACTTTCTTTCAAGACAGTTCTGAATTCCATGCCCATGAATATCTAAGAATTGGGAACTGCAAATGGGTATCCATATAATGGTGTGTTAACATTCACTGCTCATTCTTTCTCCTGCTTCAATGGTGGAAAAGATTAATACATCATTCAGTTAATACAAAGTGTAATTTATTTCCAAAGTGATGTTTTTCCTTTGCAGCATCAAATCTGGCAGCTCTATGCTGTGCTGTTCTGTCAACTGGAATAATGCCTTTAATGAACTTGTCTCTGGAATATCAAATGTGTTATCCGTTGCACAACTTGCAACTCTACTGCTCAGACCCTCGTCATCTGGCCTACTGTCTTCCACAATCAAAAAAAGAATCCATTCCACGGCCCTGACCTCAGTAAGCCACCAAGCAGCCCCCAGAATCTGCAAGCTTACTTCGAGTTTACTCATGGCCCATCTGTAACTCCACTACTCTAACCAGTGAGCACAAATTGGGCAGGAATATCTCACCAGCCCTGAAGTGCTCTGCCCCTGGACAGACAATATTCTTCAGAACCATTGGATTCATATCGCCTCCCCCAAAGAAGTCGAGCATGGTCCCATGGCATCCTAACGCCCTCTGCTGGGGCCCTCACTGGGTAATGCTTGGATGCTCCAAAACCAACACTTTGGCCAGCAACTACGCTTTGCCATCCTGCCGTATTGCTCCAGTCCTTTATGAGAATTTAATCTGTCTAGCCATTATGCTTCTAAGAACCAACAAAGGCAAGCCAAAAATATCTGCTCTGCCAACAGCAATAATTCCACATATTCATTGCTGAGATGCTCTCAGTCTGATCCTTTTCTCGCTTGACTACTACCAGACCTCAAGATTTACCTCTGGGTCCCAGGGCTTCAGCTTTGTGTTGCTGTCTGCTCTCCCCCAGTGAAACCTCAGGATGACTAAGGGACTGGCTAAATTTGGTTCATACAATTCATTTAACAAAAAAAAGCTACTGAATACTTGTATGTTCCAGCATTATTCTGGGTGCAAAGAATAACAAAGAACAGAGCAAAAAAAAAAAAAACAATATCTGTTTATCTCATGGAGTTTCCATTCTATGGGGTGGAGCAGATAATAAACCTAATAAGATAACTAAGTTATATAAAGTGGTGGATGCCAAAGAGAAAAACTAATGCAGGGAAGTGGACGGGGGAGGATAACTCAACTGCAAAAAGGGCCCTCAAAGTAGGCCTCACTCTGGAAGTGATACTTTAGCAAAGACCTAAATGAACTGAAGGAGAGGCTGCTAGCTGAGCTGCCTCAGGTAGGAGTAACCTGCCAGATCGAAGAGTCACGGAGAGCAGGAGGGTTCGAGTGGCATGGCTCTACCGCTGGCTAGGTTAGAGAGGGTCAACACATTACTTATCTCTCTGAGCCTCCATTCTCTCAATGTAACATAGAGACAACAGTAGCTTTTTCAAAGGATTTTTGAGATTTCAATGAGAAAATATACATAAAACATCTGTCACTTCATAGCAGCTCAATCAATGTTATCTAAATAGGCAGATGATATATAAGTAAACAGAGAGATGGGCAGATTTACAATAGGGTGTGACACATTAGAATACGATTGATAGGATAGCATAAGATAGAAGAGGGGAAGACAGGACAGGATAGCTAAAGTTGAGCACATAGGTATATAGAGAGACCACAGATATCTAGGTCCACAGACTCCAACGTTATTACTTGGGTCCCCTCAGCTGGGGCACCTAGCTACTGCATCCATAATTAGGTAGATTTCTTATTTGTGCCCTAGACCTAGCTCTAACGCTAAAAATTAGTGTGACCTTGGACACGTCACTCAGTGTCTCTGCATTTTACTTCCCTCATCATTTAAAGTGAGGAAGCTATGCTGAATAATTACTATGCCTTCTCCATATGCCTTCTCTCTTACTATACATTTCAATAAGGTCCAAAATTTGTTTTTATGGGCTTTAACACATCTAAATAAAGAAGCCGTAATTATTTATTCAAAAGGATGAATGTGTCTCCTTTACTTAAAAACAGTGAGCTATTTAATATTTATTGAGCACCAACTATATCCACAACCTCCTTGTAGGATAATAGGAAGAGTTAAAACAAAGAAACATGCAACAGTAAAAAACAACTATAAATTTTTAAAACAAAAATACATGGTCCAAGGCCTGAAGATATTATGTATTTAAAATCTACAGCAACCCTGACCTCTTGCACTTGTAAAATTTAGCATTTGAAAATATCTTCTATATCAATTTTCCATACACCTACAAGTGTAAAGTTACCTTAATTTCAAGTTTTTAAACTTTACTCCTGGCAATAAAAATTAATTCCATTTGATTCCAATTTATCTAATAATCACAAAAACCTTTTGAATAACCATTCAAAATATGAAACAAACAAACATGAAAAAATATGCCAGCCTATTTCCCTGACCTCCATGAGATGACATGCTGTAATTTATAAATTTATGACCATTCATTCATTCATATTTGGAAGCAATTACTGAGAAACTAACATGTAAGTATCCACACACAGGGAACACAGATATGTCAAGGCCTTTGCCTTGGAAAAGCACAATTTTGTGGGGGAGAGAGAGAGAGAAAAAAGATTGCTAGCATATTGAAGGACAAATGCATAATCAATGTGAATACATGATACAGGTATACCATAAAAAAAACGGTTGATAAATCACCCTTTGGGCAATCAAAGATTTCACAGAAACAATACATTCAAGAAGTTTTAAAGAATGAATGTGTCAGGAAGACAATTTTTCAACAAATGTGTATCACACTCAAAATCAGAAAAAAAAAAGTGATAGTCATTATTTCAAGGTGATGGGAATACAGGTAATTATTTTTTCTTTTGGTCCTTTTTTTGGGGTTGTGTCCAAATCACGTTTTATTTCTATCATTAGAAAGTGATGCAATATTAATATTATAAAATGAACTATGTTCTGTTTGTGTTTAAGGTCCTTAAGCTTTACAGAGTTAAAGCTAATTTTTCTCTAATTTACCCAAAGTAACAGCAGTCTGGTGACTAAAAAGGTACAAATATAACTTTTAGTTTCCTGGTAGAGAAGTAATACAGTCAACATGTACTAGGTAGAGAACTGTCCAGAAACCACTGCAGGTTCCAGTAAGCAACAGCACCTGAAGAAGGGTCAGACTTCACACAGGTCGGAGTCACTCCTGCCTCTCCACCCCTTATCTTGTATCTCACCCAGTCCATGAACCCCACACTTCCTGTCACCTCTGAATACACCATGCCTATTGGTGCTCTCTCCTACACTTGCACTTTCTGAACTGTTTGCCAAACTTCTGCACATGCTTCAAGACTTACCTTCTGACATTTCTTTTGTGATGCCTTCTACTATAAAAAGAGAAGTAAGAATGAGACATATCTGTTAGTTTTCTTCCCCAGAAGAGAAACAAAAGGTCTTAAGAGAGGGCATTTTGAGTCCTAGTGCTACCTCAGCTCACTGCCTTGCCTTGGTGAGCCCCTTGTACATATCACCCCTGCAGCTCTGCTCCTCAATGATCCCTCCCTAATATATTGTACTATTCAACTCTTGTCTTCTTCACTTTCAACTGAGGATAAGATGCTCTCATCCTCTGGCCTGGCCTCATGGATCCCTTACATACCCAGACTCCCCATGAGAACAGAGTCACTGGGCAACTTTAACACAAGAATATCAATTCTGTACAGTGATACTGATTCCATCATACTGACCCGAAGCTTTGTCTGGCTAGAGAATAATTTACAGGGATTTTAACTGATGCCTTGTTATATAGGTCTTCAAGAAAAATGGAAAAACTATAGTTATGATTTAATAAATACAATTTGTAAAAAAAAAAAAAGGCTTTGAGATGTAGTCAACAAATTTTACTGCATTCTTACTATATGCCATCATACCTCATGGAGCATGTGTTCTGGTGCAGGAGACAGAGTAAGTATTTCCAAATAAAAAGGGGATAAACAATGGGATAAAGAACAGTCTCTGGCATGAAAAATGAATACTTGGTATAATCTGGAGAAACTCTTCATGGTTTAATCCATAAATGTCAACCTGACAATACCAGACTTGGCTGGGCACCCCTCCTCTATGCTCACAAGGTGCCTTTTCCCTAATAACACATTTCTTATTACTTTGAAATTATCTATTTATATTTCTATCTCTCCTGTTACTGTGAGCTTCTCACAAACAGGAGTCATATCTCGTATCATTTTTTAGGATGTAACAAAAATTAATCATCCAGCAATATGTCATAAAAGCAAATACACAATGGCTATAAACTATCAAAATCATTTACAGTAGTAGAATCATGTTCCAGCCTCTACAAAATCCATAAACCTCTACAAATATTGATTAAACATGTAGCCTCAATAGACTGTGAAGAAAGCATTCAACACACAAAAAAAATTTTGGCAAATACTGACCTAAATTATCAAAGCTGAGTAGAGATAAAAGCTCTCTGGTGGATTCTCTTTGGGCTTCCTCTTCCATATCAGCTTTTAAACTGGGATAGGCTACCCATAAAAATCGACATGAATATGCACAAAGAATGAAAAAAAATACAAGGTAAACAGATGATTCTTCCTATACCAAGAAAGTCATGTTAATTTCAAAATAGGTATATTATTTGAATAAAATTCAAACTTTGCATATGTTTTGAAGATAAACTGAAGACTTCAAAATAAAGTTATGCTTTCATGGGCTCACACTGAATGAAATCCTCCAAAAACACGATGAAAGGGCAAGAAATTGGGAAGAGCCACACTATACTCTGCCACTGAAAAGCTCCAGTGAAAAAGCTTAAGAGCCTCTAGTCAAAACCCATTCCTCATTTGACAAAGCAGGTGTACCATTTTACTATACCATAAATGATAATTATTTAATAAAAAGATGCCAGCTCTAAGTAATATGATTTAAGTTCTTCAATAACAATTTTCTTTTGTAGAACATAGAAAAATCTTTCAAGAGATAATATGATGAAGAACCCAGGGGCAGGTCAGGAATAAAGGCACAGATGTAGAGAATGGACTTGAGGACATGGGTAGGGGGAAGGGTAAGCTGGGACGAAGTGAGAGAGTGGCATGGACTTATATACACTACCAAATGTAAAACAGACAGCTAGTGAGAAGCAGCTTCATAGCACACGGAGATCAGCTCGGTGCTTTGTGACCACCTAGAGGGGTGGGATAAAGAGGGTGGGAGGGAGACATAAGAGGGAGGAGATGTGGGGATATATGTGTATGTATAGCTGATTCACTTTGTTATAAAGCAGAAACTAACATACCATTGTAAAACAATTATACTCCAGTAAAGATGTTTAAAACAAAACAAAAAAAAGGTAATATGGGATAGACCAGTTCTATAAAAAGAGAAATAAGAATAAATAAATAATAAAGCCAGTTGGTTTCTTATTTTTGTCTTGATACATTTAAAGGGAAACAGCATTCAGAATCATGTGATCTGGACTTCCCCGGTGGCACAGCAGTTAAGAATCCGCCTGCCAATGCAGGGGATGCGGGTTCAAGCCCTGGTCCGGGAAGATCCCACATGCCACTGAGCAACTAAGCCCGTGCACCACAACTACTGAGCCCGCATGTCACAACTACTGAAGCCCGCGCGCCTAGAGCCCGTGCTTCGCAACGAGAAACCACTGCAATGAGAAGCCCGTGCAACACAATGAAGAGTAGCCCCTGTTCACTGCAACTAGAGAAAGCCCGCACACAGCAACGAAGACCCAACGCAGCCAAAAATAAATAAATACATTTATTTTAAAAAAAAATAGAATCGTGATCTGCCCTAAACTGGTATTCAGTATTCAAGAATTTCATATTGTCAAATATTTAAAGATCTAACCAAGAATAAGAATGGCAAGGCATGTAGGAAAGTCTCAAGTCTTTTCATCATATATACTTTTCTTGCATATTTCACTCTACTTCCCAAACAATATAAAAGAAAACTGAGTTAAAAAGTCCCAAAAAATGTATGTGGAGAGACGTGTGAAAAGAAAAATATTACTGTCTTTGCCTTCGTGACAAAGGTAAAATATGCATGAATTGAATGTACTGGTTTAAACCAACAATTCTCAAAATATTTAAAAATTTTTAATATTTAAAATTTTAGCCTACTTATCCCTATTTTTCAATTGGAAAAGAATTCAGCACTAAAAAATAACATAAGGAAAACAAAATTAAAATGGTGTAACATTTTTAAATGGCATAAGCAACAGCAACTGACCCAAACCATCAGCCTAAAACAACACTGATCATGCTCTAACAGCAATGTTTTCTTCCCCAAAGTTTCAAAAATACCAACTGTCTCTCTGAGTGTGCATGACCAGTCGCATCTGACAAATTACCCAGCCTAACATGGCAGCCAGAATTCTTAGCAGGCCACTGTATTAGGGGTGTCAGTTCAAACTAAAACCTGTCAAGTAAAGTCTAAAACCGTGCCAATTAAAGGATACTGATACTTAGTCTTTAATCATACATTAAAAAATGAAAGTCGTTTGTTCACCAGAATTTTAAAAAGGATTTTATTTTTTCAATTTTCAAGCACTAATTCTTAGTTGACCAAGAGACCAAGGCAACACTTCAGGTCTCTCTAATTTAATCAAGAAAGGTCTTTTTAGAATAATTTTGTCAAACTTACTTACTTCCTTACTAGTCCTTCTTCCCAACATTACTGTCTACCTGGAGAAGTCAGGAAACACTGTCTATCTGTTCAACCATATCTAGCATCATTTGTGTCATTTATGGAGACTACCAATTAAATCAGCAATGGGGGATTCATCATCTAAGACTACTACCATCCTATGATAGAGCTGTAGGATAAAGTAAATTTCTCATGAAATTTATTTTTCAACATCATTTTATATCCTTTTTTTTCAGGATTTCTTTTTAAATTAATTTTTATTGGAGTATAGTTGATTTACAATGTTGTGTTACTTTCTTCTGTACAGCAAAGTGAATCAGTCATACATATACATATAACCACTCTTTTTAGATTCTTTTCCCATGTAGATCATTACAGAATATTGAGTAGAGCTGCCTATGCTATACAGTAGGTTCTTACTAGTTATCTATTTTATATATAGTAGTGTATATATGTCAATCCCAGGCTCCCAATTTATCCCTCCCCTCCTTCCCCCCCCATTTTGTAGTATTTTATAATCTTCACAATAGCTCAGACCATAAAGATGAGGAAGTCTTTGGGTAAGGCTTCTTTACACAAGCCGTGTGATCAAAAAAGAAGTAGGACTTAGCTACCAAAAAATATACCCAAGTAGCTAACAGACTGCCTAGATAACTCTGTCTTGAAGTCTAATTCCAGAGCCCAGATATCTGTACAAATATTCCTTGTTTATTAACTATAATTTATTCCTAAAACCCTTATTGCTAAGTGAAAAGCCATTAAATAAGAGAAATAAATCCCACTGATTATAATGTGAAAATTTTGATATTTCAACTCAATCAAAAATTCTGAAACAATTTTCACAGGTAGAATAAATACAACCACTGAACAATAAAAATAAGTTGCTATATGAGGAATTCTTTCTTTGTTTTATTCCATCCCATTTCTGACTTGTTCCTATCATTATTCAGATGCTGACATCTTGATTCTTCTCATGTCCTACTTGACATGAAATTTCAGCAATATCCCTCCTTCCTTGGTTTGCCTCTGTTTTCTAACTGGCTGATCATTTTATCTCTCTCTACCTACCCCTTCACATAGCAGAGCTGATGTTGGTATGCATACTCACTTTTGAATGCCATTCTTCCTTCAAGACAACACAAATAGTACATCTTCTTTGAACGTTTTTATGACTGGTCCTGTCTCAGGCATTTACATCATCCCACATACGATAAGACACGCACAAACCTTATATCCCCAAAGAATTTTGTGGCTATCCTAGGACTTTCCTCACTTATGTGGCAGCCTCCATACTCTAAGTTAGGATCTCCTTGAACATAAGAACCATGTCTTGTTCATTTTCATATCCTCAAAGCTTTACACACAACTTTGTTATTTATTAAGAATTTACCATATATTCAAACTCTAAACTAGATGCCAGAAATAAAATGGAGAGCAAAAACAGTCATGAGTCTGCTCTTATGAAGCTTATAGTCTGGTAGGGAAGAGATATTAATCATATAATCTCAAAATCATATAATCTCAAAATTAATTGTAAGTTGTAACCACGATGGAGACATACACAGAGCTTTGCACCTACAACTGAAGATCAGACTTCATCAGGATGGCCTCTCTGAGGAAGTGACATGTGCACAGAGCTCAAAAAGATGCATTAATTAGGTGAATAGGTGAGAAATGAGCATCCCAGGTGGAAAGGGCACAATGAGTAAAGACCTTGTAGCAAGAGAGAGAAGACTGAATACGAGGGACTGAAAGAAGTTCAGTGTCACTGGAGTGCTGAGGTTGAGGGTATGGGTAGAGCAAACTGAGGCTGGGGATGTAGGTAAGGGTCATATCTTGTAAGGATTTGTAAATGTGGAAAGATTTTTGTCAATTTTTAAAGAAAATTGTGAGGTCACTAAGGGCTGGAAGGAGGAGGATAGCATGATTAGATTAAAGATGCGTGTATACAATTGCGAGAGTCTTAGGAAAGTGCAGTAAGAATGGATAGTGGATTGAAGGTGGTGATTGATGCATAAGGGGCTATCAAGGATGAGCCTGGTTCTCTAGTCTCTGCAACTAAAAGGTTATCACTGCCATTAATGACATTGAAAATAATTGAATTGAAAAAAGTTTGGAGGAGAATCGTGAGTTTGGCTTTGGACCTGTTGACTTTGAGGTACTTTGGGGATATACAGGAGTTAGAAGTAAATGGTCAATAGATTATGAGGATCTAGAACTCAGATGGGTGGTCTTATCTATAACTATAAATTTGTCTATCATCTGAAATCAGATAGCAATTGAAACTGTGGCTGTGAACAAGACAAAAAGTATAGAGTAAGGAGAACAACAAGCCGAAGGCTGAGATTTCAGGGACCACAGTATGCTGGAGTGTGGGGACAGGAGTATTTAAAATAATTATTAAGTAGAAAGGCAAGATGACCAGAAAAATGTAACATGATTGCCCATGAATACCAAGGGCCCATTTGTCAAAACTGATGAACTTAAATTTATAAAGAAATAAATCTGTCTCTACTGGGAATTTCTCTAGGAGCATTAGTTGCTCAGATGTAGGCATGGAGAAAAAGAAATGATTGGGTTGATTGAGTTCACCCAGAGCTGGTGTTCTGCCAGGGGTTTGTGATAAAATACAGCAGAACAAGGACATTTAGGTCACTATCAAAAGTGTTACTTAAATAATGACATCATAGAATCAAGACTGAATGAGGAAGAATATGAATAAATTAAAGGTTTTATGGTTGGGTGAAGGCAGAAGGGTCAATGCAATGGAGATCTTTCTGAAGTTGAAGAATGCTCATAGGGTGAGGAGGACAGGCTGGAAGCAGATAAGTTTGTGGTGAAAAAGTGGGAAATTTGAACTAATCATAGTTTTAGGTAAGCAATTACAGGTAATAGCAAGGCCTAAATTATTACCTTGGCATCATTGGAGTGAGTGTACAAAGAGGAGCAAAGCAGTAGGTCACTGAAGATGAGAAGGTGGGGACAGGTCACCTGCAGATGAAGTGAAGTCATTGAGGATGGTGGTGGGCTTGTGCCAAAGATGTGATAAATGAGGAAGTGGGATGAAGAGCTTTGTTTTGGGCTAAAATTTGAAAGATAAACCAAAGAGTGGTTTTAACACTGAGAAAAGTGAGAATTTTGAAATTTCTAACATTCAGTGTATTGATACATCTATCCCATAACAATAATATAATTTTAAATATTGTTATTAATCTATTTTAAAGATGAGGAAACTGGAATTTTGAGTAACTTGCCCAAGTCACAAATATTCTAAATGGCTGAACTGACAGTCCAAACAAATCTCCTGACTCTGAATCTTATAACCCCCAATTTAATTCAAACTCAATAGCCTCTAGACACTTAATGGTACAGGTCTAGCTCATTCAGTTCAACATTAAACTCACACAGAACAACTGATGAATTTGGCCCCTGTATTACGTGTGATACTTAGAAAAAGCATACATAGCAGGAATATGAAGTCCTTTCTAAATTTGATGTTCCATTTCAATGACTTAATATGTCTTTTGAGATGAGTAAGTTTAATAAGCTTGACCATTCTCCAAGGTCCTAGGAAAACTTAGGTCCAGACATTTCCTGAGGTCCTTAGTAATACAAGTGATAGTTCCTCAATGAAACATCTTCAGAAACAATAAATGTCATAGAAACTTGTGTGCCACTTAATTTTCTGGTAATTCCTTGTCACACACTGCAGAGTTTAATTCTTCATTTAACTATTTTCAAAACCATAAGTTGAAAGAGAAGACGTTTGATCTTGGTCCATTGAAGAAAATGATTCTACACCCAGAATCTGATTCCTCACTTTGCATAAATCCTATTTTGTAAGAGTGAATTAATTATCCATAAAAAGAAATGAGTAGCTTTAGTCCTATTTTAAAGCTTGACATACCCTCACCAGCACCGGAAATTGAAAAGATCAATCTTGCAACAAATAGGAAATTGTCTTCAAGACATAAAAGAGGTTTTTAGAATGACTGAGTAGCTCAAGGAGGCACAAGAGGAAAAAAAATAAGGTGAATGGAATGTTGCAGCAAATTGGCATTTGCCCCATACTTTCTTGGGTCATGGTCTTCTTAGAAAGAAAAGAAATTCTGTTTTTTTTTTTCCATTAATCTCCAGATTCTAGAGGCTTAAAAGTTATCATGGTTCATTTCACTCAAAGCCCTTCATACTCAGAGAATATAGTATATATTGGTTGCATTTGGGCCACCAAGAATCCGTTCACCCTGACTAGTATTGGGGAATTCCATTCTCCATTATTAGACCACATATTTAAGATGGAGCCTCCAACTCCAGGATCCAGGATCAGATCATGAGGCCTACTCTCCTACCCTGTCCCCAGTCAGTACCTTAGTGATAGTCATGTGACTTGAGACAAACAAATCAGGACCAATCAGAGCTGACCCTGGGGACTCTACTTGAGTGACAGAAAAGGCATTCACTCTTTTAGATTAAATTAGGAAGGATGTAGATTGGTGTATCTTTAAAACTTAAGGGGGGACTTCCCTGTTGGTCCAGTGGTAAAGAATCCACCTTCCGGTGCAGGGGAAATGGGTTTGATCCCTGGTCGGGGAACTAAGATCCCACATGCTGTGAGGCAACTAAGCCTGCGTGTCACAACTACAGAGAAGCCCGCGTGCCACAACAAAGAGCCTGCACGCCACAACAAAAGATCCCACTTGTCGCAACTAAGACCAGACACAGCCAAAAATAAATAAATAAATACTTAACATTAAAAAAATAAAACTTAAAGGGAGGGTCTCTCTGAAAATAGTCAACAGAGAGGAAGTCAGAGTCAAAAGACTGAAAGAAAAACAAAGGGGGAAAAAATAAAATAAGTTGCGGTAGCAATTTTGTACATTGAACACAGACATACACAAACTCTTCTGGGATTTTATAATATGCAAGCCAATAAATGTATTTGTTGCACTGTCAGTTAAGATTTTCTTGTTACAAGTCAATGAGTATTACCTGACACAGTGACTCAGTACCTACTGCCCAACTAAACATCAACATTCCAGAGACTTATGCTGGATGAGGGAAACACAAGTGTATGTTATTCTAGAATTGTGGTTTCAAGATGCCCAGTTATCCTCAAATTTTAAGCAGGGGTATGCTGTGATTGTGAGGGCCAGCTCCCCTGTATAATATAATTAGGCATGCAACTTAACCTCAGTTTCATCATCTGCAAAATGGGAATAATAATAGTAATATTTCGTGGAATTATTTAGCATAAAATTTGACAGTATATGTTCAGCTTCTAACAGAGCACCTAGAACATAGAGATATTCAATAATTGGTAGCTATTATTCTTTGTTGGTCTGTATATCTCCTCCATGTTGTTTATAAGCTACTCAAAGGTATCTCTATCTCTACAATGGCCCAGAGCCTTGCACTAACTAGGTAGTCAATAATTGTTTGTTGAGCGAATGAGTTAGTGAATAGTCTATACTCTTGTAGACCCAGTTCTTTTAGTCTCAATGGTGTCCTTGTTTGGATGGTAAGTTATTGGGTAACCCTATTTATACTATTCTTATTCTATGTTCCTAAGCCAATTTCTCCAGCTTTTAATCTAAGCAGGCTTCGTCTTACTTGGCCTTCCAAGGACACACAAAAAAACCTTAACTAGGATTATCCTACAAATATTTCTGTCAAATACAAGCTATTTTTTAATAAGTTTGTTAACAGAGGAAGACTTGGTGGTAGAGGACAGAGCACTGGATTTAGACTCTAAAAAGCCCATGTCCCGTAGCTTACTTCCTGTGAGACATTAGGCAGATCATGAAATTTCATTTTCCTCATGTAGTGAAATAAGATTAATAATCCCTTGAGAGATATATACCACCACATGATAATTTTAGGTGATTAAATGAAATAATGTAAGTGAAAGAGTGCTTTGAAAACCTTCTAACAGTATGTCAATAAGTATGGATAGTGCTTTGAATTAATGACAAAAGGACTCATTCTCCTCTTCTTTCTACCTTGGATACAGTTTGATTAAAAATTTTCAACTAAATTTGTTTCAACAGTTGAAAAAGGGCGTGACTGCGCTTTAAATTTTAGTACGAGTTTTATTATGGAATAGGAAAAAAGGAAAAACAGAAGTAAAAAGAGGAATGCTTTTCACAAATGCCATTCCCTCAGCCTGGATTTTTCTTTTCTCCAACCCACCAACCCCATTCATCCATCCAGGCCCATCTGATGATTTCCTGAACACCATATAAGACTTAGATCACCTATCATCCACTATAGAAAAACTTCTTCCCCAGGTAGAACTAACCACTAATTCTTTGAAGACCTCACTGTATGTGGTGCTTTATTTCTATTTTTGTACCTGTCACAGAAAATGGCACTTATCTGTTTAGATGCTCATCTCCCCAACTAAGCTATAATCTCCCTGTAAGAGAGGCCTATTTATTACTTTGTCTTTAAATTACCAACAATTAGCATAAACACTGACACACAAAAATAGTCTGGATACCTGTTTACTGAATTGAATGGAATTGAGCATTTATAAATCATGTACTGTGGATTAGAAAATATACTAGGTACTTTATGTACATTCTCTCATTTAATCCTCAAAACAGAAAAAAGAACTATCGGTTATCAGATTTTGTGACACTGAAACTCTGATCATTCCAAACTGCGTTGGAGGAGTTATTCCTGAGACATTATAGCAAACAAATGTAAGTACGGAAGCTCTGAAAAATCTAAAATCTAGTCATGTTCTTTATCTATGGGAGAAGAGCAGTAGTTAATAAATTTGAGCTAGGAGCTACAGGACCAAGGTTTACCAATAAAATAACCCACGGTAATCGAGCCAAGAATGAAGCATGGGGTAGGAAAAGATAAGGAAGACATATTCAGATAACAGGACTATAATTATAAATGACTTATAGCCTCAGCAAAATTAATTGAGAAACTCTTGATATATGGTTAAGACTGAGCCCTAAATGACACTGACTGTGAGTTATGGCTTTCTGGTACTAACTCTGAAAAAATTTCCCTGAAATGAGTCAAAGCTAGATCTATTCCAGTGACAATGCAGGAGATGGATAGGAAACGTGTCAAATGATTGATCAGATGCTTGACCACAGGGTTGTTGACTATAGTTTTTAGAAACTGAAAGGCAGTTTTTACAAGAATTTGGGCTCTAAACTATATCATGTAGGGAGGAAAAAGGAAGGTCGCAGAGAATAGATCATCTCAGTGGCAGGTGATGGATTAGTCTCTGAAAAATTTTTAAATTCCTCCATGATGACCTATCACTACCTTCTGAACATCCCATCCAACCATCACATTGTCACAAGCATTATCATTTTCAAACACAGAGCCGCTCAAAGTATTTTAGAGCTCCCAGTTTCCCACAGGATGAAGTCCAACCTTCCTTGTATGTCATATATTGTCCTTCACAATGTGGACCAGACTCACATTTGCAGCACTAGTTCCTTTATCCCTAAAACATGCTATACTCTTTCAAAAATATAGCACCTTTTGAATGCTATTCCTGTACATGAGATGCTCTTTCCCTTTCCTGCTTTTTGGTGAGTCCTATATCTCTCTCAAGACCTAACTCAGATGTTGCCTCCTCTGATAATTCCTCCTGAGTTCTCCTAGGTAGAACAGTGATGTCATCTTAACACTCATCTGTATAGCATTATCCTGTCACCTTATAATTATCCATCTCTCCCTTCCAATGACAAGCAGAAACCCTGACTTATGAACCTTTGCATATACTCCAGGGAGTAATACTGGGGATTGTGAGCATCATTATGTACTCTAGGCCCTGGAATACAGTACTAAGCAAAACATACCCTTGCTTAATTTTATGGAGGTAAGGAAGAAGGAAAAGTATAAAATAATCAAATTATGCAAGATGACAATATCTACTATAAAAAAATAAAAGAGGGTAAGGGGATAAAAGTGACAGGAGTGGGATTACACAGTAAGGAAAGATCTTCTGAAAAAGTGATATTTGGTATTTATCAGAGGTATTTCAGCAGAGACACTGAGAAAGTAAGCTAGAGCACACCAGCATCTGGGTGGTACCCAAACAGGGGAGTATCTTAAGAGAATTATCCAATGTTCAGGAGCAAGAAAACCTGGATGGAGAAAATAAACAACATCCTAGGAAGGGCTGAAGGTCAAAGCTGAGGAACTGGTACAGCATAGAGAGACTTGACTCTAAAGTCCAACCAACCCAAGTTGGTATCTGCGTGTGTGTGTATGTGTGTGAGAAAGAGGAGAGACTGTAGATACCCCTAGAATTCTGAATTTCAAGTAGTCAAACTCAGAAGGCAAATAGATTTGGATAACAAGGGACACTTTCATTTTCTTGTGTCCAGTGCCACAGTCAACACCACATGGAGATCTCAGGGCTGGGAATAAATTAGCAGATCAGGATCCCTGGAGTCAAGGGTTTCTCAATAGTGGCAGTACTGACATTCTGGAACAGATTATTATTTGTTGTGAGGGGCTGTCTTGTGCACTGTGAGATATTTAGTGGCATCCCTGGCCTCCACCCAATCTCTAGACCAAATGTCCCCTTGGGGAAGGGGAACAACATGGCTCCCTATTAAGAAACACTGCTGTACACAAAGGGACAGAGTGGAGAAAGAGGCAATAGTAGTAATGAAGACATACCACAGACAATTAAAGCAAATAGGCTTACAGAGTCGAAATCAAATTTTAATTTCAGTTTTCATTTATGAGATAGCTATAGATAACCATAAATGTCTTCAAAACCCTGTTCCTGGACCCTTGAAAATCTTTAATTATCTAAGAGTTAGCCATACCTATTTCACCATACCAAACAAATGAAAATAATTTATTTTAGAAGAATTTTGAACAACCATGTTTGAAAAGGTAACAAGCATTTATCAAATCCTACTTTCTGACATATTACAATTAAGATTGTGTTGACTTATAAAAAATCTCAGGTTTCTTTTTATCTTCCCTAAGGACTGGACTTTACCTGGAAGGTGTTACTTTTATTCCTTTTTTAGACAAGCCTATATGAATGATTACAGTGTGTTCATGCATGGTAATGAAAAGGAATGAGAGTCTCTGACCTTCAGTATACATAATGAAAAAGATAGCTATATTTGAAGGCATTCTACTTCTGATTAGCTCATAACTTGGAGTGAAATAGCATGGACTGCTGACTCCCTTTCCTGAATCCTGATTAAAGATAACACAGAAGTGATAAGGAAGTTGATGGACCCCAGATACTAAATCTATGAAAATCTATGAAAAACTCCTGGGTAGGGAGAGTGGCTGGGTTGTTATGGGTGTGTGCGTGGGTGCGTGTGTGCGTGCATGTGTGTATCTTTGGGAGTGGGGGTGGATAAGAGAAAGGACAGTCTAGAACAAAAGTGGATTATGTGTAATAGATTTCATTCCTCTTTGCAGACAGACATTGCCTAACAAAGTAGCTAATACTTTCAGGGACACAGTCACCTGAAAAAATATATCATTGGAAATTTACAGAATACAAATATTTTAAAAGAAGAACAGCAATCAGAGATGAAAAAGAAATAAAAGGAATCCAAACTGGAAAAGAAGAAGTAAAGCTGTCACTGTTTGCAGACAACATGATACTATATATAGAGGATCCTAAAGATGCTACCAGAAAACTACTAGAGTTAATCAATGAATTTGGTAAAGTAGCAGGATACAAAATAAATGCACAGAAATCTCTTGTATTCCTTACTTTAATGATGAAAAATCTGAAAGAGAAATTAAGGAAACATTCCCATTTGCCACTGCAACAAAAAAAATAAAATCCCTAGAAATAAACCTACCTAAGGAAACAAAAGACCTGTATGCAGAAAACTATAAGATACTGATGAAAGAAATTAAAGATGATACCAACAGATGGAGTGATATACCATGTTCTTGTACTGAAAGAATCAACATTGTGAAAATGACTATACTACCCAGAGAAATCTACAGATTCGACGCAATCCCTTTGAAACTACCAATGACACTTTTCACAGAATCAGAACAAAAAATTTCACAATTTGCATGGAAATACAAAAGACCCCAAATATCCAAAGCAATCTTGAGAAAGAAAAATGGAGCTGGAGGAATCAGGCTCCCAGACTTCAGACTATACTACAAAGGTACAATAATAAAGACAGTATTGTACTGGCACAAAAACAGAAAGATAGATCAATGAAACAGGATAGAAAGCCCAGAGATAAACCCATGCACATATGGTCACCTTATTTTTGATAAAGGAGGCAATAATATACAATGGAGAAAAGACAGCCTCTTCAATAAGTGGTGCTGGGAAAACTGGACAGCTACATGTAAAAGAATGAAATTAGAACACTCCCTAACACCATACACAAAAATAAACTCAAAATGGATTAAAGACTTAAAAGTAAGGCCAGAAACTATCAAACTCTTAGAGGAAAACATAGGCAGAACACTCTCTGACATAAATCACAGCAAGATCCTTTTTGACCCACCTCCTAGAGAAATGGAAATAAAAACAAAAATAAACAAATGGGACCTAATGAAACTTAAAAGATTTTGCACAGCAAAGGAAACCATAAACAAGACGAAAAGACAACCCTCAGAATGGGAGGAAATATTTGCAAATGAAGCAACTGACAAAGGAATAATCTCCAAAATTTACAAGCAGCTCATGCAGCTCAATATCAAGAAAACAAACAACCCAACCGAAAAATGGGCAGAAGACCTAAACAGACATTTCTCCAAAGAAGATATACAGATTGCCAACAAACACATGAAAGAATGCTCAACATCATTAATCATCAGAGAAATGCAAATCAAAACTACAATGAGATATCATCTCCCACCAGTCAGAATGGCCATCATCAAAAAATCTACAAACAATAAATGCTGGAGAGGGTGTGGAGAAAAGGGAACCCTCTTGCACTGTTGGTGGGAATGTAAATTGATACAGCCACTATGGAGAACAGTATGGAGGTTCCTTAAAAACTAAAAA
Source organism: Phocoena phocoena (assembly GCF_963924675.1). Taxonomy (NCBI): domain Eukaryota; kingdom Metazoa; phylum Chordata; class Mammalia; order Artiodactyla; family Phocoenidae; genus Phocoena; species Phocoena phocoena. The sequence continues at coordinate 50,492,808 of NC_089226.1, read as the reverse complement.
TAGAACTACCATATGACCCAGCAATCCCACTACTGGGCATATACCCTGAGAAAACCATAATTCAAAAAGAGTCATGGGCTTCCCGGGCTTCCCTGGTGGTGCAGTGGTTGAGAGTCCGCCTACTGATGCAGGGGACATGAGTTCATGCCCCGGTCTGGCAAGATCCCACATGCCACGAAGCGGCTAGGCCCGTGAGCCATGGCCGCTGAGCCTGCGCATCCAGAGTCTGTGCTCTGCAACAGGAGAGACCACAACAGTGAGAGGCCCACATACCGCCAAAAAAAAAAAGAGTCATGTACCACAATTGCAGCTCTATTTACAATAGCCAGGACATGGAAGCAACTTAAGTGTCCATCAACAGATGAATGGATAAAGAAGATGTGGCACATATATACAATGGAATATTACTCGGCCATAAAAAGGAAACGAAATTGAGTTATTTGTAGTGAGGTGGATGGACCTAGGGTCTGTCATACAGAGTGAAGTAAGTCAGAAAGTGAAAAACAAATACCTTATGCTAAAACATATATATGGAATCTAAGAAAAAAATAGTCATGAAGAACCTAGGGGCAAGACAGGAATAAAGACGCAGACCTACTAGAGAATGGACTTGAGGATATGGGGAGAGGGAAGGGTAAGATGGGACAAAGTGAGAGAGTGGTATGGACATATATACACTACCAAATGTAAAATAGATAGCTAGTGGGAAGCAGCCGCATAGCACAGGGAGATCAGACTGGTGCTTTGTGACCACCTAGAGGGGTGGGATAGGGAGGGTGGGAGGGAGGGAGATGCAAGAGGGAAGAGATATGGGGACATATGTATATGTATAACTGTTTCACTTTGTTATAAAGCAAAAACTAACACACCATTGTAAAGCAATTATACTCCAATAAAGATGTTAAAAAAAGAAAAAAAGCAACAATAGTAAGAGAATTAGAAGACAGCCCACAGACTGGAAGAAAATTATTTGTAAAAGACACATCCAATATTATCCCAAATATACAAAGAGTATTTAAAAGTCAGCAATAAGAAAAACAGCTCAATTAAAAAATGCACAAAGATTTTAACAGATATCTCATCAAAGAAGACAAACAGATGGCAAGTAAGCATACACCCCACATCATAAATGCAAATTAAAACAACAATAAGATGTTACTATACACCTATTAGAAGGGTTAAAATCCACAACACTGATATCAGTGAATACTGCTGAGTATGTGGAGCAACAGGAACTCTCAGCCATTGCTGGTGGAAATGCAGAATGGTACTTTGGAAAACAAATTTGGTGGTTTCTTACAAAACTAAACACACTCATACCATATGATACTGCTACTGCACTCCTTGTTATTTACCCAAAGGAGGTAAAAACTTATGTCCACAAAAAACCTGCACAAAAAACCTGCACACAGATGTTTATAGCAGCTTTATTCATAACTGCCCAAACTTGGAAGCAACCAAGATGTCCTTCAGTAGGTGTATGGATAAATAAACTGGTACATCCAGACAATGGAATACTATCCAACCCTAAAAAGAAATGAGCTACCAAGCCATGAATAAACATGGAGGAATCAAATGCATATTACTAAGTGAAAAAAGCCAGTCTGAAAAGACTACATACTGTGTGATTCCAACTAGATGACATTCAGGGAAAAGTAAAACTATGGAGATGCTAAAAAGATCAGTGGTTGCTACTGCACATGGGAAGGAAGGAGATATATATATAGGCGGAGCATGAAGGATTTTTAGGGCAGTGAAAATATTCTGTATGATATTATGATGATGGATATCATTATACATTTTTCTAAACCCACAGATATACAACACCAAGAGTGAATCCTAAGGTAACTTATGGACTTCAGTGATGTAGGTTCATCCTCTGTAAAAAATGTGCCATTCTAGTGAGTGATATTGTCTAACGGGGGTGACTATGCAAGGTGTTGAGGGACAGGATCTACGTGGGAAATCTCTGTACCTTCCTCTCAATTTTGTTGTGCACCAAAAACTGATTTAAAAAGTAATGTCTAAAAAATATATGTGTTTGGCTTCTCTAGGTCTTAACAGCTCCCTGGACAAAGCAAACTTCCATAGGGAAAAGTAGTCCCCAATGATAAATGACTGGCTCAATCTTCTGGGCTTCACTCCTCTGTAGTTTCTGGTTATTAATTTTCTACAATCTTGTTAGCTCTTCCCTATCTTTAAGCAGATCTATTTTTATATTTTATCTAGATCTTCCAGGTATCCTCAATTGTAGGGTTAGTCCAAATTACCCATTCTGCCATTACTGGGAACTGAAATCATAAACTACTTTTTGTCACCCAATATTTTATCTCAAATATATTCTCATATCAATAGCCCAAAGTTTATTTAACTAATGCACCTTTTGTTGCATATTTATACTGTTTCCTATTTTTTATTATTCTAAATCCTCCAAAATATTAATAGTAACATTGATAAGAATAATTACAAATATATGTGATTAAAATGATCCATGCTTTATGCTAAATGATTTATGTCTATTCTTTTGTATTTACCACAAAACAACCTTATTCTACAGATGAAATACTGAGGCTCAGGAGAGGTAAACACACAGTTGGAAGGTTATGGGGTCAGATGATTTAGTTGTCACTGGATAAGGTACTTGCTGGAGAGAAATGGAAGGGCCTGACAGCCAGAATACACACTGGTCATATGGTACCTGATTAAGGGGTAACTGCCACACAGAATAATACAGCAGAAATAGACCCTCTAACAAAGGGTCTAGGTCAAAAGAAATGAAATTTTAAGACTAATATCAATCTAGATATAGATGTAGGTCTAGATATAGATGAATCTATGAATTAGCTAGATATAGTAATAAATGATACAGAGATAGATATAAAAATATAGACCGATCTCTTTCAGAAAAGTTGCACCAAATTTCCTCTGTACTAGTAGAGATATAGTGGCTATTTCGACATGTTCTTTCATCAGTTCTTTCATCTTTTTTTTTTCTTCAGTAGGAGTCAGTGTTCTCACACTTCCTTAAAGTAATAAAAACTGCTTTTTCACATAAATTGGCCTTTACAAGAAAGCCAACTGGCAGGAATGATGATGGAAATGAAGAAGCCTAAGAAGTGGATGGATCTCAGCCAGATCATAGACGTTTGAGATAAATCAACAGCAGATGGCCTCATTTAATGATAAGGAAAAGCACATGAGGTTGGGGGAGAGGGAGAATATCCATCACACCAAGGGAGGAGGATAACGAGCTCTATCCTTGAAAACAGAAAAGTGATGGAATGAGTGGGGAGGTGATACCAAGTCATCCAAACAGGGAGAAAGGAAGGGGGTCTATGAGGAAGTAAAGTTATCCCCAGTCCCACGTTAAAGATTAGGAATAACTATCATTAGCTCAGTTATCGAATATTTTTTCAATTTTTAGCAGCTTGAAAGACCAAGGGTTTGATCACTCATTCTTTATCAGCTTCCAGTCACTAAAATCTTAAATACACAGAAACAGAGAAAAAAAGAGGAAGGCACTGTCTGGAATACAGTAGGACTAGGCATTCCTATCTTCCTATTCTAAGGGACTTAGATAGAGGTCAAGACACTCGGCTGGAGAGGAATTATACTTATAAAATGTATATTGTAAATGATTGAACTGCATTCAGTGAAAAGTATTCCTCAATAAATCTCATTTAAAAAATAAAAACTTCAGTGGCTTTCTGTCTCATCCAGAGTGAAACCCAAAATTCTTAAATTGTTTTCGAGGTTCTGGAAGATCCTGTGCCAGCCCTTGCCTTTTAAGACCCCTGGTGTTCTCTCCTGCAGTTCTTCCCCAAGTCTGTTCCTGGTATGCCAGCCCTCTCACTAGTTCTTGTACACTTTACACATCTCCCTGCTCAGGACCTTTTCACTTCACCTATTTTCTTCCCCCAACATCCAGAGACTCACTTTCTCACCTATTCAGGCCTTTACTCAACTGTTGCCTGCACAGTGAGGCCTCCACTTGGTTACCATATAAAATTACCTCCTTCTCGTCCCACTCCCAAAAACACTTTCCTTTTTGCTATATTAATTTCCTCCTTTAACCTTAATTGTCATTAATATACTATATTTTTATTTATTTTGTTTTTGTCTATACTTCCCTCTAGAATGTAGGTTTTTAAGAGTAGATTTTTTATGGTTCTAAAGAACCTAGGGGCAGGACAGGAATAAAGACGCAGACATAAAGAATGGACTTGAGGACATGGCGAGGGGGAAGGGTAAGCTGGGACGAAGTGAGAGAGTGGCATGGACATATATACACTACCAAATGTAAAACAGATAGCTAGTGGGAAGCAGCTGCGTAGCACAGGGAGATCAGCCCAGTGCTTTGTGACCACCTAGAGGGGTGGGATAGGGAGGGTGCGAGGGAGACCCAAGAGAGAGGGGATATAGGGATATATGTATATGTATAGCTGATTCACTTTGTTATACAGCAGCAACTAACACACCACTGTAAAGCAATTATACTCCAATAAAGACGTTAAATAAATAAATAAAAGGCAAACTTAAGTGAAAAAAAAAAAGAGTAGATTCTTTTTTTTTTTCTGTTTTATTCAGTGCTGTGTCCCCCATGCCTGGAATAATACCTGGCTCATAGTAGGCAACAAATAAGTACTTGCTAAACAAATGAAATTAAAATCTTTATTTTTTCTCTTGGATTTTCCATCAACTGAAATGTTTCTAAGAAAAATTCAAGATGCGCTATCAACTCCTTAATCTTGAGAGTCAAGATTCTTTCCACAAGACCTCTGACTGCCTTCCTTGGACCACCTCCTAACAGTCAGAGGCCACTGAGAGAAGATCTCCAGAAAGCAGAGCAAAAGGTCATAATCCTAAAACCACAGCTCATTTTCAGTGTCTCCTGTTCTCAACTTTGGCTCTTACTGATTCTGTCTGAGCTCTTAGACTCGGTACTCAACCTTTGAATAGGCCTAACGTAGGTTCACGTTCTCAGTAGCAACTAACTTCTCTCAATCCACTGAATGCCTCCGCTCTGAACCTTCGTACTCCTGCTTCTGGGATGCTTCTCCCTGCTATCTGACCAACAACAACACCGACAGACTCTAACCTAGAGAAAATGCCTGGTTTTAAGCCCTTCTCATCCCTTACGTAACATACTGAGGGATTCCCTTAAGACAATCCACAGCTCCAAAAGGATGACACTCTTTGCTAAAAAATATTTATATGTATTATACATTTTATGTATATATATATAAAATATGGCATAGTACTAAAGTATTACTACAGCAGGAGCATATATATATGGTGGGCATAGGAGTGATTGCTAATGGGTACAGAGTTTTGGGGGGCAGTGATGAAAATGTTCTAAACTTAGATTGTGTTAATGGTTGGATGACCCTAAATATACTAAAAATCATAGAATTGTATACTTTAAATGGACGAATTTTATGGTATATGAATTATATCTCAATAAAAATTTGTTTTAACTCACTTATGTATGCTCTGTTTTTATCTCCTTGAGTATCCATCAACTGTCATTCTGATCTTTAGATCCAAAGCACTTCTTCGGGCTTCCCTGGTGGCGCAGTGGTTGAGAGTCCGCCTGCCGATGCAGGGGACGCGGCTTCGTGCCCCGCGGTCCGGGAGGATCCCACGTGCCGCGGAGCGGCTGGGCCCGTGAGCCATGGCCGCTGAGCCTGCGCGTCTGAGGCCTGTGCTCCGCAGCGGGAGAGGCCACAACAGTGAGAGGCCCGCGTACCGCAAAAACAAACATACAAACAAAACAAAACAAAGCACTTCTTCACTCATTCAGTAAGTAGTGTGCCAGGGCCCGCTACTTGCCAGATACCATGCTAGGCACTACGGATATAAAGAGAACAAAGAAGCATGGCTCCCTCTACCACAGCTTACAACCTCATAAAAATAGATTGGGCAAGAGATAAGAAAGAAGATGAACTAGGTTTCTGAGAGGCAGTATACAGAGTGCTATGCCTAACCCAACAGTGGTCACTGTAGCATTTACCATGGTGGTTACCATAGCAGTTAACCAGTGAACCCAGAAAAAAATGTTGACTCTGTTTTTCTTCTCTCCTCAGGTCTTGGCAACCTCCATACACGCACCTGGACATCTTTCCTGCTGCCAGAGATCTGATATGGTTCACTGTGTGTCCAGAAAAGACCCCCAGGCATTGTCTTTTCTATGGCTGACACATTACCTCCTGGCATTCCACAAAGTCTTAGATTTTTCCGTGCATATCCTCATTATTTAAGAAGAACGTGCTTTCAGAAGATAATTCCTTTTCAAAATTACCCCCCAAAATTAAGCTCAAAATATGCCACATTGTTGTACCAGTCAATCCCCATGATTTGGCATGAGCCATTTCCTGCTGGCATTGTTTCAAAACATAGCATTGACTTCTTGCTTCAGTGCTGAAAATATATGTTCTCAACACAATCATTATGAAACAGAATCTTTCACTTCAAAGAGGATCGAGAGACCAGAGAATTCAGGAATTGAGTTCTTCTAGAACAATGCTACACTTATGAGATTTGAAGCGGTTTTCAAACACTGGCATCAAGGTACCCTTAAGTGATTTCATTCCACTCCAGTTTGTGAGGGAAACCACAGTGACGTCTCATGTTGCCTCTCTAGTTGTGTTCAGCTGTGTGCCCTTACTTGTGAACCTTCATAGCTGCAGTTTGAGGCATTTTTCGTTTATTTCCTCTTTATCAGCTCCTTCTCAGCTGGAGGAAATCAATGAAGAGAGGCTTAAGAAAATCCTCAAGAAATTAAACATAATCCATCTAAGCTACACTTGTAGTCTGATTTACCCAACAAGAGTATATCATTGTTTAGACATTAAAACATGTTAGAAGAGGCAGCTATATCATAGTTGGAAAACACCTGGAATTGAGGTCAAAAGACCTATGTTTGAGCCCGGCCTTGGCAAAGCACTTTGGGCCTCAGTGAAAGGGTGTAGTTATCTGTAATGCACTTGCAAATGTTAAGGTTTTAACCTGAAGATACTTTAATAATTCAAAATGTTTTGATATTATTTCATATTCTCTATGTTCTAGCCTTCCCTGAACTTCACACTTCTCACTAGGATCTAATCTTGAACACTTCCATGCCTTTACTCATGCATTCTTTTTCCCCTTCCTCCTTATCTTCCCCTCAGAAATTACTTTTAAATTATTTCACTCTTCATGTATTCAAGAAAACACTCATGCTTGGTTGGAAATCATTCATGGTCTTTCTCTGTGCTCCCAGGCCACTGTTACGATGCCTGCTGACTTCACAAAACACAATAAATTATAATTATCTTTATTTTACTCTACTGGACTCAATTCCTTGAGGACAAAGACTGGGATTTTCATCCTGCTATCCTCAGCAGCAATTATGATTTCAAGGCACAGAGTTGACAAGCCATAAATATTGAACAAATCAATGAATCAGCAATTGTGTGAGACAGTACTCCCAAAATGGAAAAGTGGAAAACAAGTCAAAGGCATAAAGTCCCAGATGCTCATATCACAACCCAGATCCAGGTTCACGCCTGAGTCAGGGCTGGGCCTTCATCAAAGGTAAGAACTCCTGCTGAGACCAATGACTTGAGAGCTGGTGCCTGCCAAACTAAATTTATGAACTCAGTCATACCCTTGATTTTGAAGGAGTAGTCATAGTGCTGAAGCGAGCTTGGCCCACTTGTCACTACTGTGTGGCAGAAATAGCACTGGGCTTATGATCAGAAACCCTCAGTTCATTCCTGATCCTGCCTCTTCCTAGCCTGTACATGAAGCTTAGCATTTCTGTGACTACATTTTTAATTGGAGAGGGTCATCATCCCCACCTTACAGAACTGACATGAAGTTTAAATGAGATATTTATACAAAGTGCCTACTATAGCGGCTGCCTTTGAATAATAAATGGAAATTATAATAATTATAATTATTACTATTATGTGAGAGTTCCAGGCACAGTAAATACTTTCCACATGTTTGTTTTAAAGGAGTGTGGATGGCTCCAAAAAATTAAATTCTAAATGAACTTGACCCTGGTCAGGCTTAACCCATATTAGAGACTCATCTTGACTGGTTGGTGATCACTGTACAGGATGCAAGACGTGTATAGAGGATAGGATTTCAGAAATGGGATGCTGCTCTCACCCATACTAGCCACCAGTTACAGAGCAATGACTATAGCCAGACACATTGCTGCTTTCAATCTTCTCCACAATGATAGAAGGTGGATGTTATTATCCCCATGTTACAGATGAGGAAAGTAATGTTCCAAAAAGTTAAGCAATGTGCCCAAAGTCACCCAAAAGTGGCAAAACCAAGGTATTAAGCTGGTCTGTTGTCTCCCAAATCCATGTGCTTTCTACTCGTGCTGCTTCTTCACTGAGCTTTGTCCTGCAGTTTATGGGCCAAAACACACATTTCATATACGTCATGTCTTTTGATCTGACACAACCCCCTATGAAATAACCAAATAAAGAAACTGAGACTCAGGACATTTAAGTTGCCTGTGTAAGGTCACAAAACCAGTGAACAGCAGCCCAAGAAATCAAACTCCTATCTTCAGACTCTTATCCATTGCACTTCCCTACAACGGAGTAACTGCCTTTTGGCCAGACTGAAGAATGTAGAGATAAGGAGAGAAGTGCTTCTTCTCAAACCTAGTGTTATAAATTTACATAAGACCTCCTCCTGGTGGAGTAGTTACACAAGCTATACTTACGTAAGAAAAAGATTATAACATATTACATATAAATTTCTTCCCAACTTCCTCCTCGTATTAGAAGAAAGTAACTAATATATGCAAAGCCATGCATTTACCAAAGAGCCCACCTGGAACTAAAGGAATCTGCTCATAGCTCATGAAGCTGTAATATTTTTAAATGGGGTTTTATTTATTCAGAAGATGGGACTTCACTAAAAACTACAGAGATTTGGATGAAAATGTAAACATGTGTTAAATACAGTTTTAGTAATCCTTGTTGTATTAAGTGAATTGAAAATAATCTAATATTCAAAAACAGCAGCTATTCCATTTGTTTGAAAAGTTTATCAACCGTTTATTGAGCTGCCTCTTCATCTCTGGGACACAAACAAATGAGTATAATAAATTATGTTTTGTTCGCCTCCATTGTCATACTAGAAAGAGGATCACGGTGCATGGAACAGCCAGTTATATGCAAAGATACAAATAGACTTCCAAAAATAAGGGACACTTAAGATGAGTCTTGGAAAGTGATAGGTATTGCCAAGGGAACAAGGGAATACATGTGGCTGTGTAGGGGTCAAAGGACATTATAGCCTCTTTTATCCTGGGAACTTCAAATAGTGCCATGGAACTCATGCTTAGGGGACAAGAGAAGCAGACATGATAGGACTTAGAACGAAGTCACATTAAGAGCCTGAACTATGGCAGTAGCAGTGAAAATGAACAGGTAATACCTCACAGATGTCAAGGATGTAGGGTTTTAGGCCTGTCTATATGTGAAGGGTAAAAGAAAGAAAGTTTTCTGCTTTTGTGGCTTGAGGATGTCAATAGCTGAGATACAGAATAAGGAGGAGCATATGTATGGAAAAGACAGCAAGTTCTCTCTCTCTGAAGATGGGCTGGAAAGTCTAAGTAACATCTGTATAGAGAAGGAAAATAAGTAGGCAGCCAGCTAAATGAGACACGATCTCAGAAGAAAGGTCCAGCCTAGAGATACAGAGTAAGGATCAATCATATTTGAGTGGTTGATAAAAATCACATGAATGGATGGTTTTGTTCAGAGAGGGTAGGCAGAGTGAGAAGAGAAAATGGACTGAGGACAGAGTGTTAGGTGCCAACATTTAAGATATGGCTTAACGGTCAGAAAGAGGAAAATAAACCCCAGAAGAAGATAAAGAGGATTGATCATCAAGATAAAAAGAAACCAAGGGGCTCAGCATCACTAATTATTAGAGAAATGCAAATCAAAACTACAGTGAGGTATCACTTCACACCAGTCAGAATGGCCATCATCAAAAAGTCTACAAATAATAAACGCTGGAGAGGGTGTGGAGAAAAGAGAGCCCTCCTATACTGTTGGTGGGAATGTAAATTGGTACAGCCACTGTGAAAAACAGTATGGAGGTTCCTTAAAAAACTAAAAATAGAGTTACCATATGATGCAGAAATGCCATTCCTGGGCATATATCTGGAAAAGAGAAAAACTCTAATTCGAAAAGATTCGTGTACTCCAATGTCCATAGCAGCACTATTTACAATAGCCAAGACATGGAAGCAACCTAAATGTCCATGAACAGATGAATGGTTAAAGAAGATGTGATTTTATATAGATAGATAGATATATACACACACACACAATAGAACACTACTCAGCCATAAAAAAGAATGAAATAATGCCATGTGCAGTGTAATGGATGGACCTAGAGATTATCATACTAAGTGAAGGAAGTTGGACAGAGAAAGACAAATATTATATGATACCACTTACATGTGGAATCTAAAAAAAAAAGATACAAATGAACTTATTTACAAAACAGAAATAGACTCACAGACATAAATAACAAACTTATGGTTCACAAAGGGGAAAGAGGGGAGGGATAAATTAGGAGTTTGAAATTGACAGATAACACACTACTGTACATAAAATAGATAAACAACAAGGACCTACTGTATAGCACAGGGAACTATATTCAGTATCTTGTAATAACCTATCTGAAAAAGAATCTTAAAAAGAAGATAGATAGATAGGCAGACACATAGACACGTATGTATATATACACACATATATATACGTATGTATAACTGAATCACTTTGCTGTACACCTGAAACTAACACAACATTGTTTAAAAATAAACAAAAAACAAGAGAAGGTGATTTCTTAAAAGTCAACAGAAGACAGAGTTTAATGGATAAGGAGGGAGCAGTCAGCAGCTCCAATGCCACAGCAAGCTCAAGGAAGGAAAGGGCGAGGAAAAGGAGGCCAGCCTTCTTCAGAAGACAGTGAAAAGTACCATTTAATAGACAAACAAAAGATGATGAGGAACTGCATTACCACAAGAATGAGGGGATAATAAGAATTCAAGGAATGGAAGAAACACTAAGAATTCATGTCTTGAATACTTAATGGATATGAGGGTTATGAAAAGGAAGAGTCCAAAGATCACCTCACCAAAGTTTCTAGCTTGTGTGGCACAACTCACCCAAATAAGGAACACAGAAGGAGTTAAAATACTGTAAGAAAAGGCAAAGGAAAGAAGCCGCAACGCTCACAGAGGGAATGAAGAGCCAGAGGGATAAGAGGGATTATTGTAGTTTAACATTTCAAGAGTTGAAGTGGTACCTGCAACAACTACCATATGATTTGGGGCATGAAATAGCTGGAATAAAGGAGAAAATTATTGGAGTCCATGAGGTCAGGAAGATTTGAGGCTAAGACGGATCATCCACTTGGTTATGGAAATTATCTAAAATGACAACAGGAGTTGGAAGAAAAGTGAAAAAAATGACCAGGATCAAAAAAGTCCTTGATGAATAGGAAGGAGTAACCAGGAGTTCAAGAAATGGGAGCCATCCAGAGCTATAAAAATGATATAACCAAATACTATGAGCCTGATACATAGAAGTGTCTTATAAAAGGCAGCAAACAGAACAATAGTTTGTATGTGATAATGGGAAAAGAGAGTAACATTGACAGAACCTCCAGGACCTTTCAGGCACACAATGGAAGACAACAGACAGTCTCAAACTAAGGGGGTTGGAGAAGAAAGTGGTATCCATGCCGAAGGGCCAGAGTTCTGATAAGAGTTTGAGAATGAAGAACCCATGGAAAGAATGGGGAGGTAGAACCAGAAGAGAGTAAACACTTTGCAGAATGAGGATGGCAATACTTTAAAAAGTAAGCTGAGTATGGAGGCTCTTGCCTTTTACTCACATGTCTACAGAGATAGGATAAAAAGAGCCTTAGAAATTATTGGTATCAAGCTTTGAATGGGTATGGGATGTCAGAGGTCTTATGAGGTTGTGGTCTTCATCCTACATGAATTAGCTGTTGAGGTACTGTTTAGGTACTCCTAAAAGGAGTCTGTGGTGACAAAGAGTACACATTCTCTGGTCCCTGCCTCTGAGAAGCACACAGAGAAGGAAGAAAGACAGCCTCAGAAGCAAATACCTACTCACATGTCATTGCTCTGATAGATTCAGGAATCCTGTCCTCACCTGCTATCTGCTACCCTTCCTCAGCACATGGAAATGTTCCCTATGGCAGCTTTAATAGTCCTCCCTTTTTGAAAGATAAGGTTCATGTGTTTGAGCGATGAGGTAGGAAACAGGGAGGATGGAGCAGCAAGTGACAGTAGCAAGTGACTGGTCATAAAATACAGGTGCTAACACACTGCAGACATTCACCATCTTGGATGTCAAGTCATCCAGAATGACAGCAGGGATTGGGACAGAGATGAAAACCAAGATCAGGTGCCAAAGTCCTTAAGGACCCAAAGTTTAAGAGAATCCAGATTATCTTCCCTCCCTTGAAAAGAGAAATGGCATTTTTTGAGGGTTGCTTTCACAGTAGAGGAGAGGGGGTAGCAGCAGCCATGACAGATTCAGAGGCTCAGTTTCCTTATTGGTAAATATAAAATGTACATTGCAGGGCTGTTCTGAGGATTCGATGAGATAATACATACAAAAATTCTTAGCATGATGCTGAACATGTTGTAGATTCCTGAATCTGGGAACACAGAACATATTTTTACGTAACTGTTCTCTGTATACTTCATTGTAATCCCATAGATGGCCAATGACTTGAAATAGTTTTGGTGGAGCCTGATATTCTACAAATCATTGCCCACTTAGTTGACTTTTAACCATTCTCAATTAATCCTTATCTCTTTCTCTATTAATTCTAAATCTTTAGTTCTCTCTAGCTAACAGTTGCATCTCTCATTCCCAAAATTAGTATATAAATGCTAATATATATAACATAATCCATATGTATGTATTAAAATATGTGTGCATATCATGGTAGGAATTAATTTTCCCTCTATTACCCTAAATTCGTTTTGTTGCTTGTTTTCAATTTGCTTTGTTCACTGGTTTTTCAAACCAATTTATTGATGTGTTACACCATCATTCTAGAAAGTAAAGTAAAACTTTTTTAAAGTTTTTTTTTAAAAAAAACTCTCTAAAATGAGAATTAAACTTGCATCAGAAGAGGTTTTGTGAAGACTCAAAGGGATCATGTAACTTCATAGTTCACTGCCTATCTCATGGCTGGACCTCCATATTATCATAAATATAATTTCTTTCCCTCTTGACATAGAGGCAGCATAAGACAGAAATAGAGTATGAGTTTTAACCTCTGAAAATCATGAACTAAAATCAGGGCTCTGCCTTTTACCAAGCACATGACTGTGGTCAAGTTATTCAACATCTCTAAGCCTTCTTCATAGAGTCATTATGGAAATAAAATGAGACAACATCTGGAAAGGGTCTGGAAAAGTGCATAACACACTGTAGTTGCTCAATAAAGCTGTTTTTTATGACCACACAGGTTTCTAACTGCATATTTTTTGGAGATTTTTATTTTTCACTTAAGCCCTATAGAACAGCAAATCAATCTTTTTGTGACTAGGAGAAACTGGCATTTCTAGTAGTCATTTTCCCAGTGTCAGAGAAATGACAGCCTTGTCAAGGTTCACATTGGTTTGGGGACTTCCACCATTTCTCAATTCACCTCCTAAAGCAAAGGAAACAAAAGCAAAAATAAACAACTGGGATCTAGTTAAACTTAAAAGCTTTGGCACAGCAAAGCAAACCATTGACAAAATAAAAAGATAACCTACTGAACAAGAGAAGGTATTTGCAAATGATGTGACAGGTCATAAAGGGGTTAATATCCAACATATATAAACAGCTCATATATCTCAACATGAAAACAAACAAACAACCCAATTTTAAAAGGGGCAGAAGAACTGAATAATATTTTTCCAAAAAGGAAATGCAGATGGCCAAAATGCATATGAAAAGATGCTCAACATCGCTAATCATCAGGGAAATGCAAATCAAAACTACAATGAGGGGCTTCCCTGGTGGCGCAGTGGTTGAGAATCTGCCTGCTAATGCAGGGGACACGGGTTCGAGCCCTGGTCTGGGAGGATCCCACATGCCGCAGAGCAACTAGGCCCATGAGCCACAACTGCTGAGCCTGCGCATCTGGAGCCTGTGCTCCGCAACGAGAGGCCCGCGCACCGTGATGAAGAGTGGCCCCCACTTGCCACAACTGGAGAAAGCCCTTGCACAGAAACGAAGACCCAACACAGCAAAACCAACACAGCAAAATTAAATAAAATAAATTAATTTAAAAAAAAAATTACAATGAGTTATCACCTCACACCTGTAAGAATGACTGTCATCAAAAAGCACACAAATAACAAATGGTGGCAAGGATGTAGAGAAAAGGGAACCCTTGTACACTGTTAGTATTTAAATTGGTGCAGCCACTGTGGAGAACAATATGGAGATTTCTCAAAAAACTAAAAATAGAACTACCATATGACCCAGCATGTCTACTCTGGGATATATATCCAAAAACACACTAATTTGAAAAGATACATACATCCCAATATTCATAGCAGCATTATTTACAATTGCCAAGGCATGGAAGCAACCCTAAGTGTCCGTCAGCAGATAAATGGATAAAGAAGATGTGGTATATCTTCTTTATTCAATGGAATACTACTCAGCCATCAAAAAGAAGGAAATTTTGCCATTTGCAGTAACATGGTTGAACCTAGAGGGTATAATGCAAAGTGAAATAAGTCAGACAGAGAAAGACAAATAGTGTTTAATGTCACTTATATGTGGAATCTAAAAAGTACAACAAACTAGTGAATAAAACAAAATAAACAACAACAAAAAAAACAGACCCACAGATATAGAGAACAAACTAGTGGTGACCAGTAGGGAGAGGGAAGTGGGGAGGTGCAATACAGGGGTAGCGGGAAAAAAAGGGTTATTATGGGATCATATGAAATCATGTGTGTGAAACTTTTGAAAACTGTAAAGTACTATAGAACTGAAAGAATCTTTTATTCAATTAAAAAAAAAACAGCCTAAAAGTCTTTATCATTCGTACTGCTTTGCTCCTTTTAATCAATACTAATACCTTACATCAGTATAGTAATTTTCACTTCTACAAAATGCTTTCAAACAATTCACATTATAATATTCACATCATACCCCTATGAGTCAGGTCATACATTATCACCTTCATTCTAATGATGAGGAACTGAGGATCAGAAATGAATTCATCAAGGCCAAACAGCTGGTAAGTGTCAGAGCTGAGATCTGAATCTGGTCTTTCCAGCTCCAAGGCCTATGTTCTGATCACACAAGGAGTTAGAGTGACAGAGTCCAAATTAAAATTCTATCTCCATATTCTAATTTCACGAATTGTTCTATTATATCATAGCTGCCTCTCACATCAGTTAATAGTATTTCAGAGTGTAAATTTTCCCTGTGTGACACCACTAAAATCAAAAATCTAACGCATTTCTATAACACAGTCATAAAGTCACAGAATGTCAAAAATGGAAGAGTCCATAAAAAGCATCTAGTTCAATCTTGGGTGAAGAAATCAAGATCAAGAAACCTTTAGAGACTTGTTCAATATCATACTTATTAATATCAAGTCACAGTCAACCATGGGTCTCTGACTTCTGTCCAATGGTCCTTTCAACCATTCTATACTGATCTCTCAGGAAAGGAAAAGAATGACATTGCATTCTTTTGTTTCTGTTGAAATACTTGTTTGCTCAGGATTCCTGACATAATTTTGTCTCCTATTAACTCAAAATTAAGTTGTTAGTAGGGAAACCAGAAATTTCATTTAAATTTGTTGAGCATTCTCTTTAAGAACTGTTCAATATGCAGGGGAGTACTGCTCATTCAAACGTATCACTTTTATTCCATAAGTTCAGATTAAAGTAAATACCCTATTTTAATTAAAAAGAGAAAAATGAGAGCAATTCCCTGTCATTCTCAAGATTTCAAAGTATTTGCCTAAAGCAAATTTCACTTTAGAAGTGAAATCTGGAGCACGTTGCCTTGATACCACACGTAATGTAAAATTTTTCCAATTATTCTGCCATCACAAATGTGTTAACTAGACACATTTGACATTGTCATGATATATTATAACTAGAACTATTAAAACATCAGAATCTGTTGCAACATTCCCAGCTCAGCATTTATTTTCCTTTCTTTTCACCTTTCTATCAAAGCAATAGAGCATTAACCCAGACATAAAATTCATTCCTTTTTACCTGCATCTTTGAAACACTAGTTCATAGAACTGTCCTTTCTTGTAACGGTTATTTTCTTGTGCTTGGAGAAAGCTTCTGGGACCTGACATATACCTTCTCTGTTCCTTTTGGGCAATTTAAACTTTAGAATTGCCTTAACACAAAACTAAAATAAAGGTACAACTTATAAGTGTATTTCTTGCCTAGGAAGTAGGATATATGAAAAACAGTGTCAGCTTTGAAGTCAGATACATGGAGGTTTAAGCCCCAGTTCCTCACATATGAACTTTGTGACCTTGAATAAGCCTTAATTTCCACAGTTTTAGACTATGGATAATAAAACCTATCTTAGAGATAAGTTGCAATTACTAAAGGAGATAAGGTTTATGAAGAACAAAATATAATATTTAGTACACATTCATAGCATACCCTCAAGAAATATTGAAATAAAATAATGGTAATGAAAAACTAAAGTACTCAAGAGAGTCACTAAATTGGAAACAGTTCAGCCAGACTATGCTGCCAATGTGGATTACCTTTTCCTAAGTTTGAGGCAAATCATTCAAAAGAAGGGAGCAAATAATTGGGGATTTTGTCCCTGTTCTTTAACCATTCACTCAGTAGTGATTTAATGAGAGCCTCCTAAGGCCAGGCACTGTGCAAAACACAGAAGCTAGAGCAGTTGAGTTCTAACACATTGTCCTCATGAAGTTCATAAGTGCACAGTAAGTAGAAAAAAATAAGGAAAAGAAAAGCATACATGAAGATATCTAGTTGGGCTTCTATCAAAAAGCGACACTGATAAGGATCTGGGCATGTTTGTTATTTTCAGTGTAAGAATCTTTGCTGCAAGCACTTTGTCACACAACTAACTGGCCGTAAGACAATTCTGTCATAAAAGACATAAAAACGAAAATAAACTAAAAGAGGAACACTAGATAGGACATGATGAAACATGAAAAATTAATAACAAAATTTTAAACTAAAAGACGAGGGATGCTCCTATTTTTTATCCATGTATGTAACATATATAACAGGCAGTACATATCTGGACTACATTTAAATGTTCCATCACATCCCCGGTCCTTATATTTCACCAAATCATTGAAGCCAGATTCTGTCCCAAATACCAAAATTCTGTCTACATGATGTTCTCCAATAACAAATAGCAAAAGAAATTTACACCAATTTCAAGAAACTTATATTCACTAGGAATCATGTAACCATTTCTTCTGGGGGGGATAGAAGGAGCCTGATTCTTCTTTTGCCTCCAGCTTCTAATACTGCATGACAAATTTGGTAAACACAGTTTTAGAGAACAACGTGTTGTATTGAAATTAGCTAAAGAATCAATAATTAGGGCTCTCAAAGACTGTTGTGAATTACTAGCTTCCTGTTTTATATTTGCATAACCTGGCACATTTTGGGGTTTGAAGCATGGGAGTGATGATGCTGCTCACCAAAGGATTTGCAAACTGATCTGTTATTTTCTAGTATAGTTTGCAATCTGGCTTTACACGCTCTTATTTCACACTTCCAGTAAGTTTTCCTATCACCATATTTTCTATCAAGTCGATAAACGTTGAAACCAAACTGTCAGACCAAACTGTCAACCAGTTATTGTATCTTCAATGGCAAATTGCTTTATGGCCAATTAGTTGTGCGGCAAAACTGCTTACAGCAAAGATTCTTATGGTGAAAGAATCTAGAGCCAGATTTGGGTACAAGTAATTTATTTAGTATATGATCCCAGGAAACAAGGTGAGGGAGCAGGGAAGTGAGAAAAGCCAATAAAGAATGCCTTAAATAATACTGTGTCGTATGTTTGCAATTTGCTAGGAGAGCAGATCTTAAGTGTTTTCAACACACAACACAGACACAAAATGATATGAGATGATGAATAAACTCAAAATGGATTAAAGACCTAAATGTAAGGCCAGACACTATCAAACTCTTAGAGGAAAACATAGGCAGCACACTCTATGACATAAATAACAGCAAGATCCTTTTTGACCCACCTCCTAGAAAAATGGAAATAAAAACAAACAAATGGGACCTAATGAAACTTAAAAGCTTTTGCACAGCAAAGGAAACCATAATCAAGACCAAAAGACAACCCTCAGAATGGGAGAAAACATTTGCAAATGAAGCAACTGACAAAGGATTAATCTCCAAAATTTACAAGCAGCTCATGCAGCTCAATAATAAAAAAACAAACAACCCAATCCAAAAGTGGGCAGAAGACCTAAACAAACATTTCTCCAAAGAAGACATACAGATTGCCAACAAACACATGAAAGGATGCTCAACATCACTAGTAATTAGAGAAATGCAAATCAAAACTACAATGAGGTATCACCTCACACCAGTCAGAATGGCCATCATATAAAAATCTACAAACAATAAATGCTGGAGTGGGTGTGGAGAAAAGGGAACCCTCTTGCACTGTTGGTGGGAATGTAAATTGATACAGCCACTATGGAGAACAGTATGGAGGTTCCTTAAAAACTAAAAATAGAACTACCATATGACCCAGCAATCCCACTACTGGGCATATACCCTGAGAAAACCATAATTCAAAGAGAGTCATGTACCACAATGTTCACTGCAGCACTACAATAGCCAGGACACGGAAGCAACCTAAGTGTCCATCAACAGATGAATGGATAAAGAAGATGTGGCACATATATACAATGGAATATTACTCAGCCATAAAAAGAAATGAAATTGAGTTATCTGTAGTGAGGTGGATGGACCTGGAGTCTGTCATGCAGAGTGAGGTAAGTCAGAAAGAGAAAAACAAATACCGTATAGTAGCACATATATATGGAATCTAAAGAAAAAAAATGGTTCTGAAGAACCTAGGGGCAGGACACGAATAAAGACACAGATGTAGAGAATGGACTTGGGGACACAGGGAGGGGGAGGGGTAAGCTGGGACGGAGTGAGAGAGTGGCATGGACTTATATATACTACCAAAATAGATAGCTAGTGGGAGGCAGCCACGTAGCACAGGGAGATCAGCTTGGTGCTTTGTGACCACCTAGAGGGGTGGGATAGGGAGGGTGGGATAGGGAGGGTGGGAGGGAGACACAAGAGGGAGGAGATATGGGGATATATGTATATGTATAGCTGATTCACTTTGTTATAAAGCAGAAACTTACACACCACTGTAAAGCAATTATACTCCAATAAAGATATTTTTTAAAAATGATATGAGATGATGGATGTGTTAACTAGCTTGACTGTGGTAATCATTTCACAAATCATCACATTGTACATTTTAAATATATACAATTTTTATTTGTCAATTACATTTCAAAAAAAGCTGGGGGGTATTCAAGCCCTTCCCACCCCCAAAAAAAATGCCTAAGTGTGATCCCGCATAAGCTACTGGGGATAAATCCCACTTTAGACCCTCAGAGAGGCAGTGTAGCACATACCTTGGAATAGTTCCACCAAGAGGAGAGGTAGCTGGGGTGTGTATCCACCAAATCCTGCCCCTAGTTGGTTGAGGGTTGCTCCTTAGGAGAGTAAATCTAGTACTTCCAGCCCACCCCACCTACAAGCCAAGCAAACTCTTGTGGCCTGAGAAAACCTTCCTGCAGAGACACAAATGTTTGAGGGAGCAAGCTATCTCTGCGTGTACAGGAAACTGTCCACCAAAGCTGCAGAAGACATCTGATGTAGGCTGAGAATATATGGGTGGGCTCCAACAGCATTTTCTATAGATGGCTTGCCAGTGAAAACAGGGCAGTCAACAAATCCTTTCTAAGCAGTAGAAATGTGATAAAAGATACAAATAAAGTAAGGAAGTAAGCCATGCAAACATCTAGGTATAGAGCATTCCAAGCAAAGGGAAAACAAATTAAAAGACCCTGAGGCAGAGGCAAACTTGGCATGTTCAAGAAAGCTTGGATGGTTGGACTAAAATGAGTAAGGGGAGAGTGCCAGGAGGTAGAGATAAGCAATGATTCTCCAAGAGCCAGATCATACCTTGTGAGGGTGTAAAGAGCTTGCACTTTATTCTAGATGAGATGGAAATCCACTGGAGGGGTGTTGGGCCAAAGAGGATGTATTAACATTTGAAATTTAAATTCTGGCTTCTACTTGGAAAATGGGCTAGAGAGAGGTAAGAGTGTAAGCAGGGAGACCCCTTAAGAGGTTAACACAATATTGCAGAAAGAGGAGTTCAGTATCAGTGGAAACGGTGAGAATGGAACAGATTGGAGATATATTTCATATAGTAGAGCTAACAGATCTTTCCAATAAAAGAGTCAGAGTTCTATGACTGAAAAATAGTCATAGAACTAAAAACATAAAAGAAGAATTTTTTGGTCATTGAGAAATTGAAGAACTAGCTCCCATTTTTGATGGAAGTCCTATAATTACCTGTATCAAGCACTGTTGGGAAAAAACAAGAGAGGAAATACAAAATGGCAGATTCACATCACAGGGAGGTAGCCATCTCTCCAGATCAATGGCAAAGAAGAGAAAGGTTGCCTTAAGCCTAAAGCATGAGAAGCTGGAGATTAAACAGACCACAAAGGAGCTATTCCTAGTAGGTACCAAGGAAGAAATAAGATGGAAGTGGTCTGCCCTGGAAGAGAGGAGCATGGCATCACTGACAGTGATTTGAACTGCCAACCCATGGTGATAATAAAGAGCAGGCAACTTTCCATCAGTTTGATTGTTGTCTGCATATTCTTACAATACACGCATTTTTGCCTGCACCAGGGGTGGACCGCTCACACCAATCCTCCTTGGTAGCCACTGCCAGCACCCAGAAAATGGAATGAGTATAATAAGATGATAATAATAGCTAACCTTTATTAAATGCTAAGTAGGTGCCAGAGGCTCTAAGCGTTTTACATTTTTATAAACAATATCTAACACACTATTTAATTAATTCTTATAATAACACTAAGTAGTAAATCCTGTATTCCCATTTCACACATGAGAAATCTAAGGTTAGGAGAGCTTAAGAAATTGGATCGAGGTCACACAATTGCTAAATGGCAGGACCAGGGATTCAAACCCAGGTCTGAGCAACTCCAAAACACAAGACCTTAACCAACATTTATTTAACTGAGAATAATACAGCCTATTTTAACATTCACCGATTGAAAATTCAGTTTCAACTTTCCACAAGTGAGCCCCATGATGTGGTTACCCTGAATGCTGCTGAGGCAGGAACTGAATCACATGTGCTGAGGGTCTTGTGAGACAACATCACTCTGTTCATGAGAGAGCCTGGTCTCAGCCAGCGTCCCATCTCAAGGACAGGATGGTCAGCTTCGCTCATGGTTAATGAGTAAGTTGTGTGAAGTAACGCCAACTCTTGCTTCTTTGTGGGGGGCAAAAGATGGACCCTCAAAGAAAACAGCTTATGTTGCTGACAAGTTTTAAAAGGAGTTGAAAATATCTAAGTAACTCATAGCTTACCAGAAAAGGAAAGTTTTGAGTAGCTTAAAGAATGTACAACGCTGCATCTAGTAGTCTTCACATCTAGGGCAGGAACAACTATACCCAGCCCTCTGAAATTAAGAGACATAAAGTAACTTATAGAGGGCTAAGGAATGGTTAAGTAGCTAATATAATTGTTCCAAGTTCCAGAAACTATCCAGAGTCACTCTGTGTTAACAGAGCAGCAACCTGGCACCGGGCTGCATTCTACATCTATGTGATAAAACATCACAGGCAGGGGGCTGGCTTCTCAGAGGGTTCTGCTTCTCTCTCTCATCTCCTCCACACAGTCCGTCGATCGGGTTAAGTTTAGCCAAAGTCAACACACGTGCAGACACCCATATGCCCATTCAGCCAGCCAGAGGGGTGCTAAGAGCCTGGCACAAGTCTCATGCTGGAACCAAACTCCCTAACTAATCTTTACCAGAGGTTTATATTAGGAATCAGGCGCTCATACAGCTAATGACAAAGTGGTACTTTGCTTCCCAATCTGCCGCTGTCCCCTGTGTATACAGCCCTCTTTGGAGTCTCACAGAAGGAATTACTAGCACTGCAGGATTTACAGCATAATAGCATTAACATCCACCCCAAATGATAAAGCCAAAGTGACAGGCTGTTTTCCAAGTTACTACCAAATGCCATATGTTAGTTAGTGATAATTACTGCTTATGATAACACCAACGGAAACAATGATAATTACATGGTGAGGCAACCGTGCTATCACTCGTGCACCTGGAATATAATACCTGTCATTACAGTGGCAACAAGAAGGATTTGGTTTCCCTCTGCTCCAATGCTCTCATGGTGATGTTTTCATCTACTGGATAAAAAGCTTCCCTGTCATTTTAATAATACAACTTTGTAGGCTTTAACAGTTCTGAAGGAAGATGCTGGGCATTTTTATATCATCCTTTGATTTTAAAAACGTTAGAGGTATTTTTTCCCAGAGCAAATATGCAGAAACACAAAAGTGATGACACAAGGGGACCCCTTCTGTCCGGTCTCATGTCCTGGGCAGAATGGTTGTGCACTCGGGCTCTGGACTTCAGTGGCTGAGCTCAAATCTGGACTCAGTCACTTGCCAGCCAAAAGACCTTGACAGACGGCTAGTGGTCCTTGTCACCTCACCTCTCCAAGTCTCCTCCCTCAGTTATAAAGTGGACATGGTAATAACTACCTTACAGAATCGCTATGAAGATTAAATGAGATTAAGCTTCATATAAAGCCCGATACAGAGTGAGTGCTCAAAAAATATTAGTTTACTATTAGACCAGCTTTGCCCTAGATCTTAGGGGTGACTCTCATTTCCCCTTCTTTTCCTCGGCACAGTTTTTCTTAAATTTACAGAAAATCTAAATAGCCAAAAAGGTCCATCTGTGGACCTTAGGGGAAAGGGGACTAGAAACTAGCCTAGAAAAGACCTTCGATCTGCCTCAGCTGCCATGAAAGGATTCCTCATGGTTCTGTGTAGTTCAGCTCAGCGCACCAGGAGAAATGTATATATTGGGACTTGGAACCAAACTTGAGCTAATGATTACAAACATCCCCACCACCAAGCATTCACTTGACCTTGTCCCCTGTGTGGCACCTCATACCTCTGGCATCTCAGGCAACTGACATCTTAAATCACCACCTACCAACATAATCCCTTCATTTAAACCATGTTACAAGACTGACAGTTGAGAATTAGGATCCTCCTTTCACAGGCATGAGGAATCTGAGATTCAGAGAAGTCATTACGTACCAAAGGCCATGCCATCCGGAAGCTGAGATCCAACCCAGGTCTTCCATCTACAGACCCATGTCTTTCCCTTGCTGCTTATCCACGCGAGACTTAGAGCAATGAGAATGATGCACTGACCAAGTCATCTTCAATAAAAGCAATTACACTGTCCCCTGACAAAGCCACTCTAATTTATCATGTTTGTTTTTAATGATCAGAAAAAAAAAAGTTTAAATAAAGCAGGTTTTTAACACCCTCAAGCTAAAACATAAAAACAGCATTAGGCTCAAATATTTACATCAGAGCAGCAGGGCTCAGTGACAGAAGCAGCATAGTTGGTCTCCTGCTCCCTCTTTATGGGTTTCCACTTCCCCATCATCCAGCCAGAGCCCATGTCTCCTCCTCCCCAGAGAAGAAGAGAATGATGAGCATTTTAACAAAGACCTTTCCCATTTTTGTTGTTTCTCTGGGCATTTCCTGTCACTTTTATATGTTATGCACCACTGGAATCAGTAGCTCCATAAGTCGTAGAAATATTGTCAAGGGAATGCGATGTTTGCTCAAAAGTGGACCAGATTTATCAGGCGAATAGGTGTAAATGGAATTATACAATTCTGGAAATGTCCTTGGTTACGATCTGAATGGTTTTAAAAAGCGATACCATTTTCATTTCCAATCCTTTCCTAAGCTTTTCTCCTCCAAAGCCAGCTCCCTGACACCTGCTTTGTAAAGTCCCTGCTGACCAACGGGTCAAAGGGATCATCCTCCTTCTGGTAGAGAGTCTTTCTGCTCATTTGTCTCACCTGGAGTCAGGCATCTCATAGTTTCCCTGCCCATAGTAAATGCCCAATAAATGTATATGAAAAAACATGTATAAGAATAGACATAGTGGGGGGGGAGATCAGATTGGTGAGTATCTGGCAAATTTGCTAAAATGCTAAGACTTAAGTATGCAGTTTTTAACAGGCCCTTGGGCAAGGCTCAAGAATACAAAAATGAGGAAATGAACAGTTCCTGACATTGATCTTCACAGTTCACACATGGTAGTAGGTAGGGTGCAGGAATGGTGAAAAAGAGATGTAAACAAGCATGACAATGTGGTAAATCCTATACAGAACGATCTGTAAGATGCCATAGGTTTACAAAGAAAAAGCATTTCACACTCCCTGCGGAGGCCAAGAGAGCCTTCACAGAGGAAGTGAACTGGGCCCCAAAGGCTGAAGAGTGTTTTGTTTTGTTTTTTTAATTTTTCAGTTTTTTTTAACATCTTTATTGGAGTATAATTGTTTTACAATGGTGTGTTAGTTTCTGCTTTATAACAAAGTGAATCAGCTATACATATATCCCCACATCTCCTCCCTCTTGCGTCTCCCTCCCACCCTCCTTATCCCACCCCTCTAGGTGGTCACAAAGCACCGAGCTGATCTCCCTGTGCTATGCTGCTGCTTCCCACTAGCTATCTATTTTACATTTGGTAGTGTATATATGTCCATGCCACTCTCTCACTCCGTCCCAGCTTACCTGTCCCCCTCCCCGTGTCCTCAAGTTCATTCTCTATGTCTGCGTCTTTATTCCTGCCTGCCCCTCAGTTCATCAGAACCTTTTTTTTTTAGATTCTATATATACGTGTTAGTATACTGTATTTTTTTTTCTCTTTCTGACTTACTTCACTCTGTATGACAGACTCTAGGTCCATCCACCTCATTACAAATAACTCAATTTCATTTCTTTTTATGGCTGAGTAATATTCCATTGTGTATATGTGCCACATCTTCTTTATCCATTTTAAGGAGAGGAAAGACCCTCCAGGCACAGGGTACTCCATATGCAAAGAAGGAGTGGTACTTAGATAGAAAAGCACACTGTATTTCAGTGTGACTTGAGCATGAGGCATGAAGAGGATGGGCAAGACCAAAGACTTAGAAAAATAGGTAGGGGACAGTCCATGAGAGGGCTTGTATATCATCCAGAAGTTAGAATGCAATGCAGAGCCACTGAAAAGGTTAAATGGTGCTTACCACTTCCTGGGATGACAGTCTGTCTTTTGAAGCAAGGAATGGGTTTGGAGTCAGACGCTGGAAATGCGCTACAAACGAAGAGGACCAGAACACTGAGACCCTGGCAGTCATGGAAAGAAGCAGCCTATGAAGATGGAAATGGAAGATGCCCTGGAGCCAAGGATCAAAGCGACAGATTAGTCTGCTTCCTTCAAGAGCCTACTTTCAAGGTGTCTCAGCCAAGTCTTCCAAGAACATGACTCACAAGAGGGTGCTGCTATCTACCAGCTGCTAATTGTATATAAAACAAGAAAAGGGTCTCAGAAACTGGGAAGGGACCATTGTAGTTCATGTTCAGGATCTCTGTGGCATAGTCCATACCCAGATCCTCATAAATCTGAATCCATTTTGTAATTCATGTCTCAGGTCAAATGTCATCTCCTCACTGACCCCTCAATATTTAAAATAGCTCCTACCCATTGCAGCTCTATTTACAATAGCCAGGACATGGAAGCAACCTAAGTGTCCATCGACAGATGAATGGATAAAGAAGATGTGGCACATATATACAATGGAATATTACTTGGCCATAAAAAGAAACGAAATTGAGTTATTTGTAATGAGGTGGATGGACCTAGAGTCTGTCATACAGAGTGAAGTAAGTCAGAAAGAGAAAAACAAATGCCATATGGTAACACATATATTTGGAATCTAAGAAAAAAAAAAAAGGTCATGAAGTACCTAGGGGTAAGACGGGAATAAAGACACAGACCTACTAGAGCATGGACTTGAGGATACGGGGAGGGGGAAAGGTAAGCTGTGACAAAGTGAGAGAGTGGCATGGACATATATACACTACCAAACGTAAAATAGATAGCTAGTGGGAAGCAGCCACATAGCACAGGGAGATCAGTGGGAGGGAGGGAGACGCAAGAGGGAAGATATATGGTGACATATGTATATGTATAACTGATTCACTTTGTTATAAAGCAGAAACTAACACACCATTGTAAAGCAATTTTACTCCAATAAAGATGTTAAAAAAAAAAAGGAAGTACTAGGGATGTAATGAACAACATGATAAATATAATTAACACTGCTGTGTGCTATGAAAGTTGTTAAGAGGGTAAATCCTGAGTTCTCAGTACGAGAAAAAAAATTTTTATTCTTTTTTTCTATTTAATTTTGTACCTATATTAGATGACAGATGTTCACTAAAATCATTGTTGATAATCAAGAAAAATTAACTAATTAATTTTAAAAAATTAAAATAGCCCCTACTCAACCTCAAGTCACTCTCTGGGAATTTGTCATCATCTCCCTAGCACTCATCAGTATCTGAGTGTTTCTGATTTACTTATGTACTTCTATATTTTCTGTCTCTCCCCACTAGAATAATAACCACATCTGTTTACTAATATCAGGAACAAGAAAAGTTCTCGGCATGTGAAAAGTACTCAGTGAATATGGAATTAAATAATTAAGAGTTCAGAAGCACCTTCATTCTGCAGGGCTAATTCTGATGAAGCAAAATGATAGACAAGCACTCGATAATGTCAAATTTTCTTTCTGTTTGCAGGAAAATTACTTCCACTCAATCTCCTCAAGCTGAAGATAAGACAGCCTCTACTTTCCCAGCCTCTGCTGCTTTTATTACTCAGCATCAACTGAAATAAGCATCAGATGAGGAGACCTGCAGCTTTGACCATTTGTCGGAACTCTCAGGGCACTGGACTGTCACAAGATATTTAGCAATGTTCATTCATTCACTGAACTTCAAGAATGATAAGCACCTAGAATGCACTAGCTTCTGGGACATACACAGAATCAAGGATGGGTAAATGATGACTAAGCAAGAACAAAATGTGACAAGTGCCAAGGAGATTCAAAGATGGGAAAGGCCACTTCTAGCCCCTGGGAAGAAGACTTGAAAAGGTAGCATTCTCAAGCTTGACACTGAATGGAAAGAAAGATTTCAGTAGGTACAGATTCAGTCACGTTTGCTCTCTTTAGATGAACATTTATTAATATTTTTCTGTATGTCAAACACTGGTTAGGTCCTGGAAAAGAACAAAGATTTTTTTTTAAAGCAGTCTTATATTCAATCAGCTCAAAATGGGATGGAGGAAAAAAATACCAGAGAAAATTAAAATAGGATAAGATAAAAGCTAAAATAAGGAGAAACAGTCTATCATGGTAACACACAAAAGAGGGTAATAGGCAGATGATGCTTGATAAAAGGGCCTTTTAAGTGACTCTGCAAGAATGAGGAGTGGTTCACACGCCAGAGAAGTGATGACGAAGGCTACATCCAGAAGCTTAATGTGGTCCTGTGCATCTGGGATGCTGCAGGGAGTTTAGAACACCTGGAACCAAACTTATCAGAAGGGTCCCAAAGGGTGAGGTTAGAGAGGTAGGTAGGCCAGATCATGAAGGATTTTTAGGCCATAATATGGAGTGAAAAGAGAGGGGAAAAAAATGCAAATGTACAGAATCAAAAAGAGGCCAAGGGAGGAGGCCATTAGGAAGAACAGTCGAGCCGTCCTGGAAGGAGATCAGAGACTTGATCCTGCAGGGTGCCCGGCTGCAGAGCACAGGGCTTCTTTGCTAAGCAAAGGCAGGGAAGCTACTGCAAGTGCGTTCAGCTTGCTTATTGTCCCTGTAGCTGCCTGATAACATATGCTGGCTTTGTTCATGACATTTGATATCTCAATTATTTGGCTTCTGATATCATTGTGAGAAAAAACATAGTTATATCTTTATAGCCATGTATTTTTTTCATTGAAATCATTTCCTTGGTGTCTTTACTCCAAAGGTGAAATAAGGTAGTTAAAAGGTTTAAACAGTTTTATAGCTCTTCTCATATATAACTATCTTGTGCTCCAGACATGTAGAAACTAGTTTTTGTCCTCAGCAAGGGTATACTTGTTTCTCTAAATCTTAATTAACATTGAGATGTATGTACCATGTACATTTATTTTGTTAAATTAAAAGATGTACTTTAATGATATTTTAACTCATATTTAGATATTGACGGTAAGAGAATACATTTTTTTCAATGTGGTGTTATTTTCTATTATACTTATTAAGCGGAAGCGGTTTAGTACTGAGGCAAGATTATGGACACTTATTTTGGGAAGGGGCTCACGAAGATCAGGCACACAGGGAACTGCTACGTTGTCCCCAGCCCTGGTCAGTACAGGGACACACAGGGCATGCATCAATATGTATCATGTTGATAAATGAATAAACCAGTGAAAGGAATCTGTAGTTAGAAGACCCAGAAATCAAACTTCACTATCTTCTGTGATTCTGTGCTCTTTGATAAATTACTCAAACTTTCGAAGCCTCAGGTTCAATAGGTTATTTAGAATAGCGTTTCTCAAACTTAAATGTGTATATGCTTCACCTGGGGATCCTGTTACAATTCAGATTATGACTCAGTGGGTCTGAGGTTGGGCCTAGGCTTCTGTATTTCTCGTAAGCTCCAGATGAGGTCAACACTGCTGGTCTGAGGACCACACTTTGAGGAGGAAGGTTTTAGAAGATCTAGTGAAGTACATAAACACTTTGAAAGCTGTTAGGCATTACATAAAAGTTAGTTGCTGCTATATGTTCAGTTAGTAATTTTTTATCAGTTATGTCTGCCATATATCCAGTTTTCTATCTTTTCAATATTTCTTTTATTAGATCTTGGCTTTCAAAATATATCTTCCATCCAAAGCTAGCATAAATATACTATTTCACTTCCTTCTAGATTTTTGCTGGCTCTAAAAGAAATATTTAACTCTTTTATCCCTCTGAAAGTTCTTAGTATACAGAATAAGGAATTAATTCAAGCTTATATAGTTTGTACTGACATTCAAGTGCCCAATAGTACATTTAATAATCATTTCTTTTCTCATTATTGTAATACTTTCATTAAATCTTGAGGCCCTAGATGTATGAGTCTCTCTTTAATATTTTTAAACATTTACTAAGGTAACAAATCTATTTCTGAATTTATCAAAATTTCAACTCCCTACTATGTAGTTTTGATAACTGTCATTTTCTAAAATGGCTTAAAATCTATCTAGCAATTACACTGTTACTGACTTAAAATTTTTTTTTAAAGCTTTTGGTACTCTTGCCCACTCTTACATAAAATTCACATTTCAAATTTTTTAAAGTCTATGGAATATCCTGCAAAGGTTCTAATATTGCACTAGTTATAAAATTGAACTAGGGGATATTACCATCTTTACAATAATTAGTTTTATCTGCCAGGAAGAAAGCATAGCTCTCCCTTTATTCATATCTTCTTTTGCTTTTCCCATTGAGGCATAATTTGTTTCTATGAAAAAAAAACTATTGTGTTTTAGGAAAAAATATAAAGTATCGATATAAATATAAAAGTGAAGGGCAATGTGGCGGTGGGAGAGATGGGCCAGTTTCATAAAAACTTATTTTTTTCAGTAATTTCCAAGTTCTACATTAATAGAAGATACGTAGGAATGCCACTGATTATTGCATACCTGTTGTATATCTATGTCGTATTGGTATCAGTAATTTTGGTTGAATGTTTAGGGGTATAACCAAGATACCTGCAAAAACAACTCATTCATTTCCTATAGTCTTTTCTTTCAACCACTGAAAACACTTTGTTGAGTGCCAAGTATGTGCTAGACACACTGGACACATGCTATTCTCTGCTACACACGAGGGATGCAGAAACAAACAATGACAACAAAAAACAGCCCTTTAAATTGTCCAGAACCTGAAGAGGAAATCACACAAGCAAGCCAATGACGGAAAGCACAGGATGGTAAGGAGAGTTCATTGTTAAGTATAGGATGTAATATATTTTCTGCAAGAAAGAGACTACCAGCAACTTGGACCAGCATCTGCAGGAAAAAAAACTAACAGCTGTCTTAATACCAGTTAACTTATTATATCAAGCAAGTGGCTTCTGGGGCACACGGGCAGTAAGCTGCAGTGGACGCCCTGGCAGGCCACCTAGTCTGAAGCACTCATCTTCCCAGCTGCCAGGAGTGTTGGGTGCTGAGATCTCACTGGCGAGTCCCTCCACTAAAATGAGCTGTCTCACCCAAGGTTATACACCCTCTCTGGTTACCCCCCGTCCATCTGAATGGCTGAATGACGCAGAGTACAAAAGCCACCATGTGACACATCTCTGAAAGGCCACTCCAGCTCTACAGCATCAGGTAGGTTTGACCAAGAAAGGCCTCCATTGCAACAGGTCTCCAGGGAACTTCTCCCTCTACTCAATCCTGTGTCCTCAATGCCTTAGCTGGTCCTACAGGCAAATCTCCATCCCAGAGTCCCTTTTCCAAGAGTCTGACCTATCTCAGTTTTGCATTTGTTGTTGCTTTGCCTTTTTTTCTTTCTTTCTTTTTTCTCTCCCCTCTGGTTATAGAAGCAGGGCTCTTTGCTGTCATTACACTGCTGTACCTCCAACACCTAAAATAGTACTTAGCAGGTAGGTGTGCTCAAAAGCATTTCCTGAGTAAACAGAAATGGGATCCTCCTTTTCTCTTTCCAGCTACACCAAAGGCTGGACCCTGCCTCTGAACTTCAGAAGGCAGCTGAGACCTGCTGCCTGACAGACTTCCTGGGGTCTGAATGCCTACTGGTCTGTGCAGATCTCAGGACATTGCCTGCTCCAGCCTGTGACACTACTTTGCCAGAGGGAATCATTACTTCCTGTTTGATCTCCCTGCTGCCGACACTTGCCTGAACCTGAAGTTCATGCCCTTCTCTCCAATTACCTTCTTTTCCTTCTGCCTGTGCTCTGCTCCATCACCTACAGTTGATTTCCTCCAAAATTACACCCACTGCCTGGTAAGTACCTGAGACAAGATTCAAACCCAAAGATATCAGAGTTCAAAATTACATTCTGTCAACACAAATACCATATGATGTCACTTATATGTGGAATCTAAAATACGACACAAATGAACTTACCTATGAAACAGAAAAAAAATTAGGGACATAGAGAATAGACTGGTGGTTGCCAAGGGGGAGGGGGGTGGAAAGGGGAGGAGTGGGAGTCTGGGGTCAGCGGATGAAAACTGGTATAAATAGGATGGATAAACAACAAGGTCCTACTGTATAGCACAGGGAACTATATTCAATATCCTGTGATACACTATAATGGAGAAGAATATGAAAAAGAATGTATACATATGTATAACTGAGTCACTTTGCTGTACAACAGTAATTAACACAACACTGTAATTTAACTTTACTTCAATAAAAAATAAATTAAAAAAAATTACATCTGTCTACGTGAACATGCTCAAGACATGGCAATTACTCAAGACATAGCAATTACGTCTGTGCTTATAACACCATTTGTATACCACTTTACAGTTTACAAAGCACTATTACTTCACAGCGAGGCCAGTGCTTAGTGACATTAATTGCACGGCGTATGCCCTTTGTTGTCAATGTTGCCACGTCTGTCCCTCCTGGAAACATCCCACATCCTGGAAATCTCTTCTAACTACAAATTTACTTCAAGACAAATATAATTAAAATTCGTATATTAAAAATAACAATAATAGGGGCTTCCCTGGTGGCGCAGTGGTTGAGAGTCTGCCTGCCGATGCAGCGGACACGGATTCGTGCCCCGGTCCGGGAAGATCCCACATGCCGTGGAGCGGCTGGGCCCGTGAGCCATGGCCACTGAGCCTGCGCGTCTGGAGCCTGTGCTCCGCAAGGGGAGAGGCCACAGCAGTGAGAGGCCTGCGTACCGCAAAAAAAAATAATAATAAAATAACAATAATAAAGTTGGTAACATCACACAGACCCCAAAATGCCCCCTGCTGGCTTAACTTCCATCCGTGGCTGCCCTTCCCTGCACTCAGAGGGCTGAGGAGAAAGGCAGCCTCCTGGGACCTTCTCCCAGAGCCTCAGTTTTATTTTTATTTATTTATTATTTTGGCCTTTTTATTTTTTTAACATCTTTATTAGAGTATAATTGCTTTACAATGGTGTGTCAGTTTCTGCTCTACAACAAAGCGAATCAGCCATACATACACACATGTCACCATATCTCCTCCCTCCCGAATCTCCCTCCCTCCCACCCTCCCCATCCCACCCCTCCAGGCAATCACAAAGCAGGGAGCTGATCTCCCTGTGCTATGCAGCGGCTTCCCACTACCTACTTTGCATTTGGTAGTGTATATATGTCCATGGTACTCTCTCACTTCGTCCCAGCTTACCCTTCCTCGCCCCCATATCCTCAAGTCCATTCTCTAGTAGGTCTGTATCTTTATTCCCGTCTTGCCCCTAGGTTCTTGTGACCATTTTATTTTTTTCTTAGATTCCAAATATATGTGTTAGCATACAGTATTTGTTTTTCTCTTTCTGACTTACTTCACTCAGTATGACAGTCTCTAGGTCTATCCACCTCACTACAAATAACCCAGTTTCATTTCTTTTTATGGCTGAGTAATATTCAATTGTATATTTGTGCCACATCTTCTTTAACCATTCATCTGTTGATGGACATTTAGTTTGCTTCCAAGTCCAGGCTATCGTAAATAGAGCTGCAATGAACACTGATACATGACTGTTTTTGAATTACGGTTTTCTCAGGGTATATGCCCAGTAGTGGGATTGCTGGCTCGTATGGTAGTTCTATTTTTAGTTTTTTAAGGAACTTCCATACTGTTCTCCATAGTGGCTGTATCAATTCACATTCCCACCAACAGTGCAAGAGGGTTCCCTTTTCTCCACGCCCTCTCCAGCACTTACTGTTTCTAGATATTTTTTTAACATCTTTATTGGAATATAATTGCTTTACAATGGTGTGTTAGTTTCTGCTTTATAACAAAGTGAATCACTTATACATATACATATGTTCCCATATCACTTGCATCTCCCTCCCTCCCACCCACCCTCCCTATCCCACCCCTCTAGGTGGTCACAAACCACTGAGCTGATCTCCCTGTGCTATGCGGCTGCTTCCCACTAGCTATCTATTTTATGTTTGGTAGTGTATATATGTCCATGCCACTCTCTCACTTTGTCACAGCTTACCTTTCCCCCTCCCCATATCCTCAAGTCCATGCTCTAGTAGGTCTGTGTCTTTATTCCCATCTTACACCTAGGTTCTTCATGACCTTTTTTTTTTCCTTAGATTGCATATATATGTGTTAGCATACAGTATTTGTTTTTCTCTGACGTACTTCACTCTGTATGACAGACTGTAGGTCCATCCACCTCACTACAAATAACTCAATTTCATTTCTTTTTATGGCTGAGTAATATTCCATTTTATACATGTGCCACATCTTCTCTATCCATTCATCTGTTAACGGACACTTAGGTTGCTTCCATGTCCTGGCTATTGTAAATAGAGCTGCAATGAACATTGTGGTACATGACTCTTTTTGAATTATGGTTTTCTCAGGGCATATGCCCAATAGTGGGATTGCTGGGATGTATGGTAGTTCTATTTTTACTGTTTTAAGGAACCTCCATACTGTTCTTGATAGTGGCTGTATCAGTTTACATTCCCACCAACAGTGCAAGGGGGTTCCCTTTTCTCCACACCTCTCCAGCATTTATTGTTTCTAGATTTTTTGATGATGGCCATTCTGACTGGTGGGAGATGATATCTCATTGTAGTTTTGACTTGCATTTCTCTTATGATTAATGATGTTGAGCATTCTTTAATGTGTTTGTTGGCAATTTGTATATTTCTTTGGAGAAATGTCTATTTAGGTCTTCTGCCCATTTTTGGATTGGGTTGTTTGTTTTTTTATTATTGAGCTGCATGAGCTGCTTGTAAATTTTGGAGATTAATCCTCTGTCGGTTGCTTCATTTGCAAATATTTTCTCCCATTCTGAGGGTTGTCTTTTCATCTTGTTTATGTTTTCCTTGGCTGTGCAAAAGCTTTTAAGTTTCATTAGGTCCCATTTGTTTATTTTTATTTCCATTTCTCTAGGAGGTGGCTCAAAAAGGATCTTGCTGTGATTTATGTCAGAGAGTGTTCTGCCTATGTTTTCCTCTAAGAGTTTGATAGTGTCTGGCCTTACATTTAGGTCTTTAATCCATTTTGAGCTTATTTTTGTGTATGGTGTTAGGGAGTGTTCTAATTTCATACTTTTACATGTAGCTGTCCAGTTTTCCCAGCATCACTTATTGAAGAGGCTGTCTTTTCTCCACTGTATACTCCTGCCTCCTTTATCAATGATAAGGTGACCATATGTGCATGCGTTTATCTCTGGGCTTTCTATCCTGTTCCATTGATCTATATTTCTGTTTTTGTGCCAGTACCATACTGTCTTGATTACTGTAGCTTTGTAGTATAGTCTGAAGTCAGGGAGCCTGATTCCTCCAGCTCCATTTTTCGTTCTCAAGATTGCTTTGGCTATTCGGGGTCTTTTGTGTTTCCATACAAATTGTGAAATTTTTTGTTCTAGTTCTGTGAAAAATGCCAGTGGTAGCTTGATAGGGATTGCATTGAATCTGTAGACTTCTTTGGGTAGCAGGGTCATTTTCACAATGTTGATTCTTCCAATCCAAGAACATGGTATATCTCTCCATCTATTTGTATCATCTTTAATTTCTTTCATCAGTGTCTTATAATTTTCGGCATACAGGTCTTTTGTCTCCTTAGGTAGGTTTATTCCTAGATATTTTATTCTTTTTGTTGCAATGGTAAATGGAAGTGTTTTCTTAATTTCACTTTCAGATTTTTCCTCATTAGTGTATAGGAATGCAAGAGATTTCCGTGCATTAATTTTGTATCCTGCTACTTTACCAAATTCATTGATTAGCTCTAGTAGTTTTCTGGTAGCCTCTTTAGGATGCTCTATGTATAGTATCATGTTATCTGCAAACAGTGACAGCTTTACTTCTTATTTTCCGATTTGGATTGGTTTTATTTCTTTTTCTTCTCTGATTGCTGTGGCTAAAACTCCCAAAGCTATGTTGAACAATATTGGTGAGAGTGGGCAACCTTGTCTTGTTCCTGATCTTAGTGGAAATGGTTTCAGTTTTTCACCATTGAGGATGATTTTGGCTGTGGGTTTGTCATATATGGCCTTTACTATGTTGAGGAAAGTTCCCTCTATGCCTAATTTATGGAGGTCTTTTATCATAAATGGGTGTTGAATTTTGTTGAAAGCTTTCTCTGCATCTATTCAGATGATCGTACGGTTTTCTCCTTCAATTTGTGAATATGGTGTATCACATTGATTGATTTTCATATATTGAAGAATCCTTGCATTCCTGGGATAAACCCCACTTGATCATGGTATATGATCCTTTTAATGTGCCGTTGGACTCTGTTTGCTAGTATTTTGTTGAGGGTTTTTCCATCTATGTTCATCAGTGATATTGGCCTGTAGTTTTTTTTGTGTGTGTGTGACATCTTTGTCTGGTTTTGGTATCAGGGTGATGGTGGCCTCATAGAATGAGTTTGGGAGTGTTCCTCCCTCTGTTATATTTTGGAAGAATTTTAAAAGGATAGGTGTTACCTCTTCTCTAAATGTTCGATAGTATTCGCCTGTGAAGCCATCTGGTCCTGGGCTTTTGTTTGCTGGAAGATTTTTAATCACAGTTTCAATTTCAGTGCTTGTGATTGGTCTGTTTATATTTTCTATTTCTTCATGGTTCAGTCTCGGAAGGTTGTGCATTTCTCAGAATTTGTCCATTTCTTCCAGGTTGTCCATTTTATTGGCATAGAGTTGCTTGTAGTAATCTCTCATGATCCTTTGTATTTCTGCAGTGTCAGTTGTTACTTCTCCTTTTTCATTTCTAATTCTATTGATTTGAGTCTTCGCCATTTTTTTCTTGCTGAGTCTGGCTAATAGTTTATCAATTTTGTTTATCTTCTCGAAGAACCAGCTTTTAGTTTTATTGATCTTTGCTATCGTTTCCTTCATTTCTTTTTTCATTTATTTCTGATCTGATCTTTACGATTTCTTTCCTTCTGCCAACTTTGGGGTTTTTATGTTCTTCTTTCTCTAATGCTTTAGGTTTAAGGCTAGATTGTTTATTTGAGATATTTCTTGTTTCTTAAGGTAGGCTTGTATAGATATAAACTTCCTTCTTAGAACTGCTTTTGCTGCATCCCATACGTTTTGGGTCCTTCTGTGTTCATTGTCATTTGTTTCTAGGCATTTTGTTTCTTTGTTTGCAATACGCGGGCCTCTCACTATTGTGGCCTCTCCCGTTGCAGAGCACAGGCTCCGGATGCGCAGGCTCAGCGGCCATGGCTCACAGGCCCAGCCGCTCCGCGGCACGTGGGATCTTCCCAGACTGGGGCACGAACCCGTGTCCCCTGCATCGGCAGGCAGACACTCAACCACTGCGCCACCAGGGAAGCCCTGTTTCTAGGTATTTTTTTGATTTCCTCTTTGATTTCTTCAGTGATCTCTTGGTTATTAAGTAGTGTGTTGTTTAGCCTCCATGTGTTTGTATTTCTTACAGATTTTTCCCTGTAATTGATATCTAGTCTCATAGGCTTGGGGTCAGAAAAGATACTTGATATGATTTCAATTTTCTTAAATTTACCAAGGCTTCATTTGTGACCCAAGATATGATCTATCCTGGAGAATGTTCCATGAGCACTTGAGAAGAATGTGTATTCTGTTCTTTTTGGATTATAAATATCAATTAAGTCCATCTTGTTTAATATAACATTTAAAGCTTGTGTTTCCTTATTTATTTTCATTTTGGATGATCTGTCCATTAGTGAAAGTGCCGTCTTAAAGTCCCCTAAAATGATTGTGTTACTGTTGATTTCCCCTTTTATGGCTGTTACTATTTGCCTTACGTACTGAGGTGCTCCTATGTTGGGTGCATAAATATTTACAATTGCTATATTCTTCTTCTTGAATTGATCCCTTGATCATTATGTAGTGTCCTTCTTTGTCTTTTTTAATAGTCTTTGTTTTAAAATCTATTTTGTCTGATATGAGAATTGCTACTCCAGCTTTCTTTTGATTTCCATTTGCATGGAATATCTTTTTCCATCTCCTCACTTTCAGTCTGTATGTGTCCCTAGGTCTGGAGTGGGTCTCTTGTAGACAGCATGTATACGGGTCTGGAGTGGGTCTCTTGTAGACAGCATGTATACGGGTCTTGTTTTTGTATCCATTCAGCCAGTCTATGTCTTGTGGTTGGAGCATTTATTCCATTTACATTTAAGGTAATTATCAATATGTATGTTCCTATTAACCATTTTCTTAATTGTTTTGGGTTTATTATTGTAAGTCTTTTCCTTCTGTTGTGTTTCCTGCCTAGCGAAGTTCCTTTAGCATTTGTTGTGAAGCTGGTTTGGTGGTGCTGAATTCTCCCAGCTTTTGCTTGTCTCTAAAGGTTTAATTTCTCCATCAAATCTGAATGAGATCTTTGCTGGGTAGAGTATTCTTGGTTGTAGGTTTTTCTCCTGCATCACTTTAAATATGTCCTGCCACTCCCTTCTGGCTTGCAGAGTTTCTGCTGAAAGATCAGCTGTTAACCTTATGGGGATTCCCTTGTTACTGGTTGTTTTTCCCTTGCACTTTTAATATTTGTTCTTTGTATTTAATTTTTGATAGTTTGATTAATACGTGTCTTGGCGTGTTTCTCCTTGGATTTATCCTGTATCGGACTCTCTGTGCTTCCTGGACTTGATTAACTATTTCCTTTCCCATATTAGGGAAGTTTTCAACTATAATCTCTTCAAATAGTTTCTCAGTCCCTTTCTTTTGCTCTTCTTCTTCTGGGACCCCTATAATTCGAATGTTGGTGCGTTTAATGTTGTCCCAGAGGTCTCTGAGACTGTCCTCAATTCTTTTCATTCTTTGTTCTTTATTCTGCTCTGCAGTAGTTATTTCCACTATTTTATCTTCTAGGTCACTTATCCGTTCCTCTGCCTCAGTTATTCTGCTATTGATCCCTTTTAGAGAATTTTTCATTTCATTTATTGTGTTGTTCATCACTGTTTCCTTGCTCTTTAGTTCTTCTAGGTCCTTGTTAAACATTTCTTGTATTCTCTCCATTCTATTTCCAAGATTTTGGATCATCTTTACTATCATTATTCTGAATTCTTTTTCAGGTAGACTGCCTATTTCCTCTTCATTTGTTAGGTCTGGTGGGTTTTTACCTTGCTCCTTCATCTGCTGTGTGTTTCTCTGTCTTCTCATTTTGCTTAACTTACTGTGTTTGGGGTCTCCTTCTTGCCGGCTGCACGTTCGTAGTTCCCGTTGTTTTTGGTGTCTGTCCCCAGTGGCTAAGGTTGGTTCAGTAGGTTCTGTAGGCTTCCTGGTGGAGGGGAGTAGTTCCTGTGTTCTGGTGGATGAGGCTGGATCTTGTCTTTCTGTTGGTCAGGTCCATGTCTGGTGGTGTGTTTTGGGGTGTCTGTGGCCTTATGATTTTAGGCAACCTCTGTGCTAATGGATGGGGTTGTGTTCCTGTCTTGCTAGTTGTTTGGTATAGGGTGTCCAGCACTGTAGCTTGCTGGTCACTGAGTGGAGCTGGGTCTTGGTGTTGAGCTGGAGATCTCTGGGAGAGTTTAGCCGTTTGATATTACGTGGAGCTGGGAGGTCTCTTGTGGACCAGTGTCCTGAGCTTGGCTCTCCCACCTCAGTGGCACAGCCCTGACGCCTGGCTGGAGCACCAAGAGCCTGTCCTCCACATGGCTCAGAATAAAAGGAGAAAAAATAGAAAGAAAGAAAGAAGAAGATAAAATAAAATAAAAAGTTATTAAAATAAAAAATAATTATTAAGAAAATTTTTTAAGTAATAAAAAAAATGGGCAGACAGAACCCTAGGACAAATGGTAAAAGCAAAGCTATACAGAGAAAGTCACACACAGAAACATACACATACACACTCACAAAAAGAGAAAAAGGGAAAAATATATATATATCATTGCTCCCAAAGTCCACCTCCTCAATTTGGTATGATTCATTGTCTCTTCAGGTACTCCAGAGATGCAGGGTACATCAAATTGACTGTAGAGATTTAATCCGCTGCTCCTGAGGCTGCTAGGAGAGATTTCCCTTTCTCTTCTTTGTTCGCACAGCTCCCCTCTGCGTGTAGGTCGCCTGAGGGCATCTGTTCTTTGCTCAGACAGGACGGGGTTAAAGGAGCAGCTGCTTCAGGGGCCCAGAGCCTCAGTTTTAGACACCACCTAGATTCGTCCTCCCAAGGGTGCCCAGTTACAACATGGCCTCAAGTGTACACATGGTTCCCTGGGTCCTTTTTTCAGAATCTGCTGCTCTCCCTTCCTATTCTCCTTGTGAAAGAAACACGGAGTAATTGCAGTGCTTTTCCCTTCCGATGCCAGCCTGTTGCTCTCAGCTCATTACCGTCTTCTTCCTCAGCAGCTGTTCCTCCCTCCAGACAGTAACTTCAGGCTTCCCTTGGCCTGGTTTTCCCTGATAAGATTTTCAGTCTTTCCATATACATCTCTGAACGACAGCCACGTTAGACTACATCCAGTACTCAGAAAAGTCCTCCAAGGTCTCTGGCGCCGGAATTATTACATGCTAATTAGCATTTGATCAAGGAGAAAACTAAGTCAGTGATTCACCCAAATTCACTTGTCACTAAGGGATGGAAGAGGAAACTGATCCTAGATTTTCTAGCTCCAGATGTTTGACCCAGCCATTGCAACATCCTGACATATAATAGCAATGACATCAACAGCCATAAAAGCTGCTTACTCTATGCTAAACACTCACCTGAGCTGCTATCATACACTACCTCCTTTCACCCTCAAAACAATCCTATTTTCATGGAATAGGTAAATGATATTACCATCCACATTTTACCTATGAGGGAAATGAGGTTCAGAGAGGGTATATGCACTCTGCAGACTGGTCACATAGTCAGGAAGTGTTGGAGCTGAGACCTGACCCAATGCTAGGCGATTGCTCTATCATGGTTCAAAATGTAGCTGTTATTCTAACAGAAGTCATTCCCATTTGTTGGTTTTATTTGTGACATTATGTCCACAGGATGTACTGTCCAGAGCCACCATGACTCATATGGTATTTGTCTCCCATTCTCACCTGTCATATTATAAAACTTCAACTGCTTTATAAAAATACAGTTACTTCCCTATTCTCCCTTGTTTTCTCAAGTAATATTGAAACATTTATTTCAGACAAATTCTCACTTGAAAACTCTCTTATAGACACCATAAACATGGGCCATCTGCCATTTCCTCCCGTCAAGGAGCATGTTAAATAGAGGAATGGAACTAGTATTTACTATCATAAATGGGTATCACAAACCCATTTTACAGATGAAGAAATAAGGTTCAGGAAATTTAACTCACCCA
The DNA here is from genome assembly GCF_963924675.1 of Phocoena phocoena. Classification (NCBI taxonomy): domain Eukaryota; kingdom Metazoa; phylum Chordata; class Mammalia; order Artiodactyla; family Phocoenidae; genus Phocoena; species Phocoena phocoena. The sequence continues at coordinate 50,452,032 of NC_089226.1, read as the reverse complement.
GAATCACACAACTTCCGAATGACAAAGAATTCAGATTCACAACTGCCTGAGTCCAAAGCAGAATGCTTTTTCCACCACACACGTCTGCATCCAATACAACAATGTATTGTGGAAAAAGCAGAGAATTTACCTTTTAAGCAACAATACAAAATTTCCAGACTGAGTCTTTTGCATTTCATCAGGATTTCTACTTTTTATTTATCTTCCCCCAGACCTCAGAGGACCTCTTGGACACTTTTCTCTGTGAAGCAGAGGCATTCTGAATATTAGTACTATTTTAAAATCTAAATACACATAATTCCTAAGTACCAGAAAGCAGACATCTGAAGTCATCAAACTTGTTAGAAAGACAATCTGTTACCCTGTACTGAGAAAATCATGTTTACTGCATATATTGATGGGGGGGAAGCAAGAAGATTTCAAAGTTAATTTCCCCTCATAAATAATACACGGCAAAGCCTAACACACACACACACACACACACACACACACACACACACACAGAGGCCTTCTCCTCTGGCTGCATCTTTGGGCCACTGGCGCCATCTATCGGCTGTGTGCCGCCTGCAGCAGTGCCTGGAGGTGGGAGCGGTGGAGGTGGTGAGGGTCCCAGCACACGCCTAGCCTGGTGTGACTGCTGCTCTCCAGACGAGAAAAGATTGAAGCTTAATGTCACACCAGATGTCCTTTAAAGGGATTCATTTCAAAAGACTGCTCTTGTTTTTCTTCAGAAAGGATGTCTTGTTCCGAACAGAGTGGCCATAAGGCGGAGAGATCTCCCCACGGAGGACAAGTACAGTGAAGATGTGATGCTACCACAGAAATATGGGCAGAAAAAAAACAGGAGCCGGAAAAGGCAGCTTTGGCCAAGACAGCCTATGAAATGAGTAAGAGAGGAAGGAAAATGCAAAGAATTCTCTGCGTGGAGAATGCCATGCGGCCAGCACAACAGTAAATCGTGATGGAAAGAAAGCTTGTTATCTGGTAGACTATATGTGAGGTGTTTGCACATCTTCAGGGCTCTCAACCTGGCCCTAAATGGGTTTCAGGGGCCCTGTGAACCCCCTGAAATTTTATGCAAAATGGCTTTCAGGTGCTTTTTTTGTTTCTCAGTGGCAGATTCATAAAGTTCACTAGTTTATCCAAATTCCAACACATCAAAAGGTTAATAACCACCACCACTGTTACCATGGAAGACTAAACCAAATCAGCAAAGAGCATGGAATTGGGAGTCATACAGGCCAGAGGTGAACCTCCTCTGCCACTCTTAACTGCCTGACCTTGAACATGCACTCACGGACAAATTCTCTACCTCTCAGTGTCCCCGTTTTAGGGATGCAGATAAACTCCACCTGGGAAAAGGGAACTTGCCAGAGCTTAGACATCAGTGGATGTTGGAGCCAGACATTTAACCATGTGTCCTTCCCAAGCCTAGCAACTGCTTCACTAGTTTCCATTTTCTTCAATGAGAACCCTGCCCTGCCTGGTCCACTGTCAACACTGAAGGACAGTTCCTCGAGCAGGACCAGATTCATGAGCTTGTAACCTGTGCAGCTGTGCAGGGCTCCACGCTCAGAAGGGCCCCTGCACTTGGGGTTTAACGCTCTGTAGTCACCATCTTGAAATTCTTAATAATTGTGTCTTTGAATTTGTGTTTTGTAAGTGATGTCTGATGGGACAATGGAGCATAGGGGAGGGGAGGGGCTTGGAACCTCAGCTCACATATGGTCCTGCCTCTTGCCACCTCCCCAGCTCCGTGACAGGCTTAGGCCTCCTTCCCAGACCCCTCACTCCCACACCTCACGTCTAGCCCAGCTCCCTCCTTCCCTGCCCCAGCTGGTTGCCAACAGCCCTCCACTCAGGAAAACAAGCCTCCACCGAGGGCAACAGTCACCAGGTCTCAAGGCCCTGTTCTGTCCCCTCCCTCCACCTCCTTTGAGGAGCCTGGGAGCAGGGGACGGGAGGGAAGGGTACAAATAGGGGCTGATCTGGGTCTGGAGCAAAGCAGTGCCCATCCCTGCCACAGGCTAACAGCACCATAGTGAGTTTGCTGGGCAATTCAAAGAGGGCCTCTCATCCAACCCCAATCCCAGCACCAGTCACATCTGTGCACAGAGGATGCAAATCCTTGGGGGATGCTCTTTGCCACAGAGGATTAGGGCAGGGGACCCACGGGAAGAGAAGGTACACTACTGTACCATGCCCGGGCCTCACATTGTGATTTTGCATTGAGCCCCACAAATTATGTAGTGACCTTGTCCTTAAAGGAAAATATATGTATATTTTAATCCTGAGGAATAAATGCTAATAAGCTGCTATTACTTGAACTCATACCTTAAACTTCTTCCCGTTAAATCCTCTGTCTGCTGCCATTAGCACTCTGGCCTCACATTTATATAATATCAATTATTTGGGGGTGAAAGTGCAAACAAATAAAAAACTCTACTGTATCAGAAGAGACTATATATAACACTACATTAAGATGTCCTATCATATGGAACCATATGGTATTTCTATTGTAAAAATTGAGGGGAGAGAAATGGGCCAGTTGGGATAATGCTAATATCCTTTTGTCTTCCTTGCTGTCTCTTCTCCGCAGCTCTGTTCTGGTAGTTAGCACTGACAGGAAGGCCTGTTGGGGATTAGTTCATTTTACAGACTAAACAGCAGAAAAGCTTGCTTGCTTGCTTGCTTTCCCTATTTTTTCTTGAGGAAATTGGCTGCAAGCTGTATTTTCTGGTGTCAGCCAGAGTGCTCAATCCATGGTACTTAAGAAATAACATGCATCTATTCATATCACAGGGAAAACTCAAAGATTCACCTACTTTCTTCCTTTTTCCCAATTCACATCTGAGAGGACTTGTTCAAGCGAAACTAGAAGTAGGGGAAGTTGTTTTCATGGCCACCTTCTCCCAATTCCAAGTCATCCTTTTCCACCTCAGATCTTTATCTACATTACTACCCAAGTGACCACTTTAAAGACAAATATAGGGCTTCCGTGGTGGCACAGTGGTTGAGAGCCCGCCTGCTGATGCAGGGGACACGGGTTCGTGCCCCGGTCCGGGAAGATCCCACATGCCACGGAGCGGCTGGGCCCGTGAGTCATGGCCGCTGAGCCTGTGCGTCCGGAGCCTGTGCTCCGCGACGCGAGAAGCCACAGCAGTGAGAGGCCCACGTACCGCCAAAAAAAAAAAAAAAGAAGACAAATATAATTACCTCATTCGTGTGACTACAAACCTAATGGGGCTCCAGTGCCCCTGCCTTTGGGGTCCTGGAACAACTTACTATGAGGTAAGCAGAATATAGAAGATTTTATTAATTTATTAACACACACACTCCATAGGAGCTAGACAAGGTCACAGTCCAAACCTAACTCAAAGAGAAAGGCTTTCACAAAACAAACAAACAAAGCAACCTTCCAATTTTGTGCCCCTGCCAAGCCCATGGAGCCAAAGGGTCAAAAGGAAAGCTCTCTGACCCTATCCTTTCAATATCAGAGACATTTAACACCTTGGCTTTATTTTTCAAAGAGAAGGTAAACTAAGTGTCTACCCTTGGTAGGAATACTAGAGATAACACAGGCTAATTAAAGCAATTAGCTGGGACAGGAGAAGGGCAAAAAGAAGCTTCTGTGCAGAGGTCTGGCAGGTTAGCTATCCAGCCTGTAGTAGGACAAAGAGAGGAGGACAGCAAAGGTATCAGCAGCAATGACAGCTAGCGAGGGACGCCCCAAGAGAAATCTCTTTAGTAGCTCCATTATAGCGTTCATCATACCCTATTATACTCACATGCTCAACTGTCTATCACCCCTACTAGGCCGTGAATTCCTTCAGGGCAGAGACTCTGCTTGCTTCTTTCTACCCCAATGCTCACGATAATCGTGGGCTCTATTCCCAACTGTCTATGGGGGTGGTAAGGGCTTGAGAATACACATCTTTAATTGAAATCTGGGCCACTGAATTTTCTTAAGACCATTTCACCCTGGAGAATCAAACTCATATTGTTTTTTCCCTTTCATACAATTTCCCAACTGCCAGTCCTAAGAGCAGCAACAGTTTGTTCCTAGCACCTAGATTGGAGCCTGGTTGTGAGCACGTACGCCACACATTTCATTAGGACTGGCCCCAAATTACCGAATTTGAGCACCCTCTGACCAGGAGAGGAAAAGGTTTATGACCTCTAAATGGAACTTAGAAGCTTCAGCCAATTCCGTAGCCCCACCCAAGTGCATCCACTGTCTGTCTGAAGCCTTGATGGACCGGCTGGCATATTTCATTGGCAGCCAGCCTCCAATAGCCTCACTCCACCTAAGGCAGACTATTCCAAAGAACGGGACAAATGGGGCTTCAGCGTGGAGCTCCCTCCTCCCCGCAGTTTCTGCCGGAAATACCAATATAGACCAACTGTCCAATTTTCTATGATCCACACCACAACTGGTGAACATTCTACCTGCCATCTGTCCCTTTTGTTTCTGTCAGATTTCTCACAAGGCAAAGGAAACTGATTGTGTTTTTACATATAAATTAAATTGATACCAGTAACAAACAACTGACTGAGGTGTACAACTTAATGAATGCAGCCTGTTCAGGATAATCACGTCTGCACAAGATGGAGTGGCAGTCATCTACCAGAAATGGCAGGCCCCGCCGCCTGCCCGCTCCCAGCTTGGAGCTGATCTCAGCAGCCCTTGGAGTGTCTACTGGTCTCTCTGTCCTACACGTTTCCTCTGGAGTATAGATGTCATGGGGATGCCAAACCTTGTAGAGAGCCTGTCCTCGGACTGGCAGTGAAGTCCAGTGGGAAGAGCACCCACTTTGGGGCCAGGCAGATCTGGGTGCAGATCCCCACTCTCAACTTAAAGAAAAATACACATGAGAGCTGTGAGTTTAAGTTTTACTCGGGGTCTTACTGAGAAATACAGACCAGAGATGGCTCTGAGGAACTGCTTGCTCTGAAGAGGTAGGGGTGGGGCCACTATATGTATGAATTTTTTGGCTAGGAAATACATGCAGTCAAGCATACATCTTGGTAAGAGATTACTGCTAAGCATAAAGAACAGATATCTCAGGTTAATGATTTTAGTGCTTTTCTACTTATGGGAAGATGCAAGAATCTGGGGTCACTGAAATTCTTCCTGAGATACACATCTAACTATCTAGGGTACCATTTATTCAAAGAACAGAGTGCCTCATCCTGTTTTTCATGCTGAATTCCTCTCAGGGTGCAGTGTAGGTGGGCAACTGCAGTGGGTTGCAGCTTAACCCTTGTAGAACCGGATGATGAGTGATACTCTTTGTTCTTGTTTTTTTGTTCACACCACTCTGAGTACTAATAGTAGGACGCACTTAGACAAGTCACTGGTCTTCTCTAAGCCTCACCTTCCTTAATATGTAATTCAAGTTTTTCAATACCTACCTTTGAAGATTCTTATGGGATCAGAAATGAGGTCTGTAAAGCACGTGGTTTGCTACTGGCCATCCATAAGTGGTAGTCAATAGGAGGCTGTAAATAGTCATGTGTGTCCTGGTTAGTGGGCATCATCAGAAAATCTTCAAACAATAAATGCTGGAGAGGGTGTGGAGAAAAGGGAACCCTCTTGAACTGTTGGTGGGAATGTAAATTGATACAGCCACTATGGAGAACAGTATGGAGGTTCCTTAAAAAACTAAAAATAGAGCTACCATATGACCCAGCAATCCCACTACTGGGCATATACCCAGAGAAAACCATAATTCAAAAAGACACATGCACCCCAATATTCACTGCAGCACTATTTACAATAGCCGGGTCATGGAAACAACTTAAATGCCCATCGACAGACAAATGGATGAAGATGTGGTACATATATACAATGGAATATTACTCAGCCATAAAAAGGAACGAAATTGGGTCATTTGTAGAGATGTGGATGGACCTAGAGACTGTCATACAGAGTGAAGTAAGTCAGAAAAGGGAAAACAAATATTGCATCTTAAGACATATTTGTGTAATCTAGAAAAATGGTACAGATTAACTGGTTTGCAAGGCAGAGATAGAGATACAGATGTAGAGAACAAACATATGGACACCAAGCGGGGAAAGAGAGGGGTGGGATAAATTGGGAGATTGGGACTAACATATATACGCTAATATGTATAAAATAAATAACTAATGAGAACCTGCTGTATAGCACAGGGAACTCCACTTCACTGTACAGTGGAAACTAACACAACATTGTAAAACAACTATTCCCCAATTAAAAAAAAAAAAAGGCATGTGTGTCAACCTCCATTAAAAAACTGCATCTGGGGGCTTCCCTGGTGGTGCAGTGGTTGAGAGTCCGCCTGCCGATGCAGGGGACACGGGTTCGTGCCCTGGTCCGGGAAGATCCCACATGCCGCAGAGCGGCTGGGCCCGTGAGCCATGGCCACTGAGCCTGCACGTCCGGAGCCTGTGCTCCACAATGGGAGAGGCCACAACAGTGAGAGGTCTGCATACCACACACACACAAAAAAACTACATCTGTATTGTTATTGCAGTTATTTTTAACCATTTTAGTATATTATTTGGGAGTATAGAAGACTTTTCCAGAATGAGATTAACAGGATTAGAATGGAAGGGTAATATCAATTTGATGGAATGAAATAAAGAATCATCAGTCATATAATATTCAAGCAGCCTTTTTCCTATGTTAGCTAGGTCCTTTATTTTAGTTCATTTCAATCCCCTTATCTACAAGCAAAAATAAGGAAAATGGGATTTTAACCATAGAGCCAGACTTCACCTAGAGGAGAACACTGCTAAAAGCCTGGAATGTCATTCAAGATTCAACAGAGCCCTAGCAACCCAGTTTTCCTGTCGCTCCCTCAGCAGCCAGGTTCACTGAGTCCAGTCTTCTGCCACTCAACACTCCCTTTACGGACTCGTCCCGCTCCTCTTGTTCTCACTGACACTGGATCCCCTTTCTGACTTTCTCAAGGTTTCTGCTTATACACAGCTTCTACTCATTCATGGCTCTGACTGCTCACGACTTCTACTGTTTCATGAAGCCTGTTTATACCTCTCACGGTGCCCTTTTTGTGTTCTCTGCCTCCACAGTCAACTGCCAATTCTACATCTCATATTAAAACTCCCCAGTGGAGAAGAACTCATTGTTCAGTTTATCACTGTCAAAGATAATCACCATCAACCGAGCGGGGAATACCTTATATCAGGCTACCTCAAATCAGATACCTACCAGCCTCAATTCAGATATCAACCCCTGTCCAGTCAATTATGGTCAGGACCTCAGAATCAAACTCTACCTATGCACAGGAACCCCTAGGGCTGCTTCCATCTACAGTAGGCTGTAGGCTTGGCAGGCGCTCAGCACAATAGATTCCTCTCCAAAACATCTATTTCCTCAGGCATTTTTATTTCAGAGAGGGCTTGTTACATGAAACAGAGAATTGATTACTGTACCAGAGATCATACTTATTATACAGGATTGCTTGTTTCAGAAATTTCAGAGTAAATCAGAACAACAAAATGCCATTCCTAAACCATGTCCTTTGGAACAGGGAGCTTTTGAATCAGAAAAGACTTTGTACTTATTTGCAAATCCAACAAAGTTAATACAAAATCCATTTTCAGAGTTTGGATAGAGGGTTCATAATGTTACCAAGTAAACTGGGAAATGTTCCAGGTGCTGTGTCATAGAAGCAGGGTGTGATACCTGACTTACTCTCATTCTCAATCCTGTACTGGTAACTCCTCCATTCAATAAGTACTTATGGCTCAGATACTACCAAAAAAGCAACTGCTTACTGATTGTTTTGATACCTATGGATGTTGAGAGACAGCCTCAAAATAGCTTTGGTGGATGCCAGGTGGTGAGCCTTGTGAAAATTGGTAAAACAATTGCATTTCATGCCTGAAATTCACACCTCTAATCGTGATGTTCCACTGCTTTATTTCTTGGCAACACATCCTTAACTGATTGCATTGCAGCACAAAAGACTAACAATTCAACAAAGCCAACTCTCTTTGCTTGTAATCTGGATGAATTTCGGTTTTATTCTGTCAAGAAAGAAGTGTGAGGGAGCGGGAAAAAAAGTTGGCCAAACCAGGAGCTTTTTTTTAAATTAATGTTTGGGAGCATCACACCGCGCTTTATGGTAGTTGAAGGCAATTTGCTTGACTTATTAAATGATGAAAAGCAAAGTAACATTGTTTTATGAATGATCACAAGGTCAGAGGACTCAAGGGTGGTATATAGCAACAGGAACAATCTTGCCTGAGATTGTTGCTGAGAGCCATTACCCAGATGTCATTCTTATAAAAGAAGTAGTCTAACAATTTCATGTCTCACACAGGCTGGACAGACCATATCTGAGCAGCCCCAGTGTGGTGCTTTTGTAATATAGAATTTGTTGAATGAACGGCATGAAGAGGCTTAGTAGGTACCTCCATGATGCCCCAGGCAACAAAGTCCTTTTGCTTAGAATAAATTGAAATGATCTACTTAAGAGGCTGTCTCTCCAGCTAGAAGGAGGGGACCCTTCATCTCTATTGTCTCAGTGCCTAGTAGATGGTCAATGCAAGCTTGTCGAATTACATGGGGTGGGGTTCAGCTCAGATACCTCTTATGAGGGATTACCGATAACATTTGGAAACAAAAGGGTTAGCTAAGGATGACTTACTGGGGTGAGTGTATAGTTCCTTATAAATTCATATATATGTACATATATGATCTATAATATAAATATCACATGTATATTTATATGCATTTATACATACATGTATCATAAACTATACAGTGGGTTCTGGTATCACCAGAATGACTGGGTCTATTTGGGGGTCAGCCCAAACTGCCTCTCTGCTCATTCACTGCTGATTTTCTTCTTGTTAGAGACTGTTCTACACTTGAATTACCCCAGATTGGCTTAAAGTTTCCATCCTCAGCATTACTAAGGATTGTCCCACCCTCACCCAAAATGACACTTTTCAACCTAACTTGTTAGCTCAAGAAGAGCTGTCCTGGGGTGGGTCTTTAATCAGTTCATCTGCTCTTGGGAGGCTGCTTAAAGTTGGGAAGAACACTTGGAAAATACACAGTAAAGGACTTGTGTCCCTAGCTACTTAATTTCTTCAAGTTTCTATTTCTTCTTCTCTACAATGAGCATAATAATGTAGCTATCCAGTAGGGATATTGTAGAGATTAAATTAGATTATATGTAAAGTATTGAATAGAGTTTGGGGCACATAATAAACCCTTTAAAAGCAGTAGTTACTTTTTTTTTTTTTTTTTTTTTTTTTTTTGCAGTACGTGGGCCTCTCACTGCTGTGGCCTCTCCCGTTGCGGAGCACAGGCTCCGGACGCTCAGGCCCAGCGGCCATGGCTCACGGGCCCAGCCGCTCCGCGGCATGTGGGATCCTCCCGGACCGGGGCACGAACCCGTGTCCCCTGCACCGGCAGGTGGACTCTCAACCACTGCGCCACCAGGGAAGCCCGTGTAGTTACTTTTAATCACCATTTTTTCCACATGATTTTCTTCTCTGAACATTCTGACTTATAAACCATGGGACTGAATCCCTTTCTGCTCTTCTAAGAGGGTGAAGTGAGCAAGGTAGCTACTTTTTCATTAGCATGTGAACTAAAAACCCAGAGCCTCTCCCAGGCAGAGACGACCTGGTATTTCTTCTCTAATATTATGAAACACAGTCCCCATTCCTGATTGTGTAACTACTTCAAACTCAGCATGGTATGGGCTACACTTCAAGGTCTCAGCAAACAGGGTTATTGATTGTCATATAATCCCTTAATTTATAGATGAGAAGAAAAGGTCTTGAACTCTGAATCTTTGGGACAGTGAGTCTGATCCTCTCCTTGAACCAACCTAAATCCCAAATCTCAGGTATGGACATCCTCAAGTATTTCCTTTGGCAGATATTAAATGAGTGCCCATTCTGTGTAAAGTGCTGTGCTGGATCCTTCCCTGATGCCCTAGCTTGGGTCACCTGTCCTTCTCGTGTCCCACAGAAACCAGGATATGACTGAACTGGCCTATCACACACGCTGCATCAAAACTGCCTGTTTACTTGTCTGACACTCTTTATGTAATACCAGCTCTTTTAACCAATCTCTACTTCATCAACTCTCAGATTAAGCATTCACCTCTACAGCCTGCTGACTGAGGACCACTGACGCTTAGGACTGATAGGCTGTTTGCCTATCAGTGTTCACACATTTTTTGCTCCCGACATCTAGGTTGTGAATTTGCCAAGAACCAGTGATGCTTGTTCCCAAATCTTTTTCTGCTTATTATAGTTGATACTGTAATATGTAATTTAATTAACTATTAGAAGCCCTTTAAATATGGGTACAAAAAGAGGGCTGTTATACCAATAATACTAAACAGAATGTTTTGAAAAGACTCAATGAAGGTGAGTCATCTTTTAAATGCTATTAAATTAGCAATGAGAGAAAAGGTTTTTAAAAATTGGGAGGAAAATATATATAAAATCTTTTAAAGATTGTGCATTTGGTTTGCCTGGCAAGTACCTAACTTTTAGAACTACTTTAAAGAAACAGAATTTGGAAATTGTAAACAGTGCAATGCGGGTGGGATTTATGCACGTAAAATGGCAAGACCTCCTATCAGCAGACGCAAAGAAAAAAGTGACCCTACATTAAAAGATTGATGATTAAATATGCCCTCTACTGTTATAAGTTAAAATGTTTTAGGTATGTATACATCATTTTAATGGTACTTTAAGCAATTGTTTCAATTAACCAAACAATAACTTATATGAATCACATAGTCTCATATTGCCTTGGTTATACAATGTATCCCAAGTCTAATACAGTGGTTGAAACATCGGGGTGTGGGGGGGACACTGGAAAAGAGGAAGGGGGGAGAGAGGGAGAGAAGAAGGAAGGAAGGAAGGAAGGAAGGAAGGAAGGAAGGGAGGGACGGAGGGAGGGAGGAAGGGAGAGAAAGGAGTGGCTTTGAGTGATTTAAGTGAAAATTTGGTTCTTAGGCTGCCAAAGTGGCAGGTCAGGAAGATGTAACACTTTTCAAGTCCCTCACAAGGTGAGAAGGGCTTAGTTTGCCCCTATTCTCCCCTTGACCCCAGCAAAAAAAAAAAAAAAAAAGTTTCAAGTCAAAACTCAAAAAATTTGAAAAGATTCTCTCTGACTACTGCTTCTCCTGCATTTATTATTTATGCTCTTCTTCCAAACTTTTGCAAATTAGTCCATTGTGCATGCAGGAAGAGTTGGATTTTACACATCTCCACAGCCAGAAGAAGGTGAGAGAAGAGTCTAAAACTAGCATAGGAGGAGGCAATTCTGACCTGACAACTTCCAGCTCCAGATGTGTCGAAGGTTAGGAAGTTCCTCTTTTATGCATAATTGTTGGGATGAACAAGAGAATAGGAAACTAAGGAAAACTAACCCTAATTAAGCCTTACTGCATCCCAAGCCCTGTACCAGTCCTTTGCTTATTTAATCTTACAGTGATCCTGTGAGGGAGGCATTGTTATCCTCACTTTATAGGGGAGAAAACGGACCCACTGAAGTCAAGTCGTTTGCTCAGAATCACACAGCTGGTAAAAGGAAGGAAATACCTGCATCTTCCCTGACCCCACCTTGCTCCCCAGCCTCATCCCTGATATGCTTGGGCCAGTTGGAATTGGTTTGCATTAAGTGCTGAGCCCACAAGAAAATCTAGAGATTTAAAATTTTGTCTAGTCATGACCAAGAGCAGAAACATAAGGAAAGAAACAATGAAGCACACCTACTGTCTCCATTCTCATCACAATGCAAGCATCACTGTCTGGCACTCCAAATTACGTGAGGTGTGAAGGATCACTTGAGTACAGTGGAGGGTCCTTGTACATATTTGGGTAATTAGGGATGGGATTCTTCTAACCACTCATTGACCAAAGCAATTCCTATCACAGAAGCTTCTGCTCACACACCATTTTTTGTTTGTTTTTTTTTTTTTTGGCGGTACGTGGGCCTCTCTCACTGTTGTGGCCTCTCCCGCTGCAGAGCACAGGCTCCAGATGCACAGGCTCAGCGGCCATGGCTCACGGGCCTAGCTGCTCCACGGCCTGTGGGATCTTCCCGGACCGGGGCACGAACCCGTGTCCCCTGCATCAGCAGGCGGACTCTCAACCACTGCACCACCAGGGAAGCCCTTGTTTGTTTTAAATCTGCATGAAAACAATTTCCCAGGATAAGAATCCCACCTGGAGGATGAGAGAAAATCTGGACCATCCCTCCACAAAATTATAAAGGAGATAAACTATACAAAGGCATAATGCAAAAGAAATGCTCAAAACATACTGCTAAGTATGAACTTTATGGCATGATTATATTGAATCCTCAATAACAACCCTTTGAGAGAGATGCTATTATTATTCCCATTTTGTTGATAAGGTAACAGGTTTCAAAGCCAATCATTTTTCTGAATTCACTCTGCTATTAAGTATTGACAAGGGAATTAAAACTCAAGTTTCCATGAACAAATTTCAGACTTTTAAGGGGTATTATATACTGCATATCTAAGCAATAGAAATACTAAAAGATTGACTAATGGGCTCAGAAGTCAAAACATTATCCTTTGCCTCTAGCCCCAATCCCAAGAAACTCCCCAGCCTGGATGCTTCCTTCACCCCTTTTTGTGCTACTATGCTCTCCCTAGAAACTATGAAACTCCTGTCACAAGCAATCTGACTTAAGCCCATTCACACTCAAGTGTAAATAAAGTTTAATCAATAAGGCTTAAGTTTTAATTATTTATTCATTTAAATTGATTATTTAAGCTTAAAAATAAAACTTAAGTAAAAATTCATTATTTCTTTACCAATGCAATTAATTATTCACATCTAAATTAAGATAAACAAGGCTTAATATATCAACCCTGGATAGAAAGCCCCAGTCAGGTCCAGGTTGGCTTTGGGTTCTCCTTCCTTCTCTCTGCCTCAGTGGTCTACTTTCTTCCTTTCCTCTAGGCTGCCACCACCTATCCCATACCTCAGGAGTCTTCTCCCCCAAGCCCACCTCCAAAATAGGATACCATCTCCCCAGCAAGCCCAATTCTTATAATTTTTGAGAGAAATTCACAGACTCTTTGTGATTTAAGAATTCCCTCATGCGGTACAAAGGATAAATAAACAGAAGATAACATAGGGTAATGTGGCAGGTTTTATATTCTAAGATAGCCACAATATCTCCCAGCCCACATACTCTTATTAAAATGTGACCCTGGCACTCTTCTCATTAAGTAGCAAAGTCTTGTGTCTACTTCTTTGAACCTGAGTGGATCTTCATGACTGCCTGACAATAGAGAAGGGTGGAGATGATGCTGTGTGATTTCCCATTAAACAAAATGCCATAACCTTTCTCCTTGCTTTCTGACAACAATTGCTTTTAGAACTCAGACACCACGCTATCAATAACCCCAAATCAGCCCATGGGAAATGACCATATAGAAGAAGTCACAGTAGGTATTCTGGTCAACAGATCAGCTAGACTGGTCTTCTGTCCTCCACAGCCTCACAGTCCTTTAACTACTATCCAGTTGACAGTGTAATATTATTGCCTTATTTCTTATCTCCCAACAGGACTGAGCTTATTGAAAGTAATCAGATCTAGACCCTAGTTCAATGTACATAATAGCACTGTTAAAATGGGTTTTTTTATTTCAATAACTAAATGAAATATTAATTCTTAGTTGTTGGTCAAAGAAAGTTACCTGAGAAAGGTGACATTTGAGCTGGGTATAGAAGAATGGGTTAAACTGGAACATTCTAAGGAGAGAATTCTATTTGCGTAAAAACAGAGACAGCAAACTGATGGGCATTTATGGAGGACAGCAAAATATGTGAAGTAGGAACACAGATCATATGGGAAGAAACAGTGAGAAGAATGTGGTAAGGTAGGGTGTGATGAGTCATGTATTGATATAAATGAGCCTTTAGAATCTCAACTTCATTTAGTGGCCATTGGGAGATACTGAAAACTTCTAAGAAAGGAAAACATGATACCAATATTCCCTAAGTCACATTTCCAAAGTTTAAATCACTTGTTCACGACTTAAGTGTTGATCTAATGAATCACGTCTTACATAAATGTTTAGACACGTTGTTTCCATACTTAATAGTCAACGATGTTAGGATTCCTGGTCAAAATCATGTTCCTGAGTTGAACAAGTGCTAATCCTTGGCTTTCTCTGAGAACCTGGGATGTGCTTAGAAATAACTGGCACCTTATGACAAGTTTTCCATGTCCCGGTGCAACGGAGCTCCAGATGGAATCACCAGCCAGGCCTTCCCGTATGCCCCTCAGCAAAGGTAATGTGATGAAAGAATCATTATCCAGAGAGAAGCAGAATATTAACTCCAGCAGCACCTCAGACAGTGCTTTGCAAAGACTCCTTTCCAAATAGCCTGAAGCTGATGTTTGACAAGTGCAGGCTGGGACCAGCTTCCCGTATTTGTGGCTCTGAAGGAAAACTGTGAGATTTTAACATGATTTCTAAATGACATCCAGCTTTATCGCTAAAAACAGATTCTTCTTGTAGATCCGAATCATGTGTATTCATCAAACACGTAGAGAAAATCTACTATAAGCCAGCCATTTTGTACACACTACTTCATTTAATTCTTTCTTCACAAGAGATGGGTCAATTATAATACCTGTTTTAGAGATGATGAAGCCTAAGTTCCAGGACATTAGATAATTAGGCCAAGGTCACACAGTCAGTAAAAGCTAGTTCCAAACACTGGCTGGCTATATTTTTTTCCTCCTCTACTCACCAATTCTGTCTCTATGTGACAGGAATCAGATTGGGAGTACAAAATTGAATAAGATGTCATCCTTCCAATAAAGGGCCTCACAAACTATGCAGAAGACAATAGGTACGCAAAGAAGAAATAATTAAGAGCCAAATAGAAAGACCAATAAATGTAGTAGAAGCATTAAAAAAAAAATGACTAATTACTTCCAGTCACAAAAGATCTGGGAAGGCCTTACAAAGGAGAAAAACTCAACATGGATTTTCATGAAAGAACAGGATTTTGATTGATGGTGAACTAGAAGACCACTAAGTGACCACCCTTGGAGTTTTGAGGTGGTACTGAGCTGTCAAACAGACCTGAGTCCAACAGAAATCTCAGGATCAATTCTAGATATTGGAGGTGTCAGATACATATCTAAAGAAACATACTTATTGTGCATAAAATGTAAAACAATATACTGGAAGACTAAGAAAAAGAATAGCATGTATTAATAAATTTAAAATCAAACAAAATTAGCAAACCCAGTGCATCAATTCATAAAGGGGTCTAGGAAAAAACCCAGCCAACATGACTAAGTTTCCTTTCTTCTAGGAATGCAAAAACTCCCTTAATGTAATTCACCAAATAAAATATTCCAGGAGAAAAACCTAAACAGAACACAATTTTAATTAATATTCCTTTTTGGTTAAAACTCTCAGCAAATTAGAAGTCGAATAAAATTTCCTTAAACCAATAATGGATATCTACCAAAACAAAATACAAACAAAAAAGACATATTCAAAGGTAAAAATGTTAAATGTATCTCCCTCTAAAATCAAGGAGACACTTTGCTGTAAAGCAGAAACTAACACAACATGGTAAATCAACTATACTCCAACAAAAATTTTTTTAACTGTATAAAAAATGACAAAACAGGAACTGAAATAATACCATCGATAAATTGCAATTATCATGAAAAAATAAAATAAAATCAAGGAGATAACAAGGGTGCCCATTATCACTGTTAATCTTTAATACTGCACTTAAGGTAACTGTCCAGAATAATTACACAAGAAAGAAAAAAAGATGTGTAAGCACTGCATTGAAATGAAGAAACAAAACTATCACACTTCGTAAAAAAATTAACAACAGAAACCTCAATTAAATAGAGTTGGGAGACCAGAAGGGGGAACTCTTACACCCTACCACAATAGCAGAGCCCTACAAGGGGAAGAAAAGCCCCCTTCACTCCTGGCATGAACTCAGCCAATGAAAAGCCACGGACTCTTTGTTTACTATAGCCCTCCCAACTTCCTTTTCCCCTCTATAAAAGAATTCTACTCTCCTTTTTGGCTTGAGACTTGCACATGACTCTCCATGTTTGCAGACCCCAAGTTGCAATTCCCTGCTTATCCCCAATAAACCCTTTTTTGTTGTCATTGTTGCTGGAGAAATAATTGGCAGTCTATTTGTTTTAGGTCAACAGGCTGATATGAGTATCTACTTAGAAAATTCAAAAGAAACTTCAGACAGATTAGCAGAATGAATATTCTAATTTGAGAAGAACAGAACTTGGCTAAACTTTTAAAATTCGACTCAATATTATAAAGTCAGTTTTCTCCAAAACTACCAAATTTCAATCAAATCTCAACAAGTTTTTCATGTGACCTTACAAGCTAATTCTAAAATATATCTGGAAGAACAAAAGCTAAGAAAAGTTATCCAAGTATGCTATATGGAAACAGAGTTATATTACACATCAATGGGGAAAGTATAGTCAAGACTTTCTTACAACAAGATGCATGAACTATAAAATCTAACAGGACAGTATTAATAAGTTTGATTACATTATACTTAAAACATCTTAATCAAAAGAAGCTATGAAGAAATTTTTTAAATAAACCATGAAATGGCAGAAAATACGTATTCTAAAAATATTATCTAGAATATATTAGGTTGAACAATATAAAACTGCCATTTTTAGAGGTGAAGAAAGGTCAAACATTGACAGTTCATTTGGTTAAATCTAATATAAAGAATTCCTATAAATCATTAAAAGAAAGCTAAGAAGGGAGTGACATCAGCATCATGGCTGCATAAGGCGTCCCTCACTTTTTGTCCACTTACCCTCCCAACAACAAATACCAGCATCCATCTAGAAATGAAAGTGTGTGAGAGGTGTGGGATTTAGCACCCTACACCGAGGAACTCAGGGGAGTCTCACCCACCTGTGCATCAGGTAATAGGCCAACAGACCACAGTCCCGGCTGTAGACCCTGAAAAGTGACCTGTGAATCAGCTCTAGCCCCTCTGCATCAACGTCCAAATCCCTGGAGAACACTGACTGAGACAATCACCCATGTTAGGGCAGAGACAGCCTTTGTGGAAGTCCAGGTTCCCAGAGAAGAACCAGCAAAACAGTACAAGTTTGGAAGCCCTGGAGTGGGTAATATAATAAGGAAGAACAAAATCTGACTCCATATTAGATCTGTTTCTTTTACTTAAACCTTTGTATTCTTTTGCCTTTGCTTAGAGTTAAGAATGTTGCCTATAACCTGAAATATACAGGACAGCTGATTCTCAAGGCTCTGACCTTTAAGGGTATAACACTTTTCCATTCATATGGAGATAAAAAGTTGCAAAACAGAATAACATTTGTCTTATTGGAGGTTTACAGGAACATCGTGACCTGACCTCCATGGACAACTGCAAGAACAAAGGATTCTGACACCAAGAAAATTTTAACACCCAACCATGCCCCAACTCATCTTGCCTTTAAAAATGCTTTGCTGAAACCACGTGCTTGTGTTCAGTAACAGTAAGAAGAACAGTTTTGCTTTACCTGCATCACCGCTTCTTCAACGTGGCGGAGTTCAGGGCCGAGAGATCTTCCTTGGCCCCTGATTTCTCCCTTTGGGGGAAAGAGAGCCGGTGAGTGACACCTGGCTTCCCCAGCTCTGCTGATGCCGCCGAAGAGGATCATTTCTCTCTCAGCCCCACCTTCTAGAGATGGGTTCCATGAGCCACTGTGGACACCAGAATACAGGGATGCTCAAGTCCCTTATAGGAAATGGCGCAGTACACTTGGCCCTCCATATCGGAGGGCTCTGCATCCACAGTTCCACAAACAACAGAATGAATTTTGATCGGAGGTTGGTTGAATCCCCAGATGCGGAACCAGCTGATACAGAAAGCCAGCCCAGTGCATTAAATCAGGAGCTCCAAGACTGTGGGATGCAAAGAGTCTGGGAAAGTACCCAGGACTCTCCGAGGGCACTGAAGGGACACAGAGTTTATTAAGTGTATGGTGGACTCCATCTAGAAGCCTGCCCACCAGCTGCTGGGAGAGCCCACCGATGATAGCCCAGCTGACCCACACACACTCCTAGCGCCACTCGTGCTGACTCTGCAGTGGGAAACTGTGTGCCCTCCTGAAGGTGGTGGCGAGGGACAGCTCTGGGAGATGACCAGCGATCACTTGCAGAAAACAGGCTCTAATCTGTGGGCAAGGTTGACACCACAAAGTTGAGCTGTAGCGCCACCTATGAGAAAACAAAAGAGGCTGTCAGCATGGTGTGTTGTCGGATGGAGAGAAGGCATGCAAGCTTAAAACATTCTGCCACAAGAGGGAGAAAGAAATCTGGAGCAGGTGTAGCCATAGAAGGTCTGAGAAAGCCTCATCATCTCTAGCAGGGCAGATGGAAGGTATTTCTCCCCAGGAGTCAGTAAAAACTGGAAGAGGTGACTGCCACTTCAACTGTGAAGTCAATGATGCAAAGCTCAAAGGAACATCAAAATCAAGGTAATGTAACACCAAAAGATCACAATAACCACTCGGTAACTGAACCCAGAGACAAGGAGACCTGCAATTTACCCAAAAAAGAATCCAAAATAGCTGTTTTAAGGAAACTCAGTGAGTTACAAGAAAACACAGAAAGGGCGTCCCTGGTGGCGCAGTGGTTGAGAGTCCGCCTGCAGATGCAGGGGACATGGGTTCGTGCCCCGGTCCGGGAAGATCCCACATGCCGCAGAGCGGCTGGGCCCGTGAGCCATGGCCGCTGAGCCTGCGCGTCCGGAGCCTGTGCTCCGCAATGGGAGAGGCCACAACAGTGAAAGGCCCGCGTACCGCAAAAAAAAAAAAAAAAAAGAAAAGAAAAGAAAACACAGAAAGACGATTCAATGAAATCAGGTATATATGTGGTATATATAGAAAATGGAATATTATTTAGCCATGAGGAAGAAAACCCTGCCATTTGTGACAGATGGATGAACCTTGAAGGCATGATGCTAAGTGAAATAAGTCAGACAGAAAAAGACAAATATTCCATTTATATGTGGAATCCCAGAAACAGAGAGTAGAGTTGTGGTTACCAAGTGTTAGGGGGTAGGGGAAATGAGGATAATGGTCAAAGAGCACAAACTACCAGTTATAAGATGAAAAAGTTCTAGGGGTCTAAAGTACAGCATGGTAATTATGGTCATAGTATTGTATTATATATACTTGAAAGTTGCTCACTGAGTAGATCTTAAATGTTCTCAACACAAAAAGGAAATGTACTTATGCGACGTGCTGGAGGTGTTAGCGAATGCTATGGTGGTAACTATTTTGCAATATGTAAGTATATCAAATAAACACGCTGTACACCTTAAACTTACACAATGTCGCATATCAATTCTATTCAATAAGTTTGAAAAAAAGAAAAATCTAAGCAGTCTTATAGGAAAATGACTAACAGACATAACCAGCATTTCACAGAAGTGTAAGCAACTAGTCAGTCGATAATTGAACAAGCAATAAACACTAGAATCAGGAAAATAAAAATTAAACCTAGAACTATATGCAACCTCATGTCCCTTAGATTGGCAGAAGTTATAAAATCTGACAATAACAAGAAAAGCAGAGTGGTCCAAGCATTGCAAAAGGAATAGAACAAAGAGACTTTTCATTCAGCACTGGTTTTCCATTTTGGAATCAGCCGCCATTATTGCTCCTTGCCCTTTTAATCCCATCTCTCTCCAGGACAAAAGCAAGAACAGAGGGCATACCTGGGCATTATACTGGAGAGCTAGACTCTTGTAACCTGTGCAACATTCACATTTTTTCAGACATGACAAGAACAGTAGATACAAAATTGTTGTACTCTACTTTAAAACAGGAAGCCTATACTTTAAGGCAGTGGTTCTCAAACTTTGTACCAGAATCACCTGGAGAAATTCAGATTACTTGGCTCCACTCTCAGCATTTTCTGATACAGGTGTTTGTGATAGGGCCAAGAATTTGCATTTCTAACAAGCCCCTAGGTGATGCTGATGCTGTGGTCTGTGATGATGATGATGACGATGTGTTCTGGGGACCACACTCTGAGAACTCTTGCTCTAGAGAATGAACTTTGGTATATTATAGGCTGAGAAGAAAGGAATGATGCAATGGAAGGGAAGTTAGCATTTATTTGGCGCCCATAATGTGCCGGGCAGTGTGCTTTTAAATAAGTCACTAATAGTCACAGCAAATCTGTAAAGCAGGTGTTGTTAATCCCATTTCACAGACGAGGAAATAAGGCTCTCAAAGGTTATACCTTTTCCAGTATCCCACAGGTAGTATATGACAGAAAAGATTAAAATGTAGGTCTGACTACAGCTCTGATATTCTTTGCCCCACACTCCATGACCCTCAATGAGACAAAACATCCTCTACTATTGGTATCACTGGATAAAATGTGAGCAGGCCACAGTTGCCTGGTATGGGCCAGTGCAGTCAATATACATAAGCTGGAAGTGTAGAACCTAAGTAATGAAGGTAGAGGTGGCATTCCAGGAAAACAAAAATACTAGCCCAGCCCTAAGGGCTATCCTCATGCTAATATGGAGAGTAAGAAAGAACATTGTAGATATTCCCATATATTTTTTCAAGTTTTATAGAGAACTGTGAACACACAATTATGCTTATTTAAGCTATAAACACACTTAATACAATTTATTTCAGTTTATGTTATCTTTTTAGCAAATGCTTATGTTATTTATGTAAAGTCTCAAAATAAAGGATTCCAACAGAGGTTATTGAGAAGACATCACTCAATGGAATGGACCCAATATCTTTCTCCAGTCCTTCTCTGGTTGGAGCACTGATGAGATTAGAAATGTTTAAAAAACAAACTCAATTCTTACTCTTAATGTCTCATGTTTCCATGACCATAGGTGCTATGGAATACAATAAGGAGTGCTTTTTCCTTTTTTTTTTTTTTTCGGCCATCCCACATGGTTTGCATGATCTTAGTTCCCGGACCAGGGATTGAACCCAGGCCCCCGGCAGTCAGCACGGAGTCCTAACCACTGGACTGCCAGGGAATTCCCAGGAGTGACTATTTATGCCAGATTCTTCAGACTCCTCTTAAAGCTCAGGTAGAAATCCCTCCTCAGGGATATTTGAAGTGGGAACTGACAGCCAGAGCTCTTTAAGGTGTCTGTGGTTTCTGAATAGAATTACACTACACCTTGTGTGTGTAGTAGTAGAAGAGGCAAGGCATTAAGCAATGCAAACATTTATTACTATTTAAGCTGTACGTTAACATCACATACATCTCTGCAACTCTACAAAAAACTAAAAGGATCAAAATGGCTCACTTGAATTTGTAGTGCTTGCTCGCGTGAATAACTCTCTACCTCTGTTATCTCTTTAAAGCAGGAAAAAAAAAACAACAAAACCTTCCTATGTGAACAAAACCCAGACTTAACAGTGAAGCATAAAACAGCAAACTGCTACTCAGCAGAGTTAGTCTAGCTTGTCATAGGAGTCCAGGTACCGATGCTAAGGTAATCAGCTAATTACACTGTATATAGGTGTTCTGATCATCAATTCCAGTGTGTCTTTTTTGCGGGGGGGGGGGGAGGGTCCCCATAAGAATAAGCAATGCTCAGAACACCAGCTGGGTGTCCTATAATTCAAGTCAGTTCTGACACTATCCACCCAGAACTAGCATCAGATTCTACAGGTTGAGGGCTGAGTCCCAGAAGACTGCCCCCTAACGCACGCGTACACATGCACACACACACGCACGCACGCACGCACGCACACACTGCAGGTATCAGTAGCAAGCCCAGGTTATTACCTGTGCTTTTTGACCAACTGGCTATAGATCAGAGGTTCCCACAACCCGCTCCTCGGGTTCAATTAGTTTGCTAGAGCAGCTGACGGAACTCAAGAAACTCATCTACCTACTAGATTACTAGATCACCAAATTATTATAAAAGGATATAACTCGGGAACAGCCAAATAAAAGAGGTGCACAGAGTAAGGTATGGGGAAACGCACAGAGCTTCCATGTCTTCTCTAAGCACCATTCTCCCCAAATGGCCATGCGTTCCCTAACCTAGAAGCTCTCCAAACCCTGTCCATTTTTAATGGAGGATTCATTTTATAAGCAGAATTGATGAAATCATTGGCCATTTGGTCAGGGAGATGAGACTGAAAGTTCCAACCCTCTGATCACATGGTTGGTTCTCCATGCAACAAGCCCCCCACCTTAGGTGACTGAGGGGCATCCAAATAGTTGCCTCATTAACATAACAAAAGACATCTTTATCACTCTCAACATTTAAAAATTCCAAGGGTTTTTGGAGCTCTGTGCCAGAAATGGGAGGAAGTCCAAATATTTCTTATTATAAATCACAGTATCACACACTATCATAGCATACTAGGATCTAATATGTTGTCCATTGTAAACCACACCATTTTATTACAGCTTTGGGTTGGGGGAAGAATCACACAAATATTCACCTTTTTAGATTTAACAATAATCTGTATTCATCCATACTTTTTTCTTCAGTGGCCTAATCAAGTTTGGAGGCTAAGTTTTGGACTTTGCATAAACTATGCTCACAATAGTGGCCTTTTCAAATCTTGAAAATTAATAGTGTTATTTTCAGGCATAAAGAAGAACATCGATGTTTCACTTGCATAGCCCCCATAGCTTTATACTTTTTCTTAACTGAAGGAAGTATCCTGAAAGTTAGCCAGCTTCTCTTGAAATTCAGCCAAAAGCTTTAGAGAGAGAGAGCTGCTTGCCACCAAAATTACAGTCCTTCAAACACATAAACTGGTCACCCCAGTTTCTCTAAGATTCTTGTGATCTATTCTGAGAAATTTTGCAGTTTCTATTTGCTTTCATTGCATTGCCTGACGTGTCAATCATCCTTCTAGGGACAAAACATATATTTTTAAAATTTTAATGTTGCCTCATAAGGCAGTATTTTTGAAGGCATTTAAACCAATAATTAGGATCCAAATTTAAGGTAAAAATGCAGCCCCCCCCATAATGACGTTGATATGAAATATTCAACTGAATTAACAATTAAGTGATTAAATAACCCCCATGTATAGACAAGTTCATATATCTCAGGCAACAGAACAGTCCAATAACTAGCTCCTCTGCTTGCCACTGACAGAATTGCTTATCTTAATTTTGAGATGCACCTCAACTGCAGAAATATTAATATATAGGGGGAAGTAGCTCATTGTCAAGGGACTATTCATAATAATAAGGAAGCGCTGCCATTTACTGAGCACTTTTACATGAAAGACACTTCGTAACCCTGTAGTAGTGGTATTAAACCTTTATGACAGGTGATAAAACTGAGGTCCAGAAAGGTTATGGAATTTTCCCAAGATCAACAAATAACAGGTTTTATAAGCAGTATGACCAAAAAGTCTATGAACCTCTTTCTACTACAACCGTGTTTCCTAATCTGAGGCTACACATGAGAAGCACCAATGAGTGTGGGTTTTGTCCAGGTGGACAGACCTAGTAATCCTTCCTAATCATCTGGCAGACAGTCAGCAGATCAGGCTTTAGGATCCACCAGATTGTCCCACACTGGTAATAGCTTGCTTATACCTTCTCCCAAGTTTGCCATAATTCACAGAAGTCTCGTTCTGCCAACTTTGAAAGACTGGTTTTTTAAAAC
Source organism: Phocoena phocoena (assembly GCF_963924675.1). Classification (NCBI taxonomy): domain Eukaryota; kingdom Metazoa; phylum Chordata; class Mammalia; order Artiodactyla; family Phocoenidae; genus Phocoena; species Phocoena phocoena. The sequence continues at coordinate 50,428,323 of NC_089226.1, read as the reverse complement.
CTAGGGTAATAAAGAAAAGCGTTGTCACAATCTTACTTATGGTGTGGGTCTATCTAACTTTACAATAACTTTGATCTATTCAATGTGTAACATTCATATGAACTTTCAGAACTGAGTGCTTAATCACAGCTAACCATCATATCCCTTGAGTGCTGTTTTCAAAACCAAATAAAGAGAAAAGGAGAGATAAAAAGAAAGGCTAAGTAATTTAAGTTCATAAAAGTAGGAAGTAGATGATCCAAAACCAGATAAGTCCGATAAGATGGGCTGCCTTGGTGTATCTGCTTAAGTCAACCATTTTTATGAATATGGATATAAAAATCCCAAATAAAATTGTGGCAGAGGGAATTTAGAGTCCATCACAACCAAGTAGAATCTATATCAGGAATGTAAGGATGGTTTAAAAATCAGGAAATGCATTGATGTAATTAATATATTACCTGATTAGAAGATATTTCAGTGTAGTCAAAGCTGAAGTTTTAATAAAATTTAATACGATTCACATCAACAACCTAAATGTTCAATAGCAGGAGAAAAGGCTACAAATTATGATCTATCCACTCAATAAGTATAGGTAATCATTAATAACTCCTTTTGGAAGCTATGTAATAACCTAGAAAATGCTTAAGATATTTTCATTGGAAAATTCAGTGAATGAAATTGTACATAAGATGACAATTATACAAGGGAACAAGCCTAGAAGGAAAAGTTGGAAACATAAAAACCAAAATGCTAAAAGGGATATGATAATGTGCAAGCATTACAGGTGTTTTTTCTTCTTCAAGGTTTTAGTTCTAATATTTCAAAATGAAAAATATAATCTAATGTAAATAAAAAGCTTTTCATCGTAACTATAAAAATGTGTTGAAGCCACTTTCATATTTCTTCTAACTACTTATATTTATTTTCTTCCTCATTCTCAGGGCAATTTTGATATATCAAGGATCCACGTTTTTCAAGAATTGCAACTATTTCATTCCGCACGTTGCCTGTTTTATACCTCATCGGGGGACTGCATGAAGTGCAGGCACTATTTATGTTTACTGGGCTTTTAATAGTGGTCACATGGAGAAAAGCATTTTATCTACTGTCATACGTAATCCATTCTGGAAATAAAACTACATTCTGAATGTCAGATTTGCCAACTCTCCTTGGGATGGCACAGGAAGCTTTTTAGTTAAAGAGATTGCATTGATTTCGTTTTTCATTCCAAAACTCAAAATTCCCATGGCTTCATGATCTGTAAGAATACAAGGCAATGTATTATATTTTTTCCCATGTGTCAGTTGGCCTGTCTTCCCTCTTGCAGAAACTATACAGTAGTTCTACTTTTAGTTTTAGAAACTTCCATACTGTTTTTTGCAGTAGCTGCACTGATTTACATTCCCACTAAAAGTGTATGAGGATGCCCTTTTCTCTACATCCTTGCCGACATTTGCTGTGTTCTTTTTGATGATAGCCATTCTGACGGGTGTGGTGATACCTCATTGTGATACTGATTTGCCTTTCCGTGATAATTAATGATGCTGAGCATTTTTTCTTATGCACAATTTTTTTAAGTTATAATAAATTTACTTTAAACCTGAAACAAAGGATGTTGCCCATGGATTATATATCCATGCCATCATTCCAAAGAAGTCCATTGACATATTTGCTCTGGCTGACAGAGAATCCGAAGGCTACCTACAGCCAACACCTTCTCAACTACTTTATTTCAGCCTACTCCTGTCTAGCCCCATCTGGCTCTTCTCCTTTCTTCCAAATTTTTATTCATAATCCCCATATATCCAAGAAGCCAATCCTCACAGGTAGCATCGTATCTTGGAAAGCATGGGGGATTCTCTAATCAGAGAGAGGGAAGTTGGACCACTTACTAGCTGTGTGACCCTGAGTAACTTGTGTCACCTCTCACAACATCATCAAGGGTAACAATGTCTGCTCATAAGATTGTTGTAAGCATTAGAGAAGGTCATGTATATGAGGCTGGCACAGCACGAGGGTTCAAATCATATATGCTGAGTAGTGACATATCAATATTACTTACTGCGTCACAGAAGGAGAAACTAAAATGAAAGAAATAACCAAGTAGAAGGGTGTGATGAAAAAATTATTTGCCCCTCTGTCTAAATTTGGGTTCTAAACCCTTCTCAGATACTAACAACTTTGTGACTTTGGGGAAAAACCTTTTCCTCTGTGGGCACCGGTTTCTTTGCCTATAAGGTATTGAATCAGATTACATGATCTCTTAGACCCCTTTCTGCCTTCATGCTCTGCATTCTTTTGTTTTCTTTCTTTTTTAATCATACCAAGTGCCCAGCTTTCAAACGCCGCTCACCTCCTTGAGAGAAATCCTCGGCTCTTTTCTTTTCGCCTGATATTTTTCGGCAGCTGTCACTTCCCACACAGGGCTACAGAAAGGGCTTGTCATCACCCCAAGCAAGCACGGCTGGTTGGCAGCCAAGGTGCAGAGCTGAGTGAACAGGACAACTTCTCTAACCTTCCCACCTTGAACAAGGCAGTAACGCACAGTGCTTGATCAGACAAAGCTTTCTCCAGCCCGTTAGTCTGCAACTCCCTCTGTGTTCAACCAGTCACTCACATTCTTGTTACAATCTCCCCACAAGCCAGCAGCAAGTTGGGGCCAAAGGGTCTGAGTGCTTTGTGCATGTGGGAGCCTTCGCCGCCTGGCAATCTCCACCAGCCTGCCACAGTTCATCTGTAGCAATGCACTTGCCTGGTCAGGGCTTACATGGGAGGCTGCAGCATGCACTTCATCTGGGGACGAGGGAAGGAAGATCCCTGCTCACTGAAGCAAAGGCTATTTCTACAAATGGTTTAAAGGGGCCCTTCCTCAAGCAGAGGACCCGCCAGAGAGAACCCAGAGGCACAACTCAAGGGGCAGGGTAAGGGCAGGCACTGGGACCATATAACGTTGACAAAACGACATGGATCCTGGAATTTTAAAGTATTCAGTTGTACAGAGAGCTAACCCCAACATCAGGTTGAACTGGTCAATCTGGGCTGCCCTCCTGTGTCCTAAAATAAAGTTACCCCTGCACTTACTTGCAGAAGGCCTCACTATGTACTTAGAAATAACCGTTATCATTTACTGAATAACTACTATGATTCCATAACCATGTGTGGTAGACGATACCACCTTCCTTCTCCAGATGAGGAAAATGAGCTTCCTTGTGAGTAACTCACATTACCTAAGGGTATACACCATTAAGTTGTCCTAGATGAAGTTGAGATAAGAATTACATGCAAGTCCTGATGAAGGAGAAGAAACTAGGAGAAACCAGGAACTGAGTTGGGGACAAAAATAATAGGGAAGAGGAAGGAGACAAGCAACATGAGATTTCAGGCAAAATTCTGGTCTAACAGGGAAACTCTGCAGGGTTAATTCTGTCTCAGAGTCACACTACCCACAGCAAGGGAGCGGAGCTGACATACTAGTCGTTGGTTAAGGGCCTCCAGAGGGTTGTACCCTTCCAGCACTTGGCAAAGTGGCAATCCTCTGCACATCACAGATGCAGGCCATTAGCAGCAAAAGCCAACCAAAGCCAGGAGAGGGACAGGGAAATGACAGGAAGGACCCATCCAGTGGGGACCTGGGTGTAGCCCTGACAGTGTACCCTAGATAAGGAGACAAAGGAGGGCTCAGACCCAGGTCTGTCTTCATCCTAAGCCCTTTCACCACAGCTTCATTTGTTCTTGACAGCCACTTTGGGGAAAAGACAGATCAGCAAAGATAGGAAAAATGACGCTCAGATTAAGTAACTAATCCAAGGTCATATCGCTGGAAGCACACCAACCGGCACACATACCCCGATTCTCTGACTCCAAATCCCCTTCTCTTTTCTCCACACTGAGCTGCTTTCTGGAGCAGAACAGAGGAATGGCTAGGCAGTGTCACATGAGGGGTACTTGAAGCCATTCTTGCCACCAAGTATTTACCCCCTGAAGCGCTTATAAATCCACAATCAGGAGTATATTCCTTTGAGCAAGTACTGCCTCTCCACGGGACCTCTGTTGAAATGTCACCGCTGCACTGCAGACACTTCCTGTATACACACATCATGCCCAAGAAGAAGCAGACAGGAAGGAGACAGGTGCTGGAGGACCTCAAGTCCCTGGGGGGAACACCATTTGTGCGTAGAGCACCGAGGGTTCCCCTTAGGCCCTCCCAGTAGGCATATGCAGTAGCTGGGTGAGGAGCTGTATCCTCCTTTTACAGGTGAGAAAATCAAGGCTGACAAAGGTGACTTCTCCAAGTTACACAATACAGAGTAGAAGAGCCAGGAGGGGAAGTCCTCAGTGTCGTACCATCTTGAAGACTGTCTTACCTATGAAATTCCTGGGTACAATATAGTAGCTCTGGGTTTTTCCTGTGCAGAATTCTTTATTTGTCTCCTATCTCTTGATAACAGCACCTACTTCTCTTTGAGGAACAACATTCCCATCCCGTCAGTCACTTCCCCTACCACAGCACTGGGCCCCTGATCCCAGCTGTCAAACCAGAGTACCCTGTTCAGACTCATTTGCTCACAAGAGGGCACTTGACCCAAGCAAGACCAATCACTGTTTTGGAGAATATTGATATGGAAGCTAGGAGATGGCTGCGATTATTGCTGAGATTGTAAATGATAAAAGCCATGTAAATTTCAAGCTTCCAGAGCTATCTTTACAACCGAAGAAAGAGACTTTGCCTGTAAATAAAAACAATGCAGAATGAAACAGAGATAGAGAAATAAGTGATGGAAGACAGGAAGGATGAAGGGATGACAAGAGGGAGGGAAAGAAGGGAGAAAAAGAAAGAATTTTTGGAATCCCCTGGATCTAGCCAAGGCTAAAGGGAACACAAACTACCTTAGACTATCTAGTTAATGGAACATTGCATGCTCTAGGTTTTTAATGAAGTTTACATTCAGTTCCTGTCACTTCACGCCAAAAGGGTTCTTACAAATATTATACTATACAACTGAGAGTCATATATATATATATATATATATGACTGGGCTGGGACCGTGAGCCATGGCCGCTGAGCCTGTGCATCCGTAGCCTTTGCTCCGCAACGGGAGAGGCCACAACAGTGAGAGGCCCGTGTACCGGGAAAAAAAAAAAAAAAGAGTTTAGGCAGAAGTCAGGGGCAGAGACATGGATTTTGAGTCATGTGACTCTTATTTACCTTAAAGCCATAGGCCTAGGGAAAGTATGGGGAGAGATAAGGGAAGAACAGGGGGTTTGAGACAGAGCCCTAGGCATTCCACAACAGAGGATGAACTTTTGAGCCAGATGTCCATGTTCTATGTTACACTTTGTAAATATCATTTTTCTTTTATTATTGTCCATTTTCAGTTAAACGTTGCTTAAATATCCCTCCTAGTCCCAGTTGAGCTGGGCCATTAAATGGGAAACAGTACCCTGTGAGGCCAGCAGGGAGTGGTAGTTGCCATTAGAGAGCAATTGAGAAGGTAAGAGTGATCTGGCAGATTAAGACAGAAGAGGCGTTTTCCAGCTTTCCCTTTACCTCTGGAAATCCTCTCTTTGGGACCAGACTCAAAAGACCTGGATATTATTCTATGAAAGGAGCCCTAAGATTTCCTTTTAGCTATGCTCAAAATAGGTCATGTCTCTTTAATGTCTACCAATGGCTCCCCATTATTCTAAAGTTAAAGCCCCAATTCCTCAACCCGGTTTAAGGCCTTCTCAATCTCACCACTGCCACCTCCTTCACTCTCATCTATGCTACTTTCCTTCTCATACTTTATGCACCAGTTGTACTGCGTTGTTTCCTTGAAGTCTATGCTTTTCTAAGTCTTCTCTGGACTTGGGTTTTTACATGCTCGTCCATGTATCTAGAATGTTCCTCCCATTCCTTCCTTTGCTTGGCTGGTTCTACTTATCCTTTAGGTTTCAGCTTATGCATGACCGCGTCTGCTTAATCAAGGAAGCCTTTGCTGACCCCCTGGGAGAGGGTCCAGTCTACCTGCTGAATACTCCAAGGTACCCTACAGATCTCTATGAAAACGCTCAACATACTTTAACATTAACTGTTTTTTAAATGCTTGTCTTCCCATGATGTTTTAAGACAAACGATGGGTGTGTGTCTGTCTCCGATTTGTGCCCAGGAACCAAGCACAACTTGCTGAAAATAGAAAGTACTCAATGCATATTTTGAATAAACAGACAAACGAATGAATGAACTTCTCACTATGCCTATTGGGCACTGTCCTATGTCCCAGGATCAGACTTCCTTCCTGGCTTAGGTTCAAATGTTAGTTCCCAAAGAGAGGACATGCAATACTATTTCAATTAGATGGGGAGACAGACTCAGGAAAGTTAAGTGACATCTTTAAGGTTATATGGCTGGTAAAGACACACTGGAAAGCATGGTCTGGGCTGGGGGGTAGCTCTGAGAGCAAACTGCTTCCCCCACTGTGCACTCCATGAGTGTTCTCCTCTTCCACTAGAGGGTGTGGTTCCCATTCCCCAGAACCTGGGGCTGCTCTTTCCACTCCCAGGGGCTGCTCAGCAGGCCCTAAGGGCTGGAATACAGCTGCAGGAGGGCTACAAGTTAAACTTCAGGGAAAATTCAGAAAAGGACTTCTGAAATCTTCCATAATTTCCCAAAATCCTTGCCTTTGTTTATTGTCATTTCTTCTCCCTGAGATGCCTTCCCTCTCTTCTCAGACACTGCTTTTTTGTGTCCCTATAGCATCCTCTTCTTATCCTCCTCATCCTACCATCCTTACATGTGGTATTGTATTGGTTACTTTCAGGTTTATCCTGCACGACTGAGAGGTTGACTAAAGGAAGACACATCTTTTTTTTTTTTTTTGGTGGTGCGCAGGCCTCTCACTGTTGTGGCCTCTCCCGTTGTGGAGCACAGGCTCCGGATGCGCAGGCTCAGCGGCCATGGCTCACGGGCCCAGCTGCTCCACGGCATGTGGGATCTTCCCGGACCGGGGCACAAACCCGTGTCCCCTGCATCGACAGGTGGACTCCCAACCACTGCGCCACCAGGGAAGCCCTGCCTAAACTCTTGACTTATATATTCAACTTGTTATCTCCTCAGTTCTCTGCCTGACACCTGCAACCAAATATCTAATAAGCATCCTAAAATTAATGTGGTTAAATAGAAATTCTACCTCTTCCCTATACTGTGTTCTCCCCAATCTTCCCCATCCCTATGATCAGCACTTGTTATGATCAGATACTGTCCTTGTTTATCATCCATTTCCCCCCAAAAGATGTAAGTCCAGAGAGAGCAGGGACCTTGCTTGTTGAATCATTACTCTATGTTCTATGCCCACAACTATAGCTGGTACACAGTAAGAAGCTCATAAATAGTTATACGATAAATGCATGAATCTTCAAATTGGACCTTGATATAGCATACTTCATCTACTAGCCCCTGGTAGCTTCCAAGTGACAGATTTTTGCCATCACTTTGCTATTTTTTTTTTAAATGACTCCCTCACAGCAGCCCATTTGGTTGGGATGACCAATGTGCCTACAGACAGTCATCAGGGGCTCAGTGTCTCTTTTCTTCCAGAGATTAATGTGATTCACATTAATACAAGGCTCATTCTTTATCCCATCCATTTCAACAATGAAGGAAGATGCCACCCTTGTACCCCAAAAACCCTCATTCAATTTGGAGAGACACACACATGCCTAGATGCCCCTTACAGAAGACACAGCGGATTACACAGCCTGATTGAGGTACAAACAAACATATATAAGGTATGAGTGCTAATATAAATTGCATCTTGGGAAGAAGTGGGAATCTAAAGGAGCATGGAATTGAGCTGGGTATAGGGTGGTGGTGAGGGCAGGAAGGATGGTATCGAAAGTGGAGTTACATATTAAACATGTTTATGAAGGATTATCAGGAGCTTTCAAGGACAGTAAGTAAAGGTCTATGCCTAGAGCTCTGAGTACACAAGCTGAGGAAAAGTCAAGACAGTACATAGATAACATAGTGAGCATATACTGTGAACAAAGTCAGGACATGTGGGAATTAATAAATCACAAGAGTCAAGAGCATGAACTTTGCCATCAGAAAATCTGGGTTCCAATTCTGGCCCTATTATTTCCTATACTTGTGACCTTGTGAACATAAATTAATCTCTCTAAACTATATCCAAAATTGATATGGTAGTAGTACCTGTCTCAGAGGACCATGGCAAGAATTAAATAAGATAATAAAGCTTCTGAGACATATAAGTTCTTTTTTTTTAGATATTTTTAATATCATCACTGTCTCAAAAAATTGCTTTTTCCTGCTTTTAAATTTGTTTCATATCCTTAGAAAAGTAGAAAAGTTCAATTTTTTCTGTGGTCTGTTTAATAAGCCATCTTTATTGAAAGTGTAAAATGAAATCGAATACAGATTCATGTAGAAAATACCGTATTTAGTATGCAAGGAGGGAGAGGGAAATGCATTGAAAGGTAAGAGTGGTGAAAAGCTAACAGCAATGAAAATTTTCTGAGTACTTATGACACCTTGAACTATATGCCAAACACAGATAAGTCCTGCTTCTTAGTTGCCCCATATTCTGTATATCAAGAATGAAGCTGAATCAACTCAAATCACAGATACTTTCCCGTAATGTAGAGAAACTATTCCTTCTACTGATAATAGCTAGGGAAAGAGGAAGCCAGAACCACAGAGGTGTTTCCTCAAGCCCAAAGCAAGAAGAAAATCCTGCTCCTTCCAGCATAGGAAGAGAGAGTAGAATTTCTGTTTAAAAGGAAGGAGAAGCAGGCAGATACCATGTCAAAAACCAATACCTCAGGGGCAGGGTATATGAACTGTGCTCTGCTCTCCATTTGAAATTTGAGGACAATGCCGAGAGGCAACCCACAAGGTAGTCCCTTAGCAACATGGGATAAAAATGGTCACAATCATTTTAGGTGGAGGAGAGCCTGGATCAGCATTTCCAAAACTCCCTCAGCTCCAATGTTGTATAAAATCCAGAAGTTTTCCCCTTGGACCATGGCACGTACTGTGGCCAGAGAAAGGAACCCTATAGATGAGGGCTGCAGAAGGGGCTGCTTCCAGAGTTAACTAGGAGCATCATCAGCACCAGTGAAAAGGGATAGAGTTAGCAAGGGGGCAAGAGGACCACCGGACCCTGCTGGAGGACAGTGAATAGACCCATGAGTTCACCAGTCACAAACTTTGACCTCTGTGCCAACGACCAGGAAAAAAGAAAGAAAAAAGAAACAAAACAATAAAAACCAAAACTATTGCCATGAGCCATCAAGATGAGAAGAGACAGAGGGCAGTAAAGGGGCATATATGTGGGGAGCTAGGCCCCCTCCAGCTGCTGCAACAGGTGCCTCAGCCCCAGTCTCCCACACTCAGAGGACATCTTGGACAAGAGCAGAGAGGAGGCTGGATTTAAAAGAGGAGCATTTTCCAAAGAGACCCAATCACCCAAAAGCTGTTATTTAAACTGGAGACAACTGAGATAAGAGTCACTGGAAATTTTGAGCACCCTCCCCCCCCCCGCAACCTTTCTTTCCAGCTTCCTGGTAGCATGGGGCTTTTGAGGAAGATGAAATCAGTTATAAAATAATACTTTTTTATGAGCAATAGTGAGAATAAAATTATGACCCTGGAATACATGCAATTATCACATCTATTCTTACAACAGTTTTGTGAGATGGACACAATTACTACCCCTATGTTACAGATGAGTGAACTGAAGCTTAATGAGGTTAAGTAAGTTGCCCAAAGCCAAGGTCCGGGTCAGAGACATCAAGATGGCGGAGGAGGAGGACACAAGGCTCACTTACCCTCACAAACACATCAAAACAACAACTGCGAATAGAGCAACTCTCCCTGAAATCAACCTTGGAAGTAGCAAGACTGCTCTTCTGCAACCAAAGCTTGGAAGAAAGAGCTACACGGAGTCTGGTAGGAGGAGAGGAAAAGTGATCTGGTTGAATCTGCACCCCTAGCAGGGGACACAGAAGAAACGGGGATAACACTGTCTTGGGGATCTTTCCTGGGGAGTGAGGGATTCGAGCCACACATTAGGCACCCCACCCCTGGGATCTAATACTAATAAGTTAAGTCCCCTTAGCTGATTTGAAAACTGGTGGGGCTTACTGGAGGGCTGTAAGACAGCCCTTGAAGGGTGCAAGCACAGTCTGGCTTACTCCCAGTCACAGCACAGAGGCAACAGACTGAAAACTGCCTGGTCTCTGTCTGGCCTGCCAGGACCACCCCAGCGTGCCCCCAGGCCCCCACTGGGCTCCTGCTCCAGCCGCTCTTGCTCTGACACTGCTCCCCACTAAGGTGGAAGCTGCTATTGCCAGCAAGAGTGTACACACTTGGAAGGAATGAAACCTGCTCAGATCCCAGCCTTGCCTCTGACTAGAGTGAAGGCAGCCATCACCAGCGTGTTCATCAGTGCACACACTTGGGGGGAGCCAAACTAGCTCCAAGGCGAAGACCGCCATCACCAGAGTGTGCAGTCGCTGTGCACACTTTGAGGGGAGTAAAGCCACCAACCCCTCCAGCCCCAACTCAGCCTCTAACCAAGGAATGCACACCAGGGAAAAAGTGAAACCAGCATGGAAGTGCAGCTCCAAACCCTCAGGCCCTAGCCATGTCCAAAAGCAAAGCAGAGACTACCATCACACTCCAGAGAAGTGCATCTCTCACAGGGCTCCTACCCCAGCCCCTTGGGTCATACCCCTGTCCCTGAGAGTGGCAGCCATTGAGCACAAAAGCCCCAGTTCACACCTGGCTCTGGTGCTAGCTCCTCCAATTACAGCCCTACCTCCCACCAAGGCAGCAGCTGCCAGAACATCCCAGGGGAAAACTCAGGCTGTGCTCACTTCGGATTCAGGTCTCCCACCAAAGCCACTGGGCACATGAAGATTGGACAGGGACACTCCCACACAAGGACACCCCTTCAAGACCAGAGAGGTACCTGTTTCACCTCATGAAAATAAGAAATGCAAACAATCATAAGAGAATACTATGAACAGTTATATACCAACAAATTGAACAACCTAGAAGAAATGGGTAAATTACCAGAAATATACAATCTTCCAAGACTGAATCATGAAGAAATAGATAATCTGAACAGACCAATTACAAGTACTGAAATTCAATCAGTAACCAAAAAACTCCCAACAAAGTCCAGGACTAGATGACTTCACAGGGGGACTCTACCAAAGATATAAAGAAGAGTTAACACCTATCCTTCTCAAACTATTACAAAAAATTGAACATGAGGAAACACTCCCAAATTTATTCTGAGGCCACCATTAGCCTGATACCAAAACCAGCCAATATCCCTGATGAATATAGTTGCAAAAAAAATATTAGCAAAATATATTCAGCAATATATGAAAAGGATCATACACCATGATCAAGTGGGATTTATTCCAGGGATGGAATTTGTTGAATATCAACAAATCAGTGTGATACAACACATGAATAAAATGAAGGATAAAAATCACATGACCATCTCAGTAAATGCAGAAAGAGCATTTGACAAAATTCAACACCGATGCATGATAAAAACTCAAAGTTGGTATAGAGGGAACATATCTCAACATAATAAAGACTATTATGACATAATAAAGGTTATTTATGACAAATCCACAGCTAACATCATATTCAATGGTGAAAAGTTGAAAGCTTTTCTAAAATCTAAAATCAGGAACAAGATAAGGATGCCCACTCTCACCACTTATATTTAACATAGTATTGGAAGTCCTAGCCACAGCAACCAGACAAGAAAAAGAAATAGAACGCATCCAAACTGGAAGGGAAAAAGTAAAACTGTCACTATTTGCAGAGGACAAAAGACTATACATAGTAAACCCTAAAGTCTCCACCAAAAAACTAACAGAACTAATAAATGAATTCAGTAAAGTTTCAGGATACAAGATTAATATACAGAAACCTGTTGCTTTTCTATATACTCATAATGAACTATCAGGGAGAGAAAGCAAGAAGACAATCTCACTTACAATTACGTTTTTTACTTTTTCAGTGCATGAGTAAACGTAACCAAGGAGGTGAAAGACCTATACTCTGGAAACTATCACACATTGGTAAAAGGAATGAAGATGATATGAATAAATGGAAAGATACCCTGTGTTCATGGATCATACGAATTAATATTGTTAAAATGTCCTTACTACTCAAAGCAATCTACAGATTTAATGCAGTCCATTTCAAAATGTCTTTAACATTTTTCACAGAACTGGAACAGATAATTCTAAAATTTATATGGAACCACAAAAGGTCCCAAGTAGCCAAAGCAATCTTGAAAAAGAACAAGGCTGGAAGTGCCATGCTCCCTGACTTCAGACTATACCACTAAGCAAAACAGTGAAGACAGTGTGGTACAGGCACAAAAACAGACACAGGGGTCAATGAAAGAGAATAAAGAGTCCAGAAATAAGCCCACAAACCTATGGTCAATCTATGAAAAGGAGACCAAAATATACAATGGGAAAAAGACAGTCTCTTCAATACATGGTGTTGGGAAAACTGGACAGCTACATGTAAAAGAATAAAATCAGAACATTTCTCATACCATATACTATATATATATATATATATATATATTTCAAAGTGGATTAAGGACCTAAAGACCACAAGCCATAAGACTCCTAGAAAAAACATAGGCAGTAGACTCTTTGACCTAAGTCTTAGCAATATTTTTTTGGATCTGTCTCCTCAGGCAAAGGAAACAAAAGCAAAAGTAAACAAGTAGGACCTAATTAAAATATTTAATATCCAAAATATATTAAGAGCTCATATAACTCAACATCAAAAATACAAACAACCTGATTAAAAAATGGGAAGATCTGAATAGACATTTTTCCAAAGAAGATATACAGATGGCCAACAGTCACATGAAAAGATGTTCAAAATCACTAACCATCAGGGAAATGCAAATCAAAACCACAAAGAGATATCACCTCACACCAGTCATAACGTCTATCAAAAAGACAACAAAAAATAAACATTGGCAAGGATGTGCAGAAAAAGGAACTGTGGAAAAGACTATGGAGTTTCCTCAAAAAGCTAAAAATAGAACTACCGTATGATCCAGCAATTCCACTCCTGGGTATACAGTCGAAGAAACTAAAAACACTAATTCAAAAAGATATATGCACCCCAGTGTTCACAGAAGCATTATTTACAATAGCCTAGATATGGTAGCAGCTTAAGTGTCCATCAGCAGATGAATGGATAAAGATGTGATATATATATATGTGTATACACACACACACACACACACACTCTAGAAATATTACTCAGCCATAAAAAAAGAATGAAATTTTGCGATTTGCAACAACATGGATGGACCTGGAGGATATTATGCTTAGAAAAGTAAGTCAGACAGAGAAAAACAAAACCTGTATGTTTTCACTTATATATGGAATCTAAAAACAGACAAATGAATATAACAATACAGAAACAGACTCAGAGAGAGAGAGAACAAATTAGTAGTTACCTGTGAGGAGAGCGATGGGGGAGAGGAAAAACAGTGGAAGTGGAGGAGCTTCAAGATGGTGGAAGAATAAGACGTGGAGATCACCTTCCTCCCCACAAATACATGAGAAATACATCTACATGTGGAACAACTACAAAACACCTACTGAACGCTAGCAGACCTCATACCTCCCCAAAGGCAAGAAACTCCCCACGTACCTGGGTAGGGCAAGAGAAGAAAGAAAAAACAGACAAAAGAATAGGGATGGGACCTGCACCAGTGGGAGGGAGCTGTGAAGGAGGAACGGTTTCCACACATTAGGAAGCCCCTTCGCGGGCGGAGACTGCGGGTGGCAGAGGGGGGAAGCTTCGGAGCCATGGAGGAGAGCGCAGCAACAGGGGTGCGGAGGTCAAAGTGGAGAGATTCCCGCACGGAGGATCTGTGCCGACCAGCCCGAGAGGCTTGTCTGCTCACCGGCCAGGGCGGGTGGGGGCTGGGAGCTGAGGCTCTGGCTTTGGTCGGATCCCAGGGAGAGGACTGGGGTTGGCTGCGTGAACATAGCCTGAAGGGGGCTAGTGCACCACAGCCAGCTGGGAGAGAGTCCGGGAAAAAGTCTGGAGCTGCCGGAGAGGCAAGAGAATTTTTATTGCCTCTTTGTTTCCTGGTGCGCGAGGAGAGGGGATTAAGAGCACCGCCGCTTAAAGGAGCTCTAGAGATGGCCGCGAGCCGCGGCTATCAGGGCGGACCCCAGAGGCGGGCATGAGACGCTAAGGCTGCTGCTGCTGCCACCAAGAAGCCTGTGTGCAAACACAGGTCACTCTCCACACCTCCCCTCCCGGGAGGCTGTGCAGCCCGCCACTGCCTGGGTGCCGTGATCCAGGGATAACTTACCACGGAGAACGCACGGCATGCCTCACGCTGGTGTAACGTCATGCCGGCCTCTGCCGCTGCAGGCTGGCCCCGCATCCATACCCCTCCCTCCCCCCGGCCTGAGCGAACCAGAGCCCCCGAATCAGAGGCTCCTTTAACCCCGTCCTATGTGGGCGGGAACACACGCCCGCAGGGGAACTACATGTAGAGGCGGGGCCAAATCCAAAGCTGAACCCTGGGAACTTCGCGAACAAAGAAGAGAAAGGGAAATTACTCCCAGCAGCCTCAGGAGCAGCAGATTAAATCTCCACAATCAACTTGATGTACCCTGCATCTGTGGAATACCTGAATAGACAACGAATCATCCCAAATTGAGGAGGTGGACTTTGGGAGCAACTATATATATATATTTTTCCCCCTTTTTCTCTTTTTGTGAGTGTGTATGTGTATGCTTCTGTGTGTGATTTTGTCTGTATAGCTTTGCTTTTACCATGGGTCCTGGAGTTCTCTCTGTCCTTTTTTTTTTTCTTAGTACAGTTTTTAACACTTGTTATCATTGGCGGATTTGTTTTTTGGTTTGGTTGCTCTCTGCTTTCTTTTTTTTAACTACTTTAAAAAATTTTTTTAATAATTATTTTTTATTTTAATTATTTTATTTTACTTTATCTTCTTTTTTCTTTCTTTCTCTTTTGCTTCTCCCTGTTATTCTGGGCCGTGTGGATGACAGACTGTTGGTGCTCCAGCCAGGCGTCAGGTCTGTGCCTCAGAGGTGGGAGAGCCAAGTACAAGACTCTCGTCCATAAGAGACCTCCCAGCTCCACATAATATCAAACGGCAAAAATCTCCCAGAGATCTCCATCTCAACGCCAAGACCCAACTCCACTCAACGACCAGCAAGCTGCAGTGCTGGACACCCTATGCCAAACAACTAGCAAGACAGGAACACAACCCCACCCATTAGCAGAGAGGCTGCCTAAAATCATACTAAGTTCACAGACACCCCAAATCACATGACTGGACACAGTCCTGCCCACCAGAAAGAAAAGATCCAGCCTCATCCACCAGAACACAGGAACTACTCCCCGCCACCAGGAAGCCTACAGAACCTACTGAACCAACCTTAGCCACTGGGGGCAGACACCAAAAACAACGGAATCTACAATCTTGCAGCCAGCGAGAAGGAGACCGCAAACACAGTAAGTTAAGCAAAATGAAAAGACAGAGACATACACAGCACATGAAGGAGCAAGACAGAAACCCACCAGACCTAACAAATGAAGAGGAAATTGGCAGTCTACCTGAAAAAGAATTCAGAATAATGATAGTAAAGATGATCCAAAATCTTGGAAATAGAATGGAGAGAATACAAAAAACGTTTAACAAGGACCTAGAAGAACTAAAGAGCAAACAAACAGTGATGAACAACACAATAAATGAAATTAAAAATTCTCTAGGAGGGATCAATAGCCGAATAACTGAGGCAGAAGAACGGATAAGTGAACTGGAAGATAAAATAGTGCAAATAACTACTGCAAAGCAGAATAAAGAACAAAGAATGAAAAGAACTGAGGACAGTCTCAGAGATCTCTGGGACAACATTAAACACACCAACATCCGAATTATAGGGGTCCCAGAAGAAGAAGAGAAAAAGAAAGGGACTGAGAACATTTTGAAGAGATTATAGCTGAAAACTTCCCTAAAATGGGACAGGAAATAGTTAATCAAGTCCAGGAAGCACAGAGAGTCCCATACAAAATAAATCCAAGGAGAAACATGTCAAGACACATATTATTCAAATTATCAAAAATTAAATATAAAGAACAAATATTAAATGCAGCAAGGGAAAAACAACAAATATAACACAAGGGAATCCCCATAAGGTTAACAGCTAATCTTTCAGCAGAAACTGCAAGCCAAAAGGGAGTGGCAGGACATATTTAAAGTGATGAAGGGGAAAAACCTACAACCAAGATTACTGTACCCAGCAAGGATCTCATTCAGATATGACACAGAAATTAAAACGTTTACAGACAAGCAGAAGCTAAGAGAATTCAGCACCACCAAAACAGCCTTACAACAAATGCTAAAGGAACTTCTCCAGGCAGGAAACACAAGAGAAGGAAAAGACTTACAATAACAAACCCAAAACAATTAAAAAAATGGTAATAGGAACATACATATCAATAATTACCTTAAATGTAAATGGATTAAATGCTCCAACCAAAAGATATAGACTGGCTGAATGGATAGAAATATAAGACCCATATATATGCTGGCTACAAGAGACCCACTTCAGACCTAGGGACACATACAGACTGAAAGTGAGGGGATGGAAAAAGATATTCCATGCAAATGGAAATCAAAAGACAGTTGGAGTGGCAAGCCTCATAACAGACAAAATAGACTTTAAAATAAAGACTATTACAAGAGACAAAGAAGGATTATCACTACATAATGACCAAGGGATCAATCCAAGAAGAAATAACAATTGTAAATATTTATGCACCCAACATAGGAGAACCTCAATGCATAAGGCAAATGGTAACAGCCATAAAAGGGGAAATCGACAGTAACACAATCATAGTAGGGGACTTTAACACCCCACTTTCACCAAGGGACAGATCATACAAAATGAAAACAAATAAGGAAACACAAGCTTTAAATGATACATTAAACAAGATGGACTTAATTGATATTTAAAGGATGTTCCATCCGAAAACAACAGAATAGGCATTCTTCTCAAGTGCTCATGGAACATTCTCCAGGACAGATCATATCCTGGGTCACAAATCAAGCCTTGGTAAATTTAAGAAAGTTGAAATCATATCAAGTATCTTGTCCGACCACAACGCTATGAGACTATATATCAACTACAGGAAAAAATCTGTAAAAAATACAAACACATGGAAGCTAAACAATACACTACTTAATTACCAAGAGATCACTGAGGAAATCAAAAAATACCTAGAAACAAATGACAATGAAAACACGACGACCAAAAACCTATGGGATACAGCAAAAGGAGTTCTAACAGTGAAGTTTATAGCAATACAATCCTACCTTAAGAAACAAGAAAAATCTCAAAAAAACAATCGAGCCTTAAACCTAAAGCATTTAGAGAAAGAAGAACAAAACAACACCAAAGTTAGCAGAAGGAAAGAAATCATAAAGATCAGATCAGAAATAAAACAAAAGAAATAAAGGAAACTACAGCAAAGATCAATAAAACTAAAAGCTTGTTCTTTGAGAAGATAAACAAAATTGATAAACCATTAGCCAGACTCATCAAGAAAAAAAGGGAGAAGACTCAAATCAATAGAATTAGAAATGAAAAAGGAGAAGTAACAACTGACACTGCAGAAATACAAAGGATCATGAGAGATTACCACAAGCAACTATATGCCAGTAAAATGGGCAACCTGGAAGAAATGGAAAAATTCTTAGAAATGCACAACCATCTGAGACTGAACCAGGAAGAAATAGAAAATATGAACAGACCAATCACAAGCACTGAAATTGAAACTGTGATTAAAAATCTTCCAACAAACAAAAGCCCAGGACCAGATGGCTTCACAGGTGAATTCTATCAAATATTTAGAGAAGAGCTAACACCTTTCTTTCTCAAACTCTTCCAAAATATAGCAGAGGGAGGAACACTCCCAAACTCATTCTATGAGGCCACCATTACCCTGATACCAAAACCAGACAAAGATGTCACAAAGAAAGAAAACTACAGACCAATATCACTGATGAACATACATGCAAAAATCCTCAACAAAATACTAGCAAATAGAACCAAACAGCACATTAAAAGGATCATACACCATGATCAAGTGGGGTTTACCCCAGGAATGTCAGGATTCTTCAATATATACAATCAATCAATGTGATACACCATATTAACAAATTGAAGGATATAAACCATATGATCATCTAAATAGATGCAGAGAAAGCTTTCGACAAAATTCAACACCCATTTATGATAAAAACCCTCCAGAAAGTAGGCATACACAGAACTTACCTCAACATAATAAAGGTCATATATGACAAACCCACAGCCAACATCGTCCTCAATGGTGAAAAACTGAAACCATCTCCACTAAGATCAGGAACAAGACAAGGTTGCCCACTCTCACCACTATTATTTAACATAGTTTTGTAAGTTTTAGCCACAGCAAACAGAGAGGAAAAAGAAATAAAAGGTATTCTGGTTGGAAAAGAAGAAGTAAAGCTGTCACTGTTTGCAGATGACATGATACTATACATAGAGAATCCTAAAGATGCTACTAGAAAACTACTAGAGCTAATCAATGAATTTGGTAAAGTAGCAGGATACAAAATTAATGCACGGAAATCTCTTGCATTCCTATACACTAATGAGGAAAAATCTGAAAGAGCAATTAAGAAAACACTCCCATTTACCATTGCAACAAAAAGAATAAAATATCTATGAATAAACCTACCTAAGGAGACAAAGACCTGCATGCAGAAAATAATAAGGTACTGATGAAAGAAATTAAACATGATACAAACAGATGGAGAGATATACCATATTCTTGGATTGGAAGAATCAACATTGTGAAAATGACTATACTCCCCAAAGCAATCTAGAGATTCAATGCAATCCCTATCAACCTACCACTGGCATTTTTCACAGAACTAGAACAAAAAAATTCACAATACGTATGGAAACACAAAAGACCCCGAATAGCTAAAGCAATCTTGAGAAAGAAAAACGGAGCTGGAGGAATCAGGCTCCCTGACTTCAGACTATACTACAAAGGTACAATAATAAAGACAGTATTGTACTGGCACAAAAACAGAAAGATAGATCAATGGAACACGATAGAAAGTCCAGAGATTAAGTCCATGTACATATGGTCACCTTATCTTTGATAAAGGAGGCAATAATATACAGTGGAGAAAAGACAGCCTCTTCAATAAGTGGTGCTGGGAAAACTGGACAGCTACATGTAAAAGAAAGAAATTGGAACACTCCCTAACACCATACACAAAAATAAACTCAAAATGGATTAAAGACCTAAATGTAAGGCCAGACACTATCAAACTCTTAGAGGAAAACATAGGCAGAACACTCTATGACGTAAATCACAGCAAGATCCTTTTTGACCCCCCTCCTAGAAAAATGGAAATAAAAACAAACAAATGGGACCTAATGAAACTTAAAAGCTTTTGCACAGCCAAGGAAAACATAAACAAGATGAAAAGACAACCCTCAGAATGGGAGAAAATATTTGCAAAGAAGCAACTGACAAAGGATTAATCTCCACAATTTACAAGCAGCTCATGTAACTCAATATCAAAAAAACAAACAACCCAATCCAAAAATGGGCAGAAGACCTAAATAGACATTTCTCCAAAGAAGATATACAGATTGCCAACAAACACATGAAAGAATGCTCAACATCATTAATCATTAGAGAAATGCAAGTCAAAGCTACAATGAGATATCATCTCCCACCAGTCAGAATGGCCATCATCAAAAATCTACAAACTATAAATGCTGGAGAGGGTGTGGAGAAAAGGGAACCCTCTTGCACTGTTGGTGGGAATGTAAATTGATACAGCCACTATGGAGAACAGTATGGACATTCCTTAAAAAACTAAAAATAGAACTACCATTCGACCCAGCAATCCCACTACTGGGCATATAACCTGAGAAAACCATAATTCAAAAAGAGTCATGTACCAAAATGTTCACTGCAGTTCTATTTACGATAGCCTGGACATGGAAGCAACCTAAGTGTCCATTAACAGATGAATGAAGAAGATGTGGCACATACATACAGTGGAATACTGCTCAGCCATAAAAAGAAACGAAATTGAGTCATTTGTAGTGAGGTAGAAGGACCTAGAGTCTATCATACAGAGTGAAGTAAGTCAGAAAGAGAAAAGCAAACACCGTATGCTAACACATATATATGGAATCTAAAAAACAAACAAAAAAGGTCATGCAGAACCTAGAGGTAAGACGGGATAAAGATGCAGACCTACTAGAGAATGGACTTGAGGATATGGGGAGTGGGAAGGGTAAGATGGAACAAAGTGAGAGAGTGGCATGGACACATATACACTACCAAATGTAAAAGAGATAGCTAGTGGGAAGCAGCCGCATAGCGCAGGGAGATCAGCCCGGTGCTTTGTGACCACATAGAGCGGTGGGATAGGGCGGGTGGGCCGGAGGGAGACACAAGAGGGAAGAGATTAGGGGATATATGTATATGTATTACTGATTCACTTTGTTATAAAGCAGAAACTAACACACCATTGTAAAGCAATTATACTCCAATAAAGATGTTAAAAAAGAAAAAGACAGTGGAAAGGGATTAAGAGGTACAAACTACTAGGTATAAAATAAGTAAGATACAAGGGTGTAATGTACAGCACAGGGAATACACCTAGTATTTTATAATAACTTTAATTATAATGTATAAAAATATCAAATCACTATGCTGTACACCTGAAACTAATATAACATTGTAAATTAGCTATACTTCAATTTTTTAAAGTTATTTTTGATGGATACGCAAAAAAAAAAATTCAACAGCCTAGACTCCATCCCATATCTAATGCCAAAGCCTCCTTTTTAACCACTGTCCCAAACTAAAAATTAAAGTCCAATTCTAGAATTACTGAATATCAGTCTCTGAACTCTGAGCTTCACCTTACAGAAGAGGTGAGAAATAAAAAGTTCTGCAACAGGAAAGGAGATTATTATACTTGAGGTTTACAAGAATCCCTCTCATGGCGATGTATGGAAGATACTGATGGGTAGAAACTGCTGCATGAAATCCAGCTGAGAGGTTTACAAAAATTAGAATGAGAATTAAAATTCAGGCCCATTTGATGTAAAAGTCAGTGAATTTTCTTTTGGCCCAATCTGCCCCACCAAGATAACCTCCAAATTTGGAGACAGAAGGAATTCAAGTATGGTGTTACCATCTATTTACTGATGGGAGTTGTGTCAATATAGAAAGAAAATATTCAAATTGGTTTTGGATATGTGCCATCGCAAAATATTAATATGCTGGAAAATAAATAGGATTCCATAAGTTCCAAGAAACCATTTCCAAACCTCTTGATACTTAAATAGGGTATCATCATTATTATGGTGTATGTCTCCATCAATATTTTCTCAGCATGACTCTTTGTTGGTATTGCCTCGATTACTTTTAAACTTTAAAACATGGGAGTCCTATTAACACAGCTCATGAATTTAATGAAAGTTTTTGTTAAGTTCTTGTAACCACTTTGGAAAGGTAGAAAAATATTTTTAACTGATAGATGACCCGATTTCAGGTAAGTCCTATGAAAGGAGCCTTTGTCATTATTACTGAAGTCAAGACATCTACAACTAGAATTGTAAACAGGAATGCAAAGGATAGTGATAAATTAATCATTTGGTTCAATTCAACCCAATTAAATAAACTGTTATTGAACAACTACTTCATGCAGGGCACTCTGCTAGGTAATGGGATTACAAGAAGGCTTGAAATAAAGTTGCTCTCCCCTAGGACTCAGAAATCTATCTTGCTGCAGAAAGAACATGGCTTTTACAGTCACAATGTCCTGGCTTTGAATCCTGGCTCTGCCTTGCAGTGGTGCATGTCTTGGGGCAAATCACTCAAACTCTCCAAGTCCCTACTTATTCCCCTTTGAAACAGCCAAAGTAATATACTATATCTAACTTGCATAGTTGCTATAAGATTTAGTAACAAAGTAGGTAAATCCCAATGCACATTAGCTATTAGCCTTAGTAGATAAGACTAGCTTTTAAACAGCTATAACAAATGACCCTGTAAAAGAAATTTATATTATAGAGAAGCAGAGTGATAACACTTTTATTCTTTCAGAGTTTTTTTAAGGAGATAATTTTATGAGAAATGAGTAGACAATGAAGTTTTCTTCAGTCATTCAATAAATAGCAGACATCCCAACTGAAAAAGGAAACTAGACATTTATCAAACCAAGCACATTCTCATATGTTGCATTATTTAATCCTAACCACAGCCCCATAAGGATGTACTATTTTGTCTATCTTCCAGATAAGGAAACAGACTCAGAGAGATGAAATTATGTCCAAGATCACAAGCTAGCAAGTAGCAAAACCAGAACACAAACCTCTATGTACCCCGTGCCTTGCACCCCTGGGCCACCTCCCAGCCTATTAGGAGATGCCTATAGGAAGAATTTTGTACAAAGTATTCCATGAATGTTTGCTAATCTGAGTGGAGTTACTATCTGGATGTAAAAGGAATACAGAGAGATATCTCACTAGAAGGTCTGGTGAATTCAGCAGGATTTGGGGATCTTTGGGATAAGGAAAGCAGGGAGTTACAAGGTGTTGAGATGGGCATGAATGGAACCCACCCATCTCCAAGTTCCTTTCAGAGTGTTGATGAAATGATGCTTCTGTAAAGCCTCTTTCAAAGACAAAGAAGAGTAAGATTTTTATTAGTACGCAAGAAACTAGCACACTAGTTTCTTCAAATGTTTCTAGATGGCTGCCATCTAAGCCCTCCCACCATTCTGATTTACCTTTTAACATGCTCTGTCAAGAGTATATTATATCCTTCTTAAAATCATAACTTCTACAGATGAACGCAATGACCCAAGTTGTGGTCAGTTTAAAATGGGGTGAAAAGCACAAAACCTCCTTCACTTTGAACACTATCAAAATTAATGTGGCCTAAGGTGGTATAGGTATTCTGTTGTGCTTTTAGCAGCCATGAACCATTTAAGTGACCCTTAGAGTCTACACAATTTCACCTAAGAAACACGTTTTTAATTGACAAAAAAAAATGCCATCCTGGTATTTCCCGAAGTCTTTAAGAGATATCCAACAAGAAGACTTCGTATTTCAGACTGTAACTAGGGTTAAAGGGGTTTCAGAATCATAGCATTGTTTCCTAAATAGAGTTAACAGCTAAACTATTTGTTTGGTGAGTCAACAGGAACTGAGCAACCACCTGGAGAACAAACCCATCCTTGGTGGCAGCTCTTTTCTTCCCCATTTGCTTTCATTCTGTCTGCATCACAAACTGGGTACAGCTTTTAGGGGCAAGTTCTCTAGGAAAGGTAAGTGATTAAAATAGAAAGGTTTCCCATAAAAAGAAATCTCTGTATTAAAGATCACTTTTTTCCTAAGAAAAATAAATGAATAAATCACTCCATGGATCTGCATTGCTAGTTTAATATTTCTGAATTGAGGCTTTCTGAGGAGACTTTGTCAAGGTTTGTTACAAGGCTTTGACGTATGAGAAAGATACACAGTCTGCCGCGTACTGCCAAAAAAAAAAAAAAAAAAGATACACAGTCTGTGGTTCCTTCTTATGATACCGTCTCAGGAATAGAGAGAAGAAGGTGCCCCTTGGCCCCAGTTGGGGTTTCTGCAGAAACACACTATGAACTAGTATTATGCAGAATATAAGCCTCATGATCTGTAAGGTCAAGGACAAATGAAGCATCTAAATGGTTGTGTAAGAGAATTAATTTCAAATTCTTAATAGGCAGGAATACGAATAGAGGGAAGAATATGGTTATTACGGTAAGGAAAAACACAGAACCAAAAGAGCAGCTTTTCCCTTTACATTCAGAATAAAAAATAATACTAAAAATATTCTTTAACTCGGCCAGTCATGTGCTAATTTCTCCTCAGATCCCATTTTCAAGAATTAAACATTTATTGAGTACCTACTCATGGCCAGGAAATAAATAAGTATTGAGAATCCAAAGAAAAATAGGACAAGTTTCCTGACCTCTTGTAACTCTCATTTCAGAGTGGTATAAAATGACAAATTAGGGGCTTCCCTGGTGGCGCAGTGGTTGAGAGTCCGCCTACCGATGCAGGAGACACGGGTTCGTGTCCTGGTCCGGGAAGATCCCACATGTCGCGGAGCGGCTGGGCCCGTGAGCCATGGCCGCTGAGCCTGCGCGTCCGGAGCCTGTGCTCCGCAACGGGAGAGGCCACGACAGTGAGGAGCCCGCGTACCACAAAAAAATTTTAAAAAATAAAATGACAAATTATAACACAGCATATTTGCCAATAGGTTTGCCTGGTCCCAAAGGCTCTTTCCATGAAAAACCTGTGTAGTTTGTCTTCAGGATGCTCTGCTTTTCCCTTTATGTAATATCTTCCTCTTCTCAACCATCATCTTACCACAGACTCCCAGAGCTCATAATTGGTATCATGGGGGAATTTGACCACCCCATGATGAGCAGATATCAAATCTGCAGTCACAATTCCTAGGCTCTCATCCTGGGTTTATGATTAATAAGCTATGTGATTCTGGGCAAGTCATTTCTTCTCTCTAGACCTTAAATTCCTCACTTGTGTAAAAGAGAGAGGGTCTGAAGCATCTTCAAGGCCCTTCCAGGTGTGACATTCCATGGTATGCTCTACACCTGCCAGAAGCATTAGAAGAGAAACAGCAATGTTTGACCAAAAAGCAGCAACTCTCTAATAATGAAATTTCAGATACTATGCTACCTCTTGGGGAAATAGAGCAGCTTGAGGCTGAGGGTACCAGGTCTATCTGATCCCAATCAATTCAACAGGCATATGAAGAGAGTATACTATGGGCCAGGTGAAGGAAATAGCTTCTGACTTCAAGAAGCTTTGATTTCGGTAGCAGAAGTAGACTTGTAAACAGTGTAGAAGATTAAGAACTCAGAGTGGAAAGCACAAGACATTGGGTAAAGCCAGAATACCTGAAACAATCTAGAGTTTCAGGAAAGGCCTCCCAAAGTCCATGACAATTAAGCTGAAGCAAGAAGGACAAGGAACAAAGTTCTTATAGGAGGGAAAGGGTGGGTGGGACTGTCTTCCAGGCAGAAGAAGCAGGAGGTTGAAAGGCTTAGAAGTTCAAATGAGCAGGATGTCTTCAGAAACTTCGAGGTGCTCAGCGTGGTTAGAGCCCAAGGTTCACACCGCAAAGAAGCAGTGCCTAAGTTGAATATGGAAAAGCGGGCAGGAGCCTGAAACTGGGGGCCTTGGGTTTCACACTAAGGAGCTTAGACATTATTCTGCGGGTCTCAAGGGAGTTGAAAAGGTTTAAGCAGAGATGGGTGATCCATAAGGAGCTCCTCCCTCATCCACATCTTGGACCAGGTTTTCTGTCTCAGATAAACCTATAATTTGGGATCCATCTGCCTGCCTTTTCCAGTCTTCTTGAAACTCTACCAAGCTGCGCCTTCCACCACCATACCCCTAAGATTCCCTGCTATGAAGACCCCAGGAGAACCCATTCTGTACGAGCTAAGCATATCTGCATGGGCTGCTTCCCAAGCAAGACAGCCAAAAGCTGAGCACAAGCTCCGAACAAACTCGGCAGCTCCTGAATTATTCAGGGCACTATTAAAATGAGACTCACAACTCACAGGGCAAATTAATTTTAATCTTTAAACAGGCAACATTTTAAACTGTTCATTTCCTTGAAATGTATCCATCCTGGCATTTTTATCATCAGAAGAGTAAGTAAAGCTCACGTCAGAAAGAAAAGAAGAGCTGGCATGCCCTAGATTGGGATTCCCTAATGTCCAGGAAGGAGCCCTCCAGAGTGACCAGTCACATCTAGTCTCAAAGGGTATGTATCTTGAAAATCCAGCATCAGTCTAAGAAATTCAGTTCTAGAAAATTCACTATCCCTCTGCTTTTGCTAGAATAGCGTGTGGTCAGTAGCCTGAAATTCCAATACCTTCAGCCAGAGTTCTTTTAACTCTGCAGTTGATTTCCACACAAAAGTAAGAGGAAAGCTGAGTCAATGTCGTACGATATTGAGACCTAAGAACATCCCCCTGAACTATGATCTTCTCTCCAGGACAAGGACTGTGTGTTGCCATCCTTTGTTAGGTTCCCAGCACCTAACACACAGTTGTGCAAGTAAGATGTACTCTACTGAACTGAAAATTCACATGGAAAACCCTTTTCAAACACAGGATGTCTTTTATGTTTTTCCATTTCTTCTGAGCTATCTCTGCTCTCTAGGACTAGGAGTTTAAGTGTCCTCGGGATGCAGTGGCCCCAGAAACAAAATGAAACACCATCGCTGCTACCTAAACTTTGCCTAAAAATGACCATATTCTGATTCTCTTGTCCTTCAGACATTCAAGATCAGTGTGACTGCCACACACGTGTAAACTGAAATGAGGAGGCCATGTTAGGGGGAGGGCAAGACTGATACCCCAGCTTTCTCCCTCCCAATCCAGGACTTCTACCATTACACTCCATGGTCTAATGGAATCAGGACGTTTCTCAGACACTCAACTGACTTCCTCCCCTACTCTTTCCCTTCCTGACTGCTGGGAATCACAGAATGAAATGTGAACCAAAAATTTAAAAATTAAAAAAAAAAGAACAAAGAGCGTTGCAAACCACCTAGTCTTACAAGGGTTTAGTCTCAACCCACCGAAGTTGCCCACCTACACTGCACCCTGAGAGGAATTCAGGATGAAAATCAGCATGAGGCACTCTGTGTTTTGGGTAAACAATCCCCTAGATAGTTAGAGTATATCTCAGGAACAATTTCAATGACCCCAGATTCTTGCATCTTCTCACATATAGAAAAGCACTAAAATCACTAACTTGAGGTACCTGTTCTTTGTGCTCAGCAGTAATCTTTTGCCAAGATGTATGCTTGACTACACATATTTCCCACCCCAAAAAATTATGTATATACTGGTTCCTCCCCTGCCTCTTCAGAGCAGTTCCTCAGAGGTGGCTCCAGCCTAGTCCCCAGTAGACCTTGAATAAAACTTAAACTCACAGCTCTCATGTTGTGTGTTTTTCTTTAAAGACAGAAGAAAATAAGTGAATGTTTTTGAGACCTCCTCACTACAAGTCCAATTTATATACAATATATATAAACTATATACAATATATATTATATACAATTTATATATAATATAACATTATTTACCTTTTCAATAAGTCTTTGAGGAAGAATATTTTTTAATTGGCATATAATAGACATATAACACTACTAGTTTTAGGTATACAATATAAAGATGATACATGTTTATATTGTGAAATGATCACAATTAGTTAATATCCATCAACACAGATAGTTGTTTTTTTTTTTTCTGGTGGTGAGAACTTTTAAGACCTACTCTCTGATCAATCTTCAAATATACAATACAGTACTGTTAAGTACAGTTGCCATGCTGTATGTTACATCCCTAGGACTTATCTTCTAAGTGGAAGTTTGTACCTTTTGACTATCTTCCTCCATTTTGCCTATTCCTTAACCCCTGCCTCAAGCAACCACTAATTTGTTCTCTGTATCTATGAGTTTGTGGAGGTCTTTTGTTTTGTTTTGTTTTGTTTTAGATTCTACATAAAAGCAAGATCATTGAGTATTTGCCTTTCTCTCTGACTCATTTCATTTAACACAATGCCAGGAAGAATTTTTTTTTTTTTTTTTTTTTTTGCTGTATGCGGGCCTCTCACTGCTGTGGCCTCCCCCGTTGCAGAGCACAGGCTCCAGACGTGCAGGCTCAGTGGCCATGGCTCATGGGCCTAGCCGCTCCGCGGCATGTGGGATCTTCCCGGACCGGGGCACGAACCCGTGTCCCCTGCATTGGCAGGTGGACTCTCAACCACTGCGCCACCAGGGAAGCCCAGGAAGAATTTTTTTATACCTATGTTGTATCTGAGAAAAACTGAGGCCCAACAGGATTAATTAGTAAACTTAAGGTCACACAGAAAACCAGTGGTAATACTGAGATTTCAATCCATGTCTGTCTGACTCCAAAGTTCTTGTTCTTCCTACTCTACTGAGGAGGTTTTGGGTGGGTTGGGGTGACCTTTCTGGACAAGCAGGGAGTCCTTCTTTTCACAGCCCCTACTCAGGCTCGCAGCCTATGTGAGCAACGTTTCTTGACACTGGTGTCCCCTCACCCCTAGGCAGTCAGGATTTTTCATGCCCTGCCCATCTGTGTCTCATCACAATTTCTCAGATTCACCAATGCCCCGCCCATGGCACCACAGGAATGATAGTCACTAGCATTTTGGAAAAGGCTTCAGTGTCCAGAAAGGCAGCTCTATTCAGTTCTTTTCCACCCACTCTCAGCTATACCCTCATTTCCAGACCACTGACACTGTCTTAACTAAGGGCCTCATGAGCTCTTCTACTCGACAGCTTCCTAATTGGTCTCTCTGCCTCCTGTCTTTCCCTCTTCCAAGCTGTACTCTACACTGATTTCAAAGATGTGGTTCCAAAATATAAATATGCTTATAAACTCTCTTCTACTTGATCACGTGCAAATCTTAAGCAGGGTATATAGGCCCTCTGTGTTCTGGCCTCTGACTCTTCTCTTGTCCCTTGCTAATCTCCCTATACCCATTCCTTTTGTTTTATTATAACTTTATTGAAGTATTACTGAAGAACAAAAAACTGCACATATTTAAAGAGTGGAATTTAATGTTTTGACATATGCACGCACCCATAAACAGCACCACAATCAACACCACCCTCAAAAGCTTCCTTTGAAATCCATCCTTCATCGGACCTCATTCCCAGTTAATCTCAACTCAGTTTTCTGTTACTATAGATTAATTTATATTTTCTAGAGTTTTATTTGAATAGAGTCATATAGTATGTATTCTTCTGGATAAAACTTTCTTCATTCAGCATAATTATTTTGAAATTTGTAGGTGTGGTTGCTTGTATCAATAGTTTATCTCTGAATTAATACATAGCATTCTGTTGTATGGATATACTATAATTTGTTTATCCATTCACGTATTGATGGACATTTGTGTTATTTCCAATTTTGGCTACAAAAAAAGATGCTATGAACATTTGTGTGCAAATATTTGTGAGGATCAATGCTTTCACCTCTCTTGGGCAATGACTGGGTTGTATGGTAGGTATATGTTTAAATTGTTAAGAAACTATCACACTGTTTTACAAAGTGGTTGTGCTGTTTTACATTTCCAGTACCACATGATGAGAGGTCCAGCTTAATCAACACTTTGTATGGTCAATTTTTAAATTTTTGTCATTCTAATACTTGTATATTACTATATCATTGTGGTATTAATTACCATTTTCCTAATAATTAATAGTATACAGTTATTTCCTTTGTGCTTATTTCCTACATTTATATATATCTGTGAAGTGTATATTCAAATCTTTTGCTTACTTTGTTGGGCCATGTGTCTTATTATTGAACAGAGGAAATTCTTTACCTAACACAGACACACGTTTTTTGCAAATATTTTCTCCCAGATTTTTCATTTTCTTTATACTGCATTTTGCTTTTTTTTTGTTTTGTATTTTTTTAACATCTTTATTGGAGTATAATTACTTTACAATGGTGTGTTAGTTTCTGCTTTATAACAAAGTGAATCCGTTATACATATACATATACATATGTCCTGATATCTCTTCTCGCTTGCATCTCCCTCCCTTTCACCCTCCCTATCCCACCACCTAGGTGGTCACAAAGCACAGAGCTGATCTCCCTGTGCTATGCAGCTGTTTCCCACTAGCTATCTATTCTAGATTTGGTAGTGTATATATGTCCATGCCACTCTCTCACTTTGTCCCAGCTTACACTTCCCCCTCCCCATATCCTCAGGTCCATTCTATAGTAGGTCTGCATCTTTATTCCCATCTTGCCCCTAGGTTCTTCATGACTTTTTCTTTTTTTCAGATTCCACATATATGTGTTAACTACGGTATTTGTTTTTCTCCTTCTGAGTTACTTCACTTTGTATGACAGTCTTTAGGTCCATCCACCTCACTACAAATAACTCAGTTTCGTTCCTTTATAGGGCTGAGTAATATTCTGTCATATATATGTGCCACATCTTCTTCATCCATTCATCTGTTGATGGACACTTCAGTTGCTTCCATGTCCTGGCTATTGTACATAGAGCTGCAATGAACATTTTGGTACATGACTCTTTTTGAATTAGGTTTTCTCAGGGTATATGCCCAGTAGTGGGATTGCTGGGTCGAATGGTAGTTCTATTTTTAGTTTTTTA
Source organism: Phocoena phocoena (assembly GCF_963924675.1). Classification (NCBI taxonomy): domain Eukaryota; kingdom Metazoa; phylum Chordata; class Mammalia; order Artiodactyla; family Phocoenidae; genus Phocoena; species Phocoena phocoena. The sequence continues at coordinate 50,397,957 of NC_089226.1, read as the reverse complement.
AGGAATGTCCATACTGTTCTCCATAGTGGCTGTATCAATTTACATTCCCACCAACAGTGCAAGAGTGTTCCCTTTTCTCCACACCGTCTCCAGCATTTATTGTTTGCAGATTTTTGATGATGGCCATTGTGACCAGTGTGAGATGATATCTCATTGTAGTTTTGATATCCATTTCTCTAATGATTAATGATGTTGAGCATTCTTTCATGTGTTTGCTGGCAATCTGTATAACTTCTTTGGAGAAATGTCTATTTAGGTCTTCTGCCCATTTTTGGACTGGGTTGTTTGTTTTTTTAATGTTGAGCTGCATGAGCTGCTTGTAAATTTTGGAGATTAATCCTTTGTCAGTTGCTTCATTTGCAAATATTTTTTTCCCATTCTGAGGACTGTCTTTTTGTCTTGTTTATCATTTCCTTTGCTGTGCAAAAGCTTTTAAGTTTCATTAGGTCCCATTTCTTTATTTTTGTTTTTATTTCCATTTCTCTAGGAGGTGGGGCAAAAAGAAACTTGCTATGATTTATGTCATAGAGTGTTCTGCCTATGTTTTCCTCTAAGAGTTTGATAGTGTCTGGCCTTACATTTCGGTCTTTAATCCATTTTGAATTTATTTTTGTGTATGGTGTTAGGGAGTGTTCTAATTTCATTCTTTTATATATTGCTGTCCAGTTTTCCCAGCACCACTTATTGAAGAGGCTGTCTTTTCTCCACTGTATATTTTTGCCTCCTTTATCAAAGATAAGGTGACCATATGTGCATTGGTTTATCTCTGGGCTTTCTATCCTGTTCCATTGATCTATATTTGTTCTTTGTATTTAATGTTTGATAGTTTGATTAATATGTGTCTTGGCGTGTTCTCCTTGGATTTATCCTGTATGGGACTCTCTGTGCATCCTGAACTTGATTAACTATTTCCTTTCCCAAATTAGGGAAGTTTTCAACTATAATCTGTTCAAATATTTTCTCAGTCCCTTTCTTTTGCTCTTCTTCTTCTGGGACCCCTATAATTCGAATGTTGGTGCGTTTAATGTTGTCCCAGAGGTCTCTGAGACTGTCCTCAGTTCTTTTCATTCTTTGTTCTTTATTCTGCTCTGCAGTAGTTATTTCCACTATTTTATCTTCCAGGTCACTTACCCGTTCTTCTGCCTGTTATTCAGCTATTGATCCCTTCTAAAGATTTTTAATTTCATTTATTGTGTTGCTCATCACTGTCTCTTTGCTCTTTAGTTCTTCTAGGTCCTTGTTAAACGTTTTTTTGTATTCTCTCCATTCTATTTCCAAGATTTTGGATCATCTTTACTATCATTATTCTGAGTTCTTTTTCAAGTAGACTGCCTATTTCTTCTTCATTTGTTAGGTCTGGTGGGTTTTTACCTTGCTCCTTCATCTGCTGTGTGTTTCTCTGTCTTCTCATTTTGCTTAACTTACTGTGTTTGGGGTCTCCTTCTTGCCAGCTGCACGTTCGTAGTTCCCGTTGTTTTTGGTGTCTGTCCCTAGTAGCTAAGGTTGGTTCAGTGGGTTGTGTAGGCTTCCTGGTGGAGGGGACTAGTGCCTGTGTTCTGGTGGATGAGGCTGGATCTTGTCTTTCTGTTGGGCAGGTCCATGTCTGGTGGTGTGTTTTGGGGTGTCTGTAACCTTATTATGATTTTAGGCAGCCTCTCTGCTAATGGGTGGGGTTGTGTTCCTGTCTTGCTAGTTGTTTGGCATAGGGTGTCCAGCACTGTAGCTTGGTCATTGAGTGAAGCTGGGTCTTGGCATTGAGCTGGAGATCTCTGGGAGATTTTCGCCGTTTGATATTACGTGGTGCTGGGAGGTCTCTTGTGGACCAGTGTCCTGAGCTTGGCTCTCCCACCTCAGTGGCACAGCCCTGACCCCTGGCTGGAGCACCAAGATCCTGTCCTCCACACAGCTCAGAATTAAAGGGAGGAAAAAAAGAAAGAAAGAAGGAAGAAGATAAAATAAAATGAAATAAAATAAAGTACGATAAAATAAAGTTATTAAAATAAAAAATAAAAATTAAGAAAAAAATTTTTAAATAATAAAAAAAAAATTTTTTAAAAGGACAGACAGAACCCCAGGACAAATGGTAAAAGCAAAGCTATAGAGACAAAATCACACACAGAAGCATACACATACACACTCACAAAAAGAGAAAAGGGGAGGAAAAAAAAAAATATATATATATATATATATATCGTTGCTCCCAAAGTCCACCTCCTCAATTTGGGATGATTCGTTGTCTATTCAGATATTCCACAGATGCAGGGTACATTAAGTTGATTGTGGAGATTTAATCCGCTGCTCCTGAGGCTGCTGGGAGAGATTTTCCTTTCTCTTCTTTGTTCGCACAGCTCCTGGGGTTCAGCTTTGGATTTGGCCCCGCCTCTGCCTGTAGGTCACCTGAGGGCATCTGTTCTTCGCTCAGACAGGACTGGGTTAAAGGAGCCGCTGCTTCGGGGGTCTGGCTCACTCAGGCCGGGGAGCGGGAGGGGTAAGGAGCGCAGGGCGAGCCTGCGGCGTCAGAGGCCGGCGTGACGTTGCACCAGGCTGAGGCGCGCCGTGCGTTTTCCCGGGGAAGTTGTCCCTGGATCACGGGACCCTGGCAGTGGTGGGATGCACAGGCTCCCGGGAGGGGAGGTGTGGATAGTGACCTGTGCTGGCACACAGGCTTCTTGGTGGCGGCAGCAGCAGCCTTAGCGTCTCATGCCTGTCTCTGGAGCTCCTTTAAGCGGCGCTCTTAATCCCTTCTCCTCGCGCACCAGGAAACATAGAGGCAATAAAAATTCTCTTGCCTCTCCGGCAGCTCCAGACTTTTTCCCGGACTCTCTGCCGGCTAGCCGTGGCACACTAGCCACCTTCAGGCTGTGTTCACGCAGCCCACCCCAATCGTCTCCCTGGGATCTGACCCCCGAAGCCCAAGCCTCAGCTCCCAGCCCCCGCTCGCCCTGGCGGGTGAGCAGACAAGCCTCTCACACTGGTGAGTGCTGGTCGGCAGCGATCCTCTGTGCGGGAATCTCTCCGCTTTGCCCTCCGCACCCCTGTTGCTGTGCTCTCCTTTGCAGCTCCAAAGCTTCACCCCTCCAACACCCGCAGTCTCCGCCCGCGAAGGGGCTTTTTAGTTGTAGAAACCTTTCCTCCTTCACAGCTCCCTCCCACTGGTGCAGGTCCCGTCCCTATGCTTATGTCTGTTTTTTCTTTTTTCTTTTGCCCTATCCAGGTACGTAGGGAGTTTCTTGCCTTTTTGGGGGTCTGAGGTCTTCTGCCAGCGTTCAGTGGGTGTTCTGTAGGAGTTGTTCCACATGTAGATGTATTTCTGATGTATTTGTGGGGAGGAAGGTGATCTCTGCATCTTACTCTTCCACCATCTTGAAGCTCTCTATCCCTATCCCCATTCTTAATCCCGGTGTTCCAACAATATCAAAATACTGCCATTTCCCATTCTGCAGCCTACCTGTGAGTTTTACACATATTGCAATACACACACACAGACACAAATACACACCTCTCCAACTAGTAAACTTCTAATTATTCATCAAAGCCTAGATTAAATGTAGCTCTTTCATGAAGCTTCCCATAATCATTGCAGAAGTTTATCACTCATCTCTGGGCACCCACTGTCATCTGTACATCCTTAAATTATAAGACCTATCCCATGTCAATCTGTCATTTTAGAACTCTTTTCCTTGTTAGATTTGTGTGTGTGTGTGTGTGTGTGGTTTGTTTGGTATTTTTTGTTTGTTCTTTTTTTAGATTGTGTTTAAGGAAATAGGAACTGTCTCATTTATCTTCGAATCCCAGTTTGAACGTACCAAACACTCAAACATTTTAGGAATGAATGGGTTTAATCAATGGATAGTTTAATAATTAATACAACAAGGAATAGGACCAGGGTAGCTGAGTTCTACCCTTAGTTCTCTTAATAACTTGCTGTGTCATCAGTCTTCCAATATTTTCATTTTCCAACTAAACCATTTTCTGTATGAAAAAAACATGCTAACCAGCTAATACTCATAGTTTTTACCATGTGGTAGTTTTATCTATTAATAAATGGGCATTCTGATTTATACATCAATCTTCTATGAATGTGGTTAGCATAAGCCAATCCTCATGATGCAAACTCCAGCTTCCTTGGGAAAACTATCTTTGGGATCAAAGCAAATGAAGAACCAGCTTATAGGACTGTGTTAAACTGGCCGGTCCAATTCTATCTTTATGGAATTGCACTTTAATTGAAATTTAAATTGTTGTCAGATCTTAACCACTGAGTCTCTAAAGCTTGTTAATTATAAAGTAGAGGACTAGATTAGATCCTGAATCACAAAACTCAAATGCCTGCTGTTAGCTCAAATGAACAAACTCAGCTGGGTGTTAGACCAAAAGAAGCTTGGTTGCATCTATGACTATCACAATCACGATTTCTTCCTAGTTGCATTGTCCATTAAAACATAAGATACCAAACCAAGCACAGCCATTGACCTCGTATAGCCATCAGTCACCTGGTACAGAGGTCTTGTTACCCTTACGACCATAATATGCTTTAAGACTATAATGCTGTGGCCGCCATTTCTATGACCTACATTCTTCATTTATTTCTGTGATAGTTAAGTATTGCATTTCCAGAACTTACGCATCTTCTAACTGGAATTTTGTACTCTGACAACATCTCCCCATTTCACCCAGCCCCCAGCCCCAGAGTTCATTCTACTTTCTGTTTCTGCAAGTTCAGCTTTTTTAGATTCTACATATAAGTGACACTACACAATATTTGTCTCTGTCTGACTTATTTCACTTAGTGTAGTGCCCTCAAGGTCCATCCGTGATGGACATGTTAGCTCATGCTACGGTGCCAATCACATTACAATATATAATTGTATCAAATCAACATATTGTATACATTAGATGTAGACAGTGTCTTATGTCAATTATATCTCAGTAAATCTGGGAAAATAATTTAAATTTTTTTAATAAAAAAATGAAAATAATAAGTATTACAGGCATTGAAGTAAGTGCTAATGATACTGGTATCAATAATCCTGACCCGGCCATCAACAGACACCAAGGTCTGCTGGAAGAGATGAACTTTTAATTAATTAAAGACATTAAGTGCTGTCAAAGAGGGTTACAAGGAGCAGTGGGAACACAAGAAGAGGTATTGTCTATGCACGAGAGAGTGGCCCCAGGAAGGTCAGAAAGGCTTCACAGAGGAGGTGACATGTGAGCTGAATCCAGGAATAGAAAGAGTTTTTCAGGCAAGGAAGGGCATTCCATGCAAGGTGAACAGCATGGGCAAAAGCACTAAAAAGTGAAAGAGCTCAGAGTGGAAGGGGGGAGGATATAAACACTCAGTTATCTCCTTAGTCCAGAAAATGCAGGAGTTGAGGAAGCAGAAAAGAAAGGAAAAGTACTCTGGTTCCGCTGAGGCTTGTCCCCTGACTCTTAAAAGACAGTAACCCCCCACCACAAGCACCACCATTCTTCATCTGCACTCTTGGTCCAGGTTTTCCAAAGAAGTAAGATGCCTCTCATTACCAAATACAGGGCATTCTTGTGCTGCTGCTTCCTCTCCCATGGGGAGATGTTCAGCCCAGCAAGCAAGACCCTCTTCCTCAGAAGCCCTAGCCGCCCAGAGGGGCTCTTCACTGAAAGCCGTTTGATCGATGCTTATTCTTTGTAGCAATAGATAGACACTGAACAGTTGGTTTAACATTTTCCTTAAATAACTACTTACTATATAGGTTGTTAAACTTTTTATTAACGCTTCGTGTAACCTTCTTCTACACCCTCAAGTGGAAAACTGTAAGTAGGGAGAAGAAAAGGGAATTAACAGTAAGATCCACAGCTTCCATAGCACACACAGTGTTCTGGATATGACTGTGCATCACAAATGTTAATTCACTTAATCCTCACTACAGCCCAACGAGGCAAGTCCTACTATTAACTTATTTTACAGCTGAAGCAACTGAGGCTCAGAGAGCTTTCTTCTCATCTATCAGTACTTGCTGGTAAGTGATGAGAACTGACTTTTGAACTCAGGCAGGAGACTGCAGGCTTTGCTCTTTAAAGTTGTGATATACTGCCTTGGGATCAAATAGATACAATTGTTTCTGCCCAATGCTTTGGATAAAGTGTATCATTTAATCCTCATGACAGTCTATATTACGAATTAAAAACTGAGGCTTACATTTGCAGCAACATGAATGCACCTAGAGATTATGTTATTAAGTAAGTCAGAAAAAGACAAATACCATATGATATCACTTTATGTGGAATCTAAAATATGATCCAAATAAACTTATTTACAAAACAGAAACAGACTCACAGATGTAGGAACACTTATGGTTACCAAATGGAAAAGGGGGAATAAATTAGGAGCTTAGGATTAGCAGATACAAACTACTATGCATAAAATAGATAAACAACAGGTGCTCTTGTATAGCACAGGGAACTATATTCAATATCTTGTAATAAACCATAATGGAAAAGAATATGAAAAATAATTATATATATATGTATATACACACACATATATAAAATCTGAATCACTTTGCTGTATACCAGAAACACAACACTGTAAATCAACTATACTTCAATTAAAAATTTAAACTTTTTTTTTAAAAGCTGAGGCTTAGAAAGCATAACTGGCCCAAAGTTGAATAGCTAGTAAATGAAAAAGGTGGCATTTGATTTCCAGTCTACCTAAATTGAAACTCCTGCCACCGTGTCCGTCCCTGTAAGGGCTAGGGGTTTTCACAGAAGGAAGAGAACAGGTTAGCAAAGCAGAAGACCTGACTTCCCCAGATGACATTATCGGCATTTTAATTCCAATATCTGGTAGAATTGAAAATACCTGAAACTGAGACTTCATTAAACAGGAGTTTTGCCCAGATCACTGGCCGTCAAGCAGCGCTCCTTGAAGCCCCAGGGGCTTCTTCAGTGGGGAAGTCCGAGTACTTCACATAATCCCCCGTATTAGTCAGCTTTTGTTGCACTGACATGCAGCTCTCAAACTCTGGGCCTCACAACAACAAAGGTTCATCTCTCACTCACCTTGCATGTGGTCTGGACTATGACACTGCCAGCAATTATATCACCCCTAGAATTATAAATTCAATCTCCTACTCACCTACTATGAACTCCTATCACTCTCCCAGATCATATGCTCTAGCATCCCCGTATCAATTATTATTCAACCTCATTGAGATCACCAATCCACTGACCCTCCACCTCTGATCTAATTGCCATTTTTCTATCACATAGACCCCAGCTGAGATCCATGGCCCATGGTTATTATCAAGGTCCTATTAGTATCCCTCACTCCTTTGTCTACATCTACCCTCAACTGTGCTCATCCCAACCCCTAATGAACCTAACCTTCTGCCTTCTCACTCATTTCCTCATTCACACAGCTGAGTTTACTGAAGGACATCATATAATTAGAAAAATTGCTTTCACCCTATATTCATGATCAACAACCCCGAACTCAACACTGCCTGTCAGTGAATGTTACTGCATTCTTCTAAGAAGCTCAGCCTCCCACTCTACACAAAGTTCTCCAGTTTCCTCAAAGATCCTGTACTTCACCCATATTCACAGTAGTGGGTCTTACTTTGTATTTTATGTGGGAAGAAAAAGAGAAGCCACCTGACAGTAGCTCCCACACGTTCAAATCTACCAGAACACCTAATCTGCAGCCATTTCTCCTTCCCTCCTGTTATAACCATGAAACATCCCTTCTACTAACGATGGTCACTGTCTCTACCCTTCACATATGCTCTGGATTTCACTCTCTCTTATGTCCCCAGTTATCCTTTTCTCCCTTGCATCTTTTGTCTCTCTTTCTCTAATTGATTTTTACATCATCATTAAAACTGTTATCACATCTCCTATATTTTATTTTTATTTTATTTTTTATTTTATTTTTTTCGGTATGCAGGCCTCTCACTGTTGTGGCCTCTCCCGTTGCGGAGCACAGGCTCCGAACGTGCAGGCTCAGCGGCCATGGCTCACGGGCCCAGCTGCTCCGCAGCATGCGGGATCTTCCCGGACCGGAGCACAAACCCGTGTCCCCTGCATCGGCAGGCGGACTCTCAACCACTGCGCCACCAGGGAAGCCCCATCGCCTATATTTAGCTAGTTTCTAAATCCCTCTCTAGCTACTGTCCCATTTTTCTGCATAGCAAAACTCAAAAAAATTTACAATGATATATGCCACACTTAAATAAGAAGACGTGAACAAAGCACCTTTAACCATGTCTGATCTATGCCAGATGCTCAATAAATGGTAGAACTGGTAATAAAACAGTAACAAAGATAATGACTGCAACTGACACAGAAATCTTCTCATATGGGAGCACAGCCCTTAGCATTGTAAGTGGATTATCTCTGTTTGCTCTTACAAAAACCTGTGAAATAGGTATTAATTTTTTCCCAATTTTATAGATTATGTATCTGAAGCTTAGAAAGGTTCATTGGCCCAAGGTGACAGAGCTAGTAGCAGAGATGACTAGGATTTCCTTCCAAATCCGTCTGACTACATAAACAAAAATTATCACCCTGTAAATCACCCTCATCTTCTGTTTCTCTAGCACTCTCTATATACCTCTCCCTCCTAAGAACAGAGACAATTTTTTTTTTTACCAAGAGCAGAGGGATGACAGTCAGGATGTACCTGTGTGAAGCTGAGTCATGCAGGCATCCCCTCCAGATCCCTCAGAGTGTCCGTCCACGAGCACATCCACTAGGAAAATGCCGAGGAAAGCGTTTGGTCAGGAGGAACACCAGGTTTAACTCATAAGCAATGATGGAGGAAACACCTGTGGATAATGAAGATGTTAGAAGAGTTTCTAAATGCAGAGAATTGAAGTTTGGGGAGGAAGCAAGCTTTGTGAGTCTGGGTTGGGGAGAGACAGCATAGGAGTGGACCCATGATGATAATACCAAACATGCACTAAAGATGGGTGCACCTTTTGGGTGGGGATGAAGTGTTAGCTACAATGGGAACGGTGGACCCCAAGTTTATGAAAGGACTTTAGACCATTAGCTATCTGTACCCAGCTAATTATGACCCTGGTTCAGGGTTTTTTGTTTCGTTTTGTTTTTGTGGTATGCGGGCCTCTCACTGCTGTGGTCTCTCCCATTGCTGAGCACAGGCTCCGGATGCGCAGGCTCAGCGGCCATGGCTCACGGGCCCAGCTGCTCCGCAGCATGCGGGATCCTCCCGGACCAGGGCACGAACCCGTGTCCCCTGCATTGGCAGGCGGACTCTCAACCACTGTGCCACTAGGGAAGCCCCAGTTCAGTGTTTTAAACAGCTCTCTTGAGTTCATTTAGGTAAAGCCCCTAGCATAGCCCCTGATAATTGTAGGAGATCAGCAATGGTGGCTATTACTGTTATTGTTCAGGATCTTCACGTGGTGTTTACTGAATAAATGCTGATTCCTCTTTTCACAGTAAATTTTTTAAATTGCATACTAGTAGAATTCCTCATGCATCAGAGATGAGTAAAAATAGCTAATACTTTTTAAGCACTCACTTTGCCAGGCTGTTAAATTAACTCATTTAACCTTCTCAATAATTCCTTAAATAACATGCTATCATTATTTCAATTTTACAGAGAAGCTAAGAAGCTTGTATAAGGTCACAGAGTGAGTAGATGTTAGAGACAGAATTGAACCTATTTCCTTAACTACCATCCCATAATGATGAATATAGGTATTATACAATCCATTTGTCTGATGCATATAAGAATACTGTGCTAGAAACACAAAGTGTGTATAGATAGATATAGATATATACATAACAATAACAAAAGATCTTGTGTCTATTCCCAACAAAAAATAATTTTTGGTTAACGTGCAAAAAAAGAAAGAAAGAAAACAAACAAAAACCTGCATTAAATCCAGCTCAACACAGAGGGAAGGAACTGTGAGAAGCAGAAAGTATTCAGTGGATGAGGTGATAACCTTCTCTACATATTAGACCTGGCAGAGTTGGAATGTCCTCAAAGATGTTCTCAATCAATAAGGAAATGTCAAGACCAGAGGGAAAAGCTGATTGTGAATGGATGCATCAGAAGTGCTTACAATTAGGTAACAAAAAGCCAAGTGGGAAACATTGGAGGTTAGGACACATTGATTGCGAAATTAGTGGCAATATGAAATGTGTAGCCTTGAATGCCTCAAAGGCCAAACCAAAAATCTGAGGAAAGTATGGGAGACTAAGTAAAACTAGAGAAGGACAGAGGAAAAATAAATTTTAAAGGTGGGGGGAGGGTTGTGTAACCCGGCACTTAATTTTTATATCCACCCTTTGAGACACATGTAATATTCCCATTTTACATGAGAACATTGAGCCTTACAGAAGCAAAGTGAATTTTCCAGGGTTATTCAACTATTATGTGAATTTCAAGCACAAATACTAAAAAATCTGAATTGTGCTATCTTGACTTACGAATCTTTTCATTCCTAGGGATTGCCTCTGAAGCAAGAACTGGAATGGTATGGAGAGCATGTCCAACAGGTTTAGCTTGGAGAAACAAAGGCTGTGGAATCTTAAGCTTTTTCTTTCCTGCCATCCAAATGGGATTCCTCATGCTTCAGAATCACCACTGGATTTTGAAAGCACCAGTTGTGGGACAATCAGCCTGTTACAGCCTTGTATTCGTTACTTGTAGATCCTTGTCATGTTCCTTGTTTTCTTTTTTCCATTTTTATATTTTTCATTGCACCAAGTACAAGGTGAGCTAGTGCCTGATAGAATATGAACACAGGGACACGCGAACACACACACACACACACACACACACACACACACACTCCTTTCCTTATTAATTTAGCAAAGGATGCTGAAGGGAGGCTGCAGAGTAGCAGGAGTTAGAGCTTGCCTCACCACAGCTTTTCTCCCGAGGGCTTACGGTCACAGCTTATATTATTCACGCAAAGTAGCATCTTTCTCCAACCAATAAGCTTCATTTTATGCTATACCATATCATTTTGTTTTGTTTTTGTTTTTGTTTCTTGCGGTACGCGGGCCTCTCACTGTTGTGGCCTCTTCCGTTGCAGAGCAACAGGCTCCGGACGCGCAGGCTCAGCGGCCATGACTCACGGGCCCAGCTGCTCCGCGGCACGTGGGATCTTCCCGGACCGGGGCACGAACCCGTGTCCCCTGCATCGGCAGGCGGACTCTTAACCACTGCGCCACCAGGGAAGCCCTATACCACATCATTTTATACTTGGAGTTTATATCACTATTCTGGAAGAGCTTAATCCCTTTAAGGGGATATTTACAGATATTGGGAATATTACAACTCTCTACCTATCCTTAACAATTCCAAAATTTTAGGATCTGTTCCTTGCAATATCCCATTCCTAGTACCAAATGATTTTTCAGCTAGAGTTCTTTGGGTTGAAAGCAATAGAAAGTTCAACTCAAAAAGACTTAAGCAATAAGGAAAATTTATCATCTCATGGAACCATTAATGTAAATCCTAGGTAAGGTGACTCCAGGAGTGGTTAATTCAGTTACTGAACATTATTAAGGACCCAGGTTCTTTCCATCCTCAACGTGTCAGCTTTATTCTCAAAGAAGCTCCTCTAATGATTGAAAAATGCTACTGAATTTTCCAGCTTCCCAAATAAGCATGATTACATCCCTCTTGTGTGCTCTTTTTAAAGGGAAGAAAATCTTTCCCAGAAACCCCTCATTAGATACTCTGTTTTACCTAAGTGGCTTGGATTGGCTCACATGCAATTTGAAAAATGTAAGCTCAGTGAGGGGTGTTGTTTGTCTTATTTACCTCTGTATCTTCAGAACTCAGAACAATATTTGATACATGGTTTATTTAAACATCCTATAGAAACCTATTTCATTTTGGAATATAATAATAACAAAACAATAATAAAGTAGTAGCATAGCAGTCTATTGAGACTATAGACTCTAGAGCCAGATGACCTGGGATACATTTTTCTCTCTTTTTGGATCTCAAATGAACAAAACTGGATTCATCATATTCCTACACTCATGACACACTCTTATTGCTCCAATGTATACCTTGTTTATTCACTTATTTTCTAATAATATCATAGAAACTGATGAACTCACTTCTCAAAACAAAAGTTAGGATCTTGACAACAGCCTACATCTAACTTTGACCACCATTCACATTCTCTACCTGCCCCACCCAAGATGACTGTCATAATTCATTGTGTCTCAATATTCCTTTGATTTTCTTTTTTTTTAAGTTTATTACAACTGTATGTATTTCTAAATATATTTTATTTAATTGTTTTCAAATTTACAAAAAGATAATCAACTTATAAGTAATATTTTGGGATTCACTATTTTACTTAATCTTAAATTTGCTAATATTCACCCATCTTTTTATGTCACTCTAGTTCATTCCCTTTGACTGCTCTATAATAGTCCATTCAGGGAACAGACCACCATAAATTCTCCTACTTTCCTGTTGATGATCACTTGAGCCATTTGATTTTTGCTATTATGAAAAAAGCTGCTGTAAACATTCTTGCAGAGCTACTGTTATATACATGCAAGAGTTTCCCTTAGGTGTTTACATGTCAACATGGATTTGCTGGATCATAAGGTACACGAATATTTAAATCAAGTAGATAAAACAAAACTGTTTTCCAACATGGTTGACCCAATTTACATATATAATAGCAGCATCTAAGAGAGCTTGTGGCTCCACATCCTGTCCAATATGTGCGATTGTCGTTTCCCTGATTCCATTTTTTTCTGCTGAGTTATTTGTGCTTTCCTTATTGATTTATAGAAGATTGCATGCACACACGCACACACACACACACACACACACATATATTCTTGATACAACCCCTTTTTTGTCTGTCCCCTGTATCTGGGACAAGTAATTTAATCTACCTGTGCCTTTGTTTTTCACTCTACAAAATAAGGGGAAATAATATTAACTGTGATGGTTAATTTTATGAGTCAACTTGACTGGGCTTAGGGATACCCAGAAAGCTAGTAAACACTATATCTGGGTGTGTCTGTGAGGGTGTATCTGGAGGAGATTAGCATTTGAATCAGTGGACTAAGTAAAGAAAATCATCCTCACCAATGTGGGTTGGCATCATTCAATCCATCAAGGGCCTCAATAAAACAAAATGTGGAGGAAGCGTGAATTTGCTCTCTGCTTGAGATGGGACATTCATCTTCTCCTGCCCTTGGACATTAGCACTCCTGGTTTTCAGAGCTTCAAATTCAGACCAGGACCTATACCATTGGCTCCCCTGGTTCCCAGGCCTTCAGGTTTGGACTAGAATTGCACCACTGGCTTTCCTGGGCCTTGGCTTATAGATAACAGATCATGGGACTTCTCAGCCTCCATAACCACATGAGCCAATTCCTCATAATAAATCTCTTTCTATACATCCCTATCTATCTATCTATCTATCCTATTCGTTCTATTTCTCTTGAGAACCCTGACTAATACACTACATAGTAAGACGGTTTTGAGGAATATTACTGATATTAGTTAATATATATATAGATAATAGTTGATAGTTGTGGCGAGCAGGGGCTACTCTTTGTTGCGGTGCGCAGGCTTCTCATTGTGGTGGCTTCTCTTGTTGCGGAGCACGGGCTCTAGGTGCACAGGCTTCAGTAATTGTGGCACATGGGCTCAGTAGTTGTGGCACATGGGCTCAGGAGTTGTGGTGCACAGGCTCAGTAGTTGTGGTACACGGGCTCAGTAGTTGTGGCACATGGGCTATTGCTCCACGGCATGTGGGATCTTCCCTGACCAGGGATCAAACCCATGTCCCCTGCACTGGCAAGTGGATTCTTAACCACTGCACCACCAGGGCAGTCCATGTTAGCTTTTTTTATTACATGGAACTTGCTACATGCCAGGCACTATAATACCCCATCTAATTTAATCTCACGAAATCCTATGAGGTATCAATGTTATTATTCTCACTTTACAAATAAGCAAGTTGAAGCTTAGAAAGATTAAATAATTTGACCAGGATTATACAGCTAAGATATGATAGGGCTAGATTGTATACCCAAACTGTCTGAAACAGAGTCTCCATTCTTAACCCCTCTACCATACTGCCTCTTTTTATATCATGAAATTGAAAAACTCTTGTGAAATTCTGCAACAAGGCAAGACAATGGAAAATAACACTTTGACTGCTATGCTCATTACGTATATGGAAAATATAGTTTCTACCTTACAAAGTAATTACTAGAACTCAGACTGATCAATATATATATGTATGCATAATAACTAGCACAAAATAGCTGGTTCATAAATGCTAGTTGTGATTATTATTATCTCATAATATCTCACAAATTCAGTGTCACAGATCTTCTCATTTTATAAACAGGAAAAGTAAAGCTCTAAATTAAAAGGGTAAGTTGCCCAAGGTTACATGTTGCAGAGTAGTTACAGACCATTAGCCTATCTAATTGTAAAGCCTGTGTACCTCTGAAAAAATGCTGTATTTTACTATCAAAAAGTCTGAATTTCTCCAGTTCAAAGGATAAGAATTATATAGCACAGATCCAGAAATGTAAATATGGACAGCTGTTATTATTAAGAAATGACCTAACAGGAAAAGATGCTCAACATCACAAATTATTAGAGAAATATAAATCAAAACTACAATGAGGTATCATTTCATACCAGTTAGAATACCCATCATTAAAAAGTCTACAAACAATAAATTGTAGAGAGGGTGTGGAAAAAAGGGAACCCTCCTACACTGTTGGTGGGGATGTAAACTCGTGCAGTTACTATGGAGAACAGTATGGGGGTTCCTTAAAAAACTAAAAATAAAGCTACCATATGATCCAGCTATCCCCCTCCTGGGCATATATCCAGAAAAGATGAAAACTCTAATTCAAAAAGTTACAGGCACCTCAATGTTCATAGCAACTCTATTTACAATAGCCAAGACATGGAAGCAACCTAAATGCTTGTCGCCAGATGAATGTATAAAGAAGATGTGGTACAATATACAATGGAATACTACTTAGCAATAAAAAAGAATGAAACAATGCCATTTACAGCAACTTGGATGGACCTAGAGATTATCATACTAAGTGAAGTACGTCAGACAGAGAAAAGTGAATATCATATGGTATCCCTTATATGTGGAATCTAAAAAATGATACAAATGAACTTATTTACAAAACAGAAATAGACTCACAGACATAGAAAATAAACTAATGGTTACCAAAGGGGCAAGGGCCAGGGGATAAATTAGGAGTTTGGGATTAATAGATACACACTACTATATATAAAATAGATAAACAACAAGGATCTACCGTATAGCACAGGGAACTATACTCAGTATCTTGTAATAACCGACAATGGAAAAGAATCTGAAAAAGAATATATATGTGAAAAAGAGTACATATATGTATAACTGAATCACTTTGCTGTACAACAGAAAGTAAACACAACATTGCAAATCAACTATACTTCAATAAAATTTTTTAAAAAGAAGACTGTAGGGCTTCCCTGGTGGCGCAGTGGTTGAGAGTCCGCCTGTCGTTGCAGTGGAGGCGGGTTTGTGCCCCGGTCCGGGAAGATCCCACATGCCGCGGAGCGGCTGGGCCTGTGAGCCATGGCCACTGAGCCTGCGCGTCCGGAGCCTGTGCTCCGCAACGGGAGAGGCCACAGCAGTGAGAGGCCCGTGTACCGCCAAAAAAAAAGAAGACTATATAGATAGATAACTGAATCACTTTGCTGTACACCTGAAACTAACACAACATTGTCAATCAACTATACATCAATTTAAAATAAAAACGAAATGGCCTAACAATAATAGAAAAGAATTAGTTCAAATTTCAGGCCAATCAATCTATTGATACTTAGAACACTTAACTATAAATTTTTACTCTTATTTCAGAATCAGATCACTGTTTCATGATGCAAAAGAGAAAGACAATATATATTCAGGGCACTTCAATAAATATATACACACTATAGTGATTATGATAAATATCAAGAGTGGGAAATATGGTGTTAAAATATCAAATCCCATTACATAACATTAATGTTTTAAATGATCTACTTCATCTTCTTTACCTCTACCTACTCAAAGAACATAATAATCATCTCCAAATACTTGAAAGTCTTTTGATGAAAGATGAATTAGATTTGTCCCGTGTGGGTAAGACTAGCGGCAGACTATATAGTGAGAGAATAATTTTCTTAACAACAATAAGAAGCTAACATTTATTAAGCTTTTATTACCCAGCAGGCACTGTACTAAGTACTTTATGTGAACCATCTCATTTAATCCTGACAAGGCAAGTGTAGGGCGCATTCTGCGGCTGAGGAAACAGAGGCTTAGAGAAGTTAAATAATTGGTTAAATAGTTTATGACTGATGAGCAGTGGATGCTAACCTAGGATTGCTGGAGTCCAAAATGCATATTCTCTACCACAATAATATATGCTTAATAGGAAGAAAAGGTTTGAAACAGAACTTTCCAAATACAGTAGGATCCCTATCACTGGAGATATAAAAGAAAGGGCTGAGAAAACTCTCGACCGGTATCTTACTGAAAAGATTCATGTGTTTATTCATTCAATTGATGTTTATTAAGTGCCTACTAAGTAGAAGCCATACTGTTTTACGAGTTAAGGATTAAATGAAAAGCAAGATTGTTTCAGGAAAGCAGATTTAAGTCTGAGGTAGAAAACTGAAGTGAATAATTTTTTAGATTCTCCAGCCACCCAATTCTGTAACTCTTTATTTCCCTTGTTCAGCAGTTCCTAAAGCAATTAAAACAGAAGGAATTTGTTCCTTCAGCCACTTGATTTTCCTCTCTCCCAATATCTTTATTTCTTTTCCTATTCAACATGCTGATTTGAATTAGCTTCGATGCCACTCAGAATTGAGGCATGAAATACAGGCGTTCCTACCGAGCTCTTTACAACTGATGCTGAAATCGCAAACTGTGATATAGTGTGAACTGCCCGTCTCCCAAGTATATCGTATGCTCTCACTACCATTTCATGGGCAAAAAAGATTGTCTATCTTTCTGCTTGAAATCATCATTTCATTCCCTGTCTTCAGCTGGATAACTTACCTATTTTAATAACAAAAGATATAGGTATCACTTTTGTTGGTTCTATCTACCAAATGTGAGGAGACATTTCATCCAGTAATTATGGAAGGGAGTAAGACAAGTACCAACTCAAAATACAGTACTTCTCTTTTTCTTTTAATTGTGGTAAGAACACTTAACATGAGATCTACCTGTGTAACAAAATTTTAAGTGCACAATACAGTATTGTTAACTATTTTATAGGTAGATCTTTAGAACTTATTCACCCTGCATAACTGAAAGATTATACCATTTGAACAATAGCTCCCCATTTCTCCCACCCTCCCTTGACCCTAGCAACCATCATCCTACTTTCTGCTTCTATGAGTTTGACAATTTTAGATAACTCTTGTAAGTTAGGAACATGCAGTATTTGTCCTTCTGTGACTGGTTTATTTCATTTAGTGTAATGCACTACAACTTCATCCATGTCATTGCATATTGCAAGATTTCCTTCTTTTGTATGTAAGTTATGTAATTAGAAAACATTTATCTAGATAGTCTGATTTTGTGATGAAGTTTTTATCAACTTTTTCAAAATTGTAATCTGTTGTTAGTCTTTTTCTCACTTCTAAGTAAATATTGGTTTCCATGTCTTAAAAAAAAAAAGACAAGCACCAACCTTCAGTACCCGATTCTTTCATAAGACTCTGTTGAATTATTCAATTATATACTGTGGGAAGATTTTTATAACTAAAATGGTTTTGAAAAAAAATTCACGGTCATTTCACATTATCAGCCTCTGGCAAGGTTACATCCACAAAGGAGGTTGATTCCACAGTCATCACATTCCATTTATTCTGTGCATTTGATTGGAAAACGGCAACTGATTATTATGAGGTTGGACAGTAAGCATGACAATCCCATTTGGGTTTTTTGTTTGTTTGTTTTTAAAGGGCTTCAAATGCTTGGCTTTTTCTTTATTTTATTTATTTATTTATTTATTTTTGGCTGTGTTGGGTCTTCGTTTCTGTGCGAGGGCTTTCTCTAATTGTGGCAAGCAGGGGCCACTCTTCACTGCAGTGTGCGGGCCTCTCACTATCGCGGCCTCTCTTGTTGCGGAGCACAGGCTCCAGACGCGCAGGCTCAGTAGTTGTGGCTCACGGGCCTAGTTGCTCCGCGGCATGTGGGATCTCCTAGACCAGGGCTCGAACCCACGTCCCCTGCATTAGCAGGCAGATTCTCAACCACTGCACCACCAGGGAAGCTCCCATTTGTGTTTTTGAAGACAGGTAGGTGTAGGTCACTCAAACAATAGAAAAGCAAGACAATAATTTGTGTAGCAATGAAAAAGGTTTAAACTTTCAATGATTCCTGTATTCCCTAAAGTGCCATTGCATCAGACTGGTCCATAGAGCTTTGAAAATGACCTACACTGAAGGGTCACCTATGGACTTTCTAATTCAGGAGACGTAGAGTGAGCCCAGAAATCAGAATTGTATTTGAAGCCTTCAGATCATTCTGATGTGCGCCCCCACTTGAGAACCACTGATTTGCCTGTTAAAGTCCAAAGTTTTGGGGCATGGTTACTAGAGTCATGATGACTGGCTCCTGCTTAGCCCCATCTCCAAACTGCCTCAACACTTAAGCCTAAGAAATACTGAGCTTGGGGTTTCTCGGAGACAGTGTGCATTTTCTCATAATGTTCTTTTTCCTAGAATAAATGTTTCCCTTTGTACACTTGGAGCATTCTATTCCTATTTCAAGACCCAGCCGAAGAATCATCAACTTTCTTACACTTTCCTAGTGACCCCGAAGGAAAATTAATCACACCCTGTTCTAAGTCCCAGCCTAACTTATTGTCACTTAAGTGACAATACTTAACAGTATTGTCGCTATTTGTCTCGATTTATGTCTTGCCTACTAAGCTGTGAGCTCCTAGAAGGCCTATAACCTTTCATCTTTTTAACCATAGTGTTTAAAACAGTGGTCTGTCAATGGCAGGTGTTAAATCAATATTGATTGAATAAAAAAAAAATCAGTGAATGAATGGTATCACCAATTATCCAATATTTCAGTGCAAAAACTTAAATCTTAAACTCTTCTCTGTTTTCAGTAGCCATAGTCACAGATTTCACTGCTATAATATTTATTCTAAACATGGTTTACTCCTCTTCTTCTCCACTGCAAACGTATAAATTTTCTTCTATGGACTAGTGCCACTTTAATGCTCTTCTATGGTACCCCACAGTCTTCAGCAAAAAGTCTTAACACCCTGCCATGCCATACAAGGCCATTTCTGCTCTATGTCTACTTACCTCTAAGCCTCAGTTTCTACCATTTCCACAAACAGAGCCTATAGTCCACTTACATGGAACTATATACTCAGGCCTCCAAAATGGGTCACTAATCTCTCTCTTACCTCTGTACTTTTATATATACTTCTTCCCTTCTTCGAAACTGTTCCTTCTTCTTTGATTCTACCCACCATAAAAAAAAATTCAGCTCAACTGTTCACATTCCCTGAAAGGCTCAGCTAATCATCTCCCTCTTAGATTGGGCTAGATGCACAGTCCTACTCAGGCTTCCCATAATTCCCAGTGCAGGCTTTTAGGCTCAAGTCATTACAATCGCTGACTTCTCTGTCTTTCCCAGCAGGCTAAGAAATTTTCTAAGAAAGAGACTTAGGCACCTAATGCCAGCTTATTCCATGTCTAGAATGTAACTCAAAACTTAACTCACATCAATTTGTTTTAAATGTATTTAGTTTCAAGCCTGTAAATATAGTTTTTCTTAAACTAATACCATGTGGAAAACATTGTCATGAGATGCTTACATTGTAATCAGAGAAGTTTGAGAATTAAACACTAAGAACCATTTTATCAAGAAGATGTCTTCTGAGGGACTTGCACAGAATGAAAGGCCTTTCATAGTCTAAGCACAGAGCTCCAAACACAGGAACCGCCACAGGAGAGACACAAGCGATCCAAAGATGCCTGAGACATGACTCTTGCCCTCAAGGGTTTAGCAAGCTGAACTTAATAGTTCACTAAGAAACAAAATCATCAGTGTTGATCAATATTCTTCAGACATAAATGTGTGACAAGAAGCCATTTTTGTGCTGAGCCATAGAAATTTAAACAAACTTATGTTTTCTCCTTGTTTTTTCTTTTTGTGATTGTGAATCCTGCTTGACTAAAAAGATGCTCTGTCAGATTCTTTACCTCACTCATTAATTCATTCATTTAATAAATAGTTCCTGACCATGTCCCACATCAGACACTTTGCCAAGCACAGATGGTACCAAAAAAACAAGATAAATACTTTTCCTTAGAGGCATTTTTAATGAAAACAGATAAATACATACACATAGTCAACCTAAAAACAAAGCAAACTTAACTATGAATGGGGATCATGAAAGGCTTCTCAGGGAAGGTAACATTTAACTTGAGTCTTCAGGAAGGAGTTGAAATTTGCCAGAAATTTTATTAGAGTCAATGATAGAATTGAATATGGAATTTGTTTTTACTGTGCATTCTAACTAATAAAAGCCTCTAGCCATGCACACACGATTAACAATCTATAAAGGTGACAACTTTCCTAGAGACAGGTGTTCTGCCATTTTCCTGACTGGAATCCCTTAGATTATTTTCCCAGGCACTTGAATTAAAAAAAAAAAAAAGATTTTCCCAATATAGGTCCTCAGGAGTGCTAGGGGCCAAATTACTCATTTATTTATGTTTTACACCTGTTGACTAAATGATTTTCAACAAACCTTTGTATAAGTATATGGGTGGAAAACACTTGAGAAACTATAATATTTTTTAATGCCGTAAAAACTTTGATTTGAGAATAAACTTACTGTCTCCAGAGTTTGCAAACATGGGCATTTCAGTCCCTTCCAAGCATTAAAAAGTGAGGATTCACAGAGAAGAAAAAGTCTCACAATATTTTCAAAAAGTAGAAGATATTTCAGTGAACAGTCAGTGGATGTATTTCAAATTCCTAGCTGGAACAAGTGAAAAGGAAGACATTCAATATACCAATTTTTAAATTTTTTCTTCTTAAATTTGATTTTTCTAATCATAAATGAATAGAGTCACATTGTGGAAAACTGGGAAAATACAGAATGAAATAATAATGATCCTGATTGCTGTCATTTGTTGCACACTTTCTCTGCGCCCACGATTGTGCTTCACATATGTTAGGTCACATCATCCTCACCACAACTCTGTGAGGTAAGTATTATAATCATCTTTGTTTTACAATAAAGGAAGAGGCTGAAAGAGACCCTAGAGATACCAGGAGGGGTAGCACCAGATGACAATCTTACGATGTCTGATTCCAAAGCCCTCACGCTTAATCATCTTCCACAAGGCCACCACCACCCCATCTAGTTGCATATTTTCCTTTCTCTTAATTAATTTATTAACCCATTTACATAATATTTTACTACATATTTATACCAATCATAAGTTGCTGATGAAAGAGCTTTTGCACCATAGCTTTGTCGAAGAGACTTCTTCTAAGCATATTCATACACCATTTTGCCCTGGACAGAATTATCATAAGATTCTTACAGACTGTAACTATAGCCCTAAACCGTACTGATTTGGGTTTGCCATACACCACCCAGGACTTCAGATAAAACTCTAACCACTATTCATCTAAACATTGAGTCATTCCACTGAACCCTTCTAGTACCTCAGATATAACCACAACTATAACGTTCAGTCATGTAAAAATTGGACTTGACTGTAAAACATAACAGTGCTGTCAGGAGAAGCCAGAAACACAACAAGCACAGGAACAAATATTGAGGCTATATTTTTGTAGTAGGCTACTTGTTCTCCTTGGAGATTCTCCAACACCTTTACAGAAGTTCTTTAACTCCATTTAGAGGAACTGCCTTTCCAAAGGAAGAGGTAACTGGCATACTACTATTATGTTAAACATCTATTCCCACAGCAAAATTTGTGCTTCATTAGGGTACTGTCCTATGAAGTCCTATGTCCACTGTCTATGTGGCCATCAAGTCCTCACTTGTTTACTATAAACAAATTTTACTTTTATATATCGGGTAATTGGTCAAGACTTTCAATATGAAGCTACTATATGCTACTCTGAAGAATTACTCAGAATAAACACTGATTCACTTTTTACATGCACCATCTGAGCAACATTTTCTACAATAAAGCTTTTGAAATTAGAAAAGGTGATCAGAGATCTATCATTAAACTTAGCCAAAGTTATAAATGATATTCTCCTAGTGCTCAAGCCTGAGAAGGCAGGTCTAAAACTCTTTAGCCCAAGTAGAAATAATTAAAAGGCTTTCACTTTCCATTAGCTAGCCACGGTGGTATTTGTGTCATTTCCAATACTTCATGTTGAATTTAGATAAACACAATTGGTCAGGTAGAACAATTCATTTCTAAACTGAAGGTTATGACCCCATACCTCTCCAAGGTAGACAAAAGTGAATCTGGGACATGTTTTATTTCATGGACTCTGGTATTTGGGGATCCATGGCTTCAAAATATTCAGGCTTTTATTCTTTATATATTCTACAGTTGTCAAGTGTGGCTTCTCTTGAGTCTTAAATACCTCTGCATAGCCGCTGTCATGTAAGATGACACAACCACTGATGATTTGACAAAGGAGCAAGCAAATCAGACCCTGGCTTGACTCTGAACTGCTGTGACTGAGATAAAGATGTCACCTAGAGATCAGGACAGTGTTGTAGACCTGGAATGAGAATGATTTTGTGATTGACCCTCTAGCCTAGTCAGAGGATGGCCAAATGATAGAGGTCTGAGAACCTATACGACAAACCCCATCAGTCATGCAAGACTGAGAACCAGAAAAACTGCACCCATCAATTATTCAACTATACTTTACTCAGAACCTTATGTCACCTAGATTGACTCTACCTTAAAATTCAACAAATCCAAAGACTTCAGAAGTGTCCCCCACTTCTGATGTTCTGGCCTAAGAATTTCCAATCCCAGCATATAAGCGATGAAAAGCATGTATTCATTTCTCCTAACAAGATGCTATGGAAGAATTGTATTTAAGAGTACAAGATGTATTTAAGAATTGTTCTCCCTTGCTTCAGTAAGTCAATGAAACTCAGTCTGTATATATTGTAACAGATATTTTTAACTGAGAATGGAGCTTTCTACACCGCAAATAGGCAAAAGAGGATGGAATCTAGTGGACAAGTGTTCGATCTGTTGATCTAAATGTAGAATCACTTCTTCACAGGTAAAAGGAAGGAAAGCAGAATATATTGATATATGGTATAGATACACTGCCAGGTCATTTCCATGATCTGGCCTCAAGAAGACTGGCAGATGCCCCAGGTTAGACAGGCCTTCTCATTCCTGCACTGACATAACACTGATTAAGCTGGGCTCAGACTCACATAGTACGAAATCAATCCAAAATGATAGACATGTATGGTCATGTGGATTGTAGATGGGGGAAAGAGCGGCCTATATTTAACCTTGATGCTTTAAGCAAGCTATCTTGTTTTCAAAACAACAGGAGAAAAGTAAATTACAGACATACATTTCCCTGTTTAGATGCAAAATCACTAACTTAACAAGGTGATTCTAGAATTTGTCTGATAGGATATGTAAGTGAGAATAACCCCAAAACTTTTTGATATAGATTTGTAATGAGTAATCAACACATAGGCCCTTTTTTAAAGATAGCCTAAAAAAACACATATCATTTACATTACAAAGGAGTCATCATAAATAAATGAAGAAATCAAAGACTATTCAATACATAGTACCAAGACAATCACTTTAAAGCCTAATAAAGTTAGATCTTGATCTACTACCATACACCAACATAAATTCTTGGTGGATTAAAAAGCCAAATGGAAAATGAGAAATCATTTACAATTTTAAAACATATAGTTTTAAATATATCTGATCTTATGTTGAAAAGAACATCGAAGCATAAAACAAAAGAAAAAAATCTCAGTGTTAACAATACATTAACCACATAGAAATTTTCAGACTTTGAACATCACAGGTTGTAACAAACTAAAATAAGTGGTAAATAATACACTCAGGAAAAATATTTGAAATATATACTATAAACAAGTATTTATAATCTTATTATATAAAAGTTCATACAAATTAATATAAAGAAAATTAAAACTCTAATAGAGTTATAAACACAGTATATAGAAAAACAATTCACACAAAATTAAAATTTTAAAGGGAATAAAACCAATAACCAAATAAGAATATGTCATCATTACTAGTCATTATGAAAATGCAAGTTAATTTTAAAATTGGCACTCTCTAAAAAGCATTTTAACTGATAATGCTCCAGATGGTGGTGAAGCAAACTTTTAGATCTATCACTGGCAGGCCTATTACCAAAAGCTTTATGGAAATAGTCTACCAGTGCTAAGAATCACAGTAAGTCTTCCATACATTACAATTCAAAAATTCCCTTTATAGCACTCTACCCTCAAGGAATTTAAAGCCCATTTATAAACAGTATTCAGCACAGCATTATTTAAAAGAGCAAAAATCTAGAAACAACTTTAATATCCAGTCATAGGAGAATAGCTACACTAGTTATAGAAGGTTGAACACATATCATTTGTGGATAACCAACATTTTTTAACAACTTCCTAAATTTTGGCAATTTTTTACATTAGAAATCCTGCCTCCTGATGTAGAAGTAAGAAAACTAACATCCCTAGACTCCCTGTAATAGAATGCAGGCACGTGATTGCGCACTCTTGTAAGACGACGTAAGAAATGAGCAACAAGAAGAGGCTGCAGTACATGGGAAATCAATCCCTTAGCAAACTCAGTTACAGAGCTACTCAATTCTCCAGTGGTGGCAGTGATGGGGAACGCAGGAGGAAGAGAAGCAGCTTTGAAATAAACAGAATGTAATTCAGTTAGGCTTCCCCAAACACCAGATTTCCAGATAATCTGATTACAGACCGGCTGGAAAGAGGCTCTGAATTGCTTTGGAATAATTAGAACCATTTAACCTTAATTCCAAAATTGGTCCATTCCCTTCTTTTTAATCTCCTTGAATTCTCATAATAACTCTTATCCATTCAAATATGTTGCTCCCTATATAAGTAACTGGAATATTTCATGAAACACTTTTCATCAGAAGACACTTAACCAACTGAAGAACTTTGACTTGGGTCAGTAACGGGAGGGAAGAAAAAAATCAAGTGGTTGAGCACCAACTATGCTGGAAATAATAAGCATTAGGAGCATTACCTACCTTTGCTCATTAAATCCTCACAATCACTTACAGAAGTGGATGTTAATATCTCCATTTTACAAATAAGGAAGCCAAGGAAGGCTAAATAATCTGCCAACAGTCACTCCTCTAGTAGAAAGATGATTTTCTTATTTAATCTTTACAACAAGAATTATACCCATTTTCCAGATGAAGAAAGAAAGGCAAAATCACGAAGTTAGGATATGATACAGTCAGGATTTCAATCTCGGTTTGGTTGATTCTAAATGAGGGCTTTTAACACTTACTCTATTTTGTCATCACTTAGTACAGTGACACATACATAGTGAGCTGTCGATTCCTGATAGTTTTTATTAAGACTTGAACTACTATCTGTCTGCTCTAAAGTCCACCTACTTAGGTCTCTATCATACTGGCTTCTAAATTTCATTGAGTTTGATAGATACACACATGTACCCAGAAATGAAAATATTCAGTAGATTTGATGTCCCTTGGTCATTGATATAGCTTCAGTTCCAGATTTAAGTCATATTTATTCAGGATTACATTGAAATTACACAGAATGGCAAAATGATACATTGTAAGAGACTTATTCTAAACTACTCTTCACCCTCCTGCTAAGTGAAATGCAAATGATCTCCAGCTGGTAATTTATTATTGTTACTTTATCTTACCAATACTTTATGAATATGTATTGAATAATCCTAAATCAACAATTTGTTGTCAATGAAAGGATGATTGATACTCAGCAAAGCTACACAATCAATTTTTTTATCTCCTGCCTCAAACACAATGTCACCCTGTGACAGGTTGATTTGCATTGATGTTAAATGTCAGTTTTGTGAGGCTCCACAGTGATGTGTGCAGGACCAGCACCTGATTGAGTAGTCTGCACTTCAGGGTAGAGCAAGAGAACCAGGTACACCTGTCAATGTCAAAAAAGTCTCCATTAGCACTGCTTGAGAGGCAGTAAAGTATGATGGTTAAGACCACAGACTATGGAGCCAGACTGCTTGAGTTCAAATCTCAATTTGTAGCTGTGTGACCTTGGGCAAGCTACGTTACCTCTCAACTCTAAGATGGGGATCATCGTACCTTCAGCAAAGGTTTATGAGTTTAAAGAGCTAAAATGTCTAAGTCTCTTAGAAGAGGGCCTGGCAGGTAGAAAACACTATGTAAGTATTACCTAATACAGCTACCACTTGCCATCAGAAACAAAGACTTTGGGAAGGTGGAATTTATACTGCTGCACACACACGCGTGTGTGTTTAGAAAGTTTATTTCAATCGGTGAGAACCCTGATGTGCAGAACCTCGATGGGAGGAATCCTTTCACAATGTATGTGTGTATCAAATCACTGCATTGTACACTTTAAATATATTATGATTTTATTTGTCGATTTTACCTCAATAAAGCTGGGGAGAAAAGAAACAAACCTGGAAACAGGACAGGTATACAGAGAGAAGCAGAAACTGGAAAGCAGGGAGCTCCTCAATTGTGTTTCCACGATTGGGTTCTGTGAGTTTTCTGTGAATCTTTCTGATTAAGCTCTCTTTTTTGATCTGCTTTCAGTAACTTTTGGTTCCATGCATCCTGAAAATCCCTAACACGGTCACCTTATTAAAGGGAGACAGAAAGAAAAGAGAGAAGAGAGCTGTGAAGGAAGGCTTTGCCCCAAGCCAGTGAAGACAAGTTTCTCCATGGCTTAAGCTGGCCCAAAGCTGTCCCTTCCACCCGCTGGTGCCTTACCCCATATTTCCCCAACACTGTTATCCAAAGGTTAACCCAAGTTATTTACCAGGCCCTGAAAACATAGCCCCTGCTGATGTGTAGAAATCTTTAGGAGAACACAAATTAGAAGCTTGAACACATGTGTATTGAAGTTTTTATTAATAACTGAAGGTTAGAAGATGGTGAGATACCACATTAGCACTTAATTCAGTTTACTGGAGTGTGGAGGGCTGATTAGAAAATATAGTGCATGTGATCTTTACCTCTCCAAGAAGGAGACTGAAAGCCACAGCAAGCCAACCTCCAAGGCCCCAAAGAAGTAATGAATTTCAAGAGTCCATAGATTTTTCTGTGTCTGTTCAAAGATAAATCTTTAGGGGATTTTTTATTTCTTAGATTTCTTCCCTCAGCATCAAGATTTTCTAACTACTATATTGAAGGAATTTTTCAGTCATATTTAATTAAATGCAGTTTCTCCCTGTCACAGTATTTTCTATGGGCATCTTTATTTAAAAAAAAAAAAAAAAAAAAAAGGAAGGAGGATTTCAGATGACTTATCACATCCTCCCTTATTATATAATGCAATTCTTCCAAATGTAAACTCCAGAAGAGGATTTATCTATTAGTACCACCTAGAAAAGCACATAGCACATCATAGGCTCTTAAAGCAAAAAGTACAGAGAAAGTTTGCAGGCTTTGGATCCAGATAGACAACCTAGCTGTATTTCCTTAGCTCTAGTACAATAAAGTACATGGCCACACAGTTTATGAACCACAGCCACCTTTTCAATTATTTTTATACAAAATTCTCTTAAATTACACATTGAATCTTTCCCATTGTTTAGGGGATTTTGTTATGCCTCTTGGCATTTTAATTTAATATAAAATTTAAATTTTATTTTCTTAAAAAAATGGTGCTCTGAAATATGGATAAATAGGTAGCATTCACTAAGACACACTATCTTAAAGCAGAAAGAAAAAAATGTGTTAGCTGATTTCCTGTGATAAAATCATAAACCCAAAGAGTTACAAAATTGGAACTACATCTGCTCCAGTCTTCTAACTTCTAGTATAGAAGAAAAGATCTAAAGATTTGATGACATGAACATTCAAAATTTCTTGAATGTCAATGGCAAATTTTAAAAAGATTACAAGGAAAATAAATTGTGGGAAATATTCACAGGAAATATTATTCAGGGAAATAACTATATTATATATAAAAGTCTTATAAAGTAAGAAACCACTAAGACTATAATATAATAAATAATCAGGGGACATAAACTAAACAATTCAAAAAAGAAAAAGCAACTAATAAACAAATATATAAAAATTTAGTAATATATCTCCAATTAAAGCAATATAGTAATTAATTAATTGCAGCAACAATAAGGAAATATCTTTCATATTATATGTTTCTTTAATGACTTTACACATTACTTGCCGGTGATCAGTGAACAGTAATTCTTCTATATATTTGGTAGGATTGTGTACTATTTCAAGGCTTTCAGAGACTTTGGAAATCAAGAACTTAAAAACAGTTTTATTGACAGTCAGCAATTATATCTCTAGGAATTCAAAATATGGAAAAAATCTAATCCAAGTAGCTAATCACAGAATTATACAGGTGAAAAAAATAGAAATAATTATTCAGCCCTGGGAAATGGTGAAGTAAACACTGATATCAATTCAATGAAATAGTCAATCATTTAAAACTTTGGTTTTGCAGAATCTCGAAGCGATATCTGCGCTGTCATATTATTGCAGCATTATTCACAATAGCCAAGAATGGGAACAACTTAAGTGTCCATCAATGAAGAGTGCAAAAAGAAGATGTCATACATATATAAACAATGGAATATTATTTGGCCATAAGAAAAAAAGGAAATCCTGTTATTTGCGACAACTTGGATGAATCTTGAGGGCCTTATGCTAAGTGAAATTAGTCAAAGAAAGACAAATACTGTATGATATCATTTACACATGGAATCTAAAAAAGTCAAACTCAGAGAAATAGAGAGTAGAGTGGTAGTTACCAGGGGCCAAGGGTGGCCGAAATGGAGAGATACTGGTCAAAGGATACAAACTTCCAGTTATAAGATGAAAAAGTTCTGGATATCTAATGTATAGCATGGTGACTGTAGCTAATAATACTATATTATATGCTTGCAAGTTACTAAGAGAGTAGATCTTAAATGTTCTCACTACAGAAATGGATGGAGGTGTTAGCTGATGCTATGGTAGTGATCATTTGGTAATATCCAAATGTATCAAATCCACACATTGTGTACCTTATACTTACATAATGTTGTATGTCCATTATATCTCAATAAAGCTGGAAAAAATTGATTTTGAGCACTGTTCAAAGCGCAGAACAAAGCAATATACAAAATATTACATGGATTTTTATTACAATAATATAAAAATGTTATGAAATTTTTCTAGAATGAAATCACCAAGTATTAATAGTAATGACTGTGACAAATAACAACATTAAAATCAAGCTAAGCACATACAGACTTCTTCCATTCAAATTAACACAAATCCGCATCCAAAGAGCCATGAAAATATTAGCCACCAAAAACAAAATAAAGCAAATAAATCTATCTTTAAATGTGTAACTATTTGAAAACATAATGAAAAGTTGGTTTAATACTTCCACAGGCCTCAGACACTTTCTATGATAAAATCAGAAAGAATGGGAGAGACCTATGAAAAAGGTCCATAAGTCAAGAAAAAAGTGGAAAATAGGCTGTCTTTTAAACATTTGCAAAACTGACATTTCATTACAATTAACTTAAAGTCTGGCTCAGTAGGCCCACCCCCGGTTTTAGCAGGCCCCAGTCTCTCATAACAAAGTTAAATTCATCATGCTCTAGTCCATTAAACTTTTAGTACTGGCTCTCAGTAAAGATAAATTTACAGAGGGGGAACCTTCAAGATGGCGGAGAAGTAAGATGTGGATCACCTTCCTCCCCACAAATACCTCAAAAACACATCTACATGCAGAACAACTCCTACAGAACACCTACTGAACGCTGGCAGAAGACCTCAGACTTCCCAAAAGGCAAGAAAATCCCCATGTACCTGGGTAGGGCAACAGAAAAAAGAAAATACAGAGACAAAAGAATAGGGATGAGACCTGCACCTCTGGGAGGGAACTGTGAAGGAGGAAAAGTTTTCACACACTAGGAAGCTCCTTCACTGGTGGAGATGGGGGGTGGTGGGGCGCAGGGAGCTTCGGAGCCACGGAGGAGAGCACAGCAACAGCAGTGAAGAGGGCAAAGAGGAGAGATTCCCGCACAGAGGATCAGTGCCGACCAGCATTCACCAGCCCGAGAGGCTTGTCTGCTCACACGCCAGGGCACGTGGGGGCTGGGAGCTGAGGCTGTGGCTTTGGTCAGATCCAGGGAGAGGACTGGGGTTGGCGGCGTGAACACAGCCTGAAGGGGACTAGTGCACCACAGCTAGCCGGGAGGGAGTCCAGGAAAAACTCTGGACCTGCCTAAGAGGTAAAAGACCATTGTTTTGGGGTGCGTGAGGCAAGGGGATTTCTTCCCCATGTGCCCACAGAAAAGCAGAGCACCACCTAAGCGAGTCCAGAGACGGGCATGAGCCATGGCTAACAGCTCAGACCCAAGAGACAGGCATGAAACGCTAATGCTGCTGCTGCTGCCACCAAGAATCCTGTGTGCGAGCACAGGTCACTATCCACACACCTCCACCGGGGGAGCCTGTGCAGTCCGCCACTGCCAGCGTCCCGTGATCCAGGGACAATTTCCCTGGGAGAACACACAGCTCACCTCAAGCTATTGCAATATCACACTGGCCTCTGCCACCACGGGCTCGCCCTACATTTCAATTATAACTACCTTAACCCTCTCTCCCCCTGGCCTGAGTGAGCAAGAGTGCCCTAATCAGCCTCTGCTTTAACCCCTCCTGTCTGGGTGGGGAACAGATGCCTACCCAGACAGATGTGTAGGGCGACCTACACACAGAGGTGGGGCCAAAACCAAAGCTGAACCCCAGGAGTTGTGTGAACAAAAAAGCAAAAGGGAAATTTCTCCAAGCAGCCTCAGGAGCAGTGGAATAAATCTCCACAATCAACTTGATGTACCCTGCATCTGTGGAATACCTGAATAGACAATGAATCATCCCAAAAATGAGGCAGTGTATTTTGGGAGCAACTGTAGACTTGGGGTTTGCTGTTTGCAACTGATTTGTTTCTGATTTTTATCTTTAGCTTACTTTAGTTTTTAGTGCTTGTTATCATTAGTGGGCTTGTTTATTGGTTTCCTAGCTCTCTTCTTTTTTTTCTAATTTTAATAATATTTTTCTTTTTCTTTTCTTTTTTTTTTTTTTATAAATTTATTTATTTATTTAATTTTGGCTGTGTTGGGTCTTCATTTCTGTGCGAGGGCCTTTCTAGTTGCGGCGAGCGGGGGCCACTCTTCATTGCGGTGCGCGGGCCTCTCACTATCGCGGCCTTTCTTGTTGTGGAGCACAGGCTCCAGACGCGCCGGCTCAGTAGTTGTGGCTCACGGGCCCAGTCGCTCCGTGGCATGTGGGATCTTCCCAGACCAGGTCTCGAACCCGTGTCCCCTGCTTTAGGCAGGCAGATTCTCAACCACTGCACCACCAGGGAAGTCCCTTTTCTTTATTTTTTTCTCCCTTTTCTTCTGAGCCATGTGGTTGGTATCAGGCCTGAGCCTCCGAGCTGGGAGAGCCAAGTTCAGGATATTGGACCATCAGAGACCTCCCAGCCCCACGTAATATCAATTGCTGAGAGCTCTCCCAGATCTCCATCTCAACGCTAAGACACAGCTCTACCCAATAGCCAGCAAGCTCCAGTGCTGGATGTCCCATGCCAAACAACTAGCAAGACAGGAACACAAACACACCCATTAGCAGAGAGGCTGCCTAAAATCATACTAAGTTCACAGACACCCCAAAACACATGACTGGACACAGTCCTGCCCACCAGAAAGAAAAGATCGAGCCTCATCCACCAGAACACAGGCACCAGTCCCCCTCAGACCTACTTCAGACCTAGGGACACATACAGACTGAAAGTGAAGGGATGGAAAAAGATATTCCATGCAAATGGAAATCAAAAGAAAGCTGGAGTAGCAATTCTCATATCAAACAAAATAGACTTTAAAATAAAGACTATTACAAGAGACAAAGAAGGACACCACCTAATGATAAAGGGACCAATCCAAGCAGAAGATATAACAATTGTAAATATTTAAGCACCCAACATAGGAGCACCTCAATACATAAAGCAAATGCTAACAGCCATAAAGGAGGAAATTGACAGTAACACAGTAATAGTAAGAAATCAAAGAGGAAATTTTAAAATACCTAGAAAAAACTGACAACGAAAACACTCTCACTGCTATTATTCAACTTAGGTTTGGAAGTTTTAGCCACAGCAATCAGAAAAGAAAAAGGAATCCAAATCGGAAAAGAAGAAGTAAAGCTGTCACTGTTTGCAGATGACATGATACTATACATAGAGAATCCTAAAGACTCTACCAGGAAACTACTAGAGCTAATCAATGAATTTGGTATAGTAGCAGGGTAAAAAATAAATGCACAGAAATCTCTTGTATTCCTAAATACTAATGATGGAAAAATCTGAAAGAGAAATTAAGGAAACACTCCCATTTACCACTGCAACCAAAAGAATAAAATACCTAGGCATAAATCTACCTAAGGAAACAAAAGACCTGTATGCAGAAAACTATAAGACAATGATGAAAGAAATTAAAGATGATACAAACAGATGGAGAGATATACCATGTTCTTAGATTGGAAAAATCAACATTGTGAAAGTGACTATTGTACCCAAAGCAATGTAAAGATTTAATGCAATCCCTATCAAACTACCAATGGCATTTTTCACAGAACTAGAAGAAAAAAATTCACAATATGTATGGAAACAAAAAAGACCCCAAATAGCCAAAGCAATCTTGAGAAAGAAAAACAGAGCTGGAGAAATCAGGCTCCCTGACTTCAGACTATACTACAAAGCTACAGTAATCAAGATAGTGTAGTACTGGCACAAAAACAGAAACATAGATCAATGGAACAGGATAGAAAGCCCAGAGATACACCCACGCACATATGGTCACCTTATCTTTGGTGAAGGAGGCCAGAATATACAATGGAGAAAAGACAGCCTCTTCAATAAGTAGTGCTGAACGGAAATCAGCTCAGTGCTTTGTGACCACCTAGAGGGGTGGGATAGGGAGGGTGGGAGGGAAATGCAAGAGGGAGGGGATATGGGGATATATGTATACGTATAGCTAATTCACTTTGTTATACAGCAGAAACTAACACAACACTGTACAGCAATTGTACTCCAATAAAGATGTTAAAAAAAAATGAAGAAGCATTTTTTGCAACTGTAAAGGGGACCACTTAAAAAATATTATTAAAATCCTGTTAGTAAACACATGAAAGGATGCTCAACATCAGTAATCATTAGAGAAATGCAAATCAAAACTACAATGAGGTATCACCTCACTCCAGTCAGAATGGCCGTCATCAAAAAATCTGCAAACAGTAAATGTTGGAGAGGGTGTGCAGAAAAGGCAACCCTCTTGAACTGTTGGTGGGAATGTAAATTGGTACAGCCACTATGGAGAACAGTATGGAGGTTCCTTAAAAAACTAAAAATAGAACTACCATACGACCCAGCAATCCCACTACTGGGTGTATACCCCGAGAAAACCATAATTTAGAAAGAGTCATGTACCACTATGTTCATTGCAGCTCTGTTAACGATAGACAGGACATGGAAGCAACCTAAATGTCCATCGACAGATGAATGGATAAAGAAGATGTGGCAGGCTTCCCTGGTGGTGCAGTGGTTGAGAGTCCGCCTGCCGATGCAGGGGACATGGGTTCGTGCCCTGGTCCGGGACGATCCCACATGCCGCGGAGCGGCTGGGCCTGTGAGCCATGGCCGCTGAGCCTACACGTCCAGAGCCTGTGCTCCGCAACGGGAGAGGCCACAACAGTGAGGGGCCCGCGTACCACAAAAAAAAAAAAAAAAGAAGACGTGGCACATATATACAATGGAATATTAGCCATAAAAAGAAACGAAACTGAGTTATTTGTAGTGAGGTGGATGGACCTAGTGTCTGTCATACAGAGTGAAGTAAGTCAGAAAGAGAAAAGTAAATACCATATGCTAACACATATATATGGAATCTAAAAAAACAAAAAATGGTTCTGATGAAACTAGGGGCAGGACAGAAATAAAGATGCAGACGTAGAGAATGGACTCGAGGACATGGGGAGGGGAAGGGTAAGCTGGGATGAAGTGAGAGAGTGGCATTTACATATATACACTACCAAATGTAAAATAGATAGCTAGTGGGAAGTAGCTGCATAGCACAGAGAGATCAGCTCTGTGCTTTGTGTCCACCTAGAGAGGTGGGATATGGAGGGTGGGAGGGAGATGCAAGAAGGAGGGGATATGGGGATATATGTATACATATAACTCATTCACTTTGCTATACAGCAGAAATTAATACAACATTGTAAAGCAATTATACTCCAATAAAGACGTTAGAAAAAAGAAATGCATATTTTAAAAAATAGATAAAGTTACAACCCTTTAAAAAGTCATAAATGTTATATCAATATATAGCATTATATTATAGCAGAATTTTTAATGTTATTTAAAACAAAACCTGATTGTAGATACCTCTGCCTTCTAAAAGTTTGGATGAGGTACATAAATCATATTAATGGAGGAGAAAATGTCTCCACTCTGGTTCTTTCCACTTGCCATGAATAAGAGAATAAAACCTAAAATTTCTTGTTTTTTATCACTTCTATATTGTTAAAGAGTAAGACCTTGGGCAGATGACAACTTTTCATCAGAGTACCTCAATTAATTTTTGGTTTTAGAATGTATGCCTGTAAGTGAATACGGGAATGGAAAATTTAATTGTTCTGAAAAACTATTGTGAGAAATTATGATGTGATTGTGCCTTGAAGATTCAAAGAGATGAATGAGCCTAGCAGAAGGCTGGAATTCGCTGAGAAATTTGGCCAATTCCCAGTGGTGTAGTGGTAGAAAAACTTTTAATAAAGGAGATGTATAATCTTGAATTTTATGATATTTTCAATTTCTGAATGTAAAAAGCCTTCTATAAATAAAGCCTGCTACAACATAAATGCTTTGGTGAATGGTCTGAGCGGAATTTAAGGAAAAGGGAACTGTGTTTCTTGTTTGAATCGATGGCAAGAAACTGGTAATTAAGACAATAAAGCGATGAGGAGTGTTGACTGAGCCGTAAGCTCTGAGAAGGCAGGGACATGTCTGTCTTATTCATCAATGCCTCGAGATTGAGCCCATGACTGAGCAGATCTCCCATAAACATGTGCTGAATTAATTAACAAATTATGCCATCAACATACAAACATTAAACACAGTAGTATGAAGATACATGGAAGAAAGTGCTTACTTCTTCCCAGAGATTTTAGGAAAAAACTTCTGAAGGAGTTTAATTGAATGAGGTGCAATTTGAGCAAAATCTTGAGTTCACCAGAACAAGCAGAAGGAGTGAATTCTAGCCACTGGGCACAAGATGTACAGAGGCGTGAAATGACCTCGTGTGTCTGGGGATTTGCAGGCTGTTTGGTGTGGCTCCGTCTCCGAGTGCATGCGAGAGAGAGCTGGAGGTAAAACCCAAAAGAAAGCCAAGGCCAGAGCCTACAGATGTGGTGTGATACACTGTGATATAAAGTAAAAAAGAAAAATAATGCCACTTTCAGCAACATGGATGGACTTAGAGATTATCATACTAAGTGAAGTAAGCCAGACAGAGAAAGACAAATATCATATATCACTTATATGTGAAATCTAAAAAATGATGCAAATGAATTTATCTACAAAACAGAAAGACTCACAGACATAGAACACAAACTTATGGTTACCAAAGGGGAAGGAGTATGAGATTAAAATATACAAACTATTATATAAAAAATAGATAACCAACAAGGACCTACAGTATAGCACATGGAACTATACTCAATATCTTGTAATAAGCTATAATGGAAGAGAATGTAAAAAAAGAATACATATATTTGTGTATATATATGTATATATATATGTATATATAACTGAATCACTTTGCTGTATACATGAAACTAACACAACATTGTAAGTCAACTATATTTCAAAAAAATTCTTTTTAAAAACACATTCAACTTAGTAAAAGAAGTCATAAATAAATAAATAAATATAGTAAAAAAAAAAAAAGACTTTTTATTATACAGGGAGATGACTGTGTGTATGCAAAGAATAGGACTGTTAAACCTTTTGTTCAGGACACCACACTCCTAGAATACAACTTACTAAAATAACCAGTGTGGTAATTTGGAGATGCACACTTTTGTCCATGTTAATTGAGGAAGGCAGCAGTTTGTGCCATCCAAGATGTATTCATTTAGAGGCCCAGAGGTGTGGACGTGTTCCACTATACACAACTTCAGAGACAACACAACACACTGAACACTGAGGCTAGGAGACACTCCCTGCCTGTCATTGATGAATCGACAGACATCAGATGATCCATGAAATGAGATGGCATTCCTTTCTGTTCATAAATTGATACACATACAATCATAATTGAAATCCTAACACATATGGGAGAAAATCTAATTAGGATCATCAGAATGTACTTTGGAAACAACACTGAAATATAAGGCGATTGGGAAAAGAACCTCCAGGTCTTTTGATTATCATATGTCTAAAATCTGCATATTCATGCTCATCTGGAAAGCTACCATGAGCTATGTGGTCCTTATGCTCCAACTGCATTTGCCATCTTCCTTTCCCTACCCCTTGATGCTTCCACTAAATAACTGTTTATTAAAAAAATGCAAGATGGGGCTTCTCTGGTGGCGAAGTGGTTGAGAGTCCGCCTGCTGATGCAGGGGACATGGGTTCATGCCCCGGTCCAGGAAGATCCCACATGCCGCGGAGAGGCTGGGCCCGTGAGCCATGGCCACTGAGCCTGCACGTCTGGAGCCTGTGCTCCGCAACGGGAGAGGCCACAACAGTGAGAGGCCCGCGTACCGAAAAAAAAAAAAAAAAAATGCAAGAAATGGCAAGGGTAGGAAAGCAAAATTTATCACTGCATTTTGCAGCCCCAAGCCAAACTAACGGCTCAAGCTTCCTTATTCTTACAGATGCAGTTAATTTATTCTGATATTAGTGACAATCCAAGATATTTAGACAAAACTATGTGACAATGAGGAAGGCCCAGAGGGCAGGTCACATTGACCTAGTAAAGAGAGAGGACAGCTGACAGAAGTCCTAAGACTGAGCCTTCATTTGGGGTCCAGAGATCACCAATACGACTATTAAGAGATTTCTAGGATTCGTGGCCTTGGATACAAGAACATATTTCTAATTTATTTCTAACTGAAATTTAGAAGAATTCTAACTGTATTTAATTTCCTTAAATTGTGAATGTAAGTAATAAAGCACTGTAGTATCAGCCATACGTATGACTCTGTCACCAAGAGAAATAACAGATATTTTCATATCACATTAGAGTTATTGCAAATATATCACTTATACACACCACTAATTTGAAATTACAGTAGTATTGAGGACTTGCCTCTAATCACACTGAGGGGATTCACGGTGAGAAAGCACGAGATACTGGCCCCAGAGAGCTGAGGTGCATTTCAAAGGAATGATTTCAGCGAACCCAGTCTCTTGCATCTTCCCACACATAGAAAAGAGCTAACTTCCTTAACTTGAGATATCTGGTTTTCTTTAATTAACAGTAACCTTTTGATGTTCAGACTACCTGGTCTTTGTTGCAAAAACTCCTATATATGCTGGATCCCGCCCCCCAACCCCTTGCCTCTTTGGAGCAGTCTCTCAGAGTTATCTGAGATGCTATGTCCCGGGCTTGAAGTCCTCAGAATGTCCGCCGAATAAAATACAATTCTCAACTTTTAGGTTGTGCATTTTTGTTCATCAACATTACTAACCCAGTTTTCAGCAAACTGAAACTCAGAGGGATTAATTAACTTATTCAAGTTCATATAAAATAGTCAAGGCTGGTTGACTCCTATTATTCTATATCTACCACACTGTGTTATATAGAATCGTAGAAAAGAGTTCACATTATGGAACCAAATGCAAGCATCTGCAATTTTACAGCATCGTGATTTGGGTCAGATTTCTTTATCTTTCTGTGCCTCACTTCCTTCACTTACAATGTGGATCATAGTATCTACCTCTCTTAGCCCCATGCACTTGGCACATAATAAGTGGGTGATAAAAGTTAGTTATTTTCGTCATGGCACAAGAAAAAGAACAAAACTCACAAAGGGAAGGCAGCAAGAAAGTAAAATAGCAAGGAATGACCTACGCCTCACATGATTTGCACAGCATTTTGATCCTCTCAGTTTTAATTCAAGAAATATTAATTGCATATCCAATATCCACAAGGAACTCTGGAAAACACAAAGATGACTTGGAACCGGATTCTATTTTGAAAGATTTATTCTCTAAAAAATTGTTGAGGTGTTACCATGGGCCAGATGGAGGCGACACATACAATTAAATGTAAAACAAGACTTTTATCACATTGTATTGTAATTTGAGACTTGACATGCCAATTTCCATTTATACTGTGAGCCATTTAAAAGCAGAAACTCTTAGTCTCCAATGTCTTCCCTGTGTTTATCCCAGTGCCCTGAACACAGATGTTATGTAATAAATGTTCCAGAGAAGGAGGGAGGGAAAGACGGAAGCTGGGAGGACGAAGTGGAGGAAAAAGCATAAGGAGCAGATGTAAGTAAGAAGGGAGAAGGGCTACAAAGAGGCACAATCACAGGATGTGGGGCTTCAGAGGAAAGCAGTATTAACTGAGTGAGAATTCTGTGGCATTTGAGATATATTAGATGACTTGAGGAATGGGTCGGTATGTAGTCTTGTTCATTGTACCTGATACGGAGTAGACTCAATATGCATTTGTTGATTGAATGAGTGAATGAATCAATAGTACAGGGGTGGGAAAGTGTCTTGGGAAACCACTGTAGGAATCTGAACATGCCATATACCTTTCCTATTCTCAGACTGCTCACCAGACAAAATGAAGGATGAAATCATGCCTTTCAGTGTCTTCTACTAACATTTGCAATCCCAAACTAATTTTACCACTTTATCTTTTGAAAAATATAAAATGGTGAAACTTTATTCTCTGCTAGATGGTGGCTAACCCACCTTTTTATAATCCTATGCTAAACTCTGGCTCCACCTAAATAGTTCCCAACACTGGGGGCATAAGAGTTGTAGGCTCCACAACTTTTTACAATGTCTGAGACTCATTAAGCATGTTAAACCAGAGAAATGTATCTAATGCCTTTTAAATGGCACATTTTTATGTCTCAGGGAACTAGGAAAGCATGTACAGTACAAACCAAGAAGCTGACAAGTTACTTGAACAACTTTCTTTGATATCTTTTCTAGACCAGCAGCTCAGATGTTCTGCCTCATTAAGTAAAACTGCTTTCCACTCCCTGTATCATTGAAGAGATAGGTCATAATACCTTTGAACTGAACGACATTTAGAGATCACTCTCTCGTCTACAAATGTTGAGCAGTTGGAATGCAGTCTGCAACAAAGTGGGTGAGCAGGGAAAGATAAGATAGGAAGGAAGTTATTTAAGCACATCCCTGGCAGAACATCACAATCCTCTAACAAATGTTAAGATTCCTTGGGAGGAACGGAGGAGGGGAGAGAGGGGAAGGAATGGAGGTAGGGAAGAGGAAAAATAAGGAAATAATATGGTAGGTAACAGCTTGCGATTTTCGAAAAGGGGATATTCCATTTATTGAGATGCATTCTGTGTGAATCACTGTGCCAGGCATTGCAGATACTAAGATGAAGGAGACACAACCTCTCTTCTTGAGCACCTCACAGTAGAATGTTTGTAAGCAGATGTTTTCAGTGTAATATGAGAACCATATCAGTCATATTCACCATGTGTGAGGACCCCCTTTGAACTCTCGGTATGTCAACAGCATGGAGAAGAGAGAAACTATGTGAATTCCAGTACTGACTCTTATTACCTGTGTGAATTTTGGACAAGTTACCTAATTTCACTTAGATTCAGCTCCCTGTTTAATAGGCATACCTACCTCTAAGGACTGTTGAGGATATTAACAATCCATGCATGGCCATAGAAGTTGTAATATGTGTTTGCTCTATTATTTGAGAATATTTGATTTTGCTCTAGACAACAAGAAAAATAAATGGGATGGATGGAAACCCTTTAAAAGTGTCACACTTAGGCAGGAAGTAAGCAAGTAGTTTATAAAACAGAGGCAGAATTCACAAGATATATTAAACATCAATAGTAATTTAGTAACCTATAGGATATGTTAAAGATGGATAAAATAATAGAATGTATAAGAGAATAAATGAGTGCTCCTAATAAATAGAAAGGGATAAAAAGACAAATTTATTAGGTGTTATAATGTATCCTCTGGGCTGACAGCTATGTCATCCAAAACTCAGCTACCCAACATGGGCGCAGTCTATTCTTTGCCCACGAAACAGAAATAAAATCCCTAACAGTTCATCAGGCTAATGTGTACTTCGCCTACATATCTATAAAAGACAGACTACGTGTTTGGGCACCAGGTACCTTCCGTTCATTGGGTTCCTTTGCTCAAACCTCAGTTCTGGTCCTTGCATGCACAGCATCAGTGAGGAAGGCTGATGCAGCAAAAGGAGAGAGACAAAATATACAACATGGTATATTTTGGGTAGTGTGGTCCATACAACTCGCTTGCATCTTAACCTAAGCATATTAACCAAATTTCTTCTTTTGTTTCTCTTTCCTTTGCTTCTCATATATGTTTTAAATTGATGTGATAAGCTATGTGATTCAAGCATCTTAATTTGGCCTATGAACTCTTCTGTCCCATGACCTCAGAGATGGCATGCCTGGTTGTATAAGTGGAGACTCTGCCATTGCTCCCAGGTGGCTTCTTACATGTCAGAAACCGTGCCTCCAAAACAGAAATATGGATCCATGGAACAGGATGGAAAGCCCAGAGATAAACCCACGCACATATGGTCACCTTATCTTTGATAAAGGAGGCAAGAATATACAGTGGAGAAAAGACAGCCTCTTCAATAAGTGGTGGTGGGAAAAATGGACAGCTACATGTAAAAGAATGAAATTAGAACACTGCCTAACACCATACACAAAAATAAACTCAAAATGGATTAAAGGCCTAGATGTAAGGCCAGACACTATCAAACTCTTAGAGGAAAACATAGGCAGAACACTCCATGACATAAATCACAGCAAGATCCTTTTTGACCCACCTCCTAGAGAAATGGAAATAAAAACAAAAATAAACAAATGGGACCTAATGAAACTGCAAAGCCTTTGCACAGCAAAGAAAACCATAAATAAGGTTTTCTTTGTTTATTCTTTGTGAGGGAAAAGACAACCCTCAGAATGGGAGAAAATATTTGCAAACGAACCAACTGAAAAAGGATTAATCTCCAAAATTTACAAGCAGCCCATGCAGCTCAATATCAAAAAAACAAAAAACCCAATCCAAAAGTGGGCAGAAGACCTAAATAGACATTTCTCCAAAGAAGATATACAGATTGCCAACAAACACATGAAAGGATGCTCAACATCACTAATCATTAGAGAAATGCAAATCAAAACTACAATGAGGTATCACCTCACACCAGTCAGAATGGCCATCATCAAAAAATCTACAAACAATAAATGCTGGAGAGGGTGAGAAGAAAAGGGAACCCTCTTGAACTGTTGGTGGGAATGTAAATTGGCACAACCACTATGGAGAACAGTATGGACGTTCCTTAAAAAACTGCAAATAGAACTACCATATGACCCAGCAATCCCACTACTGGGCATATACCCTGAGAAAACCATAATTCAAAAAGAGTCATGTACCACAATGTTCATTGCAGCTCTATGTACAATAGCCAGGACATGGAAGCAACTGAAGTGTCCATCAACAGATGAATGGCTAAAGAAGATGTGGCACATATATACAATGGAATATTACTCAGCCATAAAACGAAACGAAACTGAGTTATTTGTAGTGAGGTGGATGGACCTAGAGACTGTCATACAGAGTGAAGTAAGTCAGAAAGAGAAAAACAAATACCATATGCTAACACATATACATGGAAGCTAAAAAAAAAATGGTTCTGGAGAATGTAGAGGCAGGACAGGAATAAAGACACAGAGGTAGAGAATGGACTTGAGGACACGGGGTGGGGAAGGGTAAGCTGGGACAAAGTGAGAGAGTGGCATGGACATATATACACTACCAAACGTAAAATAGCTAGTGGCAAGCAGCCGCATAGCACAGGGAGATCAGCTCGGTGCTTTGTGACCACCTAGAAGGGTGGGATAGGGAGGATGGGAGGGAGACGCAAGAGGGAGGGGATATGGGGGTATATGTATATGTATAGCTGATTCACTTTGTTATAAACCAGAAACTAACACGCTATTGTAAAGCAATTATACTCCAATAAAGATGTTACAAAACAACAGAGGTTGTGCCTATTAGTTCCTTTCCTTCTTTTTTTTAATTTAATTTTTATTTTATCTTGGGTTATAGTTGATTTACAATACTGTGCTAGTTTCAGGTGTGCAGTAAAGTGATTCAATTACGCCTATACCTATATCCGTTCTTTTTCAAATTCTTTTCCCATCTAGCTTATTACAGAATATTGAGTGGAGTCCCTGTGCTCCTTCTATCGTACTGAAAGATATGAAAGAATGAACCGCAGTTCATTTTGGAATGGGCATGGCTTAATTATATTTTTCTGCTTGACTCTACTTATATAAAATATGTCTA
This sequence comes from Phocoena phocoena, assembly GCF_963924675.1. Lineage (NCBI taxonomy): Eukaryota > Metazoa > Chordata > Mammalia > Artiodactyla > Phocoenidae > Phocoena > Phocoena phocoena. Next base: position 50,355,024 of record NC_089226.1, on the reverse strand, counting down.
TCATTGCATGTCCCACTCAAAATTCCTGCTGTGTAAACATCTCCCCACACAATGCCAGCTCTCTGGCAGTAGTGCATTGGACCAGGGATGGATTGATTCAATACCAGCCAACCATTGGCTAGCCAGTGACCTGAGACTTATGAGATATTACTCAGAATGATCAGCTCCGAGGCCAGTCAAATAATGATGTTGAGACTTTGGACCTGAGACACGGAAGCTAGCATCAGTTATATAGAGGCCCTAAAGTGCACGGGCCATGCTGTGGCTGAGGGCTGGTGTTGACTGTGTGTGAAGAGATGAACAGGGATCTATTAACCACATTCAAGATGATAGGAAAGGAAGAGAATACTGGTCTTTGGAAAGTGGCAACACAGTAGATGCCCAGGAAGAAGCAGAGATACCAATGAAAAGTGACTACAAATTCCCCAGGAGAAAAAAGGATGAGGAAATTTGCCTTAATTGCAGCTTTCCATTTCCAGCTTTAGTGGGACCCAACCATTCAGAAGTTCCCAACCTGGGTCCCTCAGATCAGTAGTATATAAGAAACTTCCATTTACCTTGTAGTAGGTTTTTGTTTTTTTTTTTTTTTACCATTTCTGTTTCTTGTAAGCAAATAAATAAAAACTTCCATTAGAATAGTACTTGTTCATCTTAAGGTTCCCAGATAACCCCATTCAGGAGCCACTTACACGTGTCTGTCTCTAAGAGTGCGTATTGATGGTAAAACCATATGATTCAATTAATACAGTGTCACTCACATATTTAAGTGCCACGTTCAGTTGGTATGTCATAAAAGACACCATCTGTGCAGACCCCAGTAAATTAGGTTACTTGCCGATGACACTGAAGGAGTCAACAGAACCCCGGTCCCCTTACACCTGTCCCATCTGGAAGAATGAATCCCAACAACCTTCAGAGTCTCCTAACAAGTTAGTGACAGAGAAAAAAGTAGCATATCCCCAAACTCACCCAATTTATAGAAATGCCAACAAAAAGCTGTCATGAATTAGCAAATTGAGTGTGAGAGAGCAATAATGTTGCTTCTCCAGAAAACTTATTCCATTTGATAGTTGGATCACATTTGGCCTAGATGAAATTATTTCTTGGTGAAAAATTAATTAGCAAAAAACTTAATCTGCTTGTCTCCTTTTTTTATGGAAAATGAACTGTCAGGGCTTTACAAGGTCACATAAAAATGTTTGTAAGCATGTCACAGTCAGGGAACCTAAAGATGAATTCCTCAGCCAAAGTTTTCTTATATGTATATTAACCATTGAACGGATTTCCAGCTTTAAAAATTATTCCTAACTCAAGTATTATTTTAGATGGGGGCATTAATTGCTTTAACTCCATTGCCCCTCTACTACATTCCAAGCACTGCATTCCAATCTGCTGACAGATAGTTATCCCCATGTACAAAAGAATAAACTGAGATTCAGAGAAATTATATTACTTGCTCAAGGATACACAGCAAGTTAATTAGAGCACCCATATTCTGTAATTACACCATGTCTAGCTCCAAACCTAGCTTTTCCATTTCATCATGCTACTTTAACTCAATTAAATGTGTTAAATTGATGCTATTTAAGCAATAAAATGTGTTTTACTTTAATCATTTTTATGGAAACATGTTTGGCTCTAGCCTTATTTAAACACAATAAACAGTTTGGGCTTTTTCATTGATTTGGAGAGATAATCAGGATCATTATCTAAAGTGTAAAAAGGCACAGGTATGTGTCTCTTCAAAAAAGGTAAAACTTCCTATCGTTTTTCTGGCACACTGAGCGGCTTGTGGGATCTTAGTTCCCTGACCAGGGATGAAACCTGGGGCCCTCAGCAATGAAAGCATGGAATCCTAACAACTGGACTCAGGGAATTCCTAAAACTTCCTATCTTTAAAAGAAATGGCCTTCAGTCATCACAGCGGGCTGCCACCACAGGTTTGTTAAATGAATAAACGAAAGTCCCTCAAGCACTTGAAACTCAGCATCTCCAAAACTAAACTCATTTTCTCTAAGTTTTTCCCAAAAATATAATAATAAACAAATCTGTCTTGCATTTCCCCATATCACTGGATGGGATCACCATCCACTCTGTTTCCCACACTGGAATTCTCAGAGTCATCCTGACTCCTGTTTCTGATCCCCTGTATTCAGTGTGTCACCATGCTAGATAACTTCCAGATCCCCTCTCCAGATGCCCTTTCTTCTCATCTTTCTTAAGCTGGCTTCAAATGAAGGGTATCAGTGGGCCTACATTCAGCCAATGCAGAGCCCCAGGAAGACATCAAAGAGAGGGAAGAGACTGAGGGCAGGGGGGCTTTGCCCACAGCTCCATCTCTACTAGGACCATGTGAGCTAGCTGTGACCTCTGACCAGCCTTTCTAGAGTTCTTTCTCACCAGGTTCTAGGAACTACTCTCTCCTCTTGCTGTTTGAGGCTAGGGGTGGAAATAACTTCCCACTGTATCAGTGTTCTTTTTTGCATACCTACATTCTACCCTCACCTTTCTAAATAGTTACTTTACTAAAACTCACCTCTGAATAACTAGTTTGAGTGTGCCCTCTAGTTCCTGTGTTCTGACGAATTCTGTAATACAATGCTGTTTATTCTAGATATTTCTTGAATCTGTCTACTTCTCTACCCAAAGCCTTCGCCTTAATTTGGAACTTCATCTTTTATTTTTGGATTGCTGCAACGCCCACTTTGGCTAGTCTTTAATCCATTCTCCATAGTCTACTTAGTGACATCTTTCTAAAAAATATATCTTATCAGGTCTCTACATCATGGCCCTGTTTAAAACCCTTCAATGACTGACTCCTCATTGTACCATTGTAACTCCAAACTCCTCAGGATGTTCTACAGATTTCTGTATCAGGAGATCAGCTCGGTGCTTTGTGACCACCTAGAGGGGTGGGATAGGGAGGGTGGGAGGGAGACGCAAGAGGGAAGAGATAATGGGGGTATATGTATATGTATAGCTGACTCACTTTGTTATAAAGCAGCAACTAACACACCACTGTAAAGCAATTATACTCCAATAAAGATGTTAAAAAGTAAATAAATAAATCCTCAGGAAAAAAAAAAGTTTCTGTATCACCTGGACCATGTTCACTTCATCAGACTCATTGCTCAACATTCCTCCTTTCTGCTGCCTTGAACTCTTTGTTTTAGCCATGCTGGCTAGTACAATAGTTCAGCAGGCCTCCATAATGCACTATGCTAGGTCCCCCAACTCCAATTCCATCTTACACAATTCATTTCCTCCATCTACATCAAAATTCCCACTCAACTACCATTGGCTAATTCCTGTTCCCCCTACAGGACAGGCTTTGGCTTCATCGTCTCTGGGAAGCCTTTGCTGAGATTTCTTCCCATGCTATATTAGTGTTCTTTCCCTGTGTTCCTATACGCCTGTCTTGGTCATAATACCGATCACACTTATTGCTCCCACTAGACAACAGTTTCCTTGAAAGCAGTAACCAAATCTATTATCTCTGTATCCTTAGCTTCAGGGAAGTACCTGACATAGAATAGGGACTCAATAAAGATTTGTTGAATGAATTAAGTTAGCCCCCTGAACATTCTTCCCAGCAAAACCCAAACCCTACAAAACGTATTTTTTCTATATTTTCTCTATCAAGGTGTCTTTGGTACAGAAGTGTTTGTGATGTACATGTTCATCTGAAATATGAGGCCTTATTGATTTGTATGTATATTTATATTTCAGGCAGTCAAATTATGCCATGCTTTGGTAATAGCTGTATAATTCTCCCACTGGGAGAGCAGTTTCTATAATCGCAGTTGATGAGTTCTTTTTATAGACTTTATATTTGATGCACTGCTTTTTATTGTCAGAAATCAAATTTTAAAAAATGAATTCTTCTGAAATGAGAGTTCTGGCCCTGAAAACTGTAAATTCAAAGGTGGAACTTATCTATCCCAGTGAAATACCAGGTAAATTACCACCAGAGATTGCAAACTGCTTCAGAAAATAAAGTTTCCAATTCACCAACACAGAGTAGGAGAAGATATAAAATCAGAATGAATAGGATGTGGAGAGGAATACTCGCAGAACCTAGGATCTTGAACATTGGGGATTTAATTGCTGATACACTACGAATAAATTACGCCTACTTCTATTATGGATATCAGCATTACAGTTAATTTTTTCCATCTCTACTCTTTTTCTTGATGGGCAGACTCCATAGTTACAAATTGCAAGAAGTTAGGTGTGGTTGTTTATTCCCTCTTTATCTATAATAAAATACTAGTTGTTATGGAATCTCTGGCACACTGTCATTGCCCTTCTCCCATGGAGGCCATGAACTTTCCATTATGTGGAAATGTATCCTCCCCATGTGTCAGTTATATACTCTGCATAATATACCACCACAACTTAGTGGCTTAAAACTACCGTTTAATTCTATCACAACTCTGTGCATTGGTAATGTGGGCTGGGCTCAGCTGGGTGATTCTTCTGCTGGACTCTCTCATGTGGTGGGTGGTCAGTTGGTGGATCAGCTGGGGCTTGTTCGATCATGAGGGCCACCCTGAGATGCTGGGATGGCTAAAGCCTCACTCCATGTAGAGACTCACCTTCCAGCAGGCTACCTGCTCTCGTTCACACAGAGGTCAGAGTCCCAAGAACAGAAAGGGAGGGCAAGCACCAAAGCAAAGCACTGTCCAAGCTACAGTTTTGGTCATGTTTGCTACTTTCCCACTTGCCAAAGCAAGGTACATGGCCAAACCCAGAGTCAATGTGAGAGGAGCTTAGTGAAAGTTATGGATACAGAAAGGCATGAACAAATTCATGACCATTACTACGATATTCATGCATGCCATTCCTGACATTTCCTTCTACGTGGTGGAGGCTGAGTTGTGTAACACTCCTGGCCTCTCTCGCTCCTGCACTCACTCACTGCCAGGAAAGGAGCAGTGATTTTTTTTTTTCTTGGAAATTTGGGTGAGAATAAAGCAGACATGCCCAGCTAGCTCTTCTCTTTTTCCTATTTGGGTGGGCCAACTTCTGTACCCTAAGAGTTGCCTGTGTCTATTGAATTTAGGGGCTTAGTAATGAAAACTCCATTTGTCTGCAGATAAAAGTCATATTCTCCAATACCAAGATTTTGCCAATAAAGAAATTTTGGGCCCCATCTATTTACTCTTGTCTTATTTCTCAATTAGTTCAAACTCAGTGAAAGACCCTACCCCTTCCATCCTAATACTCTCCAAGCACACACACACACACACACACACACACACACACACACACACAATAGCAGTTGAATGGAAAACTTCACTATTGTGCCAAAATGGCCACTCTCTTCAGTGAAGAAAAAGGGAGGGGAGTTGATAAGGGAGAATTCCTAGGAATGACTATAGAAAATGATTATAGAAACTCCATCATTGGGACTTCCCTGGTGGTCCAGTGGTTAAGACTCTGTACTTCCAATGCAGGGGGCATGAGTTCGATCCCTGGACAGGGAACTAAGATCCCTTATGCCACGTGGAGTGGCCAAAAAAAAAAAACTTCATAATTGAACAATGGGCAATTTGATAAAGTCTTTAAGAAAGACTTCAGCATCAAGCATAGAAATAACAGAACAAAATTTGAAGAGATCTAATGCCATTACAGAACCCAAATAAAGATAATGAACCAGTGCACTGAGGCAGGAAAAAGGCCAAACCCAAGGTTTCTCAGTGAGGGTGACTAAGACTGAGTTTATCAAAATAATTGGAGTTGGAACCAAAGATAAAATTAACAAGAGTGGGCCGGCAGCACCCACATGCATGTGAATGAAGAGACTCGTAAACTAAAGGAAGAACGGCCCATTTTTCACTTTCTACTTCTGTAACCTTAAGTAGTTTATATATCAATACTTCAGCATTAATCTGTGTAACAATCCTAGCAACTACATGATTAGTCTTGTTCTATAAGTGAGGGAATAGAGATAAAAGGAAATTAAGGGATGTTCCCAAGTGTGTTGTAAAGAATTTAATCTTGCCTAAAAAGAGGCCTGGGCTTTGTCCTAGCCTACTGGGTGGTAAAGTGTCTGTGTTTGCTTGAGGGCCTTGGGCTAGCCAAAGAGTAACAGTGTGAGTTAAACTGGGGGCTTTGACTCATACTAACCATGTGATTTAGGGTAGGGGCTTTGGATCTCACCTGGGGGGCTAGAGACTAGAGACTGAGATCAATCACATGGACAATCAATCAATCAGTCAGTCATGCCAATGTAATGGAGCCCAGTATGGACACCAAGGCCTGGCTGAGCTCCGTTTGCTGGCCACACTCCATGCATAGTGCCACGCGCCACTGCCAGAGAGTAACACGATTACCGGGAGACTGATGAGGAAGCTTCACGTTTGGAACACTCCTGGACTCTACTCTAGGCATCTTTTCCTTTGGCTGATCTTAATCCCTGTAATAAACCATAACTGTGTTCTGTTAAACCATAATGAGTTCTGTGGGTCTTTATAGCAAATTAGTGAACCTGAGGGTAGTTTTGAGAACCCTCCCCTCACCCCAAATTTGCTGCTGGTGTCAGAGGTGAGAGCAGTCTTGTGGAGGACTGTGTGCTCTCTAATTCTGTAGTTGACCCTAACCTCTCACACCAACATAACCCGTGATCCATCACGTATGGCTCTGCAATTTGCACACAGAAACCTCTAGAATGCGCCATTTACAACTAATACTACCAAGTGAGATGGATAAAACTACTACTCAATAGATCTTTTGAATAACAGATATCTTTACTTTTCTCATTAGAGTTGACGATTACAAGAATAATGAAAAATCCAATATTAATTGTTCAGTCCACGTACAAGCCTATTGGTAATAAGCTATAAGCCAATAAAAACCAAAACTTGGCACCACAAGATTAAGTATCTTGGGGCAACTGTGCAGTTCTTGACAATTCCTAGATCTGTGTGCATTTCTGTATGTGATGGTCCTGATAACCCAGCTAGGAAGCAGTAAAATCATAATTCAAACCAAGTCCTGGCATAGGATCAAAACTGGTCCTAGAAACCAAGATGAAAATAAGTTTATATGAGGGGACAAAACAAAATAAAATAAACAGGTGTGGGAACAGTTAAGATTCAAAAGCTTGGAGCTTTGTAGGACTTAAATCTAAATAATGAAACATTTTAATTTTACCAATAAGAGAAAAGACTATTGTTCCCAAGATAGAATGATGATCTACTATGAAGTCTATCACTGGAAATTTGGGGGGCACCTTGGATTACCACCTGAGCAAATGTCTAGAGTATATCTACCCATTGCACAGAAAAGCTAGTGGAAGCCAATAAGTTAAACATACAACAAATAAAAAATAAATAAATACCAATGTTTTTAGGTATTTGTACCGGGGGAATGTTTAAAGTATTATTTAAAATAAAAGAATGGTGCCACACAAAGAAGTATCCATTTTAACTTTGGACTTAGAAAAGAGTAAATTTTTCTCCCAAGAGGCTTCTAAACACCATTTCTAAAGGGTAGGACCTGTGTCTTAGTCTTTATTGTTTGCCCAACTTCTAGCATGGGGGTAGAACATAGCACTCAATAAAGGATTGTTGCATTTGTTAAACTAATGAAAACACGTGGGAAGGGATACTCTAATGAGGGTCTTATTGCTTGAGAGACTCTTCTCCTTCTCCACCCTCCACCTTTTAAACTGGGCAGCTCCCTCTCAGTCAGGGAATGGAATGGAATGGAAAATAATAAAAATAATAGTAATCTCTAATATTCCTTCAGCACTAGAAACATGGTGGTTCTGACTCTCTGTCTTCTGCAGTTTATACTATCAAATGAAAAAATATACAATATCTATAAAACAGACTTCTTAAAATAACTTAGACCCTCATTATTTTTATTACAGCTGTTGATGAAAAGAAGCAATTATGGGACATTGGCTAAACACCACTTGATATGTTCAACATCAAAATCCAATATTAGTTGTTCTGATCATATAATAGTCTTATTAGTAATAGGCACTAAGTCAAATACAATCCAGGGCAAGGCAAAGCAAAACTTTGCACTCCATCATCAAGTCTCTCAAGACAGCTGTGCAAAACTTGACATTTAATTTAAAAAGCATAGAGGCATGATGGAAAAGCATCTCTGTGTGGAGAGTGGAAAGCAGTGGTGCATTTTATTTGACATGGTGGATTTGCTTTCCTTTATTTTCATATTTTAATAAGTTCAACTCATGAAAGCATAATGAAAATAGAAAGATCAGCTATAATCAGGATGCATGGACATTTGGGGATCTTGATTTAAAAAGCAGTTGCCTTCCTAAGTCCTTCAACAAAATGTAAATTAAACAGATGAAATTGCCTAAAACATCACTGATTCCCAAGGGAATGTAATCATGCTTAAATGCCAACACTAAATTAATCAGTGGAACAGAATGCAGAGAGGAGAAATTTCATTTTAAGCAGCTTCATGTTTCATTAAAGTAAGTGGACATGGCAGGTCAGGTTAAGACTTTGCAAAGAATGATTTGAAAAGCAAAAGGCAAAGGTTTCTGTCTCAAAACTGTGCAGCCATAAAGCTTATTCAAATAGAACTGAATGTTAATTCACGTGCATGGTATGCTCCATAGTTGATCATTTTCCCAAGATATTTTTTTTTCTCAGTGCAGAATTCTGGGGGGAGAAATGCATTAATATTTGTGTAACTATGTTGTTTTCCTCAAAATAGCTTAGTTATAGTTTTATATTCTATACTTACATTGCTTATAAATAATCACATTCTTCCACACTGAACCAGTCTACAAAAATAAAATTGAGCTGTCAGTCGAAACATGTATGTATTTAAGTTGAACAAGCAGAAAAAAAGATTTGGACAGGATGGTAAATGGATATAAATTTTGTCAGAAGTCATTTATTTGTTCAACAATTTTTTTTGAGTGCCTATTTTGTACCAGGCACTGTTCCAGATGCTTGGCATTTACATTAAACACACACACACAAACACGCAGACACAGATCTTTAGATTTTAACAAGTAAATTATGTATAAATTATGTATAGTAGAATATAGTAACCAGAATAGAAAAAATGTAGTTTGGGATAAGGAGAAAAGGAAGTGCATGACTGAGGGAAGGAAACAAGTTGTAGTATCGAAGAGGGTTCTCAGGGCAGGTTTCATTGTAAAGGGGATTTGAAAGGGATGAGAGTTATCCATGGAGATTCCTGTAAGATCGTCCCAGAGGGAAGTGATAGTCAGTTCAAAGGCCCTGAGGCTGAGGTGTGCTTTTTGAATTGAATTGAATGTGAGATGTAAAAAAGAAAGTCCAAGGTGACTTCAAGATTTTTGGCAGGAGCTACTGAGAGAAGTTGTCATCAAGTGAGATGAAGAAGATTGTGAGTATGACAAGCTTGGGGATGAGGAAGATAAGTTCAATTTTGAACATGTTGAGTTTGAGATGTCCAGTAGAAATCCACATCGAGATATGGAGAAAGTGATTAAACATACTAGTTTACAATCCAAGAGAGAGATCTGGCCTGGAGGTATAAATTTGGCAGTTCTTAATGCATAGATGAAAAATTATACTGGTGATCTCAAAAATTAGGACTCACTTATTCAGACTTGCCAAGAAATATAAAATTCCTAATTTTCAATCCTTGTCTTTGGTCCTTTCTCTTTTGATCTCTTCCCACAACATCATACCCCACCTGTTAATAATTCATCCAGCTCAAGTGAAATCTCCTCTAAAAAGCTTTACACTACATAATAGATTAACTAACATAATAGCCTAACATCTATTCTTGCATTTTCATAGCTCTTTTTTGGGCCCTCTATTTCTATCTGTATCATAGTCTATCTTACAGGACAGCCTCTATGCTCACATCTCCCTACTTGACTGTGAGAAGCTTGGAAAGAAAGATTTATTTTAGTCATTGTTATGTTTCTACCCAAAGGCCTAGCCTACTGCCTCACACAGTGTCTAATGTATTAGGTGTTAATTAAATATATTAGGTCAAATTGAATTTAAGTTTTCAGGTCAAAATATAAAATCATTTAAGTAAAGAAAGGAGAGAAAAGTCATGCTTTACCTAGTTTGTGTGCAGCTTGAAATGGAATTAGAGAATTATAGAGAGAAATTTTTATCCTACATGGGTACATTCCTCAAGTGGGGAAACATACAAAGTCATTTTGCACTTACTCTGTGTGAAACACTTTAAATACATTATCCCATTTTATTTAATCAATAAACTTAAGTTGGTAACATTCACCCCATTTGACAAATGAGAAGACTGAGTAGTAAATAGAAAAGCAGGAATTTGAGCCCACATGTATCTCACTCAAGAGCTCATGTTCCCTCCACTGTCCCACTGCTGGGCATGGGGTCATCAGAGCTCTGAACATAACATCAAGAGTTCATGGGCACCCAGTAGCATCTTTAGACTTCCGCCAATATGAGACTGAAGCAGGGCCATCAACTGTTTTCAAATTGAGACATCATCATCCTCCCCACTATCCCACCCTCATTCCCCATCTTAAAAGCTTCATAGTTTAGGAGGACGAAGGAAAATTAAAGTCAAGCAAGGATGAAAGGGGAAACTCAAAGAGCTGGGCCAGCCCTTAGAGCTCTCCCACAGTCGACTATGACCCTTGTTCAGGTCTGTGGCCCAGACCACTACAATGCTTCTTCACCTAGAGCCCAAGGTTCTAGTTTGAGAAATATTATTTTGGATTGTTTATGACCAATCTGGTCTTAACATCAGCCTGAAGCAAGCCAGCCAACTAGAGACAATGTGTGCGGTGAATCAAGAGATGGGTCTACAGTCACAAAACCTGGGTTCAAATCTCAGTCCTACCACTTACATAGTTGTGGGGCCTCACAGAAACCACTTCAATTCTATGAGCCTCAATTTCTACTTCAGGTAAAAGATGTAGGCCCTGCTTATATCATAGGACCATTCTGAGAATGAAAGAAATAATGAAGGACAAAGTGCTTCAGAATCTAAGGATATTATTCTAGTTTACCTACCTAGCTTCATGGTAACTATTTCTGAGGTCTGGTTTTCATAAGTTCTGTGTACAGCGTATGAGAGGCATGAAGAAGGATCTGGGTTCAAAGAATTTAGGTATCTGAGGTAAGACCCAGGAATGATCCAGATATGGATAAGAGGCTTAATATGATAATTCCATAGGAGGGTTACTTTAAGCACAGAATGATTCAATGGACTTCAAACTGATGGAAGCAAAACCTTAAAACAAAACCACAAAGGACACCAAATGGTCGGTTACAGCTTTTAATTACTTGCAGCTTCTCCCATCAATGGTGGAATATATTTCTTCTCCCTTATATCCATCTGTGCTGGTGATTTGCTTTGAAGAACAACACACAGTGAACATGATGTTAAGCAAGTTCTGATCCTAAGCCTCAAGAATCATTGCACACTTCTATCTGCTCCCTTGGATCCTTGCCTTGGCCACCATGTACAAGTCTAGGCTTGTCTGATAGATGATTAGAGACTACATGGAATTAAGACAAGCTCTCCCACTTAACCATTTTGGACCGTCCAGCCCCCAACCAACCCTGCTGGCTATATGTGTATGTATCAGAGTCAAGCCAAGATCAGACAAACCTCAAACCTGGCCCTGTGCAACCACTCCCAGGCCAAGTTGCTGATCCATAAAATCATGAGTTAAGTAACTATTTTTAAGCTCCTAATTTTGGAAGTGATTTATTACATGGAAAGTGATGACTGTTCCAACAACTGAGCTTGTAGGAATGGGAATTTACAGTAGCATCTGAATTGCTACCATGTTCTCATACCATGTCCTCTCTTTGGAAAGATTAGATTTGCTCATCATGAGAGTTGGCTGGATATGCACAAAGGAGTAGAACTCTCCTTTGCCTCTTAACAGGTAATCTTGACTTGGTAGTGTGAGCAAAGTTGGAAGGGCCATTTTACCTGGTCATAACTGAATCTCTGAGAAGGAAAATAAATAAACCAGTGGGACAAGAAGCAGGAAGAATGAGTAGTAGACTCTATTTGAGCTGAAAGCCAGTGACTTCCTGGAAAGAAACCCAATAATTCAGACTTCAATGGCTCACTTTGTTCACACTGATGGGGATTCAGCACAAACACAAATCTCACAATGTAATGATGCAGAGTCCATTTTCTGCCTATCCAGTGGAAACTGAAATTGCAATCTGCCTCCATTGTAAATCAAAACGCCTTTCTAACCTCAGTTGTTAATAACAAACGTATATTTCCCATTTCACCACCAACTCTTTAGAGTTCACATATTAAGAGACTTATTTCATACAATACTCTACTTTGTTCAAATTGATTTTCAAGACTTTTTCCAGAGGCACTGAGCCTCTTGTCTAAATAGATTTTTATAAGTTATGAAGTTTAGATTATTAAAAAAACAATCTAGAAATGTGATCCTTAAAGTGCCTGACAAATCCCCATTTTAATTTTTCATAAATAATGTTTATCTGAAGAACATATTCCTAGCTTTTATTTTCCTGCAACTCTGATTCCAGTAATGGCATTTGTTTGGAGGCAGTAAAAGAATAGAAAAAAATCAAGAGAGCAACTGAAAATGTCTGTAAGATAGTGTCATTTTATTTCAGAAATTTACAGACATGTTGACCTTGTTCTATTCATTGATCTTGAGGCTTATCATAATTGACCTTCAACCTGGAAGATGAACCATCTTCCACTCCCAAATTTATTAGAACTAACTTGCCCTGTCAGCACGTATTCATCCCACTGTCAGGGATTTTGCTGGGATTTAAGTCCCAGGAGGGGCTGTGTGAAATACATAAGTAGTTGAAGATACTGCCTCTATCCTCAAAGTGCTTAGAATCCTGTCATGGAGATAACAATAACACAAAAGCACACTGACAGAATAAATGTTGAATTGAAAGGTATAGATGGAAGTGACACTAGAAGGAGAAATGTCATTTATTAATCACCTCCTATGTGATACTGTGTTGCAAATATTATCTCATCTAATCCTACCAACAACCCAAAAAGAAAAGTATCATAATTATTTAACAATAGGAAAGCAGAAGATGAGAAACATTAGCGAACTTCCCCAAGGTGACCCACCAATAAGAATAGAACCAGAATTCATGCTCACGTTTATCTGCCCAAAGATCACATGCGTTTCTTTCTACACTGCATTGACTCTCAGGTTCAAGTGGAAAGGAAGCTGCTTTATGCCTCTCCAAGTCTCCCCTAACACTATACTTATATGCCTCCTTGTGAGAGTTACTAATAAGGAGTAGTCAGTATACTGAAATCAGAATCAGCTCTGGAGTCAGAAAGATATGATTTCAAAATCTCCACTGTTTCTGATTAGCTAAAAGAATGTAGGCATGTCACTTAACCTCTAATAATACCGACCCTACAGCACTGACATAAGTAATATGTAAAATTAATTCAGTCACTCAACAAATATTGAGTATCTACTATGTCCTAAGCATTATTCTGGATTGTGTTCACAACAGTGAATGAAAGAGACAAAAGTCTCTGTTATCTTGGTGCTTACATTGTCAGTGAAAGAGATAGATAATAAGTTAATAAATAGATAGCATAAATTTAAGCAGTGGGGTGTGGGGAGATGTGGAGTTCATGTCTCCCCACAACTAGGGCACCTGCCAGATGCTGGTGGGGGACCTCGATGCCCAAGGAGATGGGAGGAGCCCCCAAACAAACCAGTAGGACATGGGGGGACAGAGAGGGAGGATAAGTGGACACCAGACAGGACCAGTGCCCCTGAGGGTTGGCTGAAAGGAGGGAGGGGTTCCCATGCCTGGAGGGACCCTTGGGGACTTGGATCGGGGGGGAGCACACTGAGCATTTCCCCTGCCCAATCGGCCGGGTAAGTCTGCCCGGATATTGGCCGGATCCCCCACCTTCCAAGGCCCCCTCCAGGCTGCACTGGTCCTAGGGGCATAGGAGGGAGGCCGGGGGGAAAGCAGGAGAGGCAGGTGGGAGGGCCCCTCCAGGACTGGAGGAGCAGGAGAGGAGCAGGAAAGGAGCAGAGAGTGTTTGCCCTGTCCATTCAGGCAGAGGAAGACTGCTGTGCTTCCAGGCGGGGTCCCCTGCCCTCTGAGACCAGAGGTCTGGGCCCCTTCTGTTCCATTGAGCCTAAGCCCCACCCCCACCCCCAGGGCCTTTTCCAGCCCCGTGGGTCCTAAGCATAGGCCCTGCCTGCCACCCAAACCCTGCCCCTGCCTAGGCACTGCCCTCCATAGCCAAGGCCTTTTCCACCTTTTTCTTTCTTTCTTTCTTCTTCTCCTCTTTTTTACTATTGTGACTCTGTTTTACCTTCCGGTTTTTGTTTCATCTATATTTTTATATTCTTTCTAACATATCTGTTAGTTTCCTAGTCTAATTTTAGTTTTTACTCTTTGTTATTGTTCTCCTTTTTTTTTTTTGGTCACCCCATGCAGCTTGCTGGATTTTGGTTCACCAGCCAGGGGTCAGGCCAAAGCTTCTGTGGTGGGAGCTCCGAGTCTGAACCACTGGACTAACAGAGAACTTCAGACCTCAGATAGTATTCACTGGAGCAAGGTCTCCCAGAGGTCCTCATCTCGGCACCAAGACCCAGCTCTACCCAACAGCCTACAAACTCCAGTGTTGTAAGTCTCAGGCCAAACAACCAGTAAGACAGGAACACAATCCCACCCATCAAAAAAAAAAAAAAAAAGAGACAGCAAAAAATATGTCACAGATGAAGGAGCAAGGTAAAAACCTACAAGGCCAAATAAATGAAGAGGAAATAGGCAATCTACCTGAAAAAGAATTCAGAGTAATGATAGTAAATAGGATCCAGAATCTTGGAAATAGAATGGAGGCACAGATTGTGAAAATACAAGAAATGTTTAACAAAGATCTAGAAGAACTAAAGAACAAACAGAGATGAACAACACAATAACTGAAATGAAAAATACACTAGAATGAATCAATAACTGAGACACAAGAATGAATAAGTGAGCTGGAAGACAAAATGGTGGGAATGACTGCCGAGTAGCAGAATAAAGAAAAAAGAATGAAAAGAATTGAAGACAATCTCAGAGACTTTTGGGACAACACTAAATGCACCAACATTCGAATTATAGGGGTCCTAGAAGAAAAAAAAGAAAAACAAAGGATCTGAGAAAATATTTGAAGAGATTATAGTGGGAAACTTCCCTAACATGGGAAAGGAAATAGTCACCCAAATCCAGGAAGCACAGAGAGTCCCAAACAGGATAACCCTAGGAGGAACACACCAAGACACATATTAATCAAATTAACAAAAATGAAATTCAAAGAAAAAAATATTAAAAGGAGTAAGGGAAAAGCAAAAAATACCATACAAAAGAATCCCCATAAGGTTATCAGCTGACTTTTCGGCAGAAACTCTGCAGGCCAGAAGGGAGTGGCAGGATATGCTTAAAGTGATGGAAGAGAAAAACCTACAACCAAGATTACTCTACCCAGCAAGAATCTCATTCAGATTTGACAGAGAAATCAAAAGTTTTTCAGACAAGCAAAAGCTAACAGAATTCAGCACCACCAAACTAGCTTTATAACAAATGCTAAAGAAACTTCTCTAGGTGGGAAACACAAGAAAAGGAAAAGATCTACAAAAACAAAACAAATAAGAAAATGGTAATAGGAACATACATATCGATAATAACCTTGAATGTAAATGGATTAAATGCCCCAACCAAAAGACACAGACTGGCTGAATGGATACAAAAACAAGACCCATATATATGCTGTCTATAAGAGACTCACTTCAGACCAAGGGACACATACAACCTGAAAGTGAAGGGATAGAAAAAGATATTCCATGCAAATGGAAATCAAAAGAAAGCTGGAGTAGCAATACTCACATCAGGTAAAATAGACTTTAAAATAAAGACTGTTACAAGAGATAAGGAAGGACACTACACAATGATCAAGGGATCAATCCAAGAAGAAGATATAACAATTATAAATGTTTATGTACCCAACATAGGAGCACCTCAATACATAAGGCAAATGCTAACAACCATGAAACGGGAAATTGACAGTAAAACAATAATAGTAGGGGACTTTAACACCCCCCTAACACCAATGGAAAGATCATCCGAAAAGAAAAGAAATAAGGAAACACAAGCTTTAAATGACACAATAGACCTGATAGACTTAATTGATATTTATAGAATATTCCACCCAAACGTGGCAGAATGCATTTTCTTCTCAAGTGCACATGGAACATTCTCCAGGATAGATCACACTGTGGGTCACAAATCAAGCCTCAGAAAACTGAAGAAAATTGAAATCATATCAAGCATCTTTTCTGACCACAATGCTATGAGTTTGGAAATCAACTACAGGGAAAAAAAAAACAGTAAAAAACACAAATACATGGAGGCTAAACAGTGCACTACTAAATAACTAAGAGATCACTGAAGAAATCAAAGAATAAATTTTTAAAATATGTAGAAACAAATGACAATGAAAACACAATGACCCAAAGTCTATGGGACACAGCAAAAGCATTTCTAAGAAGGAAGTTTACAGCAATTCAATCTCACCTCAAGGAATAAGAAATATCTCAAGTAAACAATCTAACCCTACACCTAAAGCAACTAGAGAAAGAAGAACAAAAAAACCCCAAAGTCAGTAGAAGGAAAGAAATTATAAAGATCAAAGGAGAAATAAATGAAATAGAAATGAAGAAAACAATAGCAAAGATCAATAAGACTAAAAGCTGGTTCTTTGCGAAGACAAACAAAATTGATAAATCCTTAGCCAGACTCCAAGACAAAAAGGGACAGGATGCAAATCAATAAAATTAGAAATGAAAAAGGAGAAATCACAACTGACCTCAGAAATACAATGGATTATAAGAGACTACTACAAACAACGATATGCAAAAAAAATAGACAACCACAATCAAATGGACAAATTCTTGGAAAGACACAATTTTCCAAGACTGAACCAGGAAGAATTAGAAAATATAAACAGACGTATCACAAGTAATGAAATTGAAAATGTAATTTAAAATCTTCCAACAGGGCTTCCCTGGTGGCGCAGTGGTTGAGAGTCCGCCTGCTGATGCAGGGGACACGGTTCGTGCCCCGGTCCGGGAAGATCCCACATGCTGCGGAGCGGCTAGGCCCATGAGCCATGGCCGCTAAGTCTGCACGTCCGGAGCCTGTGCTCCACAACGGGAGAGGCCACAACAATGAGAGGCCCACGTACAGCAAAAAAAAAAAAAAAAAAAAAAAATCTTCCAACAAACAAAAGCCCAGGACCAGATTGCTTCACAGGAAATTCTATCAAACATTTAGAGAAGAGTTAACACCAATCCTTCTCAAACTCTTCCAAAAAATTGCAGAGGGAGAAACACTCCCAAACTCATTCTATGAGGCCACCATTACCCTGATACCAAAAACAGAAAAAGTTATCACAAAAAAAGAAAACTATAGACCAATATCACTGATGAACATAGATGCAAAAATCCTGGACAAAATACTAGGAAACAGAATCCAACAACAGATTAAAAGGATCATACAACATGATCAAGTGGGATTAATGGCTGGGATGCAAGAATTCTTCAATATACACAAATCAATCAACATGATACACCATGTTAACAAATTAAGGAATAAAAACCATATGACTACCTCAATAGACGCAGAAAAAGCTTTTGCCAGAATTCAACACCCATATATGATAAAAACTCTCCAGAAAATGGGCATAGAGGGAACCTACCTCAATATAATAAAGGTTATATATGACATACCCACAGCGAACATCATACTCAATGGTGAAAAATTGAAAGCATTTCCACTAAGATCAGGAACAAGATAAAGATGTCCACCCCACCACTCTTATTCAACATGGTCTTGGAAGTCCTAGCCACAGCAATCAGAGAAGAAAAAGAAATAAAAGGAATACAATTTGAAAAAAAAAGAAGTAAAACTGTCATGGTTTGCAGATGACATGATATTATACATAGAAAATCCTAAAGATGCCACCAGAAAACTATTAGAAGTAATCAATGAATTTGGTAAGGTTGCAGGATACAAAATTAATGCACAGAAATCTCTGGCATTCTTATACACTAACAAAGGAAAATCAGAAGGAGAAATTAAAGAAACAATCCCATTTACCATCACAACAAAAAGAATAAAATATCTAGGAATAAACCTACCTAAGGAGGTGAAAGACTTGCACTCAGAAAACTATAAAACACTGATGAAAGAAATCAAAGATGACATAAACACATGGAGAAAAACACCATGTTCTTGGATTGGAAGAATCAGTATTGTGAAAATGACTATACTACCCAAAGCTATCTACAGATTCAATGCAATCCCTATCAAACTACCAATAGCATTCTTCACAGAATTAGAACAAAAAATTTTACAATTCGTGTGGAAACACAAACGACCCTGAATAGCCAAAGCAATCTTGAGAAAGAAAAACAGAGCTGGAGGAATCAGTCTCCCTGACTTCAGACTACACTACAAAGCTACAGTAATCAAGACAGTATGGTACTGGCACAAAAACAGAAACATAGATAAATGGTACAGGATAGAAAACCCACAGAAAAACCCATGCACATATAGTCACCTAATTTACAACAAAGGAAGCAAGAACATACAATGGAGAAAAGACAGCCTCTTCAGTAATTGGTCCTGGGAAAACTGGACAGTTACATGTAAAAGAATGAAATTAGAACACTCCCTAATACCGTACACAAAAATAAACTCCAAATGAATTAAAGACCTAAATATAAGGCCAGACAGTATAAAACTCTTAGAGGAAAACATAGGAAAAACACTCTATGACATAAATCACAGCAAGATCTTTTTTGACCCACCTCCTAGAGTAACGAAAATAAAAACAAAAATAAACCATTGGGACCTAATGAAACTTAAAAGCTTTTGCACAGCAAAGGAAACCATAAACAAGACAAAAAGACAACCCTCAGAATGGGAGGAAATATTTGCAAATGAAACAAAGGACAAAGGATTAATCTCCAAAATATACAAACAGCTTATGGAGCTCAGTATCAAAAAAACAAACAACCCAGTTAAAAAATGGGAGGAAGACCTAAACAGACTTTTCACCAAAGAAGACATACTGTCCTGCTTAAAACTTTCCATGACTTTCAACAGCCATGACAAAGTCTGAGATCCAGGCCCTCCCCAACGTAAATCCTTAGCACTTCACACTCAAACTTTACACTCACGACACTACACTTTTAGTCACACCCTGCTCATAAATTTCTGTCGCTGCCTTCCCTTCTGTCCCCTCTCCCCGAATGCATTAACCAGCCACCACTCCTACCCTCACTAGTTGAACTCACTCATCTTTTAATGACTCAGTTCAAGAAGCACCTCAGGGGGCTTCCCTGGGCTTCCCTGGTGGCGTAGTGGTTGAGAGTCCCCTGCCGATGAAGGGGACACAGGTTCGTACCCTGGTCCGGGAGGATCCCACGTGCCGCGGAGCAGCTGGGCCCGTGAGCCATGGCCACTGGGCCTGCGTGTCTGGAGCCTGTGCTCCGCGGTGGGAGAGGCCACAACAGTGAGAGGCCCGCGTGCTGCAAAAAAAAAAAAAAAAAAAAAAAAGGACACGTACCACAATGTTCACTGCAGCACTATTTACGATAGCCAGGACATGGAAGCAACCTAAATGTCCATCAACAGATGAATGGCTAAAGCAGATGTGGCACATATATACAATGGAATATTACTCAGCCATAAAAAGAAATGAAATTGAGTTATTTGTAATGAGGTGGATGGACCTAGAGTCTGTCTTACAGAGTGAAGTAAGTCAGAAAGAGAAAAACAAACACCGTACACTAACACATATATGTGGAATCTTAAAAAAAAAAATGGTACTGATGAACCTAGTGGCATGGCAGGAATAAAGAAGCAGACATAGAGAATGGACTTGAGAACATGGGGTTGTGGGGGAGTGAGGGAAGCTGGGGCGAAGTGAGAGTAGCATCGATATATATACACTACCTAATGTAAAATAGATAGCTAGTGGGAAGCAGCAGCATAGCACAGGGAGATCAGTTCAGTGCTTTGTGATGACCTAGAGGGGTGGGATAAGGAAGGTGGGAGGGAGGCTCAAGAGGGAGGGGATATGGGGATATATGTATGCATATGGCTGATTCACTTTTTTGTACAACAGAAACTAACACAGCATTGTGAAGCAATTATACTCCAATAAAGATGTATTAAAAATAAATTTTAAAATGTAAAAATATATAAGCAGTGGTAAGATCTATGAAGGAAAATAAAGCAATGCAGGGGGCAGAGGGTACAATGGGTGCGTTCATTAAGCCTGTAAGGGCACAATTCACTGAACTAATAATGTAGAGGTTCATATAAATCCATGCCTGACTTCAAGGAATTTGTGCTGCAGGAGGTGGGGACAATGGGGGCAGGGGGAGGAGAACCACACATACAGACTGTTGGCTATACCACCACCTGGTGAGCATGCCAGGAGGGCAATGTACAGGCACTTGGGACAAAAGATGGGGCAGAGATCAGTTCCACTAGGAGAAGAGAAGGTGAAGACTGGTGATAGCAATAAAAGGAAGAAGAACTCACTGACAAAAAAAGCCCCCACTTTGTGCCAGGCAGTTTCGACACATTGTTCTAGTAATCATCTCAATATCTTAAAGATGTGGGCATTCTTATCCTTATTTAACATAAAAATCTTGGTCTGTGAAAACCTCGGTACACATAGATTAGTCATTCTATACTAGACACTGTGCTGGGCTCTGGGGACAAAGATAAGATTTCAGGGAGAGTCTCTGTCCCCAAGCAGATAACATCATTGAAGGAGGAATAGCAAACACTCTACCACCAACAATACAAGGAAGAGTGAGGCGAGGGCTCTGAGAAGACACCATCCAAGGTTGATCAGCATGCAGAGCCTGGAGGCATCCATTCTGTGAAGACCAGGGAAAGCTTGATCCCTGGCTGAGAATTTCATATGGAGGAAGCTGACATGCACATCCATTCAGTACATGTTAGTGATTAAAAGTCTAGTTGACAGGGGTGGGGGAAGTGAGTGATGAGTAAGCAGAGCACAGAGGATTTTTAGGGATGTGAAACTATTCTGTATGATACTATCATAGTAGACACACGTCATTATAAATTTGTCCAAACCATAGAATGTATAACACCAAGAATGAGCCCTGATGTAAACTATGGACTTGGGTGATAATGATGTGTCAGTGTAGGTTCATCAATTGTAACAAATGGACCACTCTGATGGGAGCTGATGATAATTGGGAAAGTATGCATGTGGGGGGGTAGAGGTTATATGGGAAATCGCTGTTACCTTCTGCTCAATTATGCTGTGAAACTCAAATTGCTCTAAAAAGTAAAGTTTGGAAAAGAAGTCTGGTTGGCACCCCAACTCTGTCACTTTACAATTGCCTGAACGTGAGCAAGTTACTTTAGCTCTTAATTTTTCACTCATAAAATGTGTATAATAATACATGCTACATACAGATGTTCAGAAGACTAAATGAAAGTAAATGATGTCATATTTAGGTCAAGTGCTCTAGCATATGGTCTGGCTATGTTCATGCCCTCAGTAAATTAGAGCCTCTTTTTTTAAGATCATTCATACAATAGTGAAGAATTGAAAGAGTATAGTCCAAAGACAAGAAAGCTAGCTGGAAAGCTAAAGCAAGGAATCCAGTGGGAAATGGCAGAAGACTAAACAAGACATCAATTGCTTCCCAAATAGCTCCACAAGGCGTGGTGCTGCATGGGAGCTAATAAAGACAGTGTATGTAGACTGAATTCACTGTCTTTCCCTCAAAACCTGCACTCCCTCTTGCCTATCTCGATGAATGACAAAGCCACCCTTCAGTCACCCAAAACGGAAACCTGAAGTCAACTCTGACTTGGCTCTCCCCTTACCTCCGGGTCACCAAGTCCTGTAGAATCTACCTACTTTGCATCTTCCCTTCCTCAGTCTCAGTCAGTGAGAACGTGTCAGTACTCTGTTGGCTTAGTCACCCATCACCTCCCCTGTGGATTAAGGCAGTGGTGGCATAGCCAGTCAACCTGATTGTGTAGGCAAGTAGGGTTGGGTTCCCCAAAGAAAGAGATCCTGTCCCAGCTTTCTTGACATACGAGGAGCTGTTTTAGGCCATTTTGGGATCCAAGCCTGGCCACAGAACTTGCACACGCAGAAGAACAGGACTCAATAGTTAATGATTTTAAGAGAACAAACGGATATAGGAACAAAGCAGCTATTGCCAGGCCAGAGAAATAACCATATCAGAGACAATAAAACAGTCACTAAGAATCCCAGTTCTGTTTCAAAGGTAAAGGATAGCCTGACTCATATTCTTGAGCTATTTTACAGGGTCTGAATCCCCTAGAACAATCATCCACCAGACTAACTTGAGCCAGAGAATTGATGATGTTGACCTTTGCTGGCCCTAGTGATTTCAATCAATTAAGACCTGGGCTCTGTCAATCCAGGGTGACTCTTGCCCCAATTCTATGCTAAATTCCTCTTTGCACAAGTCTCTTCATAAATATGCATGCTCCCTTAGCTTAAAACTTCCCCAATTTTGCTGTTGGGAAATATCCCCAGTGTTCTCCATACTCATTGCAAGTAATAAAATCCCTTCTCTTCCTGCTCTTTGGCTTGGTTGTGTCTTTCAGCTTGACACCCCCCAAAAGGCCAACCCCGTTGTCGGGTAACAAATTTCTCTAGGCCTCAGTCCTTCAATTATCACCTCCACACTGAAACCAGAGCAATCCTTCTAAAGCTTTAAATCTGATCATTTGTCCACCCACCTTAAAATATTTCAGTTCGTCTCATTGTCTACGATAAAGTCTAAACCGTTTACAGTGCTCCCTGTTATCCGGCCCTTGATCTATCCCCCTCCACACACCACAACTATGGTGAACTACTGATAGGGCCCCAAGCCTGGCAGAGGTATTTCATGCCTCTGTGCATTCACACACACCATTTCCTCCACGTTTTCCAACGGGTAGTTCACGAAATACTAGTCTCCTAAGATGCTCTATGAAACAAGCGATCCTTACTCAAATGAGTTTTAGAAAAACTCCACACTTTTTTCCTCTGGAAAACTCTTTTAGGCTCTAAGATGCCCTATAATCAAAAAATCTATTTAACTTTGTTTAATCCTTGTGATACTGTGATTTACAATAAAAAATATGTATTTGGTCTTTGACCTGTTCCTGGTACAGAGCTCTGAAAAATATTGGAATTTCCTGTGATAAGAGCAATAACAAGTGTCTTTTTAAATGTTAATTGGTGACTTTTGGGAAGCCCTTAGATGACCTAAGTATGAGGGCTGGTTGCCAGGAGAAGCAACCACGTGATTAGAGGAATGGAACTTTCAGTCCCACCCCTTCCCCCAGAACATCCCCAGAGGGGAGAGAGGCTAGAGGCTGAATCAACAGCCAGTGGCCAATGATTTAATCAATCATGACTGTGTAATGAAGCCTTCATAAAAACTTAGAGAACAGGATGCAGTGAGCTTCCAAGTTGGTGAACGTGTGGAGGTGCTGGGTAAGTGGTGCTCAAGAGAGCATGGAAGCTCCACACCCTCTCCCCATGCCTTGCCCTATGCATTTACTTCCATCTGACTGTTCTTGAGTTATATCCTTTTATAATAAACTGGTAATCTAGTAAGTAAAATGTCTCTCTGAGTTCTGTGAACCACTCTAGCAAATTAACCAAACCGAGGAGGGAATCCTGGAAACCTCTGATTTATAACCAGTTAGAAGCACAGGTAACAATATGGACTTGCAACTGGCATCTGAAGTGGGGGCAGAGAGAGGGAGACTTATGGGACTGAACGCTTAACCTGTAGGATCTGATGCTATCTCCTGGTGGACAGTGTCAGAATTGAGTTGAAATGCAGGACACCGAGCAGGTGCCTCAAAAATTGCTTATTAGTGTGGGGAACCCCCCACACACACAAATTGGAATTGGTACCAGAGCGTATTTAACCCATTATTAAGGTACTTGATAATAGAACTCTTTTTTCAATTAGAATTCCCAGAGACTTGCATACCTCAGAAGAATCATTTTGTGAAACACATCTTAAAAACTCCATCTGAGCCTGATAAATAATTTAAACTTTTACTTCCAGGAAATAATTGTGGATCTTTGGTTGTAATTTTGTTAATTCCACCTATCATCAAATTAAATAGATTTTGCAAAATCCAAGAAAAAGCACATCAGGTTTGAGTCTTGCTAACTCTAATGGTATGTTCTTAAGGTTGATGCACTGATAATTTTTTACATCAGAGAAGCAGTGAAATGCAGAGAACTATCCCTTGCTAAGTATGCACTCAAATCCTCTACTCCAAATTTAGAATTTACTTACTGTGTCATTTGTTTGAAATAATAACTCCATTAACCTCAATAAAACATGCAAATCCAAATCAAATTAGACATTACCTGCTGCTGTTCTGTCCATCAACAATTTTATCTCTCCTCTGAAGAGTGGATAGGGCTATAAGAAGTGAGACTGCTAACATTAGCAAAACAGAGAGAAGCCAAACGCTGAATGTTATAACTGAATTTGAGTCTAAAAAGGATTAAAATATTGAGCCTCTCCAATTCAGCTTAGTTCCCATAGTCAGTACATCTCATCGTGATTGGGACTCAGAAAGAATAAACGGAGAACAAGAAAGACATCTCTCAGTGTGGAACAATGGGGACTGGAATCGGGAAGACTTGGCTTCCAAACCTAGCTTATTCGTTGTGTGAACCTAAATTTCTTCATCTCTCTAAACTCAGTTTCCTCATCTGTAAAATGGCGCTAATAATACAAAGCCTACCATGTGATTTCAAAGTTTAAACAATGAAACACACATTAAACACCTAGAGTAGTACCTGTACCATAATATTGTAACACAGTAGATGCTTAATAAATATCAATTTTCTTCTTTCCTCTCTAATCTACCTACAACTCCCATTGCTCAGATCTTCATTCTGTTATAGACATCTTTATCCACAAAATACACTTAATTTTGCTGTAGATCATAAACCAGGGGTTAGCAAACTATGCTCCACAGGGTAAATCTGGCTGACCACACTGTTTTTGTAAAGTTTAATTTGGACATAGCCACACCCATTTGTTTACATATTGCCTGTGGCTGCCACAGTGACAGATTTGAGCAGCTGTAACAGAGACCTATATTAGTTGTCTGTTGCTGCTATAACAAATTACCACAAACTTGGTGGCATAAAACATCACATTCATTATCTTACAGTTCTGTAGATTCAAAGTCCCTGACACAGGTCTCACTAGATTAAACTCCAGGTGTCAGTAGGGTTGTATTCCTTCTGGAGCCTCTAGGGGACACTCAATTTCCATGCCTTCTCCAACTTCCAGAGCCTGCCTGCATTCATTGGCTCTGGCCCCGTTCCTCTATCTTTCCTCGGATGGAAAAGTGATGTGTTAAGGAGAAAATGCCCTCCTCCATCCCTGGGGAGTATAACCAGGACAGTCCCCATTCTGGGTTCAAGCTGATTCAGTCACCACCCAGGAGTCTCGAGCTCTAGCCTAGATTCCACTCTGCCTTCTCCAGCAGATGTGAGGCTTACATGGGACAATTGGCCTGGAGGAGAATGTAGCTTCTTTAGTCTACATGAACAATAACCAGCCATAGGTGACAGGGCCCTGAGTGGAAGCCTAAGCCAGGCTGTGGTCATAGTTTGATTCATAACTTTTAAATATTTGGACAGATGATAGGTGAGCCTCCATTTATATCCTTGCCCTGGACCTTGCAAACGTTAGAGGAACATCTGTTCATCTGTCACCTCCCCCTCACAGCACCCACCTCTGAGTTCCCTTTCTTGGCTGTGCTGCTAGGGATGGATTCTGAACCACCAATGACTACAACTCTGAAACAGGGAGGAAGCAGTGACTGTGAGATCATGATGGTTCTCCAAGGCCAACATTATGCATCTTTGCGGACACATATACCCTTGTAACAAGCATTCTATTATTTAAGAGCAATCCTTCTCCTCTTGATGAGGGGACAGAGTAAGGTTGCTACCTTTGCTTTTAGCAAACCTATAAGAGGAATTATGAATTCACATCAGCTGGAGAGTCAAATACTAAAAGCAAAATCTAATTCAGTACAGCCAGACCACAAACGTATACTGAAGAAATATGAACAGTTGGATTACTGTGATCAAAAACGTGTTACTTTCTTCCTGAATCCAGAAGTGAGTTTTAAAAGAAGTACCAAAGGATACCCATAACTGACTATAAAAACAAAGGTTTATACATTTGGGCAGCAGGAAAAAAAAAAGAGAACAAAAATCGATATGTTTAAAATAAAAAGCTGCCTTGTACTTTCAGGTATGTCTTCAGCCATCAGTTAATTGTGTGATCAATGCAACAAGATCCAGGCAGCTTAACTGAAGAAAATTAGCCCTTAAGAAGCTGATATCTACAAAAGATTCTATCCTGCTGATAGAAGGTCAACAACCCTTTCAGCTGCAGCTGCCTCGGTGGGTTCAGGAGAGGAATCAGAATGGAACCACATATGAGGGTGTCACAGAAAACTGGCAACCAGAAGATTCCAGAGAGAGATTAAAATGCCTCTGTCTTTGGTCTTAACGATGGTCTGCCAAAAGAGATAGAGCAGTTTAAGGAGAAAATTTGAGAAAATTTTTTCAATGTATTTTCACACTATTAAGATGCATTTAACAGCCCTGGTAGAGGGGTTTTCTAAAGATTATTTTGAATTATACAATCTATTTTGCTTTGGTTGTTTCAATTCAGCCAACATCTTTTTGAATACTAACCAGGTGGCTAGTTAAGTTGCCGAACTTTGTGGTTTAAAACATAAATATGTATATTCTACTGTAACTATGGCCACATTTGAAAAATTAGTTGATAAATTACAAAAAAAAAAAACAAATAAATAAATAAGCCCCTGCCTGCAAGGAATCCATAGTCTAACAGGAAGTGAAGCAGACAAGTCCAGGGGTAATTAGAGAGAGAGAAGGAGCAGTTGTACCCCAAAGTAAGGTCATCTAGTCTGGCTTCTTGCCATATAGATAGAAATTAATACAGGGTTAGCCCAATATTATTTGTGTGGTGGGATTAAACTGACCAGCCCTCCTCACTACCACCCATCCACCAGCTTTCATCAGAAGGAGACTTAGAATCAAAAATTTAATCAGATCCACCCAATTCAAACTGGTACCATCCTCCCTCCCTTAAGGTAGCAAAAGAATATCTATTAGCAGAGAGTAAGAAGTCTGAGATTCTCAAGTCAAGTTGAGAGATTCTCAACTCAGCAACCAGAGAGTTTATATTTCATAAGATCAAGGACAAAACCCTGCTGACAGGAGAAATGTCATTAATATGGGATTGTACTGCATAATCTCTGAGAAAGAATAAGGTTTATATTTACAAGGTCTGCTTACTTCACAGGTGATGTTATAAAGAAAATTATCCAGGTCAAGATTCTCAGTGGTTGAAAGACTAAGCGGGACCCATATTACCCTAATTCAGGAAATCAGATCTCACCTCCTTTCTGGAGCCCTTTTTGGGTCACAAGCACCAGTGTGCATCCAGCTATAAGCTGTAGTGTAGCTCAAGTTTGCAAGCTACAGGAAAATACAAATTTGCAAGATCCAGGGAGTTACACCTCATCCTTTGCACGGGATAAGCAGAGTGTTCTGAGTGAGGAGGGTGGGGTCATAAGCCTGAGAAATTTGAAGTCAGCTGCATAAGAAAAGTCTGCCTAAGAGGAGGGTTAGTTCAGGTGTACCCCAAGGAGACATGCTCACCAAGGCTCACACCCAGTAGAAGGGATGATTATGTAATCTGGAATTTCAGTCTCTACTCTCCCTTCACAGTGATACACTTCTGAGATCTGCTTGATTCTTTACTAAGGAATCTTGCATGTGGACCTTAAAGTCCTGGGTGCTTAGGATGGAGAAAGTAGGTAGATAGGGTGAGTTAGCCTGTGAAGGACATGGGGCCCAATCCTCCCCCACTGTCTTGAGAAGTTGGATAGCGGGAGCTTGAGGGGCATTAACTCCTTTGGTTGGAGTAAGGATTGGGCTTATTTGGGTCATCACAGCAGCAAAGAGACCTGGGCAGAATGGAAAAAATTCAAGAAGCCCAAGACAGACCACAAATTGTCTGAAGAATGCTGCTTCACAACTGAAAAAGTGAGTCTTGGCTTATCAACACTACGTTTAGATTTATGCAAAAGTATAAATTTAGCAAATACGAATGAAAAGACTTTGTTCGCACCCCAGTTACCCAAAGTCAGTGGATCCTGGGATACTAACAAGATAGCCCTAGCCACGAACACCCTGAGTTTGCTCTCGGTAGGTCTGATCATAATCAGAGCCAAGCTGAGGGTTGGCCAGGTATCAGGATATATCTGTTGAGCACTTTCAAGACTCGGTCCACTGATCGCCATCTTATGAGGTCTTCCCATTCCATTCCAAGCTAAGATACAGGGTATGGTCTCTGTTCCCATAGCAACATATTACATTCTGAATTATTAAATATTGCACATTACTCTGTGACTATTTCCTGATATGCCCTGGACTCAGGGCTTTGATCTCCTGTAGGAAATGATTTTAGTTTGCTCTTCCTGTGTCCCAGACATAAGAGTAAATAAAATTTCTAAGGATCTTGAATGGTCTTCAGTAGGTTACAACAGGTAGCAGGAGTCCCTGTTTTGTTCACAGTTCCTTTTCTGACTATAGCGACATTCCACAGGGATGCTATGGTCCCTGTTACAACCCAGGATCCACAGCTAGTCCTGAACAAATGTCTTCACAACTAATCCACAACAATGTTAGTCCCTGCTGTCCATCCTCAGCAGGGATACACCTATGGTGGCTGATCCATATCTAGCATCTGGCAGGTCCAATGCCATCTCAGCTCAGAAAGCTTAGACTGTGAGCTCCTTGAGGACAAGGATTTGCTTTTTATCTCTCCGTCAAATACTGGGCATTCACTAAACGTTTGTTGGCTGAATAGCATCCTTTCTGATGGTCTAGCTTATTTTTGGTTGCATTTCTGTATTTCTGTGGAGCTTAACTACTTAAAAGAGGTAAGTTAACAGCCTGTGGTCATCCAGCCAGCAAGGTGCAGTCCAGGAATACAATCTTATATCTACGTGAGCCAAAGACCATGCTCCCTCTGCTATTCCACATTGCTTCTCACAGAATAATTACATTAACCAGTCTTTCATTCTTGACCACAAAGGAATAAGTAAAAAGTTGGAATAAATAAGGTACTGAGGAAGAAAATTTTGCTTAGGAGGATTTTCCCTGGTACTTCTCCCATAATAATAACAAGCTTAATACATTTTATAGTGAGCTTACTCTCTTCCAGACACCATGCTAGGTGTTCTACGCTTATCAATCCATTTAATATCCATAGGAGAAAGGCTGAAACGATTCTTCCTATTTTATGGATATGGAAACTGAGGTTCAGAGAGGAAGACTGCCAAAAGCATGAGGCTACCAGAGCTGATGGAACTGACTGAATACCAGGTTTCTCTGACTCTTTACCATCCTCACAGAAGCCTAAGTACATACTGAATTCGCTTCTCTGGAATAAATATAAAGTTCCAAGTTACTATGAACTACTCTAATGATCAGCGAGAATCAATAATTAAATGCACAGATAATCTTCAATCAGGAGGAATGACAAATACATGTTAAAGAGGTTTAAAAATGCTAGATTCATCCTAACTGATAAAATGCCAACAAACTCACTGGGAACGGTAACAACTGAACAACTTAGAGGTTAAAAGGAGTTGCAGGTCAGAGTGTTACAAAATGAGATTTGCATTCAAAAGCATTGCTCTAGATACTGCATGGAGACGATTTAGAAAGGGGCAAGAATGAGTGCAGGTAGTGCACTGGAAGGTCATTGCCATAATCCTGGCAAAAGCTGACACCATTCTGAACTAGGGCATTAAATTCGGATTGGGTATTTCAGTCTATATATGAGCCCACTCCTGCTTTTTCCTAGGAAATGTCTGATAGAAGACACAATATAACAAACAAATGTTTTCTCTTTCCAATATTTTCTTGGGAAAAAAAAACCCTGAGGAAACAGATCATTCAAGGTTCTGTAGCATCTGGGTGTGTTGGGTAACTCCATTTAGAGAAGCTCCTTAATCATCAACCCATGGCAGCACAGAAGCTCTCAGAAGCAGAACTTGCTGGGGAGGCAATAAAGAGACAACGGAAGACAAGCAGGAGTTATCTGTGGCGCCAATATGCTACACGAGAGAGCTAAATCTAAGGGCCATGAAAAGGACTGCAGACATTGTAACACAAAAGAATGGCAGCCCCTGCCAATAGTCTGTGTGAGAGCAAAGATAATACAACCATACACCTGGGAGCAATTCAGAGTCAATGAGAATGAACCTGGACAAGTGAAAACAAAGTTAAAGAGAAGAAAAAATAATGTACTTCTAGTTCTGTTTTTCAATTAATAGCTAAGGAGCAGTAGCCATCAGTACCATTCATCTTATACCAAGCACTTTCCCCATAAAATAATGTGGAAACAGTTAAGATTCCTGTCTTAAGTTTATTTTAAATTGAATTCAAGAATCTATTAAGAATCCACCATGTCTCTAGGAAACAAAGCAAAGGTGAAAAAATGAGTAAAATGTGATTCCAACCCTCCAAGCACTCACAATGAAAAGAGAAAGCAGTAATATAAACTGATAATTATGATAATAGCAGCTATGATTTTTCCAGGCAGTTAACCTATGTCAGACAGTGGTGCCAGGTGCATCCATGTTTTATTAACTTAATCCTTAAGCAACTCTGAGAAGCAGTTATAATTATTTTCATTTTTATGATTGAGAAAATTCAGACTCAGTGAGGTCATATAGATTGCTCAAGGTCATATACTCAGATGACAACAGAGTCTCACTTATTACAAGGCTCATGTTCTTTCCATTCTATCACGTAGTCTTTCCAAAAGTATAGGCCACGGAGTGAAATAGACTACATACAGGAGCAAGGTGTCCAATGTTACCTTGAGGATGTCTGGGACACCAGCTAGATTGGCTAAAAAATTAATTAATTAAAATAAAAATTTTTAAAGAGTGGCATACCAAGTTGGGTCTTATTGAGAACTGTTGCAAAGCAGTCAGAATCTGAAAGAATATGAGACCGAGCCATGATGTGAGGGTTGCCAAGGATAAAACCTAAGGGCGAAATTCTGTCCCTAAGTCTAAAATGCAACCATGGCACTAAGATTGATTAACAAAACAAAATGGGGAAGTATCCACTAGATACCTAAAATGGAGCAGGGAGACACATGCTTAGATTCCTTACTTGTAAAATGGAGGTAACACCTCCTAATGGGATTGTTGTGAGACTCAATAATGTGAACACCCATCACAAATGGTAAAGTTCTGTATAAACATTAAAAAATCACTATTATTACAAAGCACTTTGTGGTATACAGAATCCTAAAGGTATCTCCCCCAACATTTCCATTCCCTGGTCACTCAGCCAAACATTAATCTAGGGACTGCTGTGAAGGGATTTTGGAGATGGAATTAAACTTACAAATCAGCTGACTTTAAGAGAGGGACATTAGGGCTTCCCTGGTGGCACAGCAGTTAAGAATCCACCCGCCAATGCAAGGGACACGGGTTCGAGCCCTGGTCTGGGAAGATCCCACATGCCACAGAGCAACTAAGCCCCTGCGCCACAACTACTGAGCCTGCACTCTAGAGACCACAAGCCACAACTACTGAGCCCACATGCCACAACTACTGAAGCCTGCGCGCCTAGAGCCCATGCTCCGCAACAAGAGAAGGCTCTGCAATGAGAAGCCTGTGCACCGCAATGAAGAGTAGCCCCCGTTCGCTGCAACTAGAGAAAGCCCACGCGCAGCAATGAAGACCCAACGCAGCCAAAAATAAATTTAAAAACACTTTTTAAAAAGATAGGGACATTCCCTTGATTATCTAGGTGGACCCAAGGTAATCACATGAGCCCTTAAAAGCAGAAGAGGAATTAGAGAGATGCTATAAAAGAAGAAGGCAGGAGAGATGAAGCAGAAGAGGAGGTCAAAGAGATTCAAAGTGTGAGAGACACTTGATCTACCATTGTCAGCTTTGAAGATGGAGGAGAGAACAAGCCAAGGAGTACAGGCAGCCTCTAGAAGAGTAGAACTCCTGGCCAACAGCCAGCAAGGAAATGGGGATCTCAGTCCTAACTGCGTGGAACTGATTCTACCAATAATCTGAATGAACTTGGAAGCAGATTCATCCCCAGAGCTTCCATAAAGGATTAAAGCCCGGTTAACACCTAGAGCCTTGGGGACACTAAGCAAAGAAGCAGCTGAGCCCCACTGTGCTTGGACTTCTGACCTACAGAAACTGAGATAATAAGTTTGTATTATTTTCCAGTGCTATGTTGTGGTAATTTGTTACAGCAGCAAGAGAAAACTAATATACACGTTGATTATTATTTATCCGTCTAGCTAATTCGTAATCTAGACAATGTCCTGAAATCATCTTTACCCATATTTTTCCCTTAATCAATTCTAACTTCAAGAGTCCCAAAATTGGCCCCCAAAGACATTCAAAAATTCATCTGCCAATTTGTGCAGACAGGTCTAGACATAAGCAAGTGAATTGTGAGACTGATTATTTACACTGACAAATACATGGACATTGAATACTAGAACTGCAAAGTTATTTTTATTTTAAAACATTAACAAGAATTAATTATACTTTCAAAGAAATAAATTTCCACCTTAAACAATTTTGATTAATATCTCCAAATATTGCTCAACATTTATGTACAGCTCTTGTGAATATCATGCTGATTCATGACAACCTCTGGGACCACACATTACAAAACAAAAAGAAGCATTTCCTAATGGATGCTGGGCTATACTGGAATACAAATGGATTGCTAGGCAAAAAACCTATTACATATGTTACCTAAGAGGAGAGATGTAACAAGATACTTTGCCTTTTCTCTTTAAAGTTTCTGCTACTCAACTGTTCCCTGCATTGGAAAGGAGTGTCCACCTCTGACATGAATTGAGGCAAAACCACAAAACTTCAAGTATTCAGATACAGTTGTCTCTTATTTCGAGAACACAGGGCAAGAGATATAAAGAAGTATTTCCCTGGGGCCTGAATGATGGTAATCACAGGAGCTGATGTTTGAGATAATAGGTCACAATATGCCAGTGCTAAACACCAGATTCTACATGAGACAGCTATCCATGTGCTTTTAAATAAGTTTTATTTTGTGTGTTTGTCATCTGCAGGGCCCAATAAAGCACAGGGCCCAGTATAGGGACCTCTCTTGCCCCAGTTTAAGGGTGATAACCTTCCTAAAGATGCTAGTCTGAAACCAAAGATGTGACTTTATTTTACTATCTTCCTGAAGAGCATACAATTGTCAAGGTTAGATAAGCATCTCTGCAATGATACACAAAAGAAATTTCAATCTGTGCTCCTTAAGCCATACATGCATACACATACGTACACACACACACACACACACACACACATTTCTATTCATATTCTGAAACCAGTAAGAGGCGCTTTCGTAAAACTGAAGTGCATTCATTGGCTTTTTTAATGTAATCAAAGTTTGCATTATTTTGTGGGGGTCAAGAGGTAGATTCTTTATTATCAATAAAGGTCAATTGCAATATTACTTCTAGTGCCACCACTTTGTCATTGGAATCATCCAAATTACAAACAGAAGTTGGGAGCACAATGTGTCTAGAAAAAATCTTGGGTTCACAACAGACATAAAACTTGAATAAAAGATCCATTAGAAAAATGTGCCTTCAGACTGATGATAAATGCTTCACTCATCACTTTTATTGCCAGATTCAAATGATTACCAGATGATTTTAGCAATTAATTTGCATTCAGCACACAAGTATTGAGCAGTTAACATGCATCCAGTGCATTTTTCTGATACTTTATCAATAAAACAAATGTGGGTTTAAATAATCTATGCTCTGTTTTCCTTCCCAAAGGTCATACTCCCCCAAAGACTTACTCTATTTAACTTAATCTTTCTTTTCATCATACATTCCTTCTTCTTCATATTCTTCTCCTCCTCCTTCTTCTTTATTTTTTTTAATTCAAGTATAGTTAATTTACAATGTGTTGGTTTCAAGTATACAGCAAAGTGATTCAGTTCTACATATATATATTATTTTTCAGATTCTTTTCCATAATAGGTTATTACAAGATATTGAGTAAAGTTCCCTGTGTTATACGGAAGGTCCTTGTTGTTTACCTATTTTATATATAATAGTGTGTATATGTTAATTCCATGCTCCTAATTTATTTTCACCCTACCTTCTTCCTTTTTGAAATGAACGTTTGAGATGGAGGTGTCCATTCAAAATCCCTTTGGCCTGTCCTCCAGCACAGAAGGGTGAGATATGAAAAATTATAGCATAGTATTTTATACATGATATGTCAGAGACTATGTGTACACATATATAAGAAATAGGAATACTCTTTGGATATAGATATTCAAATTCACACTCAAGTTCAAACAGGAGAAAACACAGCACAATGGAAAGAGCATGAACTTTAGAAACAGCCCTGAGATTGAATTCTAGTTCTTCCACTTGCTAGTTACGTGACATTGAAGAGTTTAATTAAATTCTCTGAAACTTACAGCTTCATTAGTAAGATGTGAATAATTAACACATGTATTTTAAGCTATTTTAAGGATTTAAAGAGACAAAGGTTATCAATCACATAGCACAATGCCTTGCAATTCTTTTATTGTGCAATACTTTTAAGTAGCTATGTTGGATACTTAAAAACTGTTGGTTCCTTTATCTAATAGTTATTAAACTGCTATCACATACCAGGCACTCTGCTACACACGTTTATGTGTATATTTCACTGAATGTATGTGTATTTCATGAATATAGCCTGTGTGCAGAGAGTTCCCAAAGCAGCCTGATGTAGGTATCCATTATGGTAGTGGGAAGTTGGTGGGCAAGGGAGGGGGATCAGCTCAGGGTTCTGCTTGCTGAAACTTGGTATATATTTTAACTCAGCCTTAGGACTGAAATTCATAATCCAATATAGGGGAACAAAAGCCTCCCCTACCTCTCTGAGAGATTCTCAGACAGACAACTGACCTGTCCTGAAATAGGAAGGAGCTAAATGTGGTAAGAGTCAGGGGTATTAGCTAAGTGTAAATGAGATGGGACAATTCCAAGTAAGAGGCCATGTGGTATCACTATCTTACCACCAGTCCTAGGGAGAATTTGTCTCTAGTTTCTGATTGTCTTCGTCTGTCTGTTGTTTTTTTTTTTAACATCTTTATTGGAGTATAATTGCTTTACAATGTTGTGTTAGTTTCCACTGTATAACAAAGTGAATCAGCTATATGTATACATATATCCCCATATCCCCTCCCTCTTGCATCTCCCTCCCACCCTCCCTATCCCACCCCTCTAAGTGGTCACAAAGCACCGAGCTGATCACCCTGTGCTATGCAGCTGCTTCCCACTAGCTATCTACTTTACGTTTGGTAGTGCCTATATGTCCATGGTACTCTCTCACTTCGTCCCAGCTTACCCTTCCCCCTCCCCATTTCCTCAAGTCGATTCTCTACCTCTGCATCTTTATTTCTGTCCTGCCCCTAGGTTCATCAGAACCTTTTTTTTTTTTTAGATTCCATATATATATGTTAGCATATGGTATTTGTTTTTCTCTTTCTGACTTACTTCATTCTGAATGTCTTAGTCTGTCTTAGGCTGCTATAACAAAATAGCATTGACTAGGTGGTTTATAAACAACAGAAATTTATTTCTTGGAGTTCTGGTGGCTTAGAAGTCCAAGATCAAGATGCTGGCAGATTCAGTATCTGATGAAACCCTACTTCCTGGTTCACAGACGGCTGTCTTCTCAATGTAACCTCATGTGGTGGAGTTCTCTAGGGCATCTTTTATAAGGGCACTAATCCCATTCATGAACCCGTGTGGAGCCCTCATGACCTAATCACCTCCCAAAGGCCTCACCTCCTAGTACCATCACATGGGGCACATATGAATTTGGCGGGGGCACAAACATTCAGACCACAGCACTGATATATGGAACTCTTAAGAAAAATACAAAAACAGTAAAAACTTAATCAAATAAAAGTTGAAACAGTAGAGGCATTGTAGGAAACAGATCACAGCCTCTCTATTTAGGAAACATAGAAAGGGCCAGCACAGAAAGGGCTATTTCCTGGTCTCAGGGAAAGCAATTATTAGAGCAAGAAAGTAGGAGGGATCACCCAGGCCCAGGAGGAATGATGACAGGTTAGCAACTGGAGGAGTGGAGGAAGAGCCCAGGCGTCAGGGACCACGGGAGCCACATCATCTCAGCTACCATTCAAGCCACCCAGGAGCAGCAATGGGTGCCCCAGCCAAGAACAGGAAAAGACCTTACCAGCAAGTGGTCATAAAAGTCCACCAAGTGAGGGCAATTCCCTCCAGGACAATACCAGGAGAAGGGAAGATCTTCAGCTGAGCTGAAGCTCTGGAAGCTCACTAATAGACTTCACCACACCCCCTTCTCTCCCATTGATTAACTTCACCCAGTTGTTTGGCTGGAGGATGAAGGGACAGCATCAGTTTCAAAAGAATACGTAAATTAGATAATACATACATTACTATAGTAGACAATTCCTATTTAACAAAATAAACATTCATTGGGCAACTACTAAGTACCCAGCTAGGTGGAAAGGATGGAAAAATAGATACATAGACAGTAAACTATGATAATATAAAGAAGTGAATAAAAATTAGCCTGTGGAGAAGAGGAAATGGGAAATAGTGGGTTTCAGGTTGCAAACTCTGTTGTTATTTACTGCACATGTTTTGGACAAATAAAATATTTTCATTCAATAATTCCTTAATTTTTTTTCTTCTCCTGTGAACTCCATATGCATACTAAATATTGAGACTGCCTGGCCTGTTTCCCCACTTCATATGCAGAACTCTATAAACCAGGCTTATGCCACTGTATTAGACAATGTGGTATGCCACCTAGATGCCCTTTCAGGATTGTAATACCCAAGGTTCTCCAGAGAAACAGAACCAATAGAAAATACATGTATCTTTGTTATGGGAATTGACTTACACTATTACAGAGGCCAGAAAGTCCCATGATCTGCCATCTGCAAACTGGGGAACAGGAAAGCTCGTAGTATGATTCTGTCCAAGTCCCAAGGCCTGAGAACCAGGAGTACTGATATCTGAGGGCAGGAGAAGATGGATGTCCCAGCTCAAGCAAAGAGAGCAAATTCTCCATTCCTCCACCTTTTTCTTCTACTCAGGCCCTCAACAGATTGGATGATGCCCCCCACATTGGCAAGGGCAGTCTTCTTTACTCAGTCTAGCAATTCAAATGTTAATGTTTTCCAGAAACACTCACAAAAATACCCAGAAATAATGTTTTATCAGCTATTTAGGCATCCATTAGCCCAGTCAAGTTGACACATAAAATTAATCAACTCAAGGACTAAAAAATTTCCCCCAAGTGCCAGAAGTTCTGATGGCAGGCAACTCTCAGCTATCAACCCCATTCAGGAAATGTCTCGGCTAAAGAAACCTCCAAGGCCATGGCCCCATGGCAAGGGCAACTACATTCAATGACTGACCAACATGAGGGTATGAAGACCCAGACACCCTCATACACATGCAGACAATTTAGAAGGGTCATCCCAGTTTCAGAATTCCCAGAGGGTCAGCTGAGGCCTTCACTGAGAATGCATTATAGCCCAAATTCTCTTTGTCCAATCCTGCTTTTTCCTCTTTACTTCTATAAGTGTTGATCCCAAGGGTATTCTCTAATAAACTTCTTGTATTAATCTCTGCTTCCCATGGAATACAAAATACAATGCCTTTCATGCAATGAATGGGAAGATACTTTTCTGGGGTCTGACCAGTCTAAGGAAAAAGACCTAAAGATATTGATATAAAGGGCTCCCCGTGAAACTGTTCAGCCACATCTCTCAATGGTAAAGCTTATAGTTTACAAAAAACCCACCCATAGTTGAAAAAAAGCCCTACCCATGTGCACACAGCTCATAATTAGTTTTTTGTTTTGTTTTGTTTTCATAATTAGTTTTTTATGCCCCACTCTTAAATATGAATGGTCGGGCTTCCCTGGTGGCGCAGTGGTTGAGAATCCGCCTGCCGATGCAGGGGATGTGGGTTCGTGCCCCTGTCCTGGAAGATCCCACATGCCGTGGAGCGGCTAGGCCCGTGAGCCATGGCCGCTGAGCCTGCGCGTCCAGAGCCTGTGCTCCGCAACGGGAGAGGCCACAGCAATGAGGGCCCGCTTACCGCAAAAAGAAAAAAAAAGAATGGTCAACAATGATCACCAGCTATTTGAGAAAAACATTTAAAATGAAACACAAAGGTCAGAACAGAAATTAACAACTCAATATGGAATCAGATTATGCAGAAAGATATAACCAGAATAAGAAATATTGGGGTAGAGGTAAGAGAAGACATTGCATCCACAAAACAAAAATAAAAGTTTATTTAAAATAAAAATGAATATTCAGAGGACATAATGATTGGAAATTTCAAAATAAGATAACAGGAATAAAAAATTCAGTGAGGGCTAGAACACAACATTGAGGAACTATCACAAAAAGCAGAATTTCCTTTAATATGAAATTAAAACACTGATTCCATTTGTTGACATTAAACACTAGGAGTTCTAGAAAGAAAGAACAAAGAAAATAAAAATAAAGAAATTATCTTAGAAATAAATTGATAATTTTTCCAGAAAAACAGGAGTTTTGTATGTTAAGAGCTAATGGATAAAATAGACCTATACCAAAGCACGTCAACAAGAAAATTCAGAGCTATGTGGATAAAAAGAAGATTCTAAAAGTTCTATACAAGTTTCATACAAGAAGAAACTAAATGGTCTGTACAGCTTTCATACAAAGGAGAATCAGAATGGCATTGGACCTCTCAATGTAAACGAGAACAGAGTAATACTCTCAATATTTAAAGAGAAATTTATTTCCAACTGAGAATTCTATACCCAACCAAGCTATCGATTAAGTGTGAGAGCAAAGATATTATTTGACAT
The DNA here is from genome assembly GCF_963924675.1 of Phocoena phocoena. Taxonomy (NCBI): domain Eukaryota; kingdom Metazoa; phylum Chordata; class Mammalia; order Artiodactyla; family Phocoenidae; genus Phocoena; species Phocoena phocoena. The sequence goes on along the minus strand of NC_089226.1, from coordinate 50,315,902 downwards.
ACAATGTTTCAAAATATTCACTGTGATGCACCCTTCTTTATGGACTTTTTGGAGGACATGTGAGTTTTAACCAATAAAAGAACAAGATACAGAATCACAGGAATAAGGAAGCCCTCATTAGGGAGAGGAAAAGGGAATACCCATAATAATGGAGAAAGGAAATACCAGGATGACAACTCACAAGCATAGACTTCAAACAGAAAATTCCGAGGCAAACTTCTTTGAGAGGATAAAGTTAATAAAATACCCAGTATGTTTTAATGTGTAAATACCTAGAAAACTAAGCAAATAAAAATCAAGACCTTTATTAACTACACATAAAATAATCATTTGAGCAGGAAAGGAAAAGTTTACCTTATTTCTAAGCTCTGAATAGAATTGACATAGTCATAATAATGTAAACTCTGAATATTTACCTAAAGCTACCCTGTAGTTTCGGAAACTGGGGGATGGTTAGTTCATACGTGGATGATAGGGCCAGGACGAGGATGAGAAGTGAAAAAGAGATAAATTCTTATCTTCTGTAGTAGGAAGTTGATAAATATCAAAAACTAAAAAATTAGAGTAGCAAAATTGGCATCTTATTTAGAAAGCTGGAGGTAAATATCTAAAATCAACCAAAATTGTTAAAAGTGGTTAATTCTCTAAAGTGAGAAAATGGGGGTAGGGTGCAGAGCTGGGACTGCTCTTTCTTTTTTTTTTTTTTCTTTTTTTTTTTAACAAAAGCATTGTAGAATAAATTCCCTTTAAATTTTGTGTATATATAACTGGATAAAAGTAAAAATTATTTGAAAATCTTTTCATGACTCCATTTCTCTAAAATTACAATCTAAATATATGAAAGTTATTTACAAAATCCTTTCTAATCTGGACTCTGATAGACTTTAGTCTCTTTTCTTATCTCTCTCCACACTCACATTCTATGCTCCAACTAAACTATATGACTTGCAGTTCTTTTCAGATGAAGAGATAGTTCATATGCCATGAAAGGACCTTTGACTTTATTCTTTAGGTAAAGAATGGGAGTTTCTGAAGGGTTTTAGACAGAGTGGTGTATCAATGTAGAGGCTAGATTAAAAGTAGGGAAGTCTATAAACCTAGAAATCACTTAAAAGGCTGTTGCCATGGCAGTGAAGAGGAGGAAGAGAAAATGAACAATGAGATATACAAAAATCTAAATACTGGTCAGCACTAATTTGCTGTATAACTTGAAGCAACTAATTTAATTCCTCTAATTCTTGGGCTCCTTAGGTGCAAGATACAAATGTAAGATGGTTTTCACGCAAACTTGGTACTTTTTCAGAGTCACCATCTCAGGGGATGTCATCATCAAACAAACACCCAACAGTCAGAACTCTGTGACTCATCCTTGACACCTCCCTCTCCTCTCCATCTATACATATCCTATCAATCACCAAGTCCTTTTGATATAACCACTAACATTTCTTGAGTCTAATTCTCTCCATCTCCACCAGTTTGACCCTAGTTCAAGACACTTTAGTCTCACATTTGAACTATAACATCTAGTTTCTTATATCCACTTTTGCCCTCCTCCAATCCATTGTCCACAGTGTATCTGGAGTTGTTTTCAAAAAAGTAAATCTGATCACATAACATGTCAATGCCTTCCTCTTGCTTTCAAGATAAAGATGAAAATCCCAAACATGGACTCCCATTCATGCATAATCTGACTCCTGGGAAGCTCTATGGCTACATTTTATGCCATTTTTCTTCTCTGCTCTCCAATCACAGTTGTCTTCAAAAGTGGCATGCTTCATCCCACAGGACCTTTGCATATGCTGTTCCCTCTGCTTAGAATGCTTTTCTACTCTCTTTCCCCATTCTCCTTGCTTATTCCCAATCATCCTTCAAATCTCATTCATTACTTCTATAAGAAAGAATTCTTTTACCTATTCCAGGCTGGGTTAGTTCTCTCATTATTCACTTTTAGAACACCCTGGAATTTTTTGTTATAGCACTTGCCACCATTGTGAATAATTATTTTGTGTGTGTAATTAGCTATTTAATAACTAGGTCTTAAATCAAAATATAAATCTCCCAAGGACAGAAATCATATATTTTATTTAACACAATAGGTAACCTGCATACCTAGCAAAATAAATATTTGTTATATGAATAAATGAACAAATGAATGAATGAATGAACTTGGAATATGGAATTCTCTCTTCTCTTCATGCAGTTTAGTTATTCTTCATCTCTAACTTGTAGGGAAATGTTTTTTTAGCAACATAACACAACACTAGTTTTAAAATGTTGTCAGTATTAGCAAGTAAAAGGTCAGTTTGTCGTAGAGACGCTAGACTGAAAAAAAAGGAAAAAAATGTGAAGATCCAAGCCAGGCCAGCCAATTGGTTTCTCTGGCATTGGACAAAGGAGATGAATAGTTTTAGTAATCCCTCCCCCTCTCCCTCCCTCCCTCCCTCTCTCTCTCTCTCTCTCTCTCTCTCTCTCTGTCTGTCTCTCTCTGTCTGTCTGTCTGTCTGTCTGTCTCTCTCTCTGTCTCTCTCTCCAGCCTGTAGGAAAGGGATTTCCAGGAAACCATGGCATGTCTGAAATTGACCTAAAGAGAAACAATAAGGAAATATTTGGCGCCATTCTCTCTACTGAGGGTAAGTATATGATAAGCTCCAAATAAGATTGGATTCTTTAAGGTAATGGACTATGCCTAATTCTTTTCCAAACTTTGTGTGCATGATGACAGAACTACACATTTTTTAAAAATTGTAAAGTTTACTCAGCCCAGAACTTGAGAATTTTTTAGTCTAGATCCAATTTTAATTTCCAGCCTCCCCCCCCCCCTCATAATTCCAGAAACACTAAACAGCTCATTATTTTCCCCAGATGCACCACATACACTCTGGTGCACCACCTAAGCTCAACTCCACTCCCCCGTTGCCTGAACTGCTTATCCCAAAACATTCCTCAAAACCTAGCCTCTAAAATGGTCCCCAATAATCCCTGCTTGTATTCCCCTGTATATTCCCCTCCTCTTGAGTGTAGACTGTACTTAGTGACTTGATTCTGATGAATAGAATAAGGCAAAAACTGGTGGGTTGTCATTGTTGAGATTAGGTTACAAAAAGACTATGGCTTCCATCTTGCCTTCTCTCTCTCAGTTCTCATCCTGGGAGAAGCCAGCTGCCATGTTGTGCATAGCTCTGTGGAGTAGCCCATATAACAAGGAAATGGTATCTTTTGTCAGCAGGCAATGAGGACTCAAGGCCTGCCAATAGCCATGTGAGTGAGCTTGGTAGTAAATCTTCCTTTTTTTGAGCCTTGAGGTGAGACTGCAGCCTTATGAGAGGCTCTCAGTCAGAGGCACCCAGCTAAGCCAAGCCCAGGTTCCTGACCCGCTGAAATAGCTTTAAAAGTCGCTAACTTTTTGGGTAATTTGTTATAAAATAATAGATGACTAATATAGGGCCTGATGCATGCTTGTTGCAAAATAACTTCTCTTTGGAAATACCTAGATAATTTTCTATTAGTGAGAATCTGTCACACTAAAAGCTTCCCTTCTGCTTCCCCCTCCAGTAACAGCTTCGCTTTTCTCATTCCCTTTATCAACAACACTAACAATGTGTCTGGAGGACTAATGTACTTGAAGCTCTGCAATTTCACCCATTGGCTAGATGTTCACACTGGCTTTGGAGGCAGTTCTCATATGGCAATGAAATCAAGATATCAAGAAAGTCCTCTTTAAGCCAATTCTTGTTGGACTCTCAAGTTTCTTAGAACCTTCTGTGTCATCAGCCAATTCATCAAATTTCATCAAGCGTCTGCAGAGAAAAATCAGATTCATGTCTCTTTCTCAAAGAACTTTTGGTTAGGAAGAGAAGCTAAGATATGTTCACACACTTATATTCAAGGCAAGACAGGAAGCGAAGATAGTCAACTGGAAATAATGGAAGGAGAAAAGTATTGGGGGTCAAAGAATCTGAATTTAAATCCCAGGTCTAATCAACGATACTTCAATTAAAAACAATCTTCTTTCCAAATAAATTCACATTCTGAGGCACTGGGGATTAGGACTTCAACCTACGAATTTTGTAGGGACACAGTTCAACCATAACATCCAGGAACCCACCCAGTTGGCAGTCCTCTCAGCCTGTTCCCACCTCTGATTGGACCTCTGCCAAGGTCCCCTTTGCTGGTGAGGCAGGTATCCCCCTGGCTTTGCTACTGGCAGCTGTGGCATGCACACTGCAGTGATGGCCTTTGCCTGATGGGCTGGAGTTGCTGCCAGGGGCAAATGTTCTTCCCCCACTGCCAGAGCCAGCTACATCTTTGTCATCACCACCATGCCTTGTTGACCTGCTGGAGAACCTCCTGCTATTATGTTCACCATCCCCGTTTGTTGTCTGCAAAATAGACTCCCAGCCTCCATCTGCGTGCTTGTGTGTCTGTGATGCCTGGGTTATCATTTAATAAATGCTTTTGAAAAATGAAAATACATCCATCCATCCATCCTAAGTCTGTCATGTATTAGCTGTGTGACCTTGGACAATCATCTGTTCATCTTCCCCTTTAAACTGAGTTATCTTCCTTGCCTATCACAGACACTGAGCTAAGTAATATATACACATTATCTCATTTGATCTTCAAAATTTTGCTATGAGGTATGTATAATAATCTTAGGTTTACATTTAAGGAAATAAGGGCTCAGAGAGATTAAGTTATTTATGCAAAGCCATATAGCTAATGGGAATGAAGTAGAAATTTAAATCTAAGACTGATTCCAAAGCCAGTGAGTTACAGGTAATCAACACATCCTGTTCACCTATAACAGGTTCAGTTATGCCTGTTATACCAATGTAATTATTAATAGCACACACTTTTATGTCCACAAAGATTCAGGTTTGGATGATAAATTATGGCACCATCCTAGCTGTAGATATTCAAAGGAAGCTCATTTCAAAGTCAGCTCCTCCTGGACTTTTCTCTGATCCTCCAGGGTAGGGCCTTACATGGAACATGTGCTCAATCCTGATTAATTGAACTGAATCAAACTGATTTCTCAATGTAACTGAACTTGAAACACTTAGAAAACTTCAGTAGAGCTATGAATTAATAAAATATATAATACCATCAGAGAGACAAAGGGAAGACTAGACAACTTTCATTCTTTCTACATATATTCATTGAACACCTACATTGAGCTAGGTGCCGTGCAGACATGAATCCGTGTTTCTTCCCTCAAGGATAACAATCTAGCAGAAGCCTAGGATTCAGTAATACAGGTGATCCATACAATGATAATGTAAATCATTTTACACTTCCCTGCCTTTACCTCTCTCTGTCTAGAAGTCTCTCACTCCAACTGCCCACCTACTTGATTGATTCCTAATTGATTGATTCCTAGCTTTTAAAATTAGTTGAAGTATCATCTCCCAGGAGTCTTCCATGACGCTTTCCCCAAGCCTCCAGTAGAGTGAGCCATCCCTTCCTTTGTTTCTGGGCATGTTTTATCCTAATCTCTATTATGTTTATTAGCCTCATACTGCAAGGATTGGCTAACGTAGCAGCCTCCCCTACTCACTGGACTTTAAGCTCCTGATAGCAAGGACCATAACATCTTCCAGAACACAGTATGTGCTCAAGAAATTTCTATGTTGAACTGAACTAAGTAGAAGGCTAAACATTTATCACTATCATCATCATCCAGTATGGACTGACTTCCACATCCAGGGCAGAACACGCTGAAGTGCCCCTTTTTTCCCCAAATCTAAAACTACACAGAGTGACTGACCTAGAGCTTTCATCTTACCAGTCAGTTCTGATTAGCTGGAAGTGGCTACTTGAAGTGCTATATTGAGAAAGATTCTGGAGCTAGATCCAGATTCAATAAGAAACAAAGACATAGTTAATTAGCTATGTCTGAGAAAGGAGCAAGAGGAGAAACAAGAGCCCCTGTGCCTCTATCAGCAAAACCTGACATCCAGTTACTTCTGTTACAAGAGCACAGAAGTATCCATCTATCTCCACTAACACACACACACACACACACACACACACACACACACACACACACACACATAAATATATATAGAGAGAGAGAGACAAGGAAAGAAGGGAGCTGCTTTTCCAGCATCTGGCTGGTGTGCAGTTAGAACAGTGCCAGGTACTCAATAAATACTTGAATGAAAGAATATAGTTGAAATTGTACTATTAATTCAATATTTCAGATCCATTATTACTAATATAGAATATGTATCTCCTCTGGAAACTTAAGCAGCATTTCTTTCACACTGAGTCCAGGGGAAAAAAAACAGTCTGGGTGCTTCACAAAATATCTGTGTAGACGTTTAGGGGATGCTTCTGAGCCTTGGCACATGCTTTTTTCCCCTTGTTTGGAATGTCCTTTCCCTGTTTTCACATAGAAAACTCCTATGCACCCTTTAAGGGCCAGTTCAAATGTCATCCCTGTATGAAACCTTCCCAGATTCTCTCAAGCAGATTTCATACTAACTTTTCTATGTTCCTATAGCATTCTGTTGACTTGTATGCTTCATAAGGAGCCCACATCTCCAGCTCTAGTCAGATAAAATCTTTTAAAATGAACTCAAGTCTTTAAAATGATACTCCTTTTTCCTTTCAAAAGCACAAAATGCATTAGATGCATTCCTGAACATGCTTAGGAAAAAAGAAAACCAACTAAAAGCTTTTACAAGATGCCTTTTTATCACTGCATGGCAGAGAATAAAATCAGTTCTTGTTATCCCTTAGACAGACAGCCCTTTTTTGCCTCCTGGGTTCTATAGATTTCAGTTCTCCCTATTGTTATAAACCATGACACAGCATGTGACTCGCAAAGGAAAATTACTTTTTCAAAGAAGGCACCGAAGCTGCCCTTGTGAAAGTGATGCCTCCAGTTTGTGAAGGTCAGTTTACTGAGGGCAAAATCATAAGGCAATCTTCCCAAGCGTCTTGAGTACCATCTATCACCTACGTGTTGAGACCATGCATAAAACCTGGATTTCAACTTATGGACTGGAGAGACAGCATCTGACCAAACCACCTCAGTGACAAGGCAACAGAAAAGGAAATGGCTGCAGTCTGATTAAAGCCAGCCCATTGAGTGAGTTCTCAGAGTTCTAAAATCCCCCTAAGAAGGCACGACACTGTAGCTGTCCAAAAGAAGAATGAGAATGGCTGACTTACTCAAAAATACTGTATATCTCAATTTCTCAAATGGTTCAATTTCTTCTTCACTATTGTGTTGACATATCCATCTCCCTAAAGTGCATAAGGCACTGTCCTTATGATCAGAATTTTTCTTTGTTTTGGTTTCATCCAGATGGAGCTGCTCAAACCTTAAAAACTTATAGAAGTCCTCTCCCATCATCCCTCTGTTGCTCTGCTATAACCCAAAAAACCTTGGTCACAAAACGTGCAAGACCTATGTGGTCCAAAAAGAAGAATGGAGTAAGCCATTCTTATTGTTCAAACAGGCTTGGAAAACTCAGGTCTCATCCAGACTGGCATCAGTAGGAGAAGGGTCCAATTTCATGGGATAGGATACAGGGGCAGGAGCCTACAGTTATTCATGATATTCATTGTCTCTATTTATCTAGTTATGTCTGGGTTGAAGCTGGACTGTAGATTGACCAGTAGAGAATGTGGATCCAAGCCCCAGGTCATAGGTGTTATCCAGCATTAGAGATCTGGGGATTTACTTTCTTGAAAGTTCAAGGAAATTCATGGGAAATAACTATCCCTAAGAAAGAAATTTTCATTGTATAGTCAGTCATAAAGCCTGATTGTATATACACACACAGGGAGTTAAGGAAAACGCCCAATAGACGCGTCTACTTCTGGGCTTCCCTGGTGGCGCAGTGGTTGAGAGTCTGCCTGCCGATGCTGGGGACACGGGTTCGTGCCCCTGTCTGGGAAGATCCCACATGCCGCGGAAAAGCTGGGCCTGTGAGCCATGGCCGCTGAGCCTGCGCATCCGGAGCCTGTGCTCCGCAACGGGAGAGGCCACAACAGTGAGAGGCCCGTGTACCACAACAACAACAACAAAAAATGAAATCAGTCTTTGATCTGAAATGACTCCACCATTTATCATGTGATTTTAGGAAACTCAGTTAACTTCATTAAGACTCCCTTTTCCCTATCTCTAAAATGGGGGTCACCACACATTACAAAGTTTTTGTGAGGAATACATGACATAAAAGATTTAAATGTGTTGGAGTCATAACACAAACCCAGTACAAAATCAAGCCTCTTGCCAATTATGACTTCTGCCTACTCTAAGGGTTTTGTGACAGGATAAAACAGTCTTCACAGAAAAGAATATTAATGGAGAACCTCTTCTTCACTATCTTGTTATACTGAATAAAAAAATACAGTGAGATTATCCTTCCCTACAGTTTCATCTGTAGGTCATCTGTTCTTCCTACAGTAGAGCATCAATAACTTGCAGTATATAGGAGCTGACTGAATGAAAAGTTTTATCTAATCGGGAAATCAATGAATAGGAAGAGGTCATCAAGGTCACAGAGACTGTATCATCCTGACCAATCTCGTTCCCTTGCCCTTTCTCTGGGTCTTCCATCATCATATCACAGTTGCCAAATTCCTCAGCAGTCTTAATTATGGGCACAGTCATTTGTCTTCAAATATCACAGCTCTGTGAAATCTATGCATCGATAAATACAGCTCAAAAGCTGTTTTCCACACTGCTGGAGAGTTCATTGCTTCTGTGGTTAAAGCAAATGTCATTCTTTACCTTTGAGGGGACTTTCAAGGTCTCCGAGTGACTGGAGGCTTCCTATAAAGTCAGAACAAAGAACACCTAGTTTTAGGACTTGAAGTTATGCCTCAAAAAAATCTACACTTTCAGATTAGCTCACCGTGGCCAAAGAGTAGCAAGCCAAGCTTCCAGGGTTAAACAGAGTCAAATAATCAATTCTGTGCTTTGAAATAAACGTCTTCTTTGTGCCAACCATCTTTCCTTTGCCCACTTCCCCTTTCAGAAAGCATTTACGGGGTATGAGAGATGTGTCATATATTTGGAGGGGAAATAGAGAAAAATGAGAAATGGCATCTACCCTCAAGATTAGTGGAGGAGGCAAATACACTCAAAAGAATTTAAAGCAAGCATAAGGGCACTATGACAAAAATCTTATCAGTACATAATATCTCAAGACTAATTCAAGTACAAAATGGGCATCAGAGGAAGCACCACAGAAGGTGTGAAACCTGAATTGAATCTCAAAATGAATATGTATCCAGCTGTCAGGAATGGGAATTAAGGAAGAAAAAGCTTGTCATATACATGTAGCAGAATAAATGAAGGGACAGAAATATGTTGAACATATATGACCAATCTAGGAGCTGTAAGTCATTTGGTATGAAGGGCACATGGGGTAGGAATAGAGGCAGAAGGAGAAGGGAGGCAAGAAGGAAACAGATCATAGAGTGTCTTGCATAGTTTAAGAAAGCTTAAGGTCATTGATAAACTGTAAGCAGGAAAATTACATACTAAATATATTTTAGAAAAATCATCCTGACTGCCAGCATGGATAATGAATTAGAGAGGGAAGAGGAAGGAAGACCATTTGGGGGCAGGTGCAATAATTTAGGAAAGAGACCATGAGAAGCAAACTGTGGTAGTAGTAGTAAGGTTATAGATGAGTGAACAAGCATGAATGAGGATGACAACTCCAAAGACATGGCTGAGAGCTGGCAAAGAATGAAGTTCTTGGTTACCTCTCTCCACAAACAGGTGAGTACAGGCTTGGAAATCAGTAAGACGGGGACTAGTCAGAGCAAAAAGATGGTGAGATAAGAGAGTAGAGAATTTAATTCTGTTAAATGCATCTGATTTTTATTGGACATCCAGATTATATCAGGAACTATGATACATCATGCCTCATCCTGTGCAGAGATGAACAAGACCAGATCTCTGCCTCAAAGCACAGCAGACACATGGGCTAAGTGGCTGTATAAGTACTAGATGACCAGAAGATAAGTACAATTCTCCCACTGCCCTGCTATATTTCACTTGTCTATTGTGTTTATTGTCCATTTCTCCCCACCCTCAACTAGAATGTAAGTGCTATGAGAGCAAAAGTTTTTTTGCTACCTGTAACAGTATTTGGCGTATAATAAGTTCTCAGTAAGTATTTACTGAATTAACAAATCAATTTATCCCAATCAGGATTTAGGTGTTCTCTCAGTTTATAGGTTCATATATTTAAATCTGGAGATTCTAAGCTATTGTTTCTTTCAATACTGCCTCTACCCTGTTATCTTCATCTATTACTTCTATTATGTTGGAATCTCTGACTTCCATGTCTCAATTTCCTCATTTTCTATCTCTTTGCCTCTTGTGCTACATTCTGGATAACTTTCTCAGAACTATGTTCAGAATCATTATTTCTCCCCTCACCTTTCAAACTGAGTGCTTTATTTTAATGACCTTTTTTTTCATTTCTAGAATTTCACTTTGGTGCTGTTTCAAATCTGCCTGTGATTTTTCAAATTACCTGGCTTGTGCCTTGGTTTCTATTCCTCTTTGATCCTTTGTCCCTGTAATCATTTTAAATCTATTTATTTTAACATCTATTTTAGATTGTTTTATTATTTCTATATCTTGGGTGATATTTAGTTCATCTGTTGATGTTTGTTTCACCTGCTGAATCCTCTCAAGGCAATTTAGTCCATTGTGTGATTTTTAATATGTGACTGTGTGCTCATCTTTAACAGTACTGTGGGAGTCTTGGTGCTCTGGAAATACCCCTGTAGGAGGTGTTAAATCTGCCTCTGTTGGTCTCCACAATCTCTGCTGGTTCTAGACTAGTTTTTAAGTTAACTTTTTGGTTTGGTATTCATAGTACCTCGGGACTACTTTGAATCGTATTCCACTGCCATGTGGTGCACATCTGGGGTTCTGATTTATCATTGGCGTTTTGTTTACCAGGCACAGCCCCTGGTGGATTACAAACTTCCTTGCTGCCTCGCAGAAGAGACAGACCAGGTTTTCCTGGTCCTTATTCCTAGAATAGACAGATCTTCATGGCTCCTCCCTTTAGTCAGATTGTTCATCTATAACATGAGACTGAGATCCAAGGCCTTAAATACCCTCCTGATACCAATATCAGAGAATGCTAGTCCCCAGTCTCCAGACTTTAAATTCTACATATTACAGTAACCACATAGCTTTTTTGGATTTACTGCTCTGATTTTGAGCTCTTTGTTTTGGCATTTCCGTGCATTTTCTGTTCTTGGTTTATTCTTTAGCGATGTATGCAAAAATTCTTTTCTATAATTGTATACATTTTCAGAAATTTGAAGTAGGAAGAGCAGTCATCCATTTCACCTCAATTTGCCATATTCATAACTCCATAATCCTGAAACCAACAACTGTAGCTTCAATCTTAGTTGTGCAAGTTGCAAAAATTTATATTTACTCTCCTTAATTAAGTCTTTTACTGATATAACCTGGGGTGATGTATTCATTTCTGGATACCAAAGCTTGAGAGGGAAATTGACAATATGATGCACTTCTGGAAAAGATCGAACATGATGAGGAATCTGGAAAATTGGCCATGATAGAAACGTTTAACCAATGAAAGTCTGCTTTGCCTGAAGAAGATTCAGGGGCACCAAGCACTGTCACCACATATTTAAAGGGCTGTCATATAGAAGGAAAATTAATCTTTTCTCATGTAGTTCCAGAGAACAGACCCAGTATTGTGCTACAGAGAGCTAGGACTCTGGTGAGCAAACTCTGACACTGATTCATCACATAACAACCTTGGACAAATCACTTTCCCCTTATGAACTCCAGAGTACTCATCTGTAAAACGAGGAGGTTGAATCACATGAGTGCCAGATTCCTTCAGCTGTAACAGACTTGGTTCATTTCTCACCAAAAGTAGTGAGCGGGATTTTTCCAGCAATGAATCAGTGGGCACACTTGATAAATGATCTTGACCTCCTTTGCTTCACCCTCACTCAAGATAATATACTGGGTTTTTTTTGCTCCACCAAGACTACAGACCCCAGGCTAAGTCTCCATAACCCCCCTTCAGGCCAGAAATTGTAGTTTAGGAGCACCTGAAAGGCAGAGTGGGATGAGGAAAAGATTGTGGATTTTGGTGTCATACAGATCTGAGTACCAAGTCAAAGTTTCACCTTATCAGCTCTGTGTCCTTGAGCACCATTTAACTTTTCTGAATAACAATTTCATCTTCCATAAAATGAAATAATATATACCTTAATGGTTTTATGATTATTAAAATTTTTTAAGCCAATATAAAAGTTTCTGACACATGGTAGGCATTCAATAAATGTTAGCAAAATCAAAACCAAATGTTCTGTATTGACAAGGGACAGAGTGGTGTCTATGACAACAGGATATATTTTAATCCTTCCAACATGTTATACCATCATGCCTTCACACTGCAAAATATCTTCTATCCCCATCACAATTTGCATGCATTCCAAATTCTGGTGATTAATTATTTTCATACAAGGTACAGTTATCTGAATTACTCCAACACCTTGGGCATTTCTAGAAAATAATCTTTCCTTGAATTGTTAAACCATGGGTAATCAAATCCCAGTCTCATAAATATTTGATTTAGCAAAAACAATTGCTATGCCTCTTGGTAACCAGTGTTTCTTCCAACTTATCTCTGGCCTCCTTCATTATCTCTTAGCATGGAGGAATTCCAGCTTCTCATATTTCCACTCTCACACCAGAGCTATACTTTATGAGCTGACATCTACACATCTATCTCCTGACATCTGAGAGGATCTTAACTTGGTAAACAATACAACTGGATTCATTAAAAGTTTCTGACTCATAGCAACTCCATGAAAACTTCCTCTATTTTCCTGATGAGATTTCTCTCCTGGGCTCCTTTGTCTTGAGGGTCTCACTCTGGTAAAGTTGTTCTTGTCTATGAAAAAAAGGAAATTAAAATCATCTACACTTCCTACATATATAGGAGTGACAATAACTAAATCATGAGGGATGGAATGAAAATGTTTAAGAGAAACCAGTTGAGCTAATATAGTATAGTAATTAACAAATGGGTTTGACCTTCGGTTCTGAAATTGACCAAGTTCAATTTCAAACTTTAACACTCACTAGTTAGATGACTTTCAACAAGTTGAGAAAATATTTAAGCTTCAGTGCCCACATCTGCATAATGGGCATCTTCAAATATGCAGCAGGAGTGGAAAAAGGATATGCTGAACCCCCTACAGCAGCAGAAAGTACATGAAAGTCTGCCCCTGGAAACATCAAGAACAAACTGGAAAAAATAAAGGGGTTAAGCTGGAAGTTCCTCAATCATAAGTGGAGAGGATCCAAAGAAATCTGTTTTATTATATTTTTTACCCTTACACTGAAATGACCAGCAGAACAAAAATCACATTACTATATTAAAACTCAGCCTATAAATTCATAAATAAGATGTGTGATACAGAATTCATGACGTAAGCCAATGAACAGAAGTAGCCATACCAGAAGACCTAAATAGACATTCCTCCAAAGAAGACATATAGATAGCCAAGATGCATATGAAAAGATGCTCATCATCGCTAATTATCAGAGAAATGGATGGACCTAGAGATTATCATACTAAGTGAAGTTAGTCAGAAATAGAAAGACAAATACCATATGATGTCACTTACATGTGGAATCTAAAATAGGACAAACGAACTTATCTACAAAACAGAAACAGACTCACAGACATAGAGAACAGACTTGTGGTTGCCAAGGGGGGGGGGGGGTAGGGGAGGGATGGATTGGGAGTTTGAGATTAGCAAATGCAAACTATTATACATAGAATGGATAAACAACAAGGTCTTGCTGTATAGCATAGGGAACTATATTCAATACCCTGTGATAAACCATAATGGAAAAGAATATAAAAAAGAATGTATATATATGTATAACTTAATCACTTTGCTGTACAGTAGAAATTAACACAACACTGTAAATCAACTATACTTCAATTTTAAAAAACCCTCCACGATGTATCTCCCACTTACCCCTTCGGTCTCACCTACCTCCACTTTCCTCCTCACCCTCTACACTCCAGTCACACCACAATACTTGCATGTCCTCAAAGAGGTTAAGTGGCTCTCCCAAGTTCACAACCTGGTAACCCTAGTCTGGGTGACTCTAAAGCCCAACTTCTTATCAATACTACTCACTGTATTTCTGCTGCTTCCATTAAAGCAATCTAAGATTGTATCAGTCAACCGATAGCTTTACATATTTGATAGCTAGCAGGAACCTGAAAATCAGCATGGCTGAAAGTTTCCAGTTATTGGGAGTAAGGTGATTGGGAGCCAGGAACCCTCAGTTCTAGTCCTGACTGCCTCTTACTCATTGTGAGATCTTGGGCCTTCCTGCACTGCCTAGCTCTGGGTTCACTGTCCTAGTATCATGAATTACTGAGTTGAAACAAATCCTTGCCAAGGTCCCTTCCAACCATAATGGTCTATGCATCTGAGACTATTATAAAAACAGATCAGAATTTTTCTTTTCATTTTCCCTTCTCATTCCTTTCCTAGAGAATGAGGAAAAAGGGAGGCAGGATAGATAAAACCCCACACTTCTGGCTTGTCCTGGGTAGGCTGTCGGTGGGCACTGAAAGTCAAGACTGCTGGGGAAAGGCCTGCAGAGTCAGGAAACCAGATCACACCATACTTGAAGTTCATCTCATAAACTTCTTTCCAAATCAGGACAGCTGTCTAATGAAAGCACCTCCTTAGAATGTTCCCACTGTAAGAGTGTGTCCCACAGGCACATGGATTATCAGGGCAGGGAGAGACCAAAGAGGTCATCATATCTAAGCTTCTCATTTGACTGGTGAATACTTGAGGCCCAGAGAGAGGGGCATGACTCCATGAAGGACCCAACACGACCTGGTCACTCTGATTAGAGCCCCTGTCGTCTGACACAAGCTGGTGTTCTTTCTACAGCATCACACCATCCCCTTGAGGAACAAGATTGTTACCCAAGATCATTACTGGACTGGGCATCCAAGACCTGGGTTCGAGTCCTGGTTACTCCACTTTTCAATTATCTGTCCTTCATCAAGTGTTGAAAATGAAAATTATAAGAGAAAGTTATGTGGAAGTGTCCAGTAACCAAACCTAGCATATACTGAGGGTTTAATAATAAATGCCTTTTGAATCTCAATCCCTCAAGGAAATGTAGTAAGATTTGGTTGAGGCAATTCATGTGAACATATTATATAACATATAGAGTGGTAGAGCAATGGTAAGAATTGTCATATTTTTCAATAGTAAAACAGAGACCTTATTAGACAGGATTGCAATGGATTAGAGAAGTTATTACTTTCCAGATCATAGACAAGTTGCAGCACTATTTATGCTCTTAAACTACCAATGCTTGCAATTCTGCATCAAACTCTGAGTCTTAGACATAAGCATTCATCTTGACTTGAAGATAAATCCATTCTATCTGAACCAACAGGGAAGGCACAGCACATAGCAAATACACTAAAATGAATAGCTTAAGTGTTGGCTCTCACCTGCTGAATATAGCCAACTGAGCCAGCCAATCTCCAGAAATAATTCAAGATGCCCTTGAAATAAGAAAATACTTCTTTTAATACTCCTATTTTATGGATACCAAAATAAAAGACATTGATGCTACAGTAAAGTCTTACTCCCTTAAAGCTTCTGAAAAACAAAATCTGTGAAAATACCTATTAAGCTCTCATGGGATACGGCACCTGGGAAGGAGAACTAACCTACAGATTGCTGACTGCCAAGCATTCTGCTGGACATTTGACTTATACAGTCTCATTTCATTCTCGCTTGAGCCCTGTTATTATCCCCACTTCAGAGAGGTTGTCAAATTTCCCTAGAGTCGAATCCAGGTCTATCTACCGTGTACAATCAACCTACTAGACAACACACAACTTTGCTACCACAGGACACACTTTTCTAATGAGCCAGATCTAAAAGTCAAAGCAGAAATCTAAACCCTCACAACACTCTTTGGGAGTTTAGACCTATCTGGATAATTGGATTTTTTTTCTTTCTCTAAAATAAATAAAGTAATACCTTGCTATATAAACAATTTTACAAAGTATTTTTCATAAATGGCATAGCTAAGGTTAAAATCCAAGTTTTCTAACTCAGCATCTAGCCCTCTTCCCATCACAGCCTGTCCCAAGGGAATCTAAACCAGAGTTCAGGATGACAACACAGTCCTCCAAAAAGAAAAGCCTCCCTTCTTTACTGAGTAAATTATCAGAGAAGAAAACAATTCCAACAGTATCACCTCCAGGATAGGGCCATCATAGAAGCTGGTGCCTTGACAGGATAATTGACAAGCAAAGGATAATGATCTATTGTTTTCTAATTTTCTGTCTATAAAATATATATTAGCCATTTGGTGAAACCATCTCAAGCCATAAACAGGAGCAAACAAAGGAAGCAGATTTATTGACTCATAAAAAAATGTTTAATCCAGTAGAAACACTCTTAGGAATTGTATTAAGGAGGGGGAAATCCCTAAAAGAAAAGTTGTATATGCAAAACATTCATTTCAATGACATGTAACCCATGAAACATCAAAAATAATCTACAAATTCAACCATAGGATAATTGTTAGATGAACTGTGGTATACCAAACAGATGGTATTTTATGTAACTATTAAATATAATATTTCTGAGCACTAGATAAAGCTAAAAAGTTTAGCATATATTAAATTTAAGAAGAAAAAAATTGCTATGCCATGCAAAAATAACATGAATATAAGCAAAGAGCAGAAGAGAACATTAAAATGACAGCTATTAATTTATAAGTTGACATGATTACAGATGTTTTTGCTCATTTTTCAATTTCCAATCCATTTATTATAATTTATTTCAAGCAGAGATTAGCATTATTCCAAACTGACTTTCTTTTAGCCAAATAACAGTTAAAGACATTTAGGATCTCTTTGGGGAATCAGTGATTTTTTAATCCACTGGGTGAAAGTTCTTATAATTGACCTTTGTCATTCAATTCAACGTTGCCCAAATTTACAGATCTTTGTTTCAAGATAATGTAGATAAATGAAGCTCACGTCAGACTATTGACATCATCTCGGTACCTGGGCACATCAGCACTTCGGGTGTTTGATTAACACATAATCCAGGCTCAGGAAAGCTAAGAATTTGGTGTAAGAATTCATCTCTTCTCATTTTTGCGGCAGCAAAGAAAGAACACTGGACTCAGAATTGTGAGACCTGAAGTCTATTGTGCCCTGGTTCTATAACACACTAGTTATATGAATCACTTGGCCCCTGGGTGCCTACTTGTTCATCTCTGACAGAGCAAGAGTAGGAGTCCCAGCCCCACTCACCTTGCAGGACTATGGCAAGATATAGATTCTCTGATGGGCAAACATGTGCTATGCAAAGCTGTAGGCAGGGGCACCCAAGACAGTAACAGCTTTCTAAGTGCTTCACAAATAATAAAAACTGCCATTTAATCAATGCTGTCTACATGCCAGGCCCTGTGATCAGAACTTTACACGCATCACTCATTTATTTTAAAAGTACATATCAAGCATCCACTATGTAACAGATACTGGTACAGGCTAGGTACATAGAATACAACAGAGAAGTTAATTCTCTGCCCTCATGGAGCTGACATTCCTGTAGGGCAAGACAAACAATGAGTAGCAAACATTTAAAAAGTAAATTATGTGGTGTGTTAGAAGATGATGAGAAAAAATAAAAATAGAATTGAGTAAAGGAGGTCCTGAGTAAAGGGATGGGGGCAGAGGATATTTTAAATAGGGTGGTCTGGGGTGGGCATCATTGTGACATTTGAACAAAGACTTGAAGCAGAAGCAATTGGTCGTGCAGTTACCAGAGAGAAGAGCACCTAAGGCAGAGGGCAGTCCAGGACCAAGAAACAAAGGTTGCAGCTTGATTGACATTTGTCAAAAATTAAGGGGCCAGAACCCTCCTACACTATTGGTGGGAATGTAAACTGGTACAGCCACTATAGAGAACAGTATGAAGGTTCCTTGAAAGACTAAAAATAGAGCTACCATATGATCCA
Source organism: Phocoena phocoena (assembly GCF_963924675.1). NCBI lineage: Eukaryota > Metazoa > Chordata > Mammalia > Artiodactyla > Phocoenidae > Phocoena > Phocoena phocoena. Next base: position 50,297,823 of record NC_089226.1, on the reverse strand, counting down.
GCAATCCCATTCCTGGGCATATATCCAGAGAAAACCATAATTCAAAAAGATACATGCACCCCAATGTTCACTGCAGCACTATTTACCATAGCCAGGACATGGAAGCAACCTAAACGTCCATCAACAGAAGAATGGATAAAGAAGATGTGGTACATATATACCATGGAATATTACTCAGCCATAAAAAAGAAGGAAATAATGCCATTTGCATCAACATGGATGGACCTAGAGATAGCCATACTGAGTGAAGCAAGTCTGACACAGAAAGACAAATATCATATGATATCACTTATATGTGGAATCTTAAAAATAAGGGTACAAATGAACTTATCTACAAAACAGAAATAGAGTTACAGATGTAGAAAACAAACATGGTTTCCAGGGGGTAAGGGGGTAGGGATAAATTGGGAGATTGGGATTGAAATATACACACTGTTATATATAAAATAGATAACCAATAAGGACCTACTGTATAGCACAGGGAACTTTACTCAATACTCTGTAGTGGCCTATATGGGAAAAGAATCTAAAAAAGAGTGAATATATGTATACATGTAACTGATTCACTTTGCTGTACACCTGAAACTAACACAACATTGTAAATCACCTATAGTCGAATAAAAATTTTTTAAAATAAATACATTTTTTAAGTTAAAAAAAAATTAAGGGGGCTTCTAGACTATTAATGCTATGTATGTAAGTTAAACCTCTCTACTTACTATCCCCACCTCAAGGCAATAATCCATTTGGTAAGGGAGATAATAGAATATAAGAAATAAATTTGGGAAATCTCTGAAACTCTGCTATGTACAAACCATTTAGATATACGGCAATTAAACATACCACCAAATAAGATAATGCATTCAATTTATATACAGTTTCTATGATAGATACTTAGTGCCACATATAAACATAACCTATATATAAAGTAAAATTGCAAATATACATTTCAGAATGGAAAATATGTCCCTCCTGGTGGATGCTAGATTTTTGTTTTATAAACCAAGACTTTAGATTACGCACAGAAGCTAACCTGCCCTGGAAATTAATCCCTAAAGAAAAGTGTATGTTCTTTTATTTAAAAAATATTTACCAAAGACCTATAAGTTTAAGGTTCTTCCAAAAAGTACATGCCTCTTAACGTCTCAGAATGAGAGTTTAGAAAAAGATGACCAAAAAGATAGCCTTGGTGTAGGGCATCGTCTTATTGGAAGGAAGTCAGCAAATATGGTTTTCTCTTACTTAACACCTTTCACACTCTCTGACACATGATTGCACCAAACTGCACCCCCCCCCCGAAAGAAATAAGAGGACTTCCATGGCTGGAGTAGGGTGTGGAGGAGAAAAAGTAATCAGAAATGAAGTCAGAGAGGTAACAGGGAGTCTGATCATATAGGACCTTGTAGAAGACCATGGTAAGGACTTTGGCTTTTATTGGGAGAAAAAGGGGCAGCCATTGGAGGGTTTGATCAAGAGTAACATGATCTACTTACATTTTAACACAGTCACTCTGGTTAATATACTGAGAATAAACGATGGTAGAACAAGAGCTGAGCCAGAGAAACCAGTTAGGAAGTTTTTACAAAACAGCAATTGTGGAATGAACCAGGAGAGCAGTAAAGGAGTTAGTGAGAAGTGGCTGGAGTCTGTATTTACTTTGAAAGTGAAGCTAACAATTTGCTGATGGGTTGAATGTAGGATATAAGAGAAAGGAATGAGTCAAGGATGATTGTACAGCTTCTGACCTGAGAAGTTGGAAGGATCAAGTTGCTACCATCTGATATGGGAAAGACTAAGAATGGAATTGTTGGGCTTAATAATCCTCATCATAAACCTATGATATAGGTAATGTTATTTGTATTTTACAGATAAAAAAAACCATTTCTTATACAGCTAAGTGACTTATCCACAGTCATACAACTTTTCAGCAGTAGAGTCAGGATATAAGCCCTAGTCCATCTGACCCCTAAGTCTGAGCATTTAAACCATGCATGTTGTTGCTTTCCAAAGTGAAATCCAGGAGCATCCGAGTTTTCCCATAAGTGGCCATGTGACCAGAACCCCATAAATGTGTGGATATATTTTATTGGATAACTGTGGTAAATGGAGAAGGGTTTCTAATACTGGTTATGATGTGAATCAAGTTCCCAAAGAGACTTGACTCACTCCTTTTAAATCCTTTGGTGTCAGCCTAAGACAGTGAGTGTGAAATAGTTGAAGAGCTGAGCCCCAGAGCTACAGGAATCAGGGAGGATTTTCAATATGGACATACTGGCAGTTGTTGCTCAGTGGGGGAAATTAATGACGGCTGAACCAGAATCTAGATATGACTTTCTGAAGAAGGACAAGCCTTTGCTATCCAATGGCCAGGGAATATCCATTTCCTTCCCATTTCCTGAGGTCTTCACAATGAATTAGTTCAACTAGTTCAACAGAAGTAAGGATTCCCCTGATAGCAAGGTTGGCTCACTAACCAAAGCCCAGCTGAACTCAGGAGGCTCCTTAGACCAAAATCTCTTTGCTACATGGAAAACTAAGTCCCTTCCACCCAACTCCTTGCTGGCCTTCCCTGTAAGTGTGGGAGGCAGTTAGAAACATTCTTCTACCAGAGTGCTTTCCACTTCACCGTCCAGCTCTTTAGGCCACCTGCACCTCACTGTATCACTGTGCTGGTTCAGGGGAGCCTGTGCACTCTGCTACTCCTCTGCTTATAAGTCATCCTCAGCAAACTTCTCATAGTTAATTCCATGTGTCATTAGTGGTGCGGGCTACCGTATACCATGCACAACGTGGCATCCAGTGTGGGCTCCTTCATTCCACTGTTATGGGATTTTGGAAGTTGGGAAAGAATTTTACCTGGCTCCTGTCATCAGAAAACCTCACTGCTGGGGACAGTAGCAAGTCACCAGCCAATTAAGATGATCACTGACTGGATAGTTGGGAAAGTTATACACTCACACTTGGAAGCTGTAGGGCAGTGAATCTGCAGTGAAAGGACCTCTAAAGAAGATAAGAATGCTCAAAACACAAGCTTTTTACTAACCTGGAAGTCTTTTTGAGCCATCAGGAGGAGCAGCAATAATAGATTATCCTGGAGACAGAGAGTCAGGGCATCCTACGCCCCATGGGACTTTGATGCAGCTAACGGGGCAACGGACTCTTCCCTTGGAAACAAGGAAAGTGCATCCAGAAGGGAAAGCAGAACAAGCCCCCTTTGTGATTCTGTTAGAGCCATTAGCAGTCATCCCCTCTAGATGTGGAACAGCTATGGTGTGGCATATCTAACAGGGGGCTGAGGAAAACAGCAGCAGAAGCGAGCATGTTAATATACAAAAGTAGAATTAGACTGACTCCAGGGTAGCTATCATAAGTCTCCAAGCCAGAGGAATCTTTAGAGGTTTGAATGATTAGTTTGCACGAAGAAGTACTGCCATCAGTTTTGTTAAATGAAGCTGAATGGCCTGCTATAGAAAATCTCTCCTATAAACTCTACTACAAAATGAGTCGTACTGGTTGACTAAGAGTAATAAGGAAAGCTTTTCTGTCTTGAGCTGTGTATTTAATGGAATTGTATATACATACTCCATCAAGGAGATCTCCCAAAATCCATGGAACTGGAGAACAGAAGGCCATGGTCCATCTAGGAAAACTTACTCTATTGGCATGCTTACGTAACATCCAAGGGCATCGGGGGAAACTCTAGACATACAGCTTTGACTCAGAGAATGCCGGATAATTTGATATAGGCAGCCCTCTCCACGCATTGGGCAAATGGACGATGGCCTTGAATTTGCTCCTGTACTCTGGAGTAAAGGGATAAAGTGTCTGGTACCTCCTCAAAGAGTGATAATGGACCTACCTCTATTGGTAATCCAGAGGGTGAATAACTTCCTGCATTCTTGTTGATGTGGTCAAAGAGCCCCAGAGAGCTTTCCCTGAGAATCCCAGACACTGGTTTGGAAAGCAAACTCATCATGATACAGAATATAAAACTGCTTATCAGACCCGGCTGCAGGAAGCCTTTTGGACACCCCACTCCTAAGCATTGCCATAGAATCAGCTGGAGTCAATAGAGAGAATGTCGTAAGCCCCAAGGGCAGGGGATAGAAAAAGGAAAGACAAATCCTGATGACTTGGAGGTTGACTTCCTTCCCCCTTTTGATAACTTACTAGAGCTCTGGCTCAGAAGGTATAGGTTATCTTGCCAAAAAAAAAAAAAAAAAAAAAAACCACACTGTGAACAGTTCCTGAACTCTTCTGAAGGCTTCTTGATTCTAACAAGGCCAGTTACTCCACCATTCCAATTTGCATGAGACTAAGGGCTTTCACAGGATGCAGGACTTTGAGTGCTAAAATCTAGACAGGCAAACCAGGATGGTTGGTCATGCTATTGACCAAGGACCTTCTATCCTAACAGCAATGTAGATGTCTCCTGGCTCCATAGTCTGCAAACATATAGAGCGCTTTGGAGGTGGAGATAGGATCCCTCTCTACTAGAATTCTAGCTGTGGAACCCTGTCTGAGCATACCTCCCTGTGGGGTAATGACAGTGTGGGGTGTGGCTCTTCCACAGCTCTGCTTGTAAATTTTTCCCTAATAACATCTCATTTCTATTTGCCCAAAATGGCATGAGTATGTGCACATCCCTTTGCACATCATTGTTCCTACCAAACAAGTGGGCTTCTAAGATTCTGCCTCTAACTATCGCACAGGCAGCAGGCAAGACACGAAGTCAACAGGTGAGAGCAGTCAAGAAAGAGGCAGAAAGTTGCGGGTCTATCCGAACACAGAGCAAAACCATGTGCTCTACAGGCATGGATCTCAACAACGGAGCACGAATACAGAGCGCAGCTCACAAGCATCTCTTGTTCGGGCCACCCGTGGTTTGATTTTTCTCTAATTGACTCTGAATGTCTAAATGGCCTGGCAAGAGGTCTGCAGGTCATCATGACTCTCAAACCTTCTAATGCCTCACTCTTGGTCACTGCACGCATTCACTGCTCCTTGTAGACACAGAAGTGCACAGCTGGATCCCCTGACCAGTAGCGTCAGAGGCACTGCCGAAGAACAAAAGAAGTCTTTAGCTTAGGGTATAGCTAGCAGAGGGAGGTTTAGCACAAGGTAAATAAATATAGAAGCCCAGAAGGTGAGGAATAAAGAGTTAAAAGTGCTGCTTGATAGTGTGTGTTCCAGATGTTGTCACTTCGTGTCAGGATGACTGAAACCTGCTACTCACCTGTCTCCAAGCTTGCAGGTATCCTTCCCCACAACCTGCCCTGCGCACAGCCATCGAGCAACGTTCCTTACGTCACTGCCTTACTCATCTGCACAGGGCCCGCTGCCCAGCATATGATAGTGCAAGTGCTCGATGATGATTTATGAACTTAATTAAAGAACTCATCCTTTGACTTAAAATTTAATGGCTCGCCCACCACTAATACTGTGATTTTTGGTCTTATTTTTTTTTACTCATAGAAATCTTTGGTAAAAGAATTTTCATTTGGAAACCCAAAATGCAAAAGAGATAAAGTAGCACCACGCTAGTTAATGCGGTTGGGGAGGCCTGGGAACCTTTCTCCACTGTCCCCCCATCACCCTCATCCTTAGCAATGGTCTTTGAGGGGAGGTAGGACACTTCACGAGACATGCTTTGCAGACGACTTGCTTACAGCATGAGAGCTGCATTGGAAGGCCCTTCATAAGCTATATGACATACCTCTTCACTCTCTCACCCCTCTCTAACGCAGACCTTCTCCTCCAGGGTGGTCAGTGTGCTCTGAGCTTGCTCTGTTCATTCTCACCTCTTCCTGTAGTGACTTCTCCAACTGGAAGTCTTTTTGTCCTCCCTTCTGTCTCTCTAAACCCTACCTTATCCTTCAAAGTCCAGCTCAAACCCTTCTCCTTCCCTAATCCCCACCCATTAAGCCCACATTGATTCTTCCCTTGAGGAAAATTACTGTTGTTGGTACCTCTGTCACCATTTTGGAAGACTCAGTACTTAGTCTTATGGGTGTATCATGAAATCAAACCTAATCTATCAGCTCCTGGAGAACAGGAGTCATATCTCACATTTGCACAGTATCCAGCACATGGTAGGTGACCCACACATATAGCCAGACATGTGTGACTGTTAGGTTATGGGTCCTTTTAGATCAAGAGAGAAGAGTCCTATGGTCCAGTCTCTCCCTGTTACTGGAGAGTCATGCTACCAGATGGGACCAGGTGTTGGTTTTATAGGTGTGTCTGGTTTGTGGAGCTGAAACACTATGAGAGGCAGGGGATTCGTAGATGAATTTCTGTGAAATTTGGAATAAGTCAGGAACTCTACAGATAAGTCGCCAAGACCATGTTCTCTGTCCTAAATTTATTTATCCATCTTCTTCCCATCTAAAGGGCTATGAACTGGAACTAGAAGGAATCTGTCCACCAAACAGCTTCAATGACATCTGGTAGAGTCATCAGCAATATGATAGTACAAGGTATTACAGCATGATGTGATGCTAAGGCCCTAAGTGTAGGAGATGCTTTTGGTGCTCCGCCCACATTCCCCTCAGATTGCCATCACCCTTACATTCATTTCAGCACCTCTTTATCTCAGAGAGCTAGCTCAGGCTAACAGAACCCATCCTGTCTGCCCAGAGCACAGGCTGGAAGTGGCTGGCATCGAAGACACACACACTCCAGAGAGGAGAGGGTAGGCAGCCTTTAACCAATAGCTACCCCAGCTCCCACTGACTGGGAGAACTGTGAGATGTGTGTTTTCTAACATCTTCCAGAGTTTCTCCATGGAATTAAGCGACAATTGCCACTATGGTAACAGGCTTAATAACTCAGCCTTTAATGGTTGACATATTTTCTCCCAATACTTCCCCTCTCACCTTCCTGTTACTTGCACCTTCCAATAAACCAATCCTTGTTTCAAGGTCTGATTCTGGGGAACCCAAACCAAAATACCAAAGCCACCAACCTGGAAATAAGAGTCATCAGTGATAGGCCTGGGTCAACATGAATGTCAACATGAGACAATGTGGCCAAATAAACACGTGCCGACCTCCTTCCCTAGAAAAGAAAGCCCATGTTTCCAGACTCCACCTCAGAGACTGCTTATCCCTCTTTCTCCTTCCAGGTAAGGAGAGAAGAGCGTAGCACAGGAGACAGGTGCCTGGCCCTTCCCACAGTGACAGAGACGTTTTGCTCTGACTCTTCTCCTGGCTGGCTTCTACTCATATAAATTAAGTTCTCGGACTTCCCTGGCACTGTGGTTAAGAGTCCGCCTGCCAATGCAGGGGACACGGGTTCGAGCCCTGGTCCAGGAAGATCCCTCATGCCGCGGAGCAGCTAAGCCCACGAGCCACAACTACTGAAGCCTGCGCTCTAGAGCCCGTGCTCCGCAACAAGAGAAGCCACTGCACTGAGAAGCCCGCGCACCGCAACGAAGAGTAGCCCCTGCTCGCTGCAACTAGAGACAGCCCTTACGCAGCAACGAAGACCCAACGCAGCCAAAAATAAATAAATTTATTTAAAAAAAAAATTAAGTTCTCACCTTGCCCCGGACACATGTCCTAGGACGCCTTCTCTGAGCCCTCCCTGCCTCTCCCTCTTCCTCCCAGAGCACCCTCTGCCTGCCCTGTCCTGGCACCAGCCGCCTGCTTGTAGCTGCTACTTGCTTTACTCCACACTCAGCTGTAAGCTCTCGGTGGAGGCAGGGACTACGTTTCATCTTTGTATTTACCTTTACCCTCAAGATATAACATGGCATCTGGCACAGAGCAAGTGCTCAAAGCATGACTGTTGCATGAGTGAGTGAATGAATGAATGAATGAGTGAATGCAACTTTCCAAGTATCTATTCTAATCCTAGTCATTGTTTATCATCTTGGATCATATTGTCTTCGGGTTACCAGAGTGACCAACCTAAACTCGTAGGATGTTTGAGTTACAAAGAATCACAGAGATCCCTTAGGAGGTCATTTTCACAGGTAGAAAAGCTCAGACCCAACACATTACAAGGCCACAATTTAGAAAAATGGGCTTCTCCCGCTTTTAGATGAGAGACCTTGAACAAACCGCAATTCAATTCTCTCATTCAATAAAGCCCCTGGATCTGTTTTCCCAGCCATAAAACTGGAATAATTAAATTTGCCTTACCTACTTCAAAGAACAGTATTCCTTCTTTCAATATGTATTGAGAACTAACTAGGTGCCAGGCCCTCTGCCAGGGACTGAAAATATAACACTCAGGACTCAGACTGTTTCCTCAAGGAGCTGATATTGGTGATGATCCAGTGAGATGAAGATTGCATCCTACAAAGGGGGAAACTAACATTCAGAAATGTATATCACCTGCCCGAGTTTACACAGCTCGTTAACAGAATAACCAAATTTCAAACACAACTCAGTTCTAAACAAAACGCTACCTTTCCATCGCCTAGAGTTTCACTTTCCTCTCTTCCAACAACCTCCAGTATGAGGTTCATATGCTTCTGCCCTTACTCTGGATTTTAGTGCAGCTTTATATTTCAGTGTACAATATAATTTTGGCAACAGGCTGGGTGGTATGGCCAAAATTAGCTAAATAGTGAAGGAATAAAATGCCAGGCACTCAACAAGGGCTGGCCACATTGAATCAAATTGAATAGTTTTGATCATTTGGTTTCATGAGACTTGGAAAGTCCAAAGATGTGGACCACATCAAGTGCTCCAGCTGCATTTAATCAGTTCAGTCCCACTCCATTCCATTCCATTCTATAAGCCTTTATTGACTGCCTAGGATGGCAGGACACTCTACTAGGATGGATAATACAAGGATGAACCTGGAAGACCAAAGAATATTTAATAGGACTAATTTTAATTGAAAGCAGCTGTTACCACGCCTGGTGCTTAGGTGCTGCCTGGTCAGTGTTTAGTGAATGAATGAGAGGATGAGTTCTTACATCCCTATTATATTTGCCCTTCTAAAAGAACAGATGCTCTGAGTCACATAGATTTTATTTGAATCCTAGCCATGCCACTTATTATTTATTGGCTGTAACCTGGAGCAAGTGTGTAGCCCCTCTGTGTCTCAGTTTCCTCACCTTTTTTTTTTTTTTTTTTACAAATAGTCTCTTGAACATTTACAGGAACCAAAGTTTTGAGAAAGTAAGAGAGGGTTTGGTGCTGGCTGCACTACTAAATGACAGTTTTTAAAGCTCCTGTCTGTACCCTTCTTCCTACGTTTTTGGGATCTGGTCCTTGGAACATGTCCTGAGACAGAATCCTGGCTGCAAAGCTGACCTGCCTAGTGACCTTGGGCAAGTGACTTCATCTCTCCAAGGCTTAGTTTCTTTTATTTATAAAATGGGGACAATAATAGCAGCTTAAGTCACAGGATCATTGTGAGGACTGACTAAGACAACGTGGGGAAATCTCCCCTCTCCGTGTCTGGCATAGAGTAGCCATTCAAAAAATAAAGGTGGGCTTCCCTGGTGGCACAGTGGTTGAGAGTCCGCCTGCCGATGCAGGGGACACGGGTTCGTGCCCCAGTCCGGGAAGATCCCACATGCCGCGGAGCGCCTGGGCCCGTAAGCCATGGCCGCTGAGCCTGCGCGTCAGGAGCCTGTGCTCCGCAACGGGAAAGACCACGGCAGTAAGAGGCTCGCGTACCGCAAAAAAAAAAAAAAAAAAAATGGTTCCCTTTCTTTATGCTGCTTCCTCCTTGCTGCCTCCACCCTAGCACACCAGGCTCTCATGGTTTATCATCTACTTCCTGCCTTTGCAGCAGGACCTTCCAATCCACAGTTAGTAACTGCTCCTGCCTGCACCACAGCAAAAGCAGTGGCAGAAAGATCTCCACCCCACCTGAAATCTATTACCTGTTACAACTGGGGGTGCAACCACCCAACAGTACTGGAGCCCCATCCTAATTGCCAAGGAGAAAGACCCTGTACCAGATCCAGGTTATGAAAGGGAGAGGGATAACCCAGTGCCTTCTTTAACCCAAAAGAGAGCCAACACTGCTGTGCCCCACCTGGTAGTTCAGAATAAACATAACAGGAAATCCCACCTGCTGGGGGATGCTGATTCTGTACCCAGGTCCCCAGAGGTGCCTGCGGGCTCTAGGCGGATGCTGCTGGAAAGCTGACTCCATTGCTGAGCTCACGGTGCCACCTTGTGGGAATTCTGTGCCACTACAGCTACTTTTAATCCCAAGGTCAAAGCCATCAGGATCTGAAGCCCAGGGGTTCCACCAGGGACAATTTTTATAGCTTTGTACATGATGGTCTATGGAGGGAAAGAGTTACATTACCCCTCTTCTTAACTAATCAAGAACATGCTTATGGACATATATACACTACCAAATGTAAAACAGATAGCTAGTGGGAAGCAGCCGCATAGCACAGGGAGATCAGCTTGGTGCTTTGTGACCACCTAGAGGGGTGGGATAGGGAGGGTGGGAGGGAGATGCAAGAGGGAGGGGATATGGGGATATATGTATACGTATAGCTGATTCACTTTGTTACACAGCAGAAACTAACACACCAATGTAAAGCAATTATACTCCAATAAAGATGTTAAAAAAAAAAGAACATGCTTAGCTACCAATCAGATCTTCCCCACTGGGAAACTGCAGTGTGGGAAGTACAAGAAAAAAGCTTTTTGTGTGGACCTGAGATGAAATCCTCCAGTTCAAACTAAGTGACCTGTGGGTGGCTTAGGGCAAGGCACCGCTTTGCTTTCACATCTTCAGAATGGAGATAATTCTGCTGCTCTCTCTAGCAAGGCTGGAGAAGAATTAAATCAATTACTATAGGCAGAACCCCTGAAACTCAGTAAATGTCTCTTCACTTCCCCCCAACCAGCATAAACTAATGTGAGCTCATTGTGTAGACAGACATTTTACCCAAAGCAAGGGTAAAAATCAGTCCGTGGGCCCCAATTTTCATAAAGTTTTTCAAGTGTTTAAATAATATCTTCCCATCACCATCTTCATAACCCTCTGTCCCCTCAAAGATCCTGGAGACTCAAGTTAGAACCACTTATTAAGACCCTTTTATTTCCTTCTGCCTCACTATGACAGGCCACACAAGAATTTATGTAAGAGACAGCTTAGGCTTTCAGAGTTTCAAACATAATCATTTCATGAAGAAAAAGGTTACAATAAAAGTGATCCAGGCACAGCCCTAGAAGTAGACCCCAGGCACTGGGTGCTAGGTGAGTGGGTACCGACAACGGGTTGGAAAAGACCCAGGGAGGAGGGGGACCTGATATCACGATGGAATTGTGGCATCAACTCACAGCGTTAAGATTAGATGGGAATTTTAACATCATCTCTCCCAACCCTTCATTCTACACAGGAGTAAAGCCCTTAGGATGGGGCTTTGTAAAGATCACAAAGAAGTTAGTGACAGAGCTGGGTACAAAATCCAAATCTCCTAAGTAGAGAGAGTGAGAACTTTTGATATATGAAAGAGGGGGGATTTCAAACCAGCAAGGAAAAGAAGGATTAGCCAGTAAATAGCATTGGGATAACCGGCTGGCCATTTTAGAAAAGCAAAATAAGCTAGATTCCTATATCACTTCCTACATTAAAAATTCCAGAGAAATTTTTTCAAATGTAAAAAATTAAAGAAATAAAATCATAGCAGTAACAGAAAAGAATGGGTTAATCATTTTATGACCTTGGAGTGGAAGCCCTAAAGAAGAGAGTGATAAATTTGACGACATAAAATATTTATACTTCTGTACAAGAAAACAGAGTTAAAAGAACACAAAAACTTAGGAGAATATTGGCCATTCATTTCCTAGACAAAGAGCCAATTTCCTTACTATAAAATTTTACAAATCAGATTGAGATTTTACAAATCAATAAGGAAACACACAACCCAACAGAAGTGCTAATGTCCAATAAGTAGACTTTAATATGCTCAATTACACTCATAATTAAGAAAATACAAATTAAATCAACTTTGGGATACCACTGCATATCCCTATCAGTTTGGCAAAATACGTAAAGTTTAATAATCCTCACTATTGTCAAAGATGAAGAGAAATAGGCACATGTCATCCACTGTGTGAGTATAAATCAGTCCAAGTGTTTAGAAGAACAGTTTGGGAAAGTCTACTCCGTCAACTCAAGGTGCAAATACCAACATCTTTTTCGTTTTTATACACATATGCTCTCATGTGAGGGTCCAGAACCTCCTTCCTGACAGCCTACCCCAATTTTCTACAAGTTTCAGTCAGAGGGAGAGGATGGCTGTCAGCCCTGCTCACAATTTCCTGCAGAAAGAGAACTGAAAATTAGACGTACCCGCTCCCATGGTTGCTTCTCATTCACCACAGCTCCGAGTCACTGATGAAGGCCAGTTCTGGAAAATTCCTCAGACAGTTCTTGCCCACTGCTCGCCTTGCCCTTGTGGTCCCCGCCTCGGTCACCGGGATTCTTCGAGAGTGGGAGATACCCGCCTCCATGTCAGCTCAGGGAAGAGGGCTCCTGGTCACATCAGGGCCCTCGAAGCCAAAGCCCTTAGGTTTTCCTTATACGGCTCTTCTGCTTCCACAGGGCTGGACGATGCCCCCTTGTGAAGAGGGGCAGGGCCAGCATCTGTCCACCCTGGGCTGCGTGTGGCGGAGCTTCTGGCACCAGTGGAAACATGTCCCGCAGGATTTGGGGCTGAAGGAGGCAGTGTACGGAGTGTGGTGGCAGATCTGGCCCCTACTGGAGTATGTGGGGTTGGACCTTCTTCTAGATACCAGTGATTCTGTGAAAATCTGTGAGCTCCTGTGTTACAGCCAGACCAGAGGGCTCCACCCAGGGCCAGGATCCCAGCTGTTCTCTGAGCTCTCATAGCCACGTCCCCAGAGAGCAAGGGAGCCGCAGGAGGGCTGGATCCTGCACACACATACTCTTCCCCATCACTAGGCTGGAGCTAGGGCCACCAAGGTCCACCCCAAAAGCTCCCCTGACTCTGAACCTCAGGGAGAAGATGAGCACAGGATAAAAAGGAAAGCGGAACAGAACCCCCTGCCTCCCAGACAGGCTGCTTACATCCTGGCCTAACTCCTCCCCACAGCTTCCCCCCCATCCCCCCCACCCCCTACCCCCCCCCCCCCCCCCCCCCCGCTCCATTAGACCTTTCATCCATGGTAGGGACCCAGCCTGGGGCACATCTGCAGATTTCAGATCTGTCCCTCGAGATGTGCTTCAGGGTGAGAGCAACTGGAAGCTGCCTTCACTGAAAAGAGAGCAGTGCATCTAAGACAGGGCTCTCCCTTAAACCAGAAATGTGATTTGTAGCAATTTGCCTTAAAGATACACTGGAACGACTGCACAAAGATAGCCATGGTAGCATTGTGAGTAAGAGTGGAAAACCGGAAACAACCAGTAAATAAATACGAGAGCGGTTAAATAAATTATAGTATATCCATACCACACAGTGCCACGCAGCATTCAAAGGAAGGAGGTGGATTTATGTTTACCGATGTGGAAAGATACGCAAGATACTTTAGTGAGAAAAAGCATACTGGAAAGCAGTATTATAATATCCTCCTATATTACTTTTTAAGAGATTCTCTATAAAAATAAACACTATAGGCCAGGCACTCCGAGTGCAGAGCTTTACATATATGAACTCCATTAATCCTTGTAACAACCCTGTGGGGTAGGTGTCCATTTTACACAGAGGAAAACTGAGGCACAGGCAAGTTATATAACTAGGGTAAGCACATAAAGCTGCAGGGATGAAGAGTTATTATGGGAACCCAGGCAGGCTGGCTCCGGAGTTCAGCATCTTAGCACCACACTGCGTTTTTCTGGGAAGGTGGGTCTGCCTGCCCTTGTCCGGAAAGAAACCCAAGAAAACTCTTAGCGTCAGTTACCTTCAAGAATCAGGAGTGGGAGGGCTTCCCTGGTGGCGCAGTGGTTGAGAGTCCTCCTGCCGATGCAGGGGACATGGGTTCGTGCCCCGGTGCGGGAAGATCCCATATGCAGCGGAGCGGCTGGGCCCGTGAGCCATGGCCGCTGAGCCTGCGCATCCGGAGCCTGTGCTCCACAACGGGAGAGGTCACAACAGTGAGAGGCCCGCGTACCGCAAAAAAAAAAAAAAAAGTAAGAAGAAGCACCTCAGCCCAGGAGCTTTCCCCAAGCTCCTCACTTCCACTCCTCCCCAGCAAGACCAAGTTTGGTGCCCTTCCTCCGGCTCCCATTAACCCTGTGTGTGCCTCCTCCTAGGGCTTCACACCTCGATTTTTAAGTGCCCAGCATGCACACCTGTCTCCTGTGTGTCCATTTTGCTTCCCAGGCAACTAGCACAGGACCCTGCATAGTAGAGATGCTCAGGAACTAACAGACAACATTCAAAATAATAGCAAGCCCTGCCATATGCCAAGGCACTCATCTTAATCCTTTACATGTATGGCTCTCAATGAATCCTCACAGAGCCCTGTCACGGAGGAACTATAATTATAGTTCTATCCGAGAGCTTTTTTTTTTTTTTTTTTGCGGAACGCGGGCCTCTCACTGCTGTGGCCTCTCCTATTGCGGAGCCCAGGCTCCGGACGCGCAGGCTCAGCGGCCATGGCTCACGGGCCCAGCTGCTTACGCGGCATGTGGGATCTTCCCGGACCGGGACACGAACCCGCGTCCCCTGCATCGGGAGGCGGACTCTCAACCACTGCGACACCAGGGAAGCCCTATCCAAGAGCTTTTTAAAGGCACAATGTAATTATGTCATTTGCCTAAATTCATACAGCTGTAAAGTAGTAGGGGTCAGACGTAGATCCAGGCATCTGACCCCAGAACCAAGGGCTTAACCCTTGTGCTACAGCTGCCTCTTGAACAGAGAAGTAACCTAGCTCCAGGCTTAGTTCTACGACACCCCTCCCCAAACCATCCCCTTAACTCTGACTTAGGAAGGTAGCACCCATGAAATTTATATTTGGGGGCCACACACCAATGCCATTTCATTGTTTCATCAAAACTCACATAGGGGAAGCCAGATACTGTTCATTTGTGTTACCCCAGTGATCAGCCAGAGCCGAGAACCCAGGAGCAGGCACTAAGGTGAGTGTTTTCTGGAGGAAGGAAGGAAAGGCGGAAGAGAGAGACGGCTCCGCTATCCCCCGTCTCCTCCGTACCTGTCAATTGGGCGCACGCGCGCGCGCGCGCGCGCGCACACACACACACCCTTAGATCTCACCTCTTCTGAGTATTTTAGCTGTCAGGGGGAAAACGACTTTAAAACAGCATCTCAGCCTCTTTCCTTTGGTTTTTCTTTGTAAAGAGAATGGGATAGTCCTTCGGTATTCCTAGCTGCATCAAAGCTCCTCAAACTGACGCTGCAGCACCACCTTGTGTTCAAAGGCCATTACGCCACCCCAGCTGAACCAGGTAAACAGGGTGAAAGTCTCCTTTTCCCTTCTGATTCATGTTAATGATCACACACACGCTGTCACAGACACCCGCCCTTTATAAAATACCACCGTGTGGTGGACACAGCGTGCTCTGCTTACATTCCCCTCATTAAAGAACTTGCCACCCAGCTTCTGGCAGTGTTCAGCTGTAGACAGCCTCCAGGTGTCAGCCCCAGGAATTGCGTCTGCTGCAGAGAATTGCCTGGCCCAAGGTCATGCCCTCCCCAGGGTGACCCACATACAATGACCAACTGATGCAGTGGGGTAAGGATCTGGCCATCTCCGTCCAGCACAGAATCTGCCTCTGCAACACTGTGCCTCCGAAATGCAGAAGTATTCCTGTTTACCCATCTATTCAAGCATTTATCGAGCCTGCATGTATGAAGGAATGAATTAGAAGATCTAACTCTATTTCTGTAATCTGGAGCCCAAACTGAATGTAGCTCCTGGTTCTCTCAGCTAATTAGTAGGCAGGTGAGACTACATATAAAGTAGGTGAATCCATTAATAGCCCCAAAAGCCTCTTTGAGAGCCTGGAGTAACCAAAAGAAATAGAACATCAGGTCCACAGAGCCTTATATTTTACCGGTCATGTGGCCTACCACTCATGGGGAAAAGGGCTATACATTTCCCACACAGATTCAAAGAGTGCATTTTGAAGAGATTTATTTAACTTAGAGTGGGCAGCATTTCATAACCCCCCTCCTGGCTTTAGTCCCTTTCCATAATCACAGCAACTAAGAGTGTTCTCAGAGAAGTATCAGCTGCCACCAATACCCTGACCCCTAATTCAGAGACGCAGGTCCTGGGAGTTCTCCACCCATCTTCTAAATGGGAGTTCCTCACACCCTGAATCATGCATTTCAACATTAGGGCACGAAAGCATCTTTATTCATGGCCAGCCTTGTGAATATTGATACTGTATAGACTCTCCATACCACCTAAAGGGAGGAGAAAGCCAGACGTTCTAAGGGCATGCATGTTGTCACTAGTAGCTCTGAATAGCTAACAAAATGCAGAAGTATAAGAGCTCTAACGCTACTGAGTGGACACCCGTTGTTCTGTTTAAATAGACACCCGCCCACTTTACACATCTGGGGCTTCTTCTTCTGGGAAATATTCTCCCCCTGCTCTAACCTCATGGTTCACAGGAGTTGTTGTGTCTGGACATGATTACATCAACTTCATCAGCACCGCCATTGGGGAGCAACCACACCTTTGCCAGCCGCTTCAGGAGAACTATAGCAGAGTGCCTTCTAGTAAGAAGTAAACATAAGCAGCAGGGGCTGGTTTTGTTACACTCTAAACAAGTCATTTACCTCTCTGGGCCTTTTTCATTTGAACCAAGAGAAAAAATTGTAGCCATCTGATGGCCTGCGATGTGTCAGGTGCTGTGCTTGGGCTTTACTTACACTGCTGGCCTTACTTCTCTCCACTACTCAGCCAGGCAGCTATTATTTATTCCCATTTTATAGATGAGGAATTGGAGGCCCAGAGAGGTTAGGTAACTTGCCCAAGGTCACACAGCTGGGAACTAGCAGAGCTCATATTTGAACCTCAGTTTATGTAACAACAAAACCCAGCCTCCTGATAGCTTACGATATAACTTCCAGATGAAGAATCAGGAGTAATGAGGAGGGCATAGTGACAGATGCTGTTGGGAGTTAACTCAAGGACAAATCCCCTGGATTTTGTTAGCAGAAAGTCACAGGTGGTTTCAGACAGAAGAAACTATTTAGGTGTGGATGGGGAGATTCAGGGATAGTGTGGGCAGGGTCCTTTAAGAAAGAGATGGTGGGCTTCCCTGGTGGCACAGTGGTTGAGAGTCCGCCTGCTGATGCAGGGGACATGGGTTCGTGCCCCAGTCCGGGAAGATCCCACATGCTGCAGAGCAGCTGGGCCCGTGAGCCATGGCCGCTGAGCCTGCGCGTCTGGAGCCTGTGCTCCACAATGGGAGAGGCCACAGCAGTGAGAGGCCCATGTACCACAAAAAAAAAAAAAAAAAAAAAGAGATGGTGTAGGTGGAGGGTAGACATAGCAGGTAACAAGAACATCTTCAGTGAGTTGTACACTTGAAGGAAAGAGGGCAGTACAGGGCAGCCCACATATAGGTGGTGGATTCAAAAGAATATTTTTTTAGAAGTGAAGAGAACTGAGAGTATTTGAGAGCAGGTGGGAAGCAGCACTTGGAAAGAGAGCTTGAGAAACAATTTAGAGCAAAGGGCTATTTTGAGAAGTGACAGTGCTGAGAAAGCATGAACTTTAGGGTCCCAGAGGAAAGAGTGCAAGATTCAGAATCAGATTGCTCAGTTTGACTCCATTTTGGGAATGCCACATAGGACGTGATTTTTCTGTGATCAAAACGTGTGGTTCTGATTAAATTCCTTCACCTCCCTATGTGTCCATTTTGCTTCTATAAAATGGGCATAAGAATAATCTTAAAGGGTTATTGTGAAGAATATGAGTAAATACAAATAAGTACTTTAAAGCAGTGTGAAAAAAACAAAACAAAACCAGCCTCCTTACTCACCACCCCCATTGCTGTCTCTTAATAGCACCACACAAGTTCTTGAAAGAGTGAATGTGAAAGCCCTGCTTTCACAGGAGAGTGCCTGCACATCATAGGCACTCAATAAATGCTACAGGGAATGAAGCTGAAGCGGAATAGTAGCTGTTCACTGAAAACTTGCACAGTGGATGGTACAGCACAGCCCACCACCATCACGTGTTTGAATCTGTCAGTCAAGACGGTTAACCTACCGTGAATTTGGAAGAGGCAGTGCGTGCTCCCTCACCAAAGATTCTGTCCAGAATGCCATGTCAGGTGCTACCTAGACCCCAGCAACCTTGAGAGTTGCTCCCTGTCACTCCCGCACTTTGATTCCTTGAATACCAGCTTCCTTTGCCTCGGGTGCCAGGTTTATAGGCCTCTGTGTCTTTTCATCATATCCCTCCACCTCTGTGATTGATGCTTTTAGAACGAACGGTCCTCCCCTCAGCCACTAATTGCCTGAGTGTCAGGAATCTCTTCTGTGGTCTTGGGAAAGCCAGTGAGTCGTCACTCACCCCCCAGCTCAACCTCCTTCTAAGGCAAACCCGAAGCAGTTTCCCAAACAATAGTATTTTATTGACAGGTTTCTGCAACCCAAGATGGTGAAGCGTCTCTTAACTGATCTAAGAAATAAGAATAGGGAAGAGAATAGTATTAACGGTCCACAGCCAGCATATGTGACATCTGATGAGGATCATCTTTTAACACCTCCCTCCTCCATAAAATAACTTCATTTTTAGTAATAATTATGAAAGAAAACAAATAATCAGGATGATCAGACAAGGAATGCAAGCAGTGAAAAAAATTTTGCACCATATATACGTGTGTATATTCATGACAGTAAAAAATTTTAAACTGACATAAATATTAAAGTAGAAAAGGAGGATAATATAATTACTTCACTTTCTTTTTAAAGAAGAGGGAGGTAAATTCATGAAGAAAAGTTCCCAGTAAAGTGAACCCCACGATATTCCAAGAATGATTTGCACAGAGAAGGAAAGAAATGAAGTAACTCAAGTTCTGTTTCTTCATTTTACAAACACTGTGCTATCTGTTTTCTATTTTTAGTCTACTTGCTTAAGTGCAGAAATATGTAGGACCACAGGGAACTCTGCCCAAAACGGGCTGGAACAATTTCACATCATTATGAATTACTTTCCAAACTCACACCTGTAACTGAGTCCACATGTGTTAGGAGCTGACTGAATAACTGGGAAGTCTCTGAATTAACTTCCATGTAAATTACAATTTTAAATAAAAGATAAATAACAAAAGTATACTAGATGGAGCATAAATATATGTGTGCATACAGCAAAGGAAACCATCAGCAAAATGAAAAGACAACCAACAGACTGGGAGAAAATATTTGCAAACAGTGCAACCGAGAGGGGTTAATATCAAAAATATACAAATAGTTCATACAACTCAATATCAAAAAAGAAAAAGCCCAATCAAAAAATGGGCAGAAGACTTAAATAGATATTTTTCCAAGGAAGACATACAGATGGCTAACAGGCACATGAAAAGATGCTCAACTTCTCTAATTATTAGAGAAATGCAAATCAAAATCACCATGACGCATCACCTCACACCTGTCAGAATGGCCATCATCAAAAAGTATACAAATAATAAATTCTAGAGAGGGTGTAGCGGTAAGGGGTCCCTCCTACACTATTGGTGGGAATGTAAATTGGTGCAGCTACTATGGAGAACAGTAGGGAGATTCCTTAAAAAACTAAAAATAGAGCTACCATAGTATCCTATAATCCCACTCCTGGGCATATATCCAGAAAAGAAGAAAACTCTAATTCGAAAAAGACACATGTACCCCAATGTTCACAGCAGCACAATTTACAATAGCCAAGACATGGAAACAACCCAAGTGCCCATCAACAGATGATTGGTTTAAGAAGGTGTAGTACATATATACAATGGAATATTACTCAGCCGTTAAAAAAAAAGAATGAAATATTGTCATTTGCAGCAACATGGGTGGACCTAGAGATTATCATATTAAGTGAAGTAAGGCAAACAGAGAAAGAAAAATACTGCCTGTTATTACTTATATGTGGAATCTAAAAAATAATACAAATGAATCTATATACAAAACAGAAACAGGCTCACAGACATAGAAAACAAATTTATTGTTACCATAGGGGAAAGGGAGGTGGGGTGGGAGTAAATTAGGAGTATGGGGTTAACAGATACAAACTACTATACATAAAATAGATAAGCAATGAGGATTCCCTATATAGCACAGGGAACTATCTTCAATATCTTGTAATAACCTATAGTGGAAAACAATCTTTAAAAAATGTATATATACATAAGTGAATCACTGTGCTATAAGCCTGAAACTAACACAATATTGCAAATCAACTATACTTCACTAAAAATATGTGTGTGTGTGTGTGTGTGTGTGCATATTGAAATTATTCAACCTCCACAGTATCCACAGCAAAGGGTTTTTTTTTTTTTCTTTTCTTCCAGGGACCAGTATTTTGTAAGTGACATTGTTTAGAATTGCTAGTTTATGATGACAATAAAAAGCAAACCCATTTCCAGACAGCTCTGTTACTGTTTATAAATCCTCTCCTTATTGCTTATACATGCAGCAGGTACCCGACAGCCCCACCTTTGGTACTACTGTTGATGGACACTGTTTTTAGATTCCTGCTTTGTGCCATCAATGGTGCTACAAACTTTTTTTTTTTTTTTTTTTTTTGTGGTACACGGGCCTCTCACTGTTGTGGCCCCTCCCATTGCGGAGTGCAGGCTCTGGACACGCAGGCTCAGTGGCCATGGCTCACGGGCCCAGCCACTCCGCGGCATGTGGGATCTTTCCGGACCAGGGCACGAACCCATGTCCCCTGCATCGGCAGGCGGACTCTCAACCACTGCACCACCAGGGAAGCTCTGGTGCTACAAACTTTAAATATATTAGCTCATTTAATCCTCACAACACTCATTAAAGGAGTTAATATATTCAGGATGTTGCCAAGCATACAGTGAGGCCTCGAAAAATCTTTGTTCTCATCTTCATCATCATCATCATCAATCCCACTTAATCATTTGAAATTGAGTCACAGAGAGGCTAAGTAACTTACCCAATGTGACTCAGCTAATAAGTGCAGAACCGGAATTTGAATTGCAATCTACCTGACTCCAAAAGTGGGTCCTGGCGGCAACACCATTTGGCTAAACATTTGCAGGCTAGGTATCGTGTAGCAGGAGAAGCTGCCTACCTGGGAGTGATTCAATAGATCCCCAAAACTTCAGTTTGCTGCTCAGTCCCTTTCACACTAGCTTTTTGTGATACCTGAAATTCAGCCATTCACCCCTCTTTTCAGTTTTAAGTAACATTCTTAGCATTTATTAGAGTGTGATGTTAAATAAGTCTGTGATCATTAGATAAATGCGTGTCCCCCATAGGCTGACAGCTGCAAGAGGGCAGGGTGGGACCACATCTGCTTTGCTTCCAGAGTGTCCCCAGCACTTAGCCTAGGTCCTAAGATATCATAGGCACCAAAAATGCCTGTGTGGTATCCAAACATTGGCATTTAGGTCTCCAATACTGATATATCCCTCATTCAAAAGATCCAAGAGCCTCAACAAACTTCAATTCAGCATTTACAGTGTCAGGTATTGTAAAAGGAGATGAAGGAAGAGAATATTAAGCAAAATTGCTGCTCTTAAAAAACTTGCATTCTAGCAAGAGACAGGAATATAACCTACAGGGCTGGATATAATTTGCTTTCAGTCATTTTCATGTGCCAGGTACCACAACCTAATTTCTTTCCTACACATGGTTCTGGAAGCTGTTTTTGTTTTGTTTTGGTTTGGTTTGATTTTTTATTGAAGTATAGTTGATGTACAATATTATATAAGTTACACGTGTACAGTATAGTGATTCACAATGTTTAAAGGTTATATTCCATTTATAGCTATTATAAAATATTGGCTATATTCCCTGTGTTGTACAATATATCCTTGTAGCTTATTTTATACATAGTAGTTTGTACCTCTTAATCTCCCTATGCTGCCCTGCCTTCCCTCTCCCCACTGGTAAGCACTAGGCTGGCCTCTGTATCTGTGAGTCTGTTTCTTTTTTAGTTATATTCATTAGTTTGTTGCATTTTTTGGGTTCCACATATAAGTGACATAAAGTCTGTTTTCTTTTCTTGCCAGTCCCCATGCTTCTCTCTCTCTCTTTCAATATGAGGGTAGCTACCTTGAGATCATCTGAAAGAAAAGGCTGAGTGGGAAAATAACACCCTTAATTTGGCATTTGCCTAATGTTCCTTTATTTAATGAATAAACTTTCATGCAACAAATAATTCAAATTTTCTCAGCCATATATTCTTCCGTTGCATAGCACAGATCCCCTTTCATGGACCCCTGAACTGTTAAAAGAACAAGAAATAAACTTCTATAAGTCAGAAAGAGAAAGAGAAGTACCATACGAGATCACTTACATGTGGAATTTAAATTATGACACAAATGAACTTATCTACAAAACAGAAACAGACTCACAGACATAGAGAACAGGCTTGTGGTTGCCAAGGAGGAAGGAGGGGAGGGGAGGAAAGGATTGGGAGTTTGGGATTAGCAGATGCAAACTATTATATATAGAATGGATAAACAACAAAGTCCTGCTGTATAGCACAGGGAACTATATTCAATGTCTTGTGATAAACCATAATGGAAAAGAATATAATAAAGAATGTATATACATGTATAACTGAATCATTTTGGTGTACCATAGAATTAACATTGTGAATCAACTATACTTCAGTAAAAAAGGAAATAACTTTTATTACGTTGAACTATCACATGCATGGAGCTTTTTGTTACCAGAACCTAACCTACACATACTAAGTTTAAAACTGACTATAGTATAAGGCAGAATGCAGTAAATGCTAAGTAGGGATATATGTCATACACTTAGCAGAGATGAAGAAATGATGATATTTTCTGCTCAATATTTATTGTCCTGTGCATCAGAGTTTATCCTCACAATAACATCACTGAGTATATTTTATCTTCTTTGTATAGCTTGGGAGACTGAGATTAGAAAAATTAAGGAATTTGCACAACTTCACAAAGCTAACTATTTGTAGAAGTAAGATACAAATTTAAGTGTCACCTCAAAACACTCAGTCTTTCCAAGACACCATGTTACCCCTTTTACTGGAGGTCAAGGATGACTTGAAATGGGGCTGGTATATGAACTGGGCCTGAAACAATGAAAAGAGTGTACAAACCAAGTATCAGAGGAATCCGACTGATAACACACTTTTATGCAAATTAAGCTTTGCCTGAGTGACCCAGAGTTATTTCGTGGTGCTTACAAAATTGGAAACAAAACTTGTTTAATACATAAAGCTACTTTCTGGAGAGATAATCAGCATTCTCAAGCTGAGCATCCATTTGTCCTCTTCTAGGTGGACAAGCTGCTGGGGTGATGGACCATCTACCATCTGTCTGGGTAAATAATAACTGCCAAAACCAGGGGCTGAAGCTCTTAGCAGAGTAAGGAGACTCTAAGAGCAGCAGTCAGCTTGAGCCTCCTCGTAGAGAACATACCAATTAAGGGGACTAATTAGGCTTCTGTTAGATTCCAGTGGGATCCATTAAAAGAAAATCTTGTAAAATATTTTATCCCGGAACATATACTTGGATAATCCAGAAAAGTGACCTAATTAAGAGATTAAAAGCTCATTGAAATAGAGTCCAGAACAGAATTGTTTCTGTCAAAACAACATGGGGGAGAGAGGATCTTCAAGATGGTGGAGGAGTAAGACACGGAGATCACCTTCCTCCCCACAAATACATCAAAAATACATCTACATGTGGAACAACTCCTACAGAGCACCTACTGAACACTGGCAGAAGACCTCAGACTTCCCAAAAGGCAAGAAAATTCCCACGTACCTGGCTGTGTGGCTGACAGGGTCTTGGTGCTGTGGCCAGGTGTCAGTCCTGAGCCTCTGAGGTGGGAGAGCAGAGTTCAGGACATTGGACCACCAGAGACCTCCTGGCCCAAAGTAATATCAATCAGTAAGAGTTCTCCCAGAGATCTCTATCTCAACACTAAGACCCAGCTCCACTCAACAACCAGCAACCAGGTCTCCAGGGCTGGACACCCCATGCCAAACAGCTACCAAGACAAGAACACAACCCCACCCATTAGCAGAGCGGCTGCCTAAAATCATAATAAGTTCACAGACACCCCAAAACACACCACCAGATGTGGTCCTGTCCACCAAAAAGATAAGATCCAGCCTCATCCACCAGAACACAGGCACCAGTCCCCTCCATCAGGAAGCCTACACAACCCACGGAACCAACTTTACCACTGGGGGCAGATACAAAAAACAATGGGCGCAAGAGGGAAGAGATATGGGAACATATGTATATGTATAACTGATTCACTTTGTTATAAAGCAGAAACTAACACACCATTGTAAAACAATTATACCCCAATAAAGATGTAAAAAAAAAAAACAAAAAAACAATGGGAACTACGAACCTGCAGCCTGTGAAAAGGAGACCCCAAACACAGTAAGTTAAGCAAAATGAGAAGACAGAGAAATATGCAGCAGATGAAGGAGCAAAGTAAAAACCCACCAGACCAGGGCTTCCCTGGTGGCTCAGTGGTTCGGGGTCCGCCTGCCGATGCAGGGGGCATGGGTTCGTGCCCTGGTCCAGGAGGATCCCATGTGCCACGGAGTGGCTGGGCCCGTGAGCCATGGCCACTGGGTCTGCGCATCCAGAGCCTGTGCTCCGCAACGGGACAGGCCTCAGCAGTGGGAGGCCCGTGTACTGCAAAAAAAAAAAGAAACCCACCAGACCAAACAAATGAAGAGGAAATAGGCAGTCTACCTGAAAAAGTATTCAGAGTAATGATAGGAAAGATGATCCAAAATCTTGGAAATAGAATGGAGAAAATACAAGAAATGTTTAACAAGGACCCATAAGAACTAAAGAGCAAACAGACACTGATGAGCAGCATGATAAATGAAATTTAAAATTCTCTAGAAGGAATCAATATCACAATAACTAAGGCAAAAGATGGATAAGTGACCTGGAAGATAAAATAGTGGAAGTAACTACCACAGAGAAGAATAAAGAAAAAGGAATGAAAAGAATTGAGGACAGTCTCAGAGACCGCTGGGACAACATTAAATGCACCAACGTTAAAATTATAGGGGTCCAGAAGAAGAAGAGAAAAAGAAAGAGACTGAGAAAATATTTGAAGAGATTATAGTTGAAAACTTCCCTAATATGGGAAAGGAATTAGTCAATCAAGTCCACGGAGAGCAGAGAGTCCCATACAGGATAAATCCAAGGAGAAACATGCCAAGACACATATTAATCAAACTATTAAAAATTAAATAAAAGAAAAAATATTAAAAGCAGCAAAGGAAAAGCAACAAATAACATACAAGGAAATCCCCATAAGGTTGACAGTTGAATTCTCAGCAGAAACTCTGCAAGCCAGAAGGGTGTGGCAGGACATATTTAAAGTGATGAAAGGGAAAACCTACAACCAAGATTACTCTACCCAGCAAGGGTTTCATTCAGATTTGACAGAGAAATTAAAATTTTTACAGACAAGCAAAAGCTAAGAGATTTCAGCACCACAAAACCAGCTTTACAACAAATGCTAAAAGAACTTCTCTAGGCAGGAAACACAAGAGAAGAAAAGCCCTATAAAAACAAACCCAAAACAATTAAGAAAATGGTAATAGGAACATACAAAATTGATAATTACCTTAAATATAAATGGATTAAATGCTCCAACGAAAACACACAGACTGGCTGAATGGATATAAAAACAAGACCTGTATATATGCTGTCTACAAGAAACTCACTTCAGACCTAGGGACACATACAGACTGAAAGTGAGGGGATGGAAAAAAATATTCTCATATTACACAAAATAGACTTTGAAATAAAGACTACTACAAGAGACAAAGGAGGACACCACATAATGATCAAGGGATGAATCCAAGAAGAAGATATAGCAATTGTAAATGCCTATGCACACAACATAGGAGCACCTCAATACATAAGGCAAATGCTAACAGCCATAAAAGGGGAAATCGATAGTAACACAATCATAGTATGGGACTTTCACCCCACTTTCACCAATGGACAGATCATCCAAAATGAAAATATATAAGGAAACACAAGCTTTAAATGACACATTAAACAAGATGGAGTTAATTGGTATTTATAGGACATTCCATCCAAAAACAACAGAATACACTTTCTTCTCAAGTGCTCATGGAACATTCTCCAGGATGAATCATATCTTGGGTCACAAATCAAGCCTTGGTAAATGTAAGAAAATTGAAATAATATCAAGTATCTTTTCCAACCACAACGCTATGAGACTAGATATCAATTACAGGAAAAAAACTGAAAAAAATACAAACACACGGAGGCTAAACAATACACTATTAAATAAGTAAGAGATCACTGAAGAAATCAAAGAGGAAATAAAAAAATACCTAGAAACAAATGACAATGAAAACACGACGGCCCCAAACCTATGGGATGCAGCAGAAGCAGTTCTAAGAGGGAAGTTTATAGCAATACAATCCTACCTCAAGAAACAAAAAAGTCTCAAATAAACAACCTAACCTTACACTTAAAGCAACTGCAGAAAGAAGAACAAAAAAACCCCAAAGTTAGCAGAAGGAAAGAAATCATAAAAATCAGATCAGAAATAAATGAAAAAGAAATGAAGGAAACAATAGCAAAATTCAACAAAACTAAAAGCTGGTTCTTTAAGAAGATAAAATTGATAAACCATTAGCCGGACTCATCAAGAAAAGAAGGGAAAAGACTCAAATCAACAGAATTGAAAGGAGAAGTAACAACTGACACTGCAGAAATACAAAAGATCATGAGAGATTACTAAAAGCAACTCTATGCCAATAAAATGGACAACCTGGAAGAAATGGGCGCATCCTTAGAAAAGCACAACCTTCCGAGACTGAACCAGGAAGAAATAGAAAATATAAACAGACCAATCACAAGCACTGAAATTGAAACTGTGATTAAAAATCTTCCAACAAACAAAAGCCCAGGACCAGATGGCTTCACAGGAGTATTCTATCAAACATTTAGAGAAAAGCTAACACCTATCCTTCTCAAACTGTTCCAAAATATAGCAGAGGGAGGAGCACTCCCAAACTCATTCAACGAGGCCACCATCACCCTGATACCAAAACCAGAGAAATATGTCACAAAGAAAGAAAACTACAGGCCAATATCACTGATGAACATAGATGCAAAAATCCTCAACAAAATACTAGCAAACAGAATCCAACAGCACATTAAAAGGATCATACACCATAATCAAGTGGGGTTTATCCCAGGAATGTAAGGATTCTTCAATATATGCAAATCAATCAGTGTGATACACCATATTAACAAATTGAAGGATAAAAACCATTTGATCATCTCAACAGATGCAGAGAAAGCATTCAACAAAATTCAACACCCACTTATGATAAAAACCCTCCAGAAAGTAGGCATAGAGGGAACTTACCTCAACATAATAAAGGCCATATATGACAAACCCACAGGAAGCATCATTCTCAATGGTGAAAAACTGAAAGCATTTCCACTAAGATCAGGAACAAGACAAGGTTGCCCAGTCTCACCACTATTATTCAACATAGTTTTGGAAGTTTTAGCCACAGCAATCAGAGAAGCAAAAGAAATAAAAGGAATCTAAATTGGAAAAGAAGTAAAACTGTCACTGTTTGCAGATGACATGATACTATACTTAGAAAATTGTAAAGATGCTATCAGAAAACTACTAGAGCTAATCAATGAATTTAGTAAAGTAGCAGGATACAAAATTAATGCACAGAAATCTCTTGCATTCCTATACACTAAGGATGAAAAATCTGGAAGAGAAATTAAGGAAACACTCCCATTTACCACTGCAACAAAAAGAATAAAATACCTAGTAATAAACCTACGTAAGGAGACAAAAGACCTGTGTGCAGAAAACTAAAAGACACTGATGAAAGAAATTAAACATGATACAAACAGATGGAGAGACATACCATGTTCTTGGATTGGAATAATCAACATTGTGAAAATGACTCTACTACCCAAAGCAATTTACAGATGCAATGCAATCCCTATCAAACAACCAATGAAATTTTTCACAGAACTAGGAAACAATTTTCACAATTTGTATGGAAACACAAAATACCCTGAAGAGCCAAAGCAATCTTGAGAAAGAAAAACAGAGCTGGAGGAATCAGGCCCCCTGACTTCAGACTATACTACAAAGCTACAATAATCAAGACAGTATGGTACTGGCACAAAAACAGAAATATAGATCAATGGAACTGGATAGAAAGCTCAGAGATAAACCCAATACACCCACGCACATATGGTCACCTTATCTTTGATAAATAAGGCAAGACTATACAAAAGACAGCCTCTTCAATAAGTGGTGCTGGGAAAACTGGACAGCTACATGTAAAAGAATGAAATTAGAACACTCCCTAACACCATACACAAAAATAAACTCAAAATGGATTAAAGACCTAAATGTAAGGCCAGACAGTATAAAACTCTTAGAGGAAAACATAGGCAGAACACCCTATGACATAAATCACAGCAAGATCCTTTTTTGACACACCTCCTAGAGAAATGGAAATAAAAACAAAAATAAACAAATGGAACCTAATGAAACTTCAAAGGTTTTGCACAGCAAAGGAAAACATAAACAAGACGAAAAGACAACCCTCAGAATGATACAAAATATTTGCAGACAAAATCAATATCATAAAAACAAACAACCCAATCCAAAAATGGGTGGAAGACCTAACTAGACATTTCTCCAAAGAAGATATACAGATTGCCAACAAACACATGAAAGTATGCTCAACATCACTAATCATTAGAGAAATGCAAATCAAAACTACAATGATGTATCACCTCACACCAGTCAGAATGGCCATCATCAAAAAATCTACAAACAATAAGTGCTGGAGAGGATGTGGAGAAAAGAGAACCCTCTGGCACTCTGTACATTCCTCTGGGAATGTAAATTGATATAGCCACTATGGAGAACAGTATGGAGGTTCCTTAAAAAACTTAAAATAGAATTACCATATGACCGAGCAATCCCACTACTGGGCATATACCCTGAGAAAACCATAATTCAAAAACAGTCATGTACCAAAATATTCATTGCAGCACTATTTACAATAGCCAGGACATGGAAGCAACCTAAGTGTCCATCAACAGATGAATGGCTAAAGAAGATGTGGCACATATATA
Source organism: Phocoena phocoena (assembly GCF_963924675.1). Classification (NCBI taxonomy): domain Eukaryota; kingdom Metazoa; phylum Chordata; class Mammalia; order Artiodactyla; family Phocoenidae; genus Phocoena; species Phocoena phocoena. Next base: position 50,268,561 of record NC_089226.1, on the reverse strand, counting down.
CAATGGAATATTACTCAGCCATTAAAAAGAATGAAATAATGCTATTTGCAGCAACATGGATGGATCTAGAGATTATCATACTACGCTAAGTAAGTTAGAAAGAGAAAGACAAATACCATATGATAGCACTTATATGTGGAATCTAAAATATGACATAAATGAGCATATCTATGAAACAAAAACTGACTCATAGATATAGAGAACAGACTTGCATTTGCCAAGTGGGAGGGGGTGTGAGGGAGGGAAGGTTTGGGAGTTTGGGATTAGCAGATGCAAACTATTCTATATAGGATGGATAAACAACAAGGTCCTACTGTATAGTACAGGAAACTATATTCAATATCCTGTGATAAACCATAATGGAAAAGAATATATACATGTATAACTGAGTCACTTTGCTATACAGCAGAAATTACACACAACATTGTAAATCAACTACACTTCAATATAATTTTTTTCAAAATATTATGGTGCAAAGACCCTTTGGTTTTTTAGACCCAAGACCAGGAGAGATGATCACAGTAGTTACTAGGACACAAACCCCAGCATGGCACCACAGAGGGTTTTCCTAATAGATGGTGACAGTAGTAGGGAGTCTCCCACACCACCTGTCAGTAGAACCCATAATCATGGCCCAGTGGGTGGCAGAAGTGAAGCAGGTTGTCCAGCAAAGGACCTGACTTCACTAAGCAATGTCACACGGTTGGGCAGCCAGCAGCAGAGAGTAAAGACAAGCTTCAACTTTGTGCCAGGCAATGTCTAGGAAGAAGCTTGGTGGGTGAGAAGCAGAAAGGCTGATATAGAACAAAGTCACAGACACTGCTCCAGATCCAGAGACAGCCATTGGAATCCACACATGCAATATGGCATGGCAGGTAAGGACACAGTTCACAAACCGCAAGTGCATCAGAGTCAACTGGAGGGCTTGTTAAAACACAGATTGCTGGGCCCCACCCTCAAATTTTCCAATTCATTAGATCTTGGGTGAGCTCTCAATTTTACATTTTTAACAAGTTCCCTGGTGATGCTGCTGCTGCTAGTTGGGATTACACTTTGAGAACCACAATCCTAAATAATTATATTAGTGTTGCACTGGAAAAGCTACCCACTGAGTAGGCACTGTCCTCATGGGGTGGGGGCTTCTCTGAATCATGAGTCAGGAAAAGTAAGAGAGCCAGGGAGTCTCCTTTGCAGTATGCTATCTCTCCCTCCCCATGTATTTTCTCTCCCTACCATATTTATCCTAAAAGGTGTTTGCTGCATTAGTTTGAAATAGACAACTGTTTCTATACCACCAAAAATAAACAATGGAATGGGACTCCCCTGGTGGCACAGTGGTTAAGAATCCACCTGCCAATGCAGGGGACATGGGTTCAATCCCTGGTCCAGGAAGATCCCACATGCCGCAGAGCAACTAAGCCCATGCACAACTGCTGAGCCTGCACTCTAGAGCCCACGAGCCACAACTACTGAGCCCACACGCCACAACTACTGAATCCCGCATGCCTAGAGCCTGTGCTCTGCAACAAGAGAAGCCACCAAAATGAGAAGTCCATGCACCGCAACAAAGAGTAGCCCCCACTTGCCACAACTAGAGAAGCCTGTGCACAGCAATGAAGACCCAACACGGCCAAAAATTTTTTAACATCAGTTGACTGCTAAATAAATAAACATGGAAGAGTGAAATAAATACAAAATACTTTTTTGTTAACGGGGAGGAGGAAAGAAAATTGTATCCATAACTTCTGGGATTTCTGACTCTAGATATCATGATAAAAAAACAGGAAAAGAAAGGGCAAGGGAGCCCAAATAGTACACAGGTGAAACAGACTGAAGCCAGCCTAATTTGGTTTACCCAAGCGTGGCACAGGCAAAAAACACATACATGCTTGCTTACTCCTAGGAATACAGTAGGAGAAGCAGACTGAAACTGCTCATCTCTGGCCAGTTCCCGTGACCTTCCCAGAGTGCAGCTTTTACCCTTGCCAAGTGCCTGCCCCAACCCCTGTAGCTCCACTCAGCTCCCACTACAGCAAAGGCTGTCATTGCTGAGGAGCATACGCACTTTGGAGGTATGGAGCTGGCTCAGACCCCGCACTGCATCTGAATAGGGTGAAGGTGGTCATTGCTGGTTCTCACGATGGCAACGGATCAGGAGTCTGGAGCTCTGACTGACATGCCAGTATCATCCCAGTAAGCTCCTTTACCACACAGGGGCCCCACTCAGGTCCCTCATGCCCCAGTACGGCTCCCTTCTGAGGCAAAGTTACCACTGCCAAGAGGGGGGAAGAACACACACTTAGAGATAAAACCAGCTTGGATCTGACCCTCAGAGCTTCTGCTCCAACACATTGGGAACTGACCCCATTCCCAATAGGGCAGCAACAGCCACTGAGCATAGGAGAAGCCCTGGCTTACACCTGTATATGTCTCTAGCCCCTCCATCTCCAGCCACACCTCCCACCAAGGTGATAGCTGCCAGCACACACTAGGGGAAGACATGACCCATGTTCGCTTCAAATCCAGCTCTCTAACCCAAGCCACTGGGCACACACAGACTGTAAAGAGATGCTTCCACACAAGACACCATTTCAAGACTGGGAGAGGTAACTGTTTCACCTAATTTCATAGAGAAAAAGGAAGTTAAAAAAAATGAGAAAACAGAGGAATCTGTTTCAAATAAATGAACAAGAAAAAAACCTGAAAAAACAACTAATGAAACAGAGATATATAATTTACCAGAAAAAGATTTCAGAGAATTAGTAATAAAAATGCTAACTGAACCTGGGAAAAGAATAGATGAGCATAGTGAGAATTTTAACAAGGAAATAGAAAATATAAAACAGAACCACTCAGAGCTGAAGAATACAATAAGTGAAATGAAAAACACACTCAAAAGAATTAATAGCAGATTAGATGATACAGAAGAACATGTAAATGAACTAGAAGACAGAATAATGGAGATCACCCAATCAGAAAAGAAAAAAGAAAAACAAATTTTAAAAAATGAAGACACTTTAAGGGACCTCTGGAACAACATCATGCATACCAACATTCACATTATAGGAGGTCACAGAAGGAGAAGAGAAAGAAAAAGCAGTCAAAAATGTGTTCAGTGAGGGCTTCCCTGGTGGCGCAGTGGTTGAGAGTCTGCCTGCCGATGCAGGGGACACGGGTTCGTGTCCCGGTCCGTGAGGATCCCACATGCCGCGGAGCGGCTGGGCCCATGAGCCATGGCCGCTCAGCCTGCGTGTCCGGAGCCTGTGCTCCACAACGGGAGAGGCCACAACAGTGAGAGGCCCATGTACCGCAAAAAAAAAAAAAAAAAAAAAAATGTATTCAGTGAAGTTATGGAAGAAAACTTCCCAAACCTGAAGAAGGAAACAGATAACCCGATACAGGAAGTACAAACAGTCACAAACAAGATAAACCCAGAGACACACACCAAGACATATCATAATTAAAATGGCAAAAGTCAAAGGTAAAGAGAGAATTCTAAAGGCAGCAAGAGAAAAACAAAGAGTCAAATACAAGGGAACCCCCATAAGGTTATGAGCTGATTTTTGCTGCAGAAATTTTGCAGGTCAGAAGAAAGTGGCATTATATATTTAAAGTAGTGAAAGTGAAAAACCTACAACCTAGGATACTTTACCCAGCAAGATTATCATTCAGAATTGAAGGAGAGATAACTTCTCAGACAAGCAAAAATTGAAAGAGTTCATCAACACTGAACATACCCTAAAAGAAATGTTAAAGGGTCCTCTCTATGTAGAAAAGAAAAGGCTATGACAAGAAGCAAGAATCTATAGGACAGGGAAAGTTCCACCAGTAAAGGAAAATATATAGTGAAGGCTGTGGATCAATGACTTAAATAAGCTAGTACAAAGATTAAAAGACAAAAAAACACAAAATCAGCTATAACTTCAATGAACAGTGAAAGAATAAACATGAATATGTAAAATATGACATCAAAAACACAAAACATGGGAGAGTGGAGTAAAAAAAAATGTAGATCTTTTAGAATGTGTTTGAACTTAAATGACTATCAGTTTAAAACAAGTAGATATAGTTATAGATCAACATACCTGATACCCATGATAACCACAAATCAAAAAACCTACAATAGATAAACAAAAGCTAGAGAGAAAGGAACTTAAGCATTCCATTAAAGAAAATCATCAAACCTCAAGGGAAGAAACTAAATGAAAAAGAAAAGAATAGGGAATAATTGCAAAAACAACCAGAATTCAAGTAACAAAATGGCAATAAGTACACATCTATCAATAATCACTATAAAAAAATAAAAAATATATAAAAATAATAATAAAAATAATAATCACTATAAATATCAAGGGACTAAATGCTGCAATCAAAAGACATAGCATGGCTGACTGGTGGGGGAGAGGGAACAAGACCCATCTATTGATATATGCCACTTACAAAAGACTGACTTCAGATCTAAAGACAAAGACTGAAAGTGAGGGCATAGAAAAGGATATTTCATGCAAAGGAAATTGGCAGAAAGCTGGGGTAGCAATATTCATATCTAGGCAAAAGTAGACTTTAAAACAAAGTCTATAACAAAAGACAAAGAAGGGCATTATATAAAGATAAAAATATCAATATAAGAGGATATAGCACTTGTTAACATATATTCACCTAGTATAGGAGCACCTAATTATATAAAGCAAATATTAACAAACATAAAGGGTGAAATTGACATTAATACAATTATAGCAGGAGACTTTAACACCCCACTTACATCAATGGAAAGATCATCCAGGCAGAAAATCAATAAGGAAACAGTGGGCTTAATTGACATATTAGACCAATTGGTCTTTATAGATATCTACAGGACATTACATTCAAAAACAGCAGAATACACATTCTTTTCAAGTGCACATGGAATGTTCTCCAGGATGGCTCACATGCTAGTCACAAAACAAGTCTCAACAAATTTAATAGGATAGAAATTATATCAATTTTATGACCAAAAGGGTGTTAAACTAGAAATCAATTACAGGAAGAAAAATGGGAAAAACACAAACACATGGAGACTAAACAATATACTACTAAAAACCAATGGGTCAATGAAGAAATCAGAGAGGAAATCAGAAAATACCTTGAGACAAATGAAGACAAAAATACAACTTTCCAAAATCTATAGGATGCAGCAAAAGCAGTCCTAAGAGGGAAGTTTATAGAGATACAAGCCTACCTTAAGAAACAAGAAGCGATTCAAAACAACCTAACCTATCATCTAAAGGAATTGGTGGAGGGAGCCCAAAATCAGCAGAAGGAGGGAAATAATAAAGATCAGAGAGGAAATAAATGAAATAGAGACCAAAAAAACAACAGAAAAAAATCAATGAAATCGAGACCTAGTTTTTTGAAAATATAAGCAAAACTGATAAGCCTATAGCCAGACTCATTAAGAAAAAAAGAGAGAGGACCCAAAATAAACAAAATAAGAAGTGAAAGAGGAGAATTAAAACCAATAACACCAAGATACAAAAAAAATCATAAGAGAACACTATGAACAGTTATATTCCAAGAGAGTGGATGACCTAGAAGAAATGGATAAATTTCTAGAAACATACACTCTTCCAAGACTTTGTCAGGAAGAAATAGACAATCTGAATAGACCAATCACTAGAAGTGAAACTGAATTAGTAATCAAAAAACTCCCAGCAGACAAAAGCCCAGGACCAGATGGTTTCACAGGGGAATTCTTCCAATTATATAAGGAAAAGTTAATACCTATCCTTCTCAAAGTATTCCAAAAAACTGAAGAGGAGAAAACACTTCCAAATTTATTCTTCAAGGCCACAATTACCCTGATACCAAAACCAGACACAGACACTACAAAGAAAGAAAATTACAAGCCAATATCTTTGTTGAATATAGATGCAAAAATCCTCAACAAGATATTAGCAAACCAAATTTAACAACATATAAAAAAGATAATACACCATGATCAAGTGGAATTTATTCCAGGGAGGCAAGGATGGTTGAATTTCCACAAATCAATCAATATGATACACATTAATAAAACAAAGGATTAAAATCACATGATCTTCTCCATAAATGCAGAAAAAGCATCTGAAAAAATTTAACATCGCTTCATGATTTAAAAATCTCTCATCAAAGTGAGTATGGAGGGAACATATCTCAACATAATAAAGGCATCTCATGACAAACCCATAGCTAACATTATGCTCAATGTGAAAAGCTGAAAGAGTTTCCTCTGAAATCAGAAACAAGAAAAATATGTCCACTCTTGCCACTTCTATTTAACATAGTATTTAACATAAGAATTCTAGCCACAGCAATCAGACAATAAAAAGAAATAAAAGGCATCCAAATTGGAAAGGAAGAAGTAAAACTGTCACTATTTGCAGATGACATAATACTATATACTACAGGAAACCCTAAAGCCACCACTAAAATACTATTAGAACTAATAAATGAGTTCAGTAAAGTTGCAGAATACAAGATTAATATACAGAAATTTGCTGCTTTTCTACACACTAATAATGAACTATCAGAAAGAGAAAGCAAGAAAACAATCTTGTTTAAACTTCATCAAAAAGAATAAAATACCTAGGAATAGGGCTTCCCTGGTGGCGCAGTGGTTGAGAGTCCGCCTGCCGATGCAGGGGACACGGGTTCGTGCCCCGGTCTGGGAAGATCCCACATGCCGCGGAGCGGCTGGGCCCGTGAGCCATGGCCGCTGAGCCTGGGCGTCCGGAGCCTGTCCTCCGCAACGGGAGAGGCCACGACAGTGAGAGGCCCGCGTACCGCAAAAAAAAAAAAAAAAAAAAAATACCTAGGAATAAACTTAACCAAGGAGGTGAGAGACCTATACTCTGAAAACTATAAAACACAGGAAATAAATTGAAAATGATATGAAGAAATGAAAGATATCCTGTGTTCATGGATTGGAAGAATTAATATGGTAAAAATGGCAATACTGCCCAAAGCAACCTACATATTTAATGCAATCCTTATCAAAATACCTATGACATTTTTCACAGAACTAGAACAAATAATCCTAAAATTTATATGGAAACACAAAAGACCCCAAATAGCCATAAAAATCCTGAGAAAGAACAGAGCTGGAGGAATCACACTGCCTGAATTCAGATTATACTACAAATCTACAGTCATCAAAACAGTATGGTACTGGCACAAAAAAAGACACATAAATCAACTGAACAGAGTAGAGAGCCCAGAAATAAATCCACACACTTATGGTCAATTAATCTAGAACAAAGGAGGCATGAATATACAATGAAGAAAAGACAGTCTCTTCAATAAGTAGTTTGGGAAAACTGGACAGCTGTATGTAAAAGAATGAAATTAGAACATTTTCTCACACCATATACAAAAAATAAACTCAAAATGAATTAAAACCCAAATGTAAGATGAGAAACCATAAAACTCCTAGAAGAAAACATAGAACACTCTTTCACATAAATTGTAGCAATATTTTTTTTGGATCTGTCTCCTAAGGTAAAGGAAACAAAAGCAAAAATAAACAAAAGGGACCCAATTAAACTTAAAATCTTTTCCACAGCAAAGGAAACCACCAACAAAACAAAAAGACAGCCTACTGAGTGGGAGAAAATATTCATAAATGATATGATAGATAAGGGGTTAATATCCAAAATATATAAGCAGCTCATATAATTCAACATCAAAAAAAAAAAACCAATTAAAATATGGGCAGAAGACCTGAATAGACATTTTTCCAAAGAAGATATACAGATGGGCAACAGGTCAACATGAAAAGATGCTCAACATCACTAATCATCAGGGAAATGCAAATCAAAATCACAATGAGATATCACCTCACACCTGTCAGAATGGCTCTCATTAAACGACCACAAATAACAAATGTTGGTGAGGATGTGGAGAAAAGGGAACCCTTGTACCCTGTTGGTGGGAATGTAAATTGGTGCAGCCACTATGGAGAACAGTATTGTGGTTCCTCAAAAACTAAAAATAGAACTACCATAAGATCCAATAATTCCACGCTGGGTACATATCTGAAGGAAACAAAAACACTAATTCAAAAAGATACATGCACCCCTACTTTCATAGCAGTATTGTTTACAATAGCCAGGATATGGAAGCAACCTAAGTGTCCATCAACAAATGAATGAATCAAGAAGATGTGATATATATATACAATGGAATGTTACTCAGTCATAAAAAGGAATTAAATTTTGCTATTTGCAACAGCATGGTTGTACCTGGAGGGTATTATGCTAAGTGAAATAAGTCAGACACAGAAAGACAAATACTGTGTGTATAAATGTATACATGGCATGTAAAAAGTAAACAAACTGGTGAATATAACAAAAAAGAAACAGACTCACAGATATAGAGAATAAACTAGTGGTTACCAGTGGGGAGAGGGGCAAGATAGGGGTAGGGGATTAAGAGGTACAAACTACCACGTATAAAATAAATAAGCTACAAGGATATATTATATCACACAGGGAATATAGCCAATATTTTATAATAACTTTAAATGGAGTATAATCTATAAAAATATTGAATCACTATGTTGCACACCTGAAACTAATATAATATTGTAAATCAACTATACTTCAACTTTTAAAAATGAAGGATCAGCTTTTGAACATAAGGAATCTGAGCCCAGGCCTGGTGCTCTGTCCAAATCAGGCAGATATAATTACCAGACTTCATCCTCAGCACCTGTGGAACAATACAGTCTTAATCTGAGTCCACAGTAGCAAAATTCCTTCCTCTCCCTATGGGTTTCCTCAGGCCTAAGATCTAACATCCTCTCTGTGTATAAGGAGAACACAAGAGTAGCAGCATCTCAACAAACTATGTTTTCCCAGCTCCATCAGTCAGAGTCTCCACAGTAAACAGATGATATGCTCAAAGGAAGAAAATGAAGAGAGTTTTACAAAGGTCCTAGCTACAGATATGTGGGTGAAAGTAAGGGAACTGGTGATGGATGAAGAGCCAGGCACTAGTTGCAACAGGAAGGCTTCACCACCCCAGGCATGAAAGAGCCCGGGGAAGAAAAAGAGTGGTAGCAGAACCTGGACCGAGCTGGAGCCCTGGAGTAGGACCACCAAGCAGGAAAGGCAGCCTGTGGTAGGCAAAATTTCTAGGAGTGGCCCCAAGATTTTACACTCTCACCTCCAGAACCTCTAAATGTGATGAGCTATACCTCCTGAGATTGTGTTATATCATGTGGCACCAATGGCCTTAACTAAGGGAGATTACCTAGGTGAGCTGAATCTAATCACACAAGCATTTAAAAGCAGAGAGTTTTCTCTACCTGGTAAGAGAAGAAGGTAGGAGGAGAAGCCAGAAAGACTCAAACTTTGAGGACTTGACCTACCATTGCTGGCTTGAAGGCGGAGGGGTCATGTGGGAAGGATGCAGACAGTCTCCAGGAGGAGTGGGCAGTTGGGCAGACAGCCAGCCAGGAAACGGGACCTCAGTCCTGCAGTGGCGGGAGCTAGATTCTGCCAGCCTGAATGAGCTTGGAAGCAGACATCCCCACCTCCATCTCGAGCCTCCAGATAAGAACCCAACCCAGCTGACACCTTGATTTCAGGCTTATGAGACCCTGAAGAGAGAACCCAGCTGAATCCACCTGAGATTCTGACCTCCAGAACTGTGCGCTGATAAATGGGTGTTGTTTTAAGCCCCTAAATGTGCTGATTTGTTACAGCAGTGATAGAAAACTAAGATACAGCCAAAGAGGAGCACAGCTTCTGCCAGAATCAAAGACCCAGACCCTTGTGGCGGAGGCAGGGAAATAAGTACCCCAACCTCTGTTTTCTCCTCCAGGGCCTCCCATTGGCCAGGCCATTGAGATCACCCCTGATGTCAGTCTCCCAGAGCCTCACTCAGGGAAGGTACCAACAGGTTCCAGGCCCAAGGGTGAATTTGGGTTTTGTAGAGAGCAAAGCTTACACAACTTTAGGACCCTCGCAAGAAAAAGAATACAAACATATAAAAAAGGGGGGAAAAATGATGTGATATATACACAGTGGAATACTACTCAGCCATAAAAAGAAATTTTCCCGTTTGCAATAACATAGATGGAACTGGAGGGTATTATGCTAAGTGAAATAAGTCAGACAGAGAAAGACAAATACAGTATAAAATTACTTATATGTGGAAACTATAAAATACAACAAACTAGTGAATATAACATAAAAGAAAAACGGATTCACAGATATAAAGACAAACTAGTGGTTACTAGTGTGGAGAGGGAAGGGGGAAAGGACAGACAGGGGTAGGGCATTAAGAGGTACAAACTACTACGTATAAAATAAGGTACAAGGATATATTGTACAGCACAAGGAATATAGCCAATATTTTATAATAACTTTAAATAGACTGTAATCTATAAAACTTTTGAATCACTATGTTGTATACCTGAAACTAATATATTGTAAATCAGCTATGCTTCAAGGAAAAATAAGTATTAAAAAAAAAGACAAACTTATGAGATTAATCACCACGCAAATATTTATTTCAAATTTTTAAAAATCACAACAGATGACAGATTTATAAACGTTATCAAATGCCACAAACACCACAAATTCTAAAAAGTAAATTAATATTTTTCTGAACCGCTTTCAAAATGCTTTTGTCCTACATTTTGGCAGTGGTTTTCTTTAATTGCCCCTTCATATGGCAGTGATATTGTAATCTTATTTTCTATGGAGAAAATAGACAATTTAGTCTTTCCTCTAGCATGGTGATTCATTTTTTTTCTCTTGATTTTAGGAAAGTTACTTTCACCCTCACAACTTGTTACTTATAGTACCATGTGAAATTTTAGAATTGCTGTCAAAATTTGGGGAAATCTCTATTAATTTTCTTTCATGTGTGAACTTTAAGATTTCAAGATATTTCAAGAATTTTTGTGCAGTGATTAGTCTTAAACCATCCTTGAATTGTTATACTTGTTAACCAGTTTGCTGTTAATATTCTTGCTGGACTGGTGTATTTTGAGTTGTATGTTATTTTTTCAACGTTAGAATTATTAAGAAATTTAAATCTTTTCTGATGTGTTCATATAATTTACTACTCTTCAGTAAATGGATTACCAAATAATCCAAGAGCCTAATAGTTACGTCTATTTGAAATTTCTCTCTTCTAGTGAATTACTGTTTGGGGCATCATCTGAAAAAATAATTTTGTTTCAACTCACTTCTTGTAGTCAGAATAATTTTTTATTATTTTCCTCATCTTATTTATTACTTTCATATTTGATATTCTGTCATTTTTATCTGTATCTTCTCTCAGTTCTTTGAAAATAACTAACTTTAAACTTGTTAAAATACGGTCATATCAGAAGTCTGTAATTTCTGTAATTCAACTTTATTGAAATGTTCCAAAACATCTTTCAGAAAAGCAGTTTAAATGCATATTAAAGTTTTATCAATTAACTATTCCAGTCAAAAAAGAGGAGAAATGTAAAATGTTTAGAACTGTATATGCTTTTTAAAAACTACCAAGTATATTTCTGACAAGAGAGAAATTCAATTTTGACAAAGCATCAATGAGAACTGAATACTCTATAGTTTTATATACCTAATGGATTAGAAGAAATTTCCACAGACTGCCTTGTGACTCCACAGAAATGAAACCTTGTTCCTCCTCTACTGCTCATATTTTTCCTGGACCAGGCACTTTAGAACAGATTCTATTATAGTGCAACCTCTAACCGTGCACCTTCTTTTAACAACTGCACAGTGAGTGTATGAGCATTCCTGGAAACCATTCCTATGCTGAACAACTAGCAATAACTTAATTCTCCACGGAAGAGAGAGAAAACCACATAAATATATCCACTAAGCTCAGACTACACGTATCCCACTCAACTTCCCATTAAATTCAAAAAATTCCGGGACTTCCCGGGTGGTGCAGCAGTTAAGAATCCACCTGCCAATGCAGGGGACAGGGCTCGATCCCTGGTCTGGGAAGATCCCACGTGCCACGGAGCAACTAAGCCCATGCACCCCAACTACTAAGCCTGCGCTCTAGAGCCCACAAGCCACAACTACTGAGCCCGTACGCCACAACTACTGAGGCCCGCGCACCTAGAGCCCGTGTTCTGCAGCAAGAGAAACTGCCACAATGAGAAGCCCACGCACCGTGACGAAGAGTAGCCCCTGCTCGCCACAACTAGAGAAAGCCCACACACAGCAATGAGGACCCAATGCAGCCAAAAATAAAATATATATATATATACAAATAATTTTTTTAATAAATAAAAATTATGAGAAAAATTCCCATGGCCCTCCAATAGAATACAATACAAAGGAAATTGTGATGGAGGGAAGCTGAAAAGGTAGGAGACAGTCATCCTAACCAGCTGCATGCAGTTAAGGATATCTTACTTCTACAAATTGCACAAAACATAACCATATGAATATATTGCCAGGGGACCACACACACACAAACACACACACTCACACATGCAGATACACACGCCCTGGGCCTTGGAAGGGTCCTGTGCAAGTGAAGAACCCTAAAGACACAGTTTCATTGGCTTCATGGTAAACCATGGTAAACCATGGTAAACCTGTCTCTAATTCCCATTGTTGATCTGATTAGCATAACCAGCAGGCACACCTGTATTGGTTAACTTCACTCTAACTTCTGTAACAAACAAACGCAAAGATGACTTACAGCTGAAGCACAATACAGGTTTATTTCTTGCTCATATAAAGTCCAAAAGAAGTTTTCTTCATTGACTGGCAGCTGTCCTCTAAATAATGACTTGGAGATCTAGATTCCTTTCATCTTGTGGCTCCACCTTCAGCGCATGAATTCCAAGACTGCCATGCCCATTTGCATCAAACCACAAAGGAGAAAAAGCATGGAGGATCACACAAGGGAAGCTTTAGGGGGGCCAACCTACAAGTGAAGCACATCACTTTCACTCACATTCCATCACCTAAAACTCAGTCAGATGCACGCATCTAACTACAAATTGGGAGCTGAGAGTGGAAACCGTGCTTTGTAGCAGTTCAGGTCTGCAGGAATTCCCAGCTTTCATTCAGCATCACTCGGCAATCCGGTTTACAAGCAGCGAAGAGGCACAGTTACATCAATCTCCGTTCGGTGGTTGCCAGGGTAGGCACAAATTTAAGAGAGGAAGAAAACAACTGCATCCCTATTACCTCTATGCCCATGAAGCTACTGATGAAAGAGTCCTTTGCATGTGTCATCACTAGGTGGCTCTTTAGGCCTTTGGATTCCCCAAGTTTTTACCTCAGATGCTTTTCAGCGATGCAGGATAAAAGGATTTTCCAGTACCTGAACAGAGATGTAAATGGCCCTATTCTTCCTGGCCTCACCCAAAGAATGGGTCTGGGCCTGCCTGCACCTCAGAAAGATTAGCAACTGAGAGAAAAGAGAAGGCAGCGCAGTTACAAAGGGCACTGGGAATGTCCACCGGAGGCAGACACTGAGCCCACCAGGCCTGGTTAGAACCCCAGCTCTGCCCCGGATGCTCAGTGGGACATTGCCCCACACTAACTTCATTTCATCCTCGTGAAGTGGAGACTCTAACACTACAGCCATTTAAGACAGGTTTCCGGCTTTTCCAAGTGCTTTCACAAACACCCTCTATTTTGTCCCCAAGACATCCCACTGAGACGGACATTAGGCATGGTTGGTCCCACTTTGCAGGTGGGAAAACCGAGGGACTAAAATGAAAATTAACTTGCCCCAGGTCACAAGGTAAGTTAGAGGCAGATGCAGAATTTGTGATTCTTTCCATTGTTCTGTGCTCTGCATTTTACAAAACACTGCCAATTCTTTGATTCCCTCCCTCCTCACTATGGCATAATGAAGTAAACGGGACAGGTAGTGTCTTCACTATATTCATCTCACAGAGGAAAATACTGAGATTCAGGGAAGTTTAGGAACCTGCCAAGGCTATAATCCACATTTCCAGATTTCCTCTTAAAACAGCCTTTTTAAACTTAACACCAAACACTTTAATTGGCCCAAAGGCCAATTTTATCTGCTTGCTGCCACATAGAGTATAAATATTTAAATTCTTTTTAAATGTTTAGAAAAGAACTATTTCCTCTCTCCCATCAAACGTGACCCTATAACTTTGTCCAGTGTCAAGATTAGCCCTAACTTGTACATGCTCTAGTGGTACATTTTGTCAACTATGTGAATAAAGAAAATAGAAAAACAAAAAAGATATTGACAGAGGCTGAGGACCAAGCAGGTAATAGAAGAAGCAGCCGGTCCTCAGCACCCTATGAGAAGCACATGGCACAAAACAGTGGTCTTCAAAGTGGGCTCCGAGCCTGGCCCAGCTGAACCAGTCCCTTCAGGGAGTGTTGGTGAGCCCTTGCCTCACTACAGGTGATTCTGAAGGTCAGTCAGGACTGAGGACCATTCTGCTCGCCATGATTTGCTCTTACGTTGGAAACTTTTCCCTTAGCCGAAAGGAAATGACAAGTCTCATGCAGAAGAAATGATATCAAACTGACCTAGAAGTCAGCTACAAGCATTAGCTTAGAGTTGGGAACCATTAGAGAGCCAACGGGACTTTGATCTTCCTCAGACTCCAGGTGAAATGGAAATAAATTCACAGCTAAGGAGGGGATCATCTTCTCTGACCCCATGATTTTCAGATTCTGCTAATATTTACTAAACGCCTTGAACGCTGCAGACACTGTGGCAGACTGGCTGTTTACGTTTCAGTTCATCTCACAACCATCATGTGGAGACACCAGTGTCCTCGTTTTATAGATGATACTCAAAAATGGTCAAGTGACTTGACTTACCCAGTGCTTGTAAGTAGCAGAGTTGGTTGCATCCCAGTAAGAAACAAGGATACCGACCATTGCCTGGGAGTCTGCTGTGTTCCTGACCCTTTGCCAATAGCTATATACATGATTTCTTATGGTCAGACCTGCCCTGAACAGCAGGGAATGTTTTTATTCGCACTCTCCAGATGAGAAAACCAACACTCAGAAAGGTTCTGTAACTACCAATGGCATCACTAGGAAAAGGCCGGAACAGAATTCAGCACAGGTCTGCCTGGGTCTGTGCCCAGTGCAGGTCCAGACGCAGCTGGTGTAGCTGTGATTGTTTCCCAAGTCTCCACTGTGTTCCAGCTTGCTCTTGGTTGTTGGTGTGCAGTGGCACACAGGAGCTAAGGTAAGCTCCCCACCCCTACCTCCGCTCAGAGAGAGGACAGTAATTAAGGTCAGACTGCAGGCTCCCTGTTTCCTCATGCCACCGAGGGAGTGAGCGGCTGCTCTGGCAGCCACCCATGACCCAGGCCTTTGCCAAGGTGATTCAGATTCCGCCCGAGTGCTGGGTTACTGTTCAAACGTGTCCGGGGTTCTCTGGGCACTTTGGTCCCTGCCACGCAATGAAATCCTGCTGTCACGGGCAGAACTGATTGAGAGATCGGATTCTGAGCAGCACTCCGCACCCAGGACTCGGGCGTCCTGCACCTCCCCGGGCCCAAAGCTGACCACCCGCCATCGAGCCCTCGGAGGGAGGCCCGGGCGGGAGAAGGACCAGTGCGCAGAGCGTGGGCAGGATGCACCACTCCCGCCCGCCGCCGCTGCGAGTCCTTTGTGCCGGTTTCGTTTTGTCTTCTGGGGTAAAGTCTCCCTCTGCCGCCATCGCTTCTTTAGGAACCAGCTCATGTGAAGGGGCCCGTTAGTCACGGATTCCGAGTCATTGTGGAGGGATCGGGCGTTTTCAGTGCCAGAGCTTCTAGTGACCTTTTAAATCCTGAGATGAAAATCTCGGGGCATCCAGAGCCCTTCCTCACGGGATGCAGGGAAGAGAAACGACCGCAAAGTCTGAGGCACTTTTCCTGCTCTCTACTGAGGCCTCTCTGGGCAATAGTAGCTACAGTAAGAGTGACAGGTTTATAGGGGTAAGACAGGAATAAAGACACAGAGAATGGACTTGAGGATATGGGGAGGGGAAAGGGTAAGCTGTGACAAAGCGAGAAAGTGGTATGGACATATATACACTATCAAACGTAAAATAGATAGCTAGTAGGAAGCAGCCGCATAGCACAGGGAGATCAGCTTGGTGCTTTGTGACCACCTAGAGGGGTGGGATAGGAAGGGTGGGAGGGAGGGAGACGCAAGAGGGAAGAGATATGGGAACATATGTATATGTATAACTGATTCACTTTGTTATAAAGCAGAAACTAACACCATTGTAAAGCAATTATACTCCAATAAAGATGTAAACAAAAAAAGAGTGACAGGTTTAAAAGGGTCTTTATGTAGTGCCTGGGTCTCTATATACATCATCTATGGAGCCACAACCCTATGTTATATCATTATTGCCATTTGTCAGAAGAGAAAGCTGAAGCTCTGGTTTACTATTCTGCCCAAGGGCACACAGCTAAGAGAGTAATGCAGGAATTAACATTCAGTTCTGTCTGACTGCCTGGCTCCAAAGATGCCCCTCAACGCTCAGACCACCTAAGAAATGTAGCCAGGACCCACCCACAGTGGCCCCTACCAGAAGGTAGGAGTTGCCAGCTAGGTTAGAATAGGCTGGGGAACTTCCCTGGTGGTGCAGTGGTTAAGAATCCGCCTGCCAACGCAGGGGACATGGGTTCAAGCCCTGCTACGGGAAAATCCCACATGCCACAGAGCAACTAAGCCCGTGTGCCACAACTACTGAGCCTGCGCTCTAGAGCCCACAAGCCACAACTACTGAGCCCGCATGTCACAACTACTGAAGCCCACGTGCCTAGAGCCCATGCTCTGCAACAAGAGAAGCCACCGCAATGAGAAGCCCACACACCGCAACGAAGAGTAGGCCCCGCTCACCACAACTAGAGAAAGACCCAACGCAGCCAAAAATAAATAAATAAAATTTTTAAAAATTAAAGAAAGAATAGACTGGAACAGGAAATCAACTGTGAACCCTGAGGAAGCCTCCCTTAAAAATGAGGGGCCCCATTGCCTTAGTCAGCTCGGGCGGCTATAACAGTTACCATAGAACGGGCGGCTTAAACCATAGACATATATTTCTCCTAGTTCCAGAGGCGGAAGGTTTGAGATCAGGGTGCCAGCATGGTGGGGTTCTTGGTAAGACCCCTGCTTCTTTCTGTGTCCTCACAGTAGAGGACAAGGAAGAGAGTGAGCTAGCTTTCTTGCCTCTTCTTTTAAAAGCACTAATTCCATTCATAAAAGCGCCATCCTCGGGCTTCCCTGGTGGCGCAGTGGTTGAGAGTCCGCCTGTTGATGCAGGGGACATGGGTTCGTGCCCCGGTCCTGGAGGATCCCACATGCCGTGGAGCGGCTAGGCCCGTGAGCCATGGCCGCTGAGCCTGTGCATCTGGAGCCTGTGCTCCGCAACGGGAGAGGCCACAACAGTGAGAGGCCCGCATACCACAAAAAAAAAAAAAAGGCCATCCTCATGACCTAATTAACTCCCAAAGTCCCCAACTCCAAATACCACAACATTGGAGATTAAGGTTTCAACATACGGATTTGAGGGGACACACACATTCAAACCATAACACCCATAGTTCAGGGAAAGGGTTTAAAAGGAAAAGCTGATGATCCAAGTAGATCCTAGAAAGAGAGAAGGGGAGTGTTGGTGGTATTGGTCCCTGAGGTAGCGGTTACAGACTAGTCCTGACCTGGTGCTCCTGGGAGGAGATTGTCTTCCCACAATGCACATGGGACTTTTGCAGCAAATGGGTTCAGCTGCACCAACAGGTCTGTTCTTCTGAGTAAGACCAGTTTTCAGTGGTGACACCCAGGGTCAGAGCTACCTATTTAGCATCTTTGTATAAATTTAAAAAGAAGGCGGCATCCCCTTCCTTGGGTGCCAGTTTAGTAGCCCAACAGTAAGCACAGGCTGGATTTTAGTTTCCACTCATCTCCTTGGGTGTGTAAGCTCCACAGTGTATATGACCTGTACAACTCTGTGAAACCGAGCTGCATGACAAGCAATGACAGTAGCAGATTTATAGACCCCAGTTCTAGACTCACTTGAATGGCAAAGCCAGTCTGAATCCCCTTTTTGGACTATATGTCTATTGGACCGTGTAAGCATCCAGGTTCTGGCATGCTCTGGGGTGAGGGGAAGACTCTAGCAGAGAGATACTAAGAATTCATGCAAATAAGGCAGTAGGTGGTTGAGCAATTAATTAAACATAAAGAAGCCTGGCTGTAAGTTGTCCCCAAATTATGGTTTTGTTCATGCAAGTTAGACCACTCCTGCTCCAAGTCCCTGCTTACCGCGTGCTGTTACTGTGTTCTTGTCTTCTGTGAAGGTAGATACTAGGGATTCTCCTGGTCAGACGTGAACTGATTGATGGAAAAAATTGCACTTAATCATAATGTATGATCCCTTTAATGTACCGTTGAATTTGAGTTGTTAATATTTTGTTGAGGATTTTGCTTCAGTATTCCTCAGGGATATGGCCTTTAATTTTCTTTTCTTAGAGCGTTGTTATCTGGCTTTGGTATGTCAATGGAAAAATTGTTGCCTGCCATATCAGATAAAAAAAGATGTTGCAGCCATAAAGCTGCTACAGCCACCCAGACGGTGAGCTCTGAGGGAACTCAGGATAGAGACAAATAGGCTGCCCATAGACAAGCCCTCACCCCCAACTACGCACCCTGAGGGGGTTCAGGGTGAGAAAGCACTGGGATACTGGCCCCAGATAGCTGACATGCATTTCAAAGGAATGATTTCAGTGAGTCCAGACCCTTGCATTTTCCCACACACAGAAAAGCACTAAATTCCTTAACTTGAGATGTCTGGTTTTCTTCAGTTAACAGTAATCTTTTGAT
This sequence comes from Phocoena phocoena, assembly GCF_963924675.1. NCBI lineage: Eukaryota > Metazoa > Chordata > Mammalia > Artiodactyla > Phocoenidae > Phocoena > Phocoena phocoena. The sequence goes on along the minus strand of NC_089226.1, from coordinate 50,249,728 downwards.
GTTCCAACTACCTGGCCTTTGTCGCAAAAACTCCCACATATCCCGACTCCTCCCTTACCTCTTTGGAAGCATCTCTCCTCTGAGATGCTGTGTCCCGGGCTGAAGTCCTCAGTTTTGCCTGCTGAATAAAACATAACTCTCAACTTTTAGGTTGTGCATTGTTTTTCAGTCCAGGGGTATCAGGGAGATGCTAGCCTCATAAAATGCAGCTGGCTTGACTATATGATCAGACAGGGCCACAGGCTGTGTCCCATAGTTTGGTAGGGCCACAGGCTGTCATCCACAGTTGGACAGGCCGCTGGCTGTGCTCTGCTGTGGGCCCGGCTCCCTGATCGGGTTGGGCCACCAGCTATGCTCAATCATCACCTTGGGCCTTAGGCTCTGAGACTGGGCAGGATTAGTGCCCAGCCTCTCTGGTTGGGTGAGGCCACAGTCTGTGCTCTGACGCTATGTAGGGCTGCTGGCTTGGCTCCCTGCCCAAACAGGGCAGTAAACTGGGCTCGGAGGCTGCTCAGGGTTCTCTCCCCATGCCCTCTTGTCAGGCAGGGCTGGAGGCTACGCTCAGCAACCAGGCCGGACTGAGGGCTTGGCACCCTGTCCAGGTGGGGCCATAGAATGAGATCTACAGCTGGAAAGCCCATTGGCTGTGGACCCAAACTGGACAGAACTGCCCAAAGAGCTCCCTGGCCAGACAGGGGCACTACCTCAGCTCTGTGGATAGGCATGGCCACCAGCTGGGCTCTCTGCTCAGGTGCCACCACCAGCAGCAACACAGTCGGCCAAGAGCCACATACATGCTGCTTTACTATGATCCTCATCCGCTCCTCCGTCTCTAGCTGATCCCTGCTGGTCTAACCCTACTGATTCCCCCAGTGATTCCTGTAAGGCAAGACTGAAGTGGGCCTCCTGGGAAGCATCCTGGAATGCTGGGGAAGCTGGATGTCCACCTTGAGCTCTCTTTTTCCCACAGGAGAAGTTGTAGGCCCTGGGGGACCTTCTAGGTACAGAGGCAGGCCAGCCTGGGGGAGGGGCAATGCAGTCAAAGGGAAGTCCTGCTCTTACCCTTCTAATGCAGTTTTTCCTGGTTTCTGTGATCCAAGCGTATGCTTCAACCCCACTCCCGGGTTCTGGAATCTTCAGAGGTGTCTTGTTGTACACAGTTGCTAGTTGGTCTTCCTGTGAAGGAGACAAACTGGGAGCACCTATTCCGTCATCTCACTGACATCCCTCCTCCTGACTGATATTTCTTTACTACTATTTTCGACCTTGAAAAAAATAGTTATTTTTACACTGCTGCCAAACAAATAGAATCATGACTTATATAGTTAATTTCACGTGTTTTTAGGAATGCTACTAATTTCTGACTTTAACAAAAACTTCTCATTTTGGGAAATGAAAAGTGGGGGTCTTTCGTGGGGTGAATATTACAAAGAAACTGGAACAGGGCTAGAGATACTGATTAGGATCAGGGTCTAGGAAAGCAGCTTAGTCACAAGGTCCCAGAGGCAAGTGAGACTTGGACTTGGAAATGTGTTGAGGGGAAGTGAGGATGAGAGGGGCAGGTGAGACATTCAGAGCTGTTAGAATCCAGGAACGGCAGTTCCATGAGAGGCAGCATTTTAGTTCCAAGCCATCTTCGAAGGCATCTTGAAGTAGTGGCTGGAGCTGGCAGAGAATTTGGTAGCAAGGAAGGACAGAGTCTTGCCAGTAGCAAGGAGGGCTGACAATTTGTTCACTTGATAAGTGTTTGAGTCCCTGTATGTCAGACACAGACAGTCCCTGGAAGTACAACAATGAACAGGACACACACAATGCCTGCGTTCACAAGCCTCAAGTCTAGTGAAAACAAAGGGCCAGGCCCCTGCTAAGTGAACTGGGTGTCCCAGTAGAGCTCCAGACACGGCCAAACATGAGTGGGAGACAGGGCAAAAGCAGTGCCATACCGATCAAGCACACACCAAGGAAGACAGGGGAAAGGCTGCACCAACTTGAGCACACAGATGCTTGTCCAGTAGACCCACTTCTTGGTGAGGAGCGGACCCCCTTGCACTGTCCTTCCTGGTAGGTCCTTCCTGGCCCAGAGGCTGAGGATTTGCAGCTAAGTGACGCTGGATGTGATGAGGTTCAACAAGAGCCTCAGAGTGCGTAACAAGTCAGCAGTCTCTGCCAGATGCACCCCATTCTGACCAAGCCTGGGCATGAACTGAGCTGCCCAGTCTGTTCCCTAGCATTCTTTTTATTTTTTTGCGGTACGCGGGCCTCTCACTATTGTGGCCTCTCCCGTTGCGGAGCACAGGCTCCGGACACGCAGGCTCAGCGGCCATGGCTCACGGGCCCAGCCACTCCGCGGCATGTGGGATCTTCCCAGACCGGGGCACAAACCCGCATCCCCTGCATCGGCAGGCGGACTCTCAACCACTGCGCCACCAGGGAAGCCCTCCCTAGCATTCTTGGCTGCTGACAGTCCATCCCTCAAATTGTGGACAGCTTCTAGAGGTTGTGTTACATCTGTTCAGAGTCCCTTTCCTAGTATTTCCTAAAATGAAATGAAGTGAAATGAAATAATATATGGCATAGTCACATAAGTCTTGTTTAAGCATGCAAAAAACAACAACAACAACAACAACAACAACAATGCTGTGTGGCCCAATAAGTAGAATTTAATTTTGTTTGTCATAGTGTTCATTAGTTTCCTAGGACTGCTATAACAAGGTGCCATTAATTGGCTTAAAACAATAGAAATGTATTGTCTCACGGCTCTGGAGCCTAGCAGTCTGAAATCAAGGTGTCGGTAGGGTCTCTATGAAGGTGCTAGAGAGAGGTGCTTCCTTGCCTCTTCTAGATTCTGGTGTTTGGGGGCAGTCCTTGGCGCTCCTTAGCTTGTAGATGCATCACTTCAGTCACATGGCTGTCTTCTCCCTTCGTATCTTCACGTTGTCTTCTCACTTTGCGTCTGTCTCTGTGTCCAAATTTCTCCTTTTTATAAGGACACCAGTCATATTGGAGTAGCTCCCACCCTAGTGACCTCATTTTAACTTGATAACCTCTGATTAGGTAAGACCCTATTTCCAAATAAGGTCACATTCTGGGGGCCTGGGAGGTAGGACTTCAACATATCTTTTTGAGGGAACACAATCCAACCCATAACATTTATTCTAGGTAATAAGTGGATCTTGAGTCCATTGCCAGGAATCTAGCCACATATTCTCTCTCCTTTCTCTTTCTCTCTCTCTCTCTCTCTCTCTCTCTCTCTCCTCTCCATCCCTGCCATCACATTCTATGAAAAAATAAATATGGTGTTTCTCAACCTGGAATATGTTTCTAGTAACATCACATTTTTTAAGCAAAAAAAACCTGCCTATACTATTTATTTAGGAATTAAACTATCGAGTACTTTGTGACATCCCTCAGATTATCTTCCTGTATTGCTTCTTCACTCTCATATTGGCACTAAACATCTCTTGTACCTATAGTCTGAACAGTCCAACTCAATTTTAGATTCATTGAGAACAGGGCTTCTAGTTATTGTTAATCTCACAGAGGAAAATTCTGGTCACAGTCTATGGGTGGAACAAATGATTGAAAGCATGTCACAATATCCCCTATGCCTGCCACCAAACACACTGCTCCAGGCAAAATAACTCTGTCTGGGACAGTCCTGTGCAAGCTGGGATGTTTGATCACCTTAGGACTCAAAATAGTTAAGGTTTAAAGAGCAGGTGAGATGGAGGCAAAAAAGTGTGGATTGTTTTTCTGAGAGACTCAACTCTAAAGAGAAGAAGATAGAGTAATATCTAGAGAAGGAAACAGGGTCAAGAGAATTTTTCACCTCTTTATTCCCCCTCTTTCTTATTTTTTAAACCATGCTGAAGGCCTATTTCTATAATGAAAGGAAAAAGTGAGGATGAGGCTGGAGATATAGGAGGCTAAGGATAATTGATGGAGCAGCATCTTGTCCTCATGAAGTAGAAGAGGCAGGATGCTGAGTCCTGAGGGTAGGAGAAGGTCCCACCTGCCTGAGAGAAAATCCCATGTGTGAAAGTGGGAATGGGAAATGGAGGGGGATTACAACAGATGCTTTCCATCTTGTCAGGACGCAGAGTGAGGAGAAGGGTGGGGTTGAGGCTTGAACGGAGATGAGCAAAGGCTTGGAGATGTAAGAAAACAGTAAAACACATTCCAAGAACACAGGAATTCCCAGCTGAGACGGGGAATCCTGAATACGCAGCATATAACGTAATTATTATCACCAGCTAGGCTAAGATCCCCAGCCTGTCCAAAGTCATACAACTACAAGCATATCATAACATATTTCCAGTCTTGAAAAATATCTACCATTGCATTTAAAAAGACTTGTCTGTGGGCAAGTACGTGGCTAGACAGGAGACAAAAATACTTTTTAACAGGCTTCAGGAGAAAATGAAACATGAGAGGAAGCAAAAAATATACTCAGCCTTTGGCAGGACTATTATTAATGGGCACTCCTTACTGTACTGTGGTAGGCTGTACAGTCAGGCATACATGAGCTCAGACTGGAAAGCAACATGGGGAGAAGAGGAATCAGAGATGGGACAATTTGGAGGCTACATAGGGGCCAAGCACACATTCTTGGCATCCTGGATGGTTTGGAACCTTGACATAATGCCAAGACTTGGCTGCCTGGTACTAAGAACTATCTTTCTCTGGTGGTGGGCATTTATACATACCCTATGCCAAATCCTCATGATAACCCTTTGGGATAGTTATCCAATTTTGCCAAGGGGAAGACTTCCTTTCAATACAGTTAGCTAGTCCATGGCTAGTAAATTAGCAGAGATGAGATGTAGCTAAGCTGATTGATTTAGCCCCTCCCTTTGCCCTTCTTACTTTTCACCTACAACAGTGAGGATAATAACAAAACCTAAGCACAAACCTTTGTAAGTATTAAATGAGGTCATGTACGTGAAAGTGTCAGGCACCCCACAGATGCTGCTTATATATTTGTCTAGCATAGTAGTTTTCAACTGGTAGCAATTTTGCCCCCCAGGGGATTTGTGGTAATGGAGATATTTTTGATTGTCACAAGTAGGGGAGTACTATCGGCATCTAGTGGGTAGAGGCCAGGGATGCTGCTAGACATCCAACTATGCACAGGGCAGTCCCCACAGCAAAGAATTAACCTGCCCAAAATGTCAATGGTGGTGATGTTGAATCCCTGCTAGTAGCGTAATGCAGGGGACTGGAAACCGTACACACTAACAAAGCACGGCAGAAGCAAACTAACAGACAGGTCTTGGTGACAGGACACTTACAGATCTGGATCTTGGACCCACTGCTTGCTTTTGACAAGTTATTTTAACCTGTCTGAGCCTCACTTTTCAAATGGGGATCATAACAGCATAAAGTCATTTCAATAAATTAAATAATTGCTGAATAATATTCTGCTAGCACAGTGGAATTAATCATTTGTTACCACCTCGCAATTTAATAGACACCAAGTTTCTAAACTTGCAAACGTTCTTTTCATAGTTAACAGGACTCTCTGCTGTATTTCTTGTGGTGCTTTCTTAAGACAGGTTTTATTCAGAAGAAAGTGACTTAGGGATAGTATTGAAAGCTGTCTGCCATGGCTCAGTATCTTGTTTTTTTCCCCAAATTCTTTTCTGAAAAGATCGCAGTACTTTTGATTTGGGCAAACACTGATCTAGACTTTAAAATCTTTTGCATAACACTGGGTTTCAACTTTCTCACATGTGGATACTCTTACAATCTATCTTGGCTGCCTGAACAGAGGCAGCTCTCTCTCCACTGCAACATAACCAGTAGGCGACATCTCGTATTGTCTGGGTGTTGGTCTCTCCTGACATTTTCACCGGCAAGGCTGCAGAACTGAAGGGCTCACTTTTTTCTTTCCAGCGGCTCACTTCCCACCTGGTCTTTCCTCCTCTGCCCTTCAATGATCCTGATATGCCATGAGTCCTGCCACTTCATGGCTGGTTAAAACATTTCTGATTTTTCCCCAATCTCCCTCTGATGAACGGATCAGACTCCAGGGGACAGTCTGGGAGAGTCTCCTTGGGAAACTTCACACCTTCACTATGCCCTTTAATGGAGAGAATGTGGGTGTGAGGAAGCACAGGAGGCAGAAACCAACGGGGGGGGGAGGGGCAGAGTGGAACAAAATGACAGAGGGTAGAGAGAGTGTACAGCTTGTAAGGGAAAGGGCAATCACCAGGCAAATAGATGGACCAACAAAGAGCATGGGACTTACAGTCCTAATGGCTTCCATGTGTAGAAAACATTTATATAGGTTTATAAAGTATATATACCTGCAGACCCAATCAAGCACTGGCCTGGGGGTGGGGTGCTCAAGGCATGTTATGTATTTTCCCTCTGAGCTACCCAACAAGCTGTGAAGAAGTGAAAAGTGGAGGAAATATCGTCGTCCCCACCCTCTCAGATAAAGAAACTTAGATGCAAAGATGTTATAACTTGCCCAGTCTCCCCCTCCCAAAGTGGTTGAAGAATGGGAAAAGGAGAGAAATGGACCCCAGGTTTGCTAAATTTAAGGTTCCTACATCAGAAATTTGCAAGAAAAGCCCACAGGAAAAAATAGACAGAGCAATGAGAGGCCAGAGAAAGAAAAGTGAACAAGGGCACTGATAAGAGTGGGAAAGTTAAAGAGATGGAAGAAAGAAGGGAGCCTGAAGAAACCTAGGAGGAAAAGTGACAGAGACCCGGGACCAGCACAGGGGAGGTCGGCAGTGCCCACTGGCCTCACGTCCTCAATAACACTCTCACCTAACAAGGCAGAGACCACACAGGAAACCGTCCTCTAAGAAAACACCCAAATCAATAACAACATACCTCTGCTCCATTCTTTTCAATACAGACTTTAATTCATAACGCACTCTAAGGGCAGGGGAGGGGAGGGACCAGGGCACTGTTTGGAGGGGGCAAGCACACTAAATACACTGACCTTTTGATGAAAAGTTGGAGAAGGGACAGATGGCTACAGAAACCACCTCCTGCCCCTTCCGACATCCCCACCCCATTCCCCAAATCCCGTCTTGATTTCTTGGCTTGTCTGATCCGGTAGGAACCTTCCAACGGCTTTTTTTTTTTTTTTTTTTAAACACGAGGCTGTGATTAAAACAACCCCCAACTTCTCTTCATCTCTTTTTCTTAAGTTTCTTTTATTAACTGAATTTTTAAAATCCCGTTTCAACTCCACGTGCATTTGCCCATCGTTCTCTAGGCTTAGGAGAGACCCAGAGGCGGCCGCCTCCACAGCAGTCTCCACTGGGGGAGAAGGGTACCGCGCAGTCAGTCCCGGTGCGCTCCCTCCTCCCCAGGCGCCCCTTCCCAAATCCCGTCCGGTCTCCAAAGGCTGGCGTACGCAGTGCGGCTGTAGCCCGCGCTGTAGTCGTAGGACACCTGCGGGGGCGGGGGCGGCGGGGGCAGAGCGCAGTCTGAGAAGAAGGGGGAGAAAGAGGCCAAAAGGCCGGGCCCGTCGTCCCCGCCCGGAGAGTCCGCGGCGGCTGGGTACAGGGGGCGCAAGGGCTCGTTCAAGGTCAAGCCACTGCGGGGGGCAGCCAGGGGTGACTTCTTGGTCGTGGGGCCGCCCGGGGCGCTCCAGGGCTCGGGGTACAGTAGGCTGCCCCCCATCGCGGGTGGCGGCTCAAAGAGGCCGGGCTCCAGCTCCGGGGGTCCCCTTAGGACGGCGGCTCCGGTGAGGAGCACATCGAGAGGCTCCGCGGCGAGCAAGACGCCCGCCTCGGTGCCGGCGCCGTAGTCGGGCCCCAGCATCTCGAAGAACTCCGCGGCCTCGGCGCCCTTCTCCAGGTCGCCCAAGCTCACGCCGGGCCCCGACGGGCCGCACCCGCGGCCGCCCGCCCGGGACGGCTCGGTGAAGAAGGACGGGGGCAGGTTGCGGGCCCGCAGCGGGACCTTCCTGGCGCCGGGGACGGCCGGACCCCCTGCAGGGCCGGCCGCGTCCCCTCCCACGCCCCCAGCGCCCGCTCCCACGAGCCCGGCCGCGGGCGCCGCCTCCGCAACCCCGGCAGGATCTGCTGCCCCAGGGACGTGGCTCAGCGAGTCGAAGAGCGCGGCCAGGCTCTGGCTTTGGAGGCTGGCGGCCGCCGCGGCCTGCGACGTCTCCCGCCGGGGGCCCGCCTTGCCGTGGGCCTGGACCGGGACCGTCTGGGCGCTGGCTGCGGCGAGCGGCCGCTTGGCGGGCGTGTCGGCGGCGCCCGGGGAGGGCGGGCCCGGGGGCGCGGCGCCCATGAGGCCGCTGCAGCGCTTGATCTGCTTCTGCAGGTACTTGCGGTGGTTCACCTTCCGCTTCGACTTGCCGGGCTTGTCCAATGCCAGCTTGATGTTGCTGGACGCCGAGTCAATGAAGCTGAGCAGGTCGCGGGTGGCCTCGCGCACGTCCCCGCCCTCGGCGCCCGCCAGCAGCGCGCCCGCCGGTGTCCCGGTCTCCTCGTCCTCGAAACAGCAACCCTTGTCCAGGGCTCCGAAGGCGCTTCCCAGCCCGTCAGGGGAGCCCCCGAAGCCGAAGGGGACGAAGGGGTGCGTGCTGAGGAGCGCCGCCTGGACTGCCATCGCCGCGGCTCCCGGGCGGCCCGCAGCGCCGCCCGTGCGCCCCCGGCCGCTTCCCGCCCGCCGCCCAGGCCCGGCTCCCGCCCTGGCGCTGTGCGCGCGGCACAGCTTCCTCGCTTGGGGCCGGGCTCGCTGCTCGGCCTCCCGGGGGAGCTCATTAGGTCTTGTAAGCGAGGGGCGGAGGGAGGGAGCGCGCGGCGACCGCCCCGGTGGCGAAGGGGAGGGGCTTACTTAGCTGGGCTAAGCCGGGGGTGGGGGTGAGGGGGTCGCTTTTCTAGTTTTCTGGGCTTTCTCAAGCTCATCGCCTTAACCCCTTAGTTTCCCTTCACCCCGCGCGTTTCTCTTGGCTAGCTCCAACCGCAAGACGTGAGGATGGGATGGCGCGTCCTCAAACTCCAGCTCCGGTACAACCACGCCCTGGCGCTGGGCACTCTCCATGAGGCTGAGAAGGCAAGAGTCCAGACCCGTGGGTTTCAGTCCCAGCTCTGGTAACAATAGTAGCCATCAGCTACGGGGAAATTGCTTATGCCAGGCACTGTCCATGCATTTTCTCATTTAACCTTTGAACAATAGTCCTATAAAGTACGTATCAGTATTATTATCACCATCTAACAAATGAGTAAACTGAGCCTTAGAGAGTTTCGGTGAGTTGGCCAAAGCTATATCCAGTCCAGGCTGACTCCAAAGCCATTCCTAAGCCCTTTACAAAACTTATGTTCTCTCTCGGCTTCCTCACCTATCAGATAGGAGAAGGAAACTAGTGTCTCTTCAAGCTCTAGCCCTGGTCCTAAAATTCTAACTCGAGTTCCTACAGGACTCAGCTCTGATGCTCTTTCTTCTACCTGTTAATTGTATATAGCAAACTGAGGCCAGCACTTGACCCATCTTTTATTAGCAGTAGACAGCAGGAGGCAAGGAAGTCACTCCCTCTAAGCTAGCTGGTGCTTTAGAGAAACAGCCCTGTGTGTGTATAAAACTCTCAGCCTCTTAGGACAAAATATGGACTGGAACCTCTCCCCTAACTGTCATGCCATTTAAGTTGCCCTTTTGGAACTTCTGTTGCATTTCAAGAATCACCTTGATGTTCATTTAGACCCACTTTCACCTGGGCGAGTTTCTTGGGCTAGAGGAAATGAGTAATTTGGCAGAGCATGAAAGATGATTCAGAAAAGACAGGTTCTGGTCTTAGCCTCACCACTCAATAGCTCTGTGACAGGTTGAAATCCTTGCTCTGATGGGTACATAGCTTCGGGCAAACCAGCTGACCTCTCTCTGCCTTAGCTTACTCATGTTAAATGCAGGTAAGGTTGCCTACCTCACAGGGCACTTGTGATCTTTAAAGGAAACATCCTGTGGAAAATCCTTATCTATTGACTGTTCTATAGCCTGTGATGAGTATTTGCCCTTATTTCTCTAAAACACAAAAAGGTGACTATGTTTCCTTACATGAACATCTAATATGTGATAGAACACCTCAGTCAGAGGGTGTTCATGAGGATTTAGTGAGGTAACATGCATGAAGATACTGTGTGTGTGAGAAAGTGTTCTCTAAATAAGTTATTATAGTTTAGGTGCAGAGTCTACCCGGGGCACCATCTCTTTCTTTTTTTTTTTTTTTTCTGTTTTTTTGGGTGTCGTGTGCAGTGGAAGCCAGAGTCTTAACCACTGGACTGCCAGGGAAGTCCCTAGACCATCTCTTTCAAAACTCTTTTCTTTAAGCCTCATTTTTCAGGATGTAGCAAAACCATTTTTGAGCACCCTGAAGGTACAGCCTTACCAAAAGGAAAGGGCCAGATGAACACTTTTCATTTGGGAGATGAAGTACTTTTCCCAAGCCAACATGCTGAAACAAACTTTTTTTTAACTCAAGTTGGCTCAATTATAATGTACCTTTCGTTTGAGTAACACACAAGATTTTGTCCTCCATGATTCGACTGTTTTTTTTATTGTTGGTGACCTCGCACTCAGAGAATTGTGTGGGCTTGTCACTGAGTTGTGTTTCTCCCTCCTCGGATGTGGATGTCAGCACTTCCCTTTGCCTTTCGGCAGGACCATTCCATTGACCTCTGCGTCTGGCAGCCAAGAGCACTAACTCTTTTTTTTTTTACTTTCTTTCAACTGAGCAGCTCTTACAAATCCCGAGATTGCAGAGGACAATATATTTAATTGAAATCTTTAGTCTGAAAAATCTCTCATAATCCCCACAGAGTTAACTAAGCCCTCACATAATCATATTCAAAATAAATAGAATATGAAAATATTAATATGTAAAAGTCTGTTTCCAGATCATTGGAGTTCTGAGCATCAAAACAGATTTGGCATTAGATGAGGACAGGTTCAAATTCTGGCCTGCCACTTGCTAGGTAAGTGCCCTTGGACAAGTCAATCTGTCTTTCTAAAGCTCAGTTTCCTCATCTGAAAAATGGAAGTGGTCCTAACTGTTCTCAGAGTCTTTGTGAGAATGAGGTATCCTAAGAGGCAAATAATACCCCTGAATCTTGCTTGTTTTATGTGCTCAATGGAGATCATCTCAGCTCCTCAGGGTTGTTGTGAGATGCTATATATGAAAGTTCCTGGCACAAAAAAGCAGCTCAGCAAATGCCCATGTTTTTGATTCTTTAGGCTCCACCTACTTCTTACCAACATATCACCCTATAAAATCAGCATCATTTGTTCTTTCTCCCAACAAAGTGAGTGACTATTTCCAAATGAAAGAGAGCAGCTATACTTGCAGGTTATAGAAACAGAAAAAAGCAGTGTAATATCATAGAGAGAGTGCTAAAATTAGAACCAGAGATTGAGACTGGAGTCCAATATACCCTTTCATTATCCAGCTGACTATAAAAATTCACTTAACCTCCTGTACCTCAATATTCCCATCTATAAAATGGGAATAATCATGTGAATCAATTTGATGAGGCTATTGTGAAAATCGGTGAGATCATGGAAATGGAAGTTCTTTGTCAACCATAAAGCTCTGTATACAAATATAAGATATTCATGGATTAGAATTTCTATAGCCTGATTCACAAAATTGATCCTTATGCATAAAATATCCATCCAATCACTTATTCATTCAACAGAAAGATACTGACACCAACAATGTGCTCAGCACTGTGCTGGTACTGCGGATACAGAGATAAGAAGCCATGATTCCTACCCTTTCTGGTGGACAGACAGACATGCAAAGAAGCCATTGTAATATAATGTGATACTTCTTAATAGAAGTAAATTAAAGGTACAATAATTGATGGGATAAAAGACCTTCAAGTTGACCAGAGGAGCTGGGGAAGCCTGCATAAACAGGTACCATTTGAGCTAAGAATTAAATGATACATTTGAGTGTGCCAAGCAAACAAGTAGTATCTCTGGGAACAGCCGGGCAGGGACATGGTCATACGAAAGCAATGGTGTCTATGGAAAACTATAGATAAGAAGGCAACAAAGAGCAACTTCTGCTTGAAATAGCTCTATAACTGAGACCAAAATAAATCCTTAGTGCTTCCAATGTGCAGTTAAAAGGCACATGTGGACCCCACCTCAAGGTCTCCGTTGCTTTTCCCCTTTCCTCTGGGGAAGAGCTCTATTTCGGATGGAATGAGCTTCAGCAAAGTAAGAGGCCAGCTCCTGCCAGCCCATCAGGCCCCTCCTCCTGTACCCTGAGCAAGCACGCTCACTTGAGTGGTTTTGACATCAATCCATTTCACTTCCTATGGGGCCAAGGGACCTGGCTCCAGCCTGCACTCGGGCCTCTCTGCGGAGCTCCAAACTAGAGCTCTTTTGCCCCACTGATACTTAATGCTGAGCAAGTGGGATTAGTCTCCTTGGGAACCAAGCCCCCCAGGGACTCAAGGGCTGAACTTGCCCCAAACCGTTTGGGAGAATTGAGGTTTCATATTGTCCTTTTACACTTGGATTTCAGGACATTACTTAGACAAAGGCCCACCTGAGAGCTGCCTCCTTTCTTGTGGGTAAATATAGCAGCAGGATCAAAAGCTGACTTACTTATTTTGTTTTCCTCTTTGTAACTTTAATCATATTCCCTGCAGGACAATCTTAGTGCTCAGGGCTGTCAGGAATGCACATTCATAAAGGGAGAAATAATTATGCATCTTTTTTTACTCTCTTTCTCTCTTCCCATACCAACTGCTTGTCATTCACTATTTTTCAAACCTCAAATAAAACAAATTAATTCCTCAGTATCACACACAATTTATAAAGTATCAATTTCATCACAAAATAATGTTGCCTTTCAAATTGTACACTCCCTAAAATGTATCTCTTGTTTTCTTTCTCATCCTTTCCTCCATCCTTCTAGTCCATGTGACATTGACAATGGCTAGTCTGGAGGATCCAAGATGGCATCATTCACATGACTGCACCTGTGCTTACACATGCTGGCCTATCCACCAGTAGCTGGTGTAAGAGTACTCAGACTTCTTACATGGAGGCTCAGGAATCCCAGAGACAGTGTTACAATAGGCCCCATGTGACATCTGTCAGGCTTCTTATGATCTAGCTCCAGAATTCCCAGAACATCATTTTTACTACATTCTATTGGTCAAACAAATCACTAAGGCCAGTTCAAGAGGAGAGAAATTAGAATCCAGCCCTCAATGGAAGAAATTGCAAATAATTTGTTTGGTATGTCTCTTAAGTCTCTTTACATGTATATCACCCCCCACCTTTTGTTTTCTTTGCAATTGGTTTACTGAAGAAACTGGTCATTACCTTGTCATTTTCTCCCACATTCTGGATTTGGTTGATTGCATCCATCTCCCTGGTATCACTTAATATGTTTCTCTGGCCCCTGTGTTTCCTGAAAATGAGGAGTAGATATAGGGGCTTGGTCAGATTCATGTTTTTTTGTTTTTTTTTTTTTATGCTATAGTGCTCTCTCACACACACACACACACACACACACACACTATAAAATATATGCTATAATATTTATAATGGTTTCAAATTAACAATGCCAGTATTCTTACTAATAATATAATTACTACAAAGAATCTTATTTTTTCTCCTTTTTTCCATTATTTTGTCCTCAAAACATATCCCACTAGTGATGAACAGTCCAATTACTGTTTTAAATTCACTTTAAAAAATACTCTCTGTGTGGTTATACCACAAATTCAATACACAGTTAGGTTTATTTGTATTACTTTGCTTTATATAAAATTGCTTTATAAATCTTTAATTTTGTTTTATATTTTTTTTTTAATTTACATGATTTTGGGCTTCCCTGGTGGCGCAGTGGTTGAGAGTCTGCCTGCCGATGCAGGGGACACGGGTTCGTGTCCCTGTCCGGGAGGATCCCACATGCCGTGGAGCGGCTGGGCCCGTGAGCCATGGACGCTGAGCCTGTGCGTCCGGAGCCTGTGCTACGCAATGGGAGAGGCCACAACAGTGAGAGGCCCGCGTACTGCAAAAAAAAAAAAAAAAAATTTACATGATTTCAAAGTCAAAACTATATCACAAGACATATTCAAAGAGAGTTAGCTTCTATTGTGGTCTCCTCCACCCAATTTTCTCCCCCCTTCCTATAGGTAATCTTTGTTGTTGTTTTGTTTTGTTTGGGTTCAGGCTTATTCTTTGTTAGAAATCATATTTTTATTATACATTTTCTTCTTCCTTGTTTTTTTTACTTAACAGCAATACATCTTCATTCATTTTTTTTTACAGTTGTGTAGTATTCCACTGAGTGGGTCTACCATAGTTTACTAAACCAGTTCTGTTATGATTAAATTACTTGGGTTTTTCTAGACCTTTTATATTACAAATAGCACTGTGATGAATAGCTTCAATGTAAAACCAAGATCTACTAACTACTGGTCTGGTGCTCCTTTCATAATATTGATGTAGTTGTGAAAATAAGGCATACACTACTTTACATTTCATTCCTTCTTTCATTTATTTAACAAACATTTATTGAACTCAGACTATGCGTCAGAAAGTGGTATGATTTTGGAGGAACATAAAGATGCATAAAGCAGAGTCCTACCTTCAGGGAATTCATGATTTGGTAGACAGTGCAGACACATATTCAGCAGAATGCAAAGCCATGTAAAATAAGGTGTAAACAAATCACTGTGAGTTCAATAGAAAGAGAAATCCACTCGGATAAAGGAAATTGGCAAGAAGACATGGATAATGTGATATTTGAATACAGCAGGAAGAGCAGAATTTCCCAAAGTACATAAAGACAAATAAACACTCGATATAGACTGCATGGAAATTTAGTTCTAATGCTTGTCCTTAGCTAAGATCTTTTCATTTTTACAAGGAGAATGTTTTAATTTACTATTTATTTATATACATTATATATTAGTTAAAATACTGATTTTTCAAATGAGTGTGGATGGCATTTTCAGTGAGTAATGAGGATTTCTGTGTTCCTGGATATGCATAGGAAAATAGTAGGAGACAACACTAACTGGGCTGGGATTATCAAATGTCTAGCCAAGAGACAATGTAAACTCTGTAGTATGTCTCTTTCTTTCCGTATCTGAGATATTGTTGGGCTTGGTTTATGCCAAAGGAAAATAAGACCTGGAGAGAAAAGATCTGGATTTAAGGTTTGGATCTACTTTTTAACTGTGTCTTGTTTATTAATTTATTCTTTTCTACTTTATTTCAGAAAGAAATATAGACCAATTATGAGAATACATAAAATGCGATGAGATAACACAAATTAAACTGCAAACTAGTGCCCAAATTTTGGTTCCTAATACCATTCCCCAATAAAGGGAAGTAGACCTCCTTGAGAAATGGCTGATTCTAGGACTGGAGGTAGGGAATATAAAAGATGAGCCTGGAACATTTCATAGTACCAGAAAAGTAAAGAAGTGCTCAAAACACTATGTCAAAGAGACACAGGAGCCAACTAAAAGACCTCCCAATGACCAAAATTGGAACAATTTAAGCAACAAAATAAATAATGTAATATTGGATTATGAAACAAAGAATAAAATAAATATCCATTAGTCCATACTGACGTAAACAAATGATTGAATAAATAAATAAATAAATGAGGGTAATAGATAAATCTCCCATAAAGAGGAATTCCAAATAATTTATATGAATACTCTGCTCTCAAGGAGGTGAAGCACAACTTCTCACTCTTTAAGTGTAAGTTGTGCATAGCGACCTTCTTCCAAAAACAACAGTATGGAAAGAAGGGGAAAAGTGATTTTATAGTAAAGAAACCTGGCAAACACCACTTCAGCCAGGTGATCAAGGTTAACAATGGTGAGGTCATATTGATAATATATACCCTTGATGGGATGAGAATGGCACTTTACTAATGTGGTTTTCCCCAAAACCTATTGTTGCCACCTAACCATGAGAAAAACAAATCAGCCAAATCCCAATTGAGGGGAATTCTACAAAATGTCTGACCCGTACCCCTCAACACTGCCAAGGACACCAAAACCAAGGGAAGTCTGAGAAACTGTCACAGACAAGAGGACCCTAAGACACAGAACTGTAATGTAGTCACCTAGATGAGATCCCAAAGCAGACAAAAAGATATTAGGTAAACTAAGGATATCTAAAGTATAGACTTCGGTTAATAATGATGTACCAATGTTGGTTCCTTAGTTGCAGCAAATGTACCATAGTAATGTAAGATGCTTACAATAGGTAGGGGAACTGGGTACAGGACATATAGGAACTCTCTGTACTGTTTCTGCAATTTTTCTGTGAATTTAAAACTATTCTAAAATAAAAGACTTATTAAAAAAGAAAAAAGGTACGAGGATTTCATGAAGAAATAAAAAGGTAAAGTATTAAGTGGGCCCTGGGACCTAGAATGAGATTAAACCTTATAAATATATATTATATCCTTGAGAAATAATTGCATATTTGGCACTCATCTTCCTAAGAGCCAATGGAAAAAGTGAAATCCGGTCAGTTACCGTAATTAACACTACCCAAAACATAAAAGGAAACCAATTGCTTAGGATAAATAGAAGGATCCTTGGTTCTAGAGCCAATCAGGTATTTCTCTCAAGGGTCCTCAATGAGGAGGAAAATGTAAAATGGAGTGAACAATCTTCAGAGACAACAGCTGTGGCTGATCCTTATAATAACGGCTCTAACGGATCACTGATCCCTGGGCCCAAGCCCCTTTGCGGTATGACATTGCCCCTCCTCCCATCATGAGCTGGAAATCTGTTTCTCCACACCTCTGAATCTATGCTGGAGACAGTGCACAAATTCCAAACCTTTGCAAACATGCAACATAAGAGGCTTTGCAGCTTCCACTTTCACACTCTCGCAACACTAAGATCCCATGCTATGAACGATCCCAAGAGAATCAAGGTGCCCCAGATGAGAGCTAGCACCACTGCCAGACATGCCTGTGAGACTGTTCTGCACCCTCCAAACCCAGTCAAATCATCATATAACTGAAACCACATGAGTGGTTCCAAGAAAGACCCGCAAAAGAACCACCCAGGTTGGGCTTCCCTGGTGGAGCAGTGGTTAAGAATCTGCCTGCCAATTCAGGGGACACAAGTTCAAGCCCTGGTACAGGAAGATCCCACGTGCCACCAAGCAACTAAGTCCGTGGGCCACAACTACTGAGCCTGCGCTCTAGAGCCCGTGTGCCGCAACTACTGAGCCCACGTGCCACAGCTACTGAAACCCATGCACTTAGAGCCCATGCTCCACAACAAGAGAAGCCACTGCCATGAGAAGCCCGCGCACCACAAGGAAGAGTAGCCCCCCGCTCGCCGCAACTAGAGAAAGCCCACGTGCAGCAACGAAGACCCAACACAGCCAAAAACAAATAAATAAATTTATTTAAAAAAAAAGAACCACTCAGGTTGCCAGCCAATACCATCATGTAAAATCATAAATTTTGGTTTTAAGGCAATACATTTTGGGATGATTTGTTATGCAAAAAGTTTGATGAGCTATTTTTTAAATAATAAACGTCACTATAGAAGAATAGCACCACACTCCAATAAATCTGCTAAAAGCAACTGAACAGAAAGCCTTCATTCTAACTGAACACCTTGGAAATATCTCTTAAGCAAGATAATCCCTGCCCTGCCC
Organism: Phocoena phocoena; assembly: GCF_963924675.1. Classification (NCBI taxonomy): domain Eukaryota; kingdom Metazoa; phylum Chordata; class Mammalia; order Artiodactyla; family Phocoenidae; genus Phocoena; species Phocoena phocoena. Next base: position 50,232,082 of record NC_089226.1, on the reverse strand, counting down.
ACTTCAACTGAGATAATGAATGTGAAAGCATTTTGCAATCGGAAAGCATCCTACCAATAGCCATTTGTCCAATTTTTAAAAAAAATGTTATGGGCTTTCCAGAATATTGCTAAACCAGGCCAGCAAGCGGTACATGCATAAAAACAACAAAGGATTCTCCTTACCCTAGACAATCATTAAGTCAGTGTTTTCTAAACTGTGCCCTCCTCCCCACTGCTTGTCACCAGTGATCACTCAGGTGATCCCCAGATGGCTTGGTGTTTTCAAAAGAAAAAAAGCTGAAACAATTTTGTGTACATATATATATATATATATATTTTTTTTTTTTTTTTTTTTTTTTTTGCGGTACGCGGGCCTCTCACTGTTGTGGCCTCTCCTGTTGCAAGCACAGGCTCTGGACGCGCAGGCTCAGTGGCCATGGCTCACGGGCCTAGCCGCTCCGCAGCATGTGGGATCTTCCTGGACCGGGGCATGAACCTGTGTCCCCTGCATGGGCAGGCGGACTCTCAACCACTGCGCCACCAGAGAAGCCCTGTGTACATATATTTTATAAATTTTAAATTAAAAATTATGTAAGTGAGACAATGTAAACACCTAATACAGTGCTTGACATCTACTCTATGTAACATGGTAAATGGTGACTATTATTATTAATGTCAGGGTTTTTTAATATTATTATCATTATTGGTATAATAAAATAGAACATTTTTGTGGCCATAATAAATAAATAAATTATTAATAAATAAATAAGGGAGTCAACAGCACAAGAAAAGAAATCATGGCTTTCAAAGAAATCACAGTTTTTCTTTATAATCATAACCTAATGGTTGCACATGTATATCAAAGACTGCATACATTTGTTCCAGCTAAACTACATGATCAGTCAGTTAATAGATATGGTTTTTACCTCAAGTTTATGTAATTTACACATTAGAGTTTTTGTTGGTTACATTTCCATTTTATTATTAATATATTGCATCTATATCTCAAATTTATGAAAGCAGATCAATGGCTTCAAAGCAATTTTGTAGTACTAAATTAGTGAGAAAAATAGTAAAAAACATTATAAATATATATAGTAAACAAGATAAATGAAAATATAAAATATACATGCTGGCATAAACACATCTGTAAGTATAATAATTTGTATAAGCACTGCAAAAAAAGAAATAAAAAAAAAGAAGAAATTTGGAAACTAATTGATTTGAGCCACAGAACCCAGGAAAGCCTCAGTACTTGAGAAAGTAAGCGTGAGGAGAGGGAAAATAGGAGAATTGGTTGAAAGCCTGTATAAGAAGCAATTAGAATTCAAGATCCCCTCCCCCATTCCATATAGCCCCTTGGTTGAAAACAAGAATTTTATTTTCTACGGGATTGAACCAGAATGGTTCTAGCATAGGGGATTCCATGTACAATGTAGAGTGAGCAATGACACACCCTACTGAAAACAAAGGGATTAAATGAAATTCTACATTATGAATAATGAATAATGACCCTCAGCCTCATTTTCCAGTCAGTTTCTAGAATGTTTGCAGCAGGTCACATACTCCCGAGTCAGGAAATTGGAGTAGTCTTCTCTGAAGGGTTACTAGCAGAAGAGAAAAGACTGGGTGGATTTTCAATAAGCTTTTTATAATAGCTATCCAATCTTAAATATAAATTCACATCCAGCGTTCATCAAATATTTTGGCAATGCCTCCAACATGGATAATAGAGAGCCCCCCCAAAAAAATTAGGGGGAATAATCCCACAGGAAACTAACAATGCAAAGAGCAAAAGTTCCATATAAATTATAATTCAGAGATAAAATAAGATTAATGATTAAAGAGATAAGAGAAAATATTGCAAGATGAAACAAGAATTAGATGAAATTAGATGAAACAAGAATTAGATGCTACAAAAAAAAGGAAGGGAGTAAATCAAAAATAAGAAAGCACTCTTAGAAATTTGTGGTAATACATTTTTAAAAGTCAATAAAAGGATCGGAAGATAAAGTTAAGGAAATCTCCTAGGATGAATAAGAAGTCCAAGAAACGTTCAAAATTAAGCCTAGAGGAATTTCAGGGGGAAAAAAATAGATAAAATGGAGTAGAAAATATTATCAAAGAAATAAAACATGTAAATATTGTAGGACTGAAGGATATGTATTTCCAGATTAAAAGAATTTACTAAATGCCTAGTAAACAACGATAAGATCCACACCAAAGCACATTATTATACATTTTCAGAATATTAAAGGACTCTAAAGAGAGATAAATGTGATGTACAAAAAATAAAAATAAGATAACAACATCAGACCTCTGATTAACAACACCAGAACTTGAAAAAAATGGAGCAATGCCCTTAAAAATCTGAGAAGGAATTATTTCCTAGTTAGAATTCTATACCGAATCCAATGATTCATTAAGCATGAGGATAGGATAACATTTTCAGACATACAATATCTTATGAAATTGCCTTTCAAGAAACTTTTCTCAAGGGACCACTAAATAATGTGCTCCATGAAAAACACAGAAGAAAATGGTATCCAGAAAACAGGGGATGCGTCACAGGATAGAGTCAAAGAGAATTACCTGGATAGTGACAGAGAGAAGTACTACCACAGCCATATAGCAGGCTGGGTGGTGACGATCAGTTAAATTAGAACAGGAAAATGGAGAATTCCTGGAGAAGGAGGGGATGTTGCAAAGAAAAATCAGTGGAAGTGATCAATTTTCTTATTTATTTGACAGTGATGATAGGAGATAACAGATACTCTTGCTACTTTTTTAAAATTTATTTATTTAATTTATTTATTTTTGGCTGTGTTGAGTCTCTGTTGCTGTGCACAGGCTTTCTCTAGTTGCGGTGAGCTGGGGCTACTCTTCTTTGCGGTGCGCGGGCTTCTCATGGCGGTGGCTTCTCTTGCTGCAGAGCATGGGCTCTAGGCACACGGGCTTCAGTAGTTGTGGCTCGCAGGCTCTAAAGCACAAGCTCAGTAGTTGTGGCGCACGGGCTTAGTTGCTCTGCGGCATGTGGGATCATCTCGGACCAGGGCTCGAACCCATGTCCCCTGCATTGGCAGGTGGATTCTTAACCACTGCACCACCAGGGAAGTCTCACTCTTGCTGCTTTGAATATCCTAACCTTATTCTTATTCTTACCTGACAGAGCGCACCTCTCTCTGTGGAGGCTGAAAATGACAGACAGTTGCATGTCCCCTTTAACTACAGCAGGGACATGAGAGCCAATCTCAGCCAATGAGACATTAAGAGAAATCTACTCTTGGAATTCTAGGAAAGTCCCTCCTCACGTACATATTTTTAAAAGAGATAAAAGGAGAAAAAGGAAAGAGAGAGGAAGGAATGCCCTCCCTCCTGCCTTTGTTATATATGTGATACTTGGAGCTGCAGCAGCCATCTTACAACCATGAGGATTCAAGCCTCAAAATTAAAAAATCAACATGCTAAGGTTGGCAGAGCAGAAATATGAAAAGCACCTGAATCCTCAATGATATCATAATGTCACTGAGTTAACCAACCCCAGAACTCCCTGACTCCAGACTTCTTTAAGAGTAAGATAATAAACCTATTTTTTTAGGCTACTTTTAGTTGGGTATGGTGTTACTTTGCAATCAAAAGCATTCTAAATTCTATAAGAAGGTGTTCTCCTTCTGTTAATGTGTTTAGGGAAACATAAAGTGAAATATACATAGAAAGCTAAATCCCCCCAAAATAAGGCAATTATTAACTTCAGGCAAAACAAAAAGCTGTACAAGAAATTTTAGTAAAATGTAGAGGAACTGTGAACAATATTCACATAATAATAGAATAATCATTGAAAATTTAACCAAACTGTGTTATCACTGTACTGAGATGACTGGGAAAGGGAAGAGGGGGAGTACCCCACGGGTGGAAAAGGTGTAAGTGTTCTATAAGTAATAGAGTTTTCAGGGCAAGCAGTTTTTTGAGGGGTAACACTTATGAAAGGTAAGAGGGAGAGAAAGTAGAATTGGACAAGGAAAGCTTACAGACTACAATGCAGATCTGAGACCTGTGAAAGGAAAGGAAAGAGGAAGCTGAATCCAGCTGGGAGGGCCTCAGACAGTTCCATGGACCTGACAAAATTCTCTGCAAGCCCGGAGGGGACGTTTGGAGTAAAGATGACTCAGTAAAGGAGTAATACACCAGTCAGAAATGGCTAGGCCTGTGCATCACCACTTTGCCCAGTCATCGGATGGAGTCACCTCCAGAAGAGCGTGGTGGCCTCAGCTTAGAAGAGCAAGAAGTCTGAACACGTTAACACCTGAAGGCTGTCAGCTCAGTGTACTTGCAGCAGCTGGGCAATGAATACTTTCTTGAAGAGGAATCTGAGCAGTGCATCTCCATGCCTGCCACATGAGATTATTTTGAAACGTGTAGGTAAAAATAGAAAGAAAAACAAAAGTTGTAAAATGTTTAAAGTAAGAGTCAGAAATAGGGATAATGGGGGAGAAAATTCTAATACTTTTCTTTCTAAACCATGCACATATTTATTTTAATAACAAATTAAAATTTTAAACTTAAAAAGTCATTCTATAGGAGCTTTTCCACAATTACTCTATTCCAAGTAGAAACAATTACACTATGATAACACTTAACAATTACAGTATGATACTAATAAGGGCATTTGTAGCAATGTCAAGAGTACTTCTCAAGTGCCTTATCTTAGCAACATATTCAGTATCCTGAATAGCCAGGACTAATCATGTTAGAGCTGAAATATCAAGACTGCTTTATGTTGAGGATAAGGTAACAGGATTTTTAGGAATAAAACTGTGGAGAAAGCAACTTGATTACCTAAGGATTGATATTTTTTTCTTTTTAGGTGATGGTTTTCTTCACTTATCCAAGAAATAATTAAGGCACATTATTGAAAAATATTTCAAAACTATATCAACATACTGCAATGGAGCATAAAAAAGTACTTTCTAGAGCCATATGCAGCCAGTAGTGGAGTTGGAAGTCCATTCATCTCCACCTCCCAAATTAAAATGTTCAAGCATGTTATGCTTATTAAAAGTAACATCTCGTGGGATGTTAAGTTAGAAATCTCTTTTTAATTTCTTGGTCTTTATAATCGGACTGGTGGTCATAGAAAACCAGATAGACAGATAAAGAATGAGATCTTCATCTATCTATCTAAAGAATGAGATCCTAATGTGAGCAAATCCTGACACTGCTTCAGCTGCACATTGGCACCACCATGAGCCCAAACTCTTTTATCTGCTCCGTCTTCCTTAATGTGTTTGTTTTCATCCTTATGTGGGAGCCTCATGGTTGCAAAATGGCTGATCCACTTCCAGCCATCACACCCCTATTCCAAAGGGGCAAAGGGACTTTTCCTCATGGCCTTTATGATTTTATACAGAAAGGGAATCCTTCCTCAGAAAAACATCTCATTACCCCAAACCAGATTACATGCTTATCCTTAAACGACTCAGTGACCATGGGAAGAAATTTACGATTTGTTTAGGACGATCATAATTTACCCATGGATCACGTAGGCATCTACACTTACTGAGATGGAGGGCTCTTTGTCCAACACCTAAACAGATCACTGTTCTGCTAGCAGAAAAAGGAAGAAGCATGGTTTTGGGTGTAGAATGGACAAGATGCCTTATTTGATCCAAATATCCAGAACTGTCCAAGAAAACCACCAAACATTTGCTGTCATTCCCAACAACCTATGATTGTGTGTATAACCGAGAAGGACCCTAAGAGGCAGATGCTGAAAGCCGCACCAGGTGGGAGAAGTTAACTGTATGCTGCCCACAAGCATGTAGACCCCAGACGGGTTGGAACCAGGAGGTTGATGATGCTGACTCCCCATTACCTCACCACCAGCCAATCAGAATGTCCAGCTGTTGAGCTGATGTCACCCTGCTCCTTGAACACTATAAGATTCCTCACTACCCGCTCCAGGGTGGGACACATAGCCTTGAAGGTATTAGCCCTCTGTGGCCCCCTTTGTCTGGCAAAACAATAAAAGCTGCTCTTTTCTACTTCACCCAAAGCTCTGTCTCCGCACTTTTATTCACGGGTGAACAGAGGCTGAGTTTCGGCAACAGGAGTAAGAACTTCTAATTGGTATACATAGGGAAAAAGAAATATTGTCTAGTTGTAAAATCTGACCTATAGCTGAAGCAATCTGTTACTGATCTAGACAGAGTCATCTTGCTGAAAAACTGCATATGATTTCACTCCTCTGACTGATACAAAATATTTTTATTTTTAAAGCTGTGTTCTCATGCTATAGTCCATAATTAATTTTTTAACATTTTATTTCATTTGTCTAAAATTAGTGATCTGTATTAATGGGAGTGAGGTTTCTTTCTGAGGTGATAAAATGTTCTGGAATTAGATAGTGGTGATGGTTACACAACTTTGTGAATATACTAAAAACCATTGAACCTCACATTTTAAAGGGGTGAATTTTTATGGTATGTGAATTATATCTCAAAAACAAAAAATTAGTGGCATGCATGTGTGCTGAGTTCCCACTGAGAACTTCTCCGATATCAAAAGTTTGAGAAGGAGCCCCCCCAAAGTGATCTAGAGATGGGCACTAGCTCTCTGAAGCAATGGGGTCAGCAGTGAGGTAGTACACCTGCATCGCCTGATTTTCCAGCCAGTTTCACAGACTGTGAAGAGACCCTGATTCATGCAGGCTGTTAAAGCTGTTCTGCATAACGCTGAACAACCGAATCCCTTACCCAGCCAATGAAAGTATCAATTTGCTCTCCGAAAATCCTCTCTTCTCAGAGCACAGCACTGTTCTGCCCCTAGGGCTGCCAAGAAAATTTATGCACTATCTCACTCTCGAGGACCCCAATGTCCAGTCTGTAACTGTGGGATGTATAAGGGGTCATGGCCACACAGAGGTCAGAGGTGAGGGAAGGCTTCACACAGGCTTGAAGTCTGGGATGAAAACTGCCATGGGGGGAAGAGCAAAGAACATTTCAGGTGAGGACACAGCCAGGTCAGAATACACAGTGGTAGGAGACAGAATGTATTAGCAGAACTGTGAAATGTGTACATGGAATATGGTTTGCATAGGTGGAATTGGCAGGGGATGAGGCCATGGTCAAAGGAGAGAGACCTGAATGCCATCCTAAAAAGTTTGGGCATTATTACATAAGCAATGGGGGACTGATGAAGGGCTCTAGGCACCAAGAATGGTCAGTTCTTTATTTTAGAAAAATTATTTTATACATATATAGCATAGTATATATGTTTTTATATATAATTATTTACATATAGTGTATATATTTTAATTATATATATATAGAGAGAGACTGAGACAGAGTATTCTGTTGAATATGGAGTATATATATATATATATATATATATGCAATGGAATACTATTAAGTAATAAAACGGTACATAGTTCACAACACAGAATATAGCCAATATTTTATAATAACTATAAATGGAGTACAAACTTTAAAAATTCTGAATCACTATATTATATACCTGTAAGTTTTATAATATTGTACAGCACCTACTCGTCAATAAAATAAATTTTTTAACTGTCTTATAGTTTTTTAGTGAAGTATAGTTAATTTACATTGTTGTATTAGTTTCAAGTGTACAGCAAAGTGATTCAGTTATACATATATATATTCTTTTTCAGATTCTTTTCCATTATAGGTTATTATAAGATATTGAGTGTAGTTTCCTATGCTATACAGTAGGTCGTTTTTGTTTATATATTTTATATAAAGTAGTATGTATATGTTAATTCCAAACTCCTAATTTATCTCCCCCTATCCTCCACTATCCCCTTTGGTAACCATAAGTTTGTTTTCTATGTCTGTGAGTTTATTTCTGTTTTGTAAATAAGTTCATTTTTATCATTATTTTACATTCCACGTATAAGCGATAATCATATGATATTTGTATTTGTCTGACTTACTTCACTTAGTACAATAATCTCTAGGTCCATCCACGTTGCTACAAATGGCATTATTTCATTCTTTTTTATAGCTGAGTAATATTCCATTTTGTATATATATATATATATATATATATATATATATATATATATATACACCACATCTTTATCCACTCATCTGTTGATGGACATTTAGGTTGCTTCCATGTCTCGGCTATTGTAAATAGTGCTGCTATGAATAAATAAAACTTTTTAATTAAAAAAATAAAAAATTACAAGCTACTGATGCAACAAGATGGATGAATCTCAAAAACATTATGTTGGACCCAATAAGCCAGCTGTAAAGGTATGCATATGGTATGATTCCATTTATATGAAATTGTAGAACAGGAAAACTAATTTATGGTGCTGGAAATCAGAACAGTGGCTGCCTGTGGGGGAAGGGATTGCCTGAAGGGGGGCACAAGGGATCTTTCTGTGGTGACAGAAACGTGTATCTTCATTGAGGTGTTGTTTACATGGATGTGTGTGCCTGTCAAAACTCATGGAACTGTACACTTAAAATGTGTCAAGTCTGTGTCTGTAAATTATACATAAAAAAACAAAAAGAAATCTCACTTAGGTGTGAGAATGAAGGATGGATTGGCAGAGAGCAAGGCTGAAGAAGATGGACCTGCTTTTCCATCGCCTTCTCTGTCATTACAGTTCATTCAGCGCCTGCTCAGTCACCCGGCCAGTCTGCAGCAGGCCCATACAGAGGAGTACAGGATGGAGCTGAAGGGCTTGATTTCCAAAGAGCAATTGTGCCCCCTCCTTTCCCTGGAAATGAGGAAAATCACAACAGACCCTCCAGGCGGAATCTTCTTTTGTTCGGATTTCATTCAAATACCTGATATCTTACTCCTCTTGAATCAATGTGGACCAGTTCTATCAGAGCAGAGCAGAAGGCTGCTCTGAGCCCAAGAAAATGTTTACACCAAAATGTGACAAGTGCAGGCACCAGGGAGACCCAGGGCCTCAGGGAGGCTGGGTAACTTGAGCAGCCCCCAGTCCAATATCCGGTGTGCCAGACAGAAATGCTTAAAGACCTAGATCCTATTATATGAGGTTGAATTCATTCAATTAGACAGCTTAAGCAGCTCCGATCAGCCGCAGGAACACTTCTCTGAGGAGTGCTAAAACAATGGCCCGGGGGGCAGCTGAAGTTTGCTTTCTCTTGTGTGAGGCCAGCTGGAGTTGCCAAGCACATGGCCACGCTGGGGAGGGCCAATAGCACATAATTGCATTAAACCTGCCTGTTCTTTCCAGAAAGCACTTCCTGACCGCATGGAGTAGGAAATGAGTTAAGGGGGAGCTTTGGAGTCTTAGGACACCACACCTATCTTTCAATCCCCCTCCCCCAGCCCTTCAAGATCACTTTTATAGAAAGAGAATCTAGATTTAGACTGCCCTGCCTAGGGCTAGTTTTGCTATATTATGTTTGGTCGTTCCTCATTACTACAAAAGTGGCTTTTGTTGGCCATAGCATTTGGGGCAGCAGAAAATAGATTAGAATAGATTTCTATAAGGTAGAACTAGGGTGTCACTAATTCCATTGCACTTTCTGAAGATCCTAGTCTGCCTGCAAAATCCACATTCAATGTTAACCTCTCTCTCAAAAAGCCCTTCCACGTCTCTGTTACCAACTCAGGTTGTCATATCTCCCTCCCTCATGCTTCCCTGATACTTTACCTTTATCTCTTCTATGGGACTTCTTTATTCATCTGTCCATCCACTCATCAAGCATTTATTGAGCTCTCACCTTACACTGGAATCAGTCCTGGGTACGTTCACATAATATTCATTTAATCCTCACAGTAACCCTTTCAGCTAGTTAATATCGTCCCCCTTTCACTGACGACGCCTAAACTCACAGAGCTTAGGCAGCTTGCTGAAGGTCTAACAGCTGGTGCTGACAGTGTTTAGCTTCAAATCTAAATTTCCTATCCCCAAACTCAGACTTCCATGAATCACCTATTTGTGTACTTGTCTGTCTCTGTCATTTGATAAATATCTAATGGGACCTACTATGTGCTAGGCACCATCCTAAGTACCAGGGATACATACATAAGTCCTGGTCCTGAGAAGACAGACATGTTCCCAAGGATCTCTTTGAGTCTGACAGTCATGTCATTTATTTATTCAATAGGCAGACATTTGAGGAGCATCTGCTGTATCCTAGAGACACCATGCTCTGGGCCTGGAGAAATGGCACAGACATGCTGCTGTCCTCAGGAGGCACAAGCAGATCATCACTGGAGCACACAAGAGGGTGTGATTTGCTGTGTATGGCAAGTTTGGAGAAGGTTTCATAGAGAAGCCATTGAGTTGGACCATACAGTTTAAGGAGAGTTTTGATAGATTTTTTTTTTTTTCAAAAACAGGGTAAGGCATCCTACAGAGAAGTCTTCATGAGCCAGGGCATGGAGGTAGAAAACTGCAGGGTGGCGTCAGGATAGTTTAAACAGTACTATGTGGCTGGAATGCGGGGTGTGAGGCAGGGATTAGAGGGACAAAAAATTGGAAAGCGTGCCTCAGAAGTTGTGTAAAGGAGCTTAGATTTGATCTCAGGAAAATGGAGAGAACCATTGGAGATTTCTGAGCAGAGGAGCTTATTTATCTTTGTGTTCCATGGCGTGTGGCAAACTGCCTTGTTCCTGGTAGCAGTTTCTAGCATTTGTCACTTTCCTGGCACCAGAGAAGACTCTGGCCCCCAACATGATGTCATGCTCTGTTTACACAGGAAAAATAATGCCGATGCTCTTGCATATAGCAGTTTTCTCGCCAGCCCCTCTGCCAAGTCATCCCAGGTCTGAGAGCAGTCGTTCTCTTTTATCCCAGGCCAAATCGCTGCCTCCGTGTTGTTGTCACTGCTACTGACCCTGTTTTTTCTCCTTGGAGAATGGAATTTGGTCCAGTGGAAGTAGTACTAGCCAGGGAGGCTTAAGGAACTGGGGTCCTGATCCCTGCTCTACAAGTACCTAGAGTGTAGCCTTTGCCTGCTGCCCTTCTGTGAAATGGATAGATGATTTCTACATTCCCCTCCAGACTTGAGTCTCTCATTTTAAATGTAGGGTCAACACACGTTCACCCAGGCCAGACAGTGGTTGTATCTGCAAAATTCTGCTTTAACATTGGCAGAATAATTTTCTATGTTTGCAGCCTGTTTTATCTTCTCTGTACTTTGTCTCACATCTCCACACTCCACCTCCTCCTTGCCCATTCTAGGAAGGTTTCCAGGGGTGTTTGCACCTATGCCTCAAGAGAGATTTGTGTTGCTAAGCTAGAAGCAGAAGTAGCTAAAGAAAACTCTGTCTGCCAGTCTTCTTTGAAACCCTCAATGCACGAGGATACAAGGCCACTTGTCCCAAATGGAGCCCAGAGAGAGAAAGGAATACTTTTCAGAAGAGAGAGGCAAGAATAGCAAAATTGAGAAGAATCTCTTTCTTAGGATAACCATAAAACCAACCTTGTGGAGGAAGATGTTTGTGAGAATAAAAGGTAACATTTATTAATTATTAACCTGGAATGGGTATTCCCTAGCTGTCTAATGGTTAGGACTCAGCGCCTTCACTCCAGTGGGCCCGGGGTTCATTCCCTGCTTGGGGAACTAAGATCCCATAAGCTGTGTGGTGTGGCCAGAAAAAAAAAAACAAAAAATTACCCTGGAAACATAAGCATAAACCAGGATGGTCCCAGCAAACTGTGTGTCGTAGTCAACCTACACCACCATTAAGTCCAAAAAGAAACATAGCATCACGCCCGCACTGTCCTACAGACATCACTAATCAATCCCCACACTCTTTCCACTGAGCTCAGACGAGCCTAGAACCCTTCGAACAAGTACTCCCGAGACTGCTAATCCATCAATGTTGGCCCTTGAGTTGAAATCTCTTTATTACAGTTAATCTTGTAGTAGAAGCCAGACATAGTGGATACCGTGATGCTCTGCCCAGATCCTCTCTGGGGGGCTGAGGAACCCATCCCTCAGCTGCTGAATCTACTGTCTGCTGATGGCTGACAGATGGACCCCTCACCAAGCATTGCCCACAGCTGAAGGACACTGCCTTGCCCCAGGTCACGTCCTCTCCCAAGTGCACTGGAGACCAGTGACTGGTTGATGGAAGGATACAAAGGCCAGACCCCACCCCCCCCACCCCACTTCCTTCAATTTGAGTCCAGTCTGAAATGCAATCCCAACTCCAGAACTTTCTGTAAGATCAGCTGAGAGTGATGGCTTCCTTCTCCTTCCACTCAGTCTCGACTTCCTCACTTCCCTACAGATGTATCTCCCAGGAGTCCTCCTCAATCAACCTCTACCCACAACTCTCCATCTCAGGATCTGTTTGCAGGGATCCCACTCCAAGAAACCAAACTACCTCTGTGCCATTAGTAAGAAGTAAACCCAAGGTTAACTTCCTAATTTGTACCTCAGTAACATAGGTCAATTAGCATATATTTCTTATTCTCACATTTAATTGACCTTAATTTAAAACCTGTCCCAGAAAATACAATGCCCCTTCACTCTTTGCAATCAGAAGAGTGCAAGTTCTCTCCTTCTCTAGTCTTCAGTGGAGGAAACAGGATCATTATGTGGTTCCATAGCAGTAAAGTGGAACAAACATTTTTAGGGAGATAGAAGACCTGGGTTTTAGTTCTGACTTTCCCACTGTCATGCGAGCAAATCATTTCCTTTCTCTAGGTGGGTCCAAATCTACTTGTCTATAAAATATAGGGCTTTTCAGAAAAATTATCCACTTGGAAATAAGGCAGAAAGGTGGGTCCCACATTCTTTCAATGTTTTACGGGAACAAAGGCCACTCAGAGATTGTCTGGAGGTATGAATCTCGTTTCTCTCACAGTTTGCTATTGATTGAAGGTCCCTGATTTAGTGAAATCACTTATTACCTGGTAGGGTTTTGTCTCATGGATATGCAAATAATTTCTGCCCATGGAACAGATAACCACAATGATTTATAACCCAGTTTTTTATGTAACCCAGTAAATTTATCCTAATATTATATAATATATAACTGACTTTTCTAATGTTCTTTGAACCAATCATAACATCTTAGTGGTTCCCTCGCTAATTCATGAGTTCAATAGAATCTCTTACATGTGGTTCATTTTATATTTGTAGTGATTTTATCTTTTTAAAAAGTAAATGTCAACAGGCTTGATCTAAGCCATGGTACTAGAAAAAAAACAATCCACACACCCACCTTGAGAACTCAGGGATCATATGACGTCAATGTAACACAAAGCGTCAAGGACTCCTTTCTGCAGAAATCCTCTGGACCATATTACCCTTCAGAGAGTAGTCGGCAATAACAGAGTCTCCTGAGCCATCATCTCTTGATCACTGCGTGGCTGGGGTGGAGGCTGAGGAAAAAGCAGCACAGCCAAGGCTTAGTGACAGGGACTTCCCCAGGGTTCCCCAAGGTCTGAAGTTTATGAAAGTTATACATGGTCAGAGCTGGGATTCAAACCCAGGCCTGTCTAGCACAAAAAGCAGGCCTGTAACCACACTCCTCATACCTTCATGCCATGACTCAACAGCCTGTATCCCCAATGTATATCACATATGCCTAGCACATAGGAGGTGCTCAACATATACCCCATGCAATTAAAAATTTTTACATACTACTAGTGGCTAGAGCTTGGATATTTTCAAAGGATGAAATCTATTGATAAGCCTCACTTCAGAGCACTGGAAAAGACGAACACCTGGGAGCCAGACAGGCCTATGGTCTAGCCCATCATTGCCATTTCATGGCCACTTAGTAGTGTAACCTTGAACCAGAAATGAAAGCATATGAACCTCAGTTTCCTCCCCTGTCACAGGCAAGTAATGCTCATAGGCTTGTTATGAGGATTAAAATGGAAAAAGGAATGTGAGCACACTTAGCACAGGACCTAGCAAAGGTACCCCCACCCCCAGTCGTCTTTTGGTCTTTCCATCCACTTTCAGAAGACCCTGGAAGGCTATGAGACCTTGGCTGTGCTGCTGATTCTACCAGACCCCGCTCCAGCCACACAGTGATCAAGGGATGGGAAAATGCTCTGTTCAAACAGGTGTCACTGTTCTCAACCTACAGTCTCATTTCCTGATCGTGTCTTAATCTGCTCGTCGGTGGTGAAAGTTGATTTCTTGCACATTCTTATATCAGTGGGAATTTCTGCCCTTGGCTGACAGGCATTATGGGCTGGCTTTGACATACAGCCCTACAGGGCCTGAACAGCCCCTATTCTTTCCCAGTCCTGAAAGGGAGCTTTGTGCCAAGGATTCATTAAAGTGCACTGCACAGCCCCTTCATAAATGGGGCTCAATAATGAACAGTCGATTTAACTGGAAAAGCTGCTGGAGCTGTTAAATTAAAGGGAAATAAAGTGCACTTTAGACTCAGTCTGCCAGAAGAAATGGTGACCTAAAAGGAAAATCTTCATTTTTATTGAATTGAAGTTTTTAAAAAAGTGTAAAATGTCCAGGAAACTTCCTTGTGACAGGCAATGAGACATAAAAGCGGAGAATGCACACTTAAGATAGTGATGCTTTTTATTCACTAGCATCGCCCCAAAGTGAGTCTTGGGTTCTCAGAGGAGACAAAGGATTGACCTAATTTTGGGAAGGAAATATGAAGGGACTCTGAAATATGCCACAAGAAATGTTTTTTTGTTGTTTAATTTTTAAAGTTATTTTAAGACCAGGCTTTCTCTTTCATTCTTGGGACATTTGAGGGACCAAGGGCCATTCTTTTCAGTTTTTCTGCTCTCTTTCAGGAATAAGGAATCTCTCCAGGAGGAGATCCAATTGTTTCTCCTCACACTACAGCTCAGAGTTATATTTGATTTGAGTATTGTGCTCTGACATCTAACTCAGTAGCCTCTCTCTTAAGTTTGAGATTTCAGCAGTATGCATAAGTGCACCAAAGAACTTTCTCTTCAACTTCTTCTTCTGAGTTATATCACTTCTAAGCATGGTGAGATAGAACTTCTACTAAAATATGCTGGAATGTTATGGTTTCCAATAACTCTCATGTGCAAGAAGTAAAAGCCACTGTGTTTTGGCAGATAACATAACTATATGGTGGTCTTAGCTTTTCTCTGCTAAACTGCTGTGAGCTGGGAATTATTCTTTTCAATATCCCCTTATCCTTCATGTTTTCAAATCTTTATACAGAATCGGCTCCTGGGTACATTATAGGCTTCCCTAGTCAAGGCCTGGTTTTCATCTTTAAGCATCGTTTTACCATAAAAAACGACAAAAGTCACTCATCACAGGGAATTTAAAGAGAAATCTGAAAGGCAATGTGAAATAAATAAAGGCCCACTTCCACCCTCATTGTTCAGGGTCACTGGAATCCAAACACAGATTTTCAGTTGCAAAGCTGTATAGAAAAGGCAAAACTTCCTTTCTAAGAAGTTTTATGCTCCCTTTCTGGAACCTACTTTATTTTTCATTTTGAATTCTAAGCCATCAATTTAATTTTTTTAGGATTCTGCTTTGAGCAATTCAAAGCCGCCTTGAAAATATCCTGAAGTTGAAAAAAATAAATCTCTAGATGTGCTCATTTTTAATAGTAACTATGGTGACCCACTAAATAGTATTGTTTTATTCTTCGTCCATCTACCACCAATGAGTCACGGTTGACCAATGTAAAGCATGGGCTCTCTACACCATGAAATTCTGGGTTCGTAAAAAACTGCTGCCTGTGACAACTTCTGGGGGACTTTGCTCAGTGTGAGCCCCGATGGTTATTAGGGTCTACACCTGCATCAGAGCAAACAAAGTTTCATTCACTTTCCATAAAAGATTGCCAGAGTTCAAAATGGCTGTGCCATCCTGTGTGAGCCTGATTACATTTTGACATTTAGCAGTGCGGTAAATATTCATTAGAAAATACATATTAGAAGGGTCCAACTTTTACACATGGCACGAGTCACTCAAATGCACTTTTCCAGTCATGACTTGTCCTACATAAATAATCATCAACCTACTCAAAAGACATTTAGCCTTAAAATATGGGAGATAAGAGAACCTTCTGGATCTGACCACAGCCAGACCACAGGTTAAGGAAAATGTTAATATGTTACAACTTGTCTAAAGGAAAATGACCAGGAGAGTGATGCTGATCAAAATTAAAGCACAGGAGAAAGTACGCTTCTATAGGATTCAGAATATCCTTGAATTCTTCTATTTATTTTAAGAAATAAAATTTTATGTGCCTTTTTTCCTACCCGCGTGTAATCTTTCTGAGGAAAGGAAAAAGATGTCCTCAGTGCCTGACGGAAAGTATGACAGATAGAGGTTTAAGAAATATTTGACTAGAGAGTAAAAAATAAAAAAGGAGAAGAAAGAAAAGGGAAGAGAAAAAAGGGAATGTGAGACAATGAAAGGAAAATGTTAGCCCAGGGAAACTTAGAAATGACACAATAGCTCTCTTCACATATTTAAAGTATATCATTTAGAAAACAGATTAAAATTTATTCTTTTAGAAACCAAATAATTTAACTGGGAGCTATGTATAAAAAGTTAAAATATTTCTGGGTCCTGGATGAAAGGACCCTAGAAGTTGCTACCTCATCCAAAAAAGTAAAAAGCTGAAGAAAAAAAGAACTGAAAAAATCAACAACTCTTTCTAGCTCCATAAGAGAATTGAGGTCACAGGGCAAAACACTACCCTCCAAACTGGAGAGAGAGAGAGACGAATACAGAGAATCACAACTTACTAGAACAGAAGCATCTATGGGAACCAGTGTTGGGGTAAGATGACCAGAACTGTAATTGACAAATTGCTGGAGGCTCAGTGTGAAAAAATCGGAGAGATAAAAACTCCGGGGGGACACTGTCATCGTGGAATCTCCACAATTTTGTAAATTTTACTTATTGGAGTTCTACCCATTATCACAGTGAATAGTAGAGAAAAATCCTGTTGTGCTTTCAGCAGGGGGAGGGGAGAAGAAGCCATCTTGAAATATGCCAGACCATTCTGTTCTGAACAAGGTCAGTTCTCAGAAGAAACTATTTAACCAGAGCCCAACCTACCTGGGGAAAGGAAAAAACCTGAGAAGGACTTACAGAGCTTACAGTCTAGAGGCATAGGCTCACTAAAAGACTAAGCCCTAATCGTAGGTCTATAGAATGCTTCCCCTCCTCTCACCACCACATTACTAAAGTCCTATGTACAGCAGTTCTGTTTACCCAGTACAACATGTCCAACTATCAAGAAAAATTATGAGGCATACTTAAAGGCAAAAAACACAGTTTGAAGAGACAGAGTAAGCCTCAGAACCAGATTCATATATGGCCAGACTCATATAACTCTGATATTGGAGTTATCAGACCAGGAATTTAAAATAACTATGATCATATGCTAAGGGCTGTAATGGATAAAGTAGACAGCATGCAAGAACAGATGGACAATGTAAGCGAGAGATGGGACTTGTAAAGAAAAAAACAAAAAAATGCTAGAGATCCAAAACACTATAACAGAAATGAAGAATACCTTTGATGGGCTTATTAGTAGACTGGACATGGCCTAGAAAAGAATCTCTAAGCTTGAGAATATCTCAGGAGAAACAACCAAAACTAAGAAACAAAGGAAAAAAACAGAACAGAATATCCAAAAACTGTGGAACAATTATAAACGGTGTAAAATTAGTAATGAAAATAGCAGAAGCAGAAGAGAAAGAGGAACAGAAAAAATATTTGAAACAATAATTTCTGAGAATTTCTCGCAAATTAATGTTAGACACCATATAAAAGATTCAGAAAGACCAGAGAAGAGCAAGCAGGATAAATGCCAAAAATAAATAAATAAACAGAAACAAACAAACAAAAGCTACACATAGGGATATAATTTTCAAACTACAGAAAATCAAAGATAAGGAAAAAATCCTGAAAGATGCCAGAGAGAAAAAAAAACACCTCACCTATAGAGGAGCAAAGATAAAAATTACATCCAACTTCTCCTCAGAAATCATGAAAGCAAGAAGAGAGTAGAGGGGAAATATTTAAAGTGTTGAGAGCAAAAAAACTCACCAACCTAAAATTCTGTACCCTGTAAAATTATCCTTCAAAAGTGAAGGAGAAATAAATACATACAAACATTTAAAAAATATCTTTATTGGAGTATAATTGCTTTACAATGTTGTGTTAGTTTCTGCTGTATAACAAAGTGAATCAGCTATACGTATACATACATCCCCATATCTCCTCCCTCTTTCATCTCCCTCCCACCTCCCCTATCCCACCCCTCTAGGTGGTCACAAAGCATCAAGCTGATCTCCCTGTACTATGCAGCTTCCCATTAGCCATCCATTTTACATTTGGTAGTGCATATATGTAAATGCTACTCTCTCACTTTGTCCCAGCTTCCCCTTCCCTCTCTGTGTCCTCAAGTCCATTCTCTATGTCTTCGTCTTTATTCCTGCCCTGCCACTAGGTTCATCAGTACCATTTTTTTAATATTCCATATCTGTGTGTTAGCATATGGTATTTGTTTTTCTCTTTCTGACTTACTTCACTCTGTATGACAGTGTCTAGATCCATCCACCTCATTACAAATAACTTAATTTCATTCCTTTTTATGGCTGAGTAATATCCCATTGTATATATGTGCCACATCTTCTTTATCCGTTCATCTGTCGATGGACACTTAGGTTGCTTCCATGTCCTGGCTATTGTAAATAGTGCTACAATGAACATTGTGGTACCTGTCTCTTTTTGAATTATGGTTTTCTCAGGGTATATGCCCAGAAATGGGATTGTTGAGTCATATGGTAGTTCTATTTTTAGTTTTTTAAGGAACCTCCATACTGTTCTCCATATGGCTGTATCAATTTACATCCCCACCAACAGTGCAGGAGGGTTCCCTTTTCTCCACACCCTCTTCAGCATTTATTGTTTGTAGATTTTTTGATAATGGCCCTTCAGACTGGTGTGAGATGATACCTCATTGTGGTTTTGACTTGCATTTCTCTAATGATTACTGATGTTGAGCATCTTTTCATGTGACAAACAAACATTGAAGGAATTTGTTGCCTGTAGACCTGCCTTGCAAGAAATGTTTAAAAAAAGTAATTTAGGGATTCCCTGGTGGCGCAGTGGTTGGGAGTCCGCCTGCCGATACAGGGGGCGTGGGTTCATGCCCTGGTCCGGGAGGATCCCACATGCCGCAGAGCGGCTGGGCCCATGAGCCATGGCCGCTGGGCCTGCGTGTCCAGAGCATGTGCTCCACGACGGGAGAGGCCACAGTGGTGAGAGCCCCATGTACCACAAAAAAAAAAAAAAAGTAATTAGAAAGAAAGAAAATAATATAGGCCAGAAACTCAGATCTACAAAAAGAAAGAAAAAGCACTGAGGAAGGAATAAGTGAAGCTAAAATAAAACTTTAATTTTTCTTATTCTTAATTGATCTAACAGATGTTTGTTCAAAATAATAATAGCAATAATGTATTTGATTATATATGCTTATGTACACATACATATGTATGTGTATATCTATATGCTTATATATGCTTATGTATAAATGAAATGAATGACAGCAATGACACAAGGGATAGGAAGAATTAGAATTATTTTGTTATTATGAGGCACTTGCACTACCTGTGAAGCAATATAGTTATTTGAAGATAGACTTGGATTAGTTGTTAATGTATGTTGCAAACTCAAGGGCAACCACTAAAAAAAGTAAAAAAAGAAGTATAACTGCTGTGCTAAGAAAGGAGAGAAAATGGAATCATATAAAGTGCTCAGTTAAGACAACAAAAGGCAGAAAAAGAGTGGAAAACAAACAAAAAAGAGCAGGGACAAAGGGCAACAAACAATAAACTGTAATAAATATGGCAGATATTAATCCAACTATCAATAATTACTTTGAACATCAGTGGTCTAAAAGCATCAACTTAAAGATACAGATTGCCAAAAATTATGACCACATGTTATCCACAAAAAAAGCCCACTTTATTATTTTTTCTGGTGGATTTCTTTTTTTCTTTAGCTGCACCACGCAGCTTGCGAGATCTTTAGTTTCCCAACCAGTGACTGGATACCAGGCCCAGCAAGGAAAGGGCCAAGTCCTAACCACTGGACCACCAGAAAATTCCCCAAAAGCCCACTTTAAATTAAAGCACATATAGATTAAAGGTAAATGGAGAAAAATATACCATGCCAACACTAATCAAAAAAAGTGGAAGTGGAAGTAGCTATATTAATTTTACACAGGTAAGATACCAGGGATAAATAGGGACACTACATAATGCTAAAGGGGTTAATTCTCTAAGAGAATTACCCAGAGAACCTTCTCAGAAGAATCTGATAAGTTCTGTCTGGAACCCAGTACTGAATCAAAAAAAGGCGGAACAGTTGTGCATAACAGGTCAGTTTTCTATATTCACAACATACAACCTCGAAAGTGGGTTTTTTCCTTCCTGAACTGTGGGTCCCCACCCACCACCCACCACTGAATTATCTTCCTTTTATTATAAAGGATAGTTCAGCTTTCTCTAACTCCTACCTCCGAATTTGCCTCTCCAAATCCATCAAGGCCTCAGCTGAACTAAGGGCCTTCCATCCAGTAACCATACTCCTTAAAAGGAGGTTAAAATAAAAGTAGTATGAAAACAATGTGTATCTGCCATTACAGTTCCTCATACATTCCAAAGAGAAAGTCAGAGAAATTGACATGTAGAAAGGGAATAAGACTTGTCTAAGACAATTTATCAATCCAAGCCAGGTGTAGCTGAACTTCAAACTCTCACCAAACTCAAGTTCTCTATCTCCTAGGCCAGAGCTACTTTCACCAGAACGTTGTACCCCATGTGGTAGTTTTTCAATTATTCTCTCCATTCTTTGTCTGGATAACTCTTGCTTGTTCTTCTATGCTTGGATGAAATACTAATTCCTCAGAGAGACTTTCTTTTATTGCCCCTCCAGCTAGATTAGATTCCAGCATTATTCTCTCTCATAGTACCTGTTTTTATAACATTGGTACCAAAATAATGCAATTGTATACCTCCTTGTGCATTTATATTGAATGTCAGTGTCACTCAGTACAGAGTAAGTTTCATGACAATGGGAGGCATGATTTTTTTAAATCATTCTCAACCCACTATGTATTATAGTAAATGAAACAAAGAAAATATTCAATAAACATTTGTGATAAAGAGTTCAATAAAGAGAAAGACAAAGGTTTTGGATGGCTTGTCCATGTAGACACTAATGTCACTAGGATAATGAAAGACACTGGCCTGGAGAGTGGCATGGAAGCCAGGGTCTGACACCATCAATGAATGAGGAGAATGACCATGAGACCAGGCAGCAGGAGATAAAGTGCTATGAAACAGAACTCGAAAGAGAGAGCTTTTATATGATCAAACTTTAAGTTGTGATCAAAATTTGTCATCTCGATTCATCCTCTGATTTGAATCAACCTCTCACTGTTCCCAATCCCTCCAACCCAAACTTTTCCTCAGGGCCTTCTAGAAAGCTATTCCACTGAAAATAACTCTCTCAACTCTTCCCTCAAATTCCATCTACCATCTTGCCTTAATGAAAACCTAAATTTACCCTAAGCATCCTACTTTGCCTTGCATTTCATTCAATTCCCAGGGCCAGTTCCAGCCTTTTCTCCTCTTCCAAGCATGTAGATACTTCCTATAATTTAAGGTTTTGTCACAAGCCAGTCACTTCTCTCCATTTACTGAAGACTGAGGTGTAGTTTGCTTCTCCACTCTA
Source organism: Phocoena phocoena (assembly GCF_963924675.1). NCBI lineage: Eukaryota > Metazoa > Chordata > Mammalia > Artiodactyla > Phocoenidae > Phocoena > Phocoena phocoena. Next base: position 50,210,391 of record NC_089226.1, on the reverse strand, counting down.
ATACCTGCCATTGCCTTAGTTTACTTTAATGTTCAAGGATACAGTACATCTAACACGCTAGCATCTCAGTTCTATGCATGCCACATTTCCATTGTTAAATATTTATCCATGCACTTATCCAACAAATATTTACTGGGCAACTTTTGTAGGCCAGCACAATGCTAAACACTGAGAATACCATAACTGCTAAGATATAGTCTTTATATTTACGAGACTTGCACTCTGGTAAGTGGAGAAGGCTGTGCAACAGAAAAAGTCCTTGAGGGCTAGACCATATCTGACTTGTTCAACACAGTATCACTAGCACCTATCACTGTATGTGGCACCTAGGAGGAATGTAATACGTATTCCTCAAATGAATGAAACTGACAGATATAAAATGCAATGTATGGAGTAAGCACAGGATGCTATGAGAACAGAAAGGAGAGACAGATAATAGAAAGATGGGGAGAAAGACTCAAAGTATAATTTTCAAAATGTTAAAGATATAATTCTTATTCAAATACTTTAAAATTGGGTGCCATAATTTTAATTAACTCACAAGTAAGGGAAAGAGTAGGATAACAAAATCAGTTCAAAATCAGTGAAAAAAATAGAATCCTAAAATAAGACTGCTAAGTTAACGTTCTACAGGGCAATAAAACCATAACAAAGTTTTATCAGATGATTCTTAGACAAATTTATTGGATAATGTTTTTTAGTATGACACTGAAAAGGCATAGAATTACCTTTTTGCTGTATTTCCATGTTTTAGACACTTTCTCAACAAAGGCTTCTTTGAGATAATATTGCACCTGATACCTGAAGACTGAGCAGAAGTTGGCCAGTAGGAATGGCAAAGGGAAAGGTGACAAGTGTTCCAGGGAATAGGGAAAGTACAGAGACCTGCTTCGCTTCAATCACCCACAACCCTTGTCAGACCCTGGGCTTGATCCAAATGTGAAAATGTTTCAGTTCTGAAATATTAAACCCTAATATCTCACTTTTTGATGACAACTTCCAATTTTTCCAACTTTTTAGTTTACCTCTTCTTCTTTTTTTTTTTTTTACATAGGCTTTTCCACCTAATAGGGGCCTCTGGTTCTTTGATTCTTCCATGCTATTCCAGGCTACCAGCCTCAGCCCCATCTAAACTCCATGGCTTGACTCTGCCCTACTCTTTTTCGATATTCTCGATTCTGTTACAGCCTGTTATACTGCTATTTTTCCATTGAAGAAATGAATTTACTTGCTTAAATCTATTGGCGGAACAAGTAAGCTAATATTTAAATGGAGGTTTGAATTATTTATGCTTAAATAATTAACTGTAATTTGAAAGGGAAATGGAGGTAGAGTCTTATGTTTTTCTAGACAAAAATGCCATCTGCTTCAAGAGCCCTGTTAGTCTAAATTGAGAAAATAAGCTTTTCTTAAAGTTATTTCTGGGAATTTCCAGTGGATGAGATGTATACACAGACACAAGTCTCCATAGATCTTTTACTACCTACTGCATGGGTCAGTCTATGAACAATATTTTCATAATCATAAAAGGACTGAAAATTAATTTCACTAAGAAATTATACATAAAGTCCAAAAATAATATCTATAACTGCAAAAAAACTACAGCTAACATCATATACTTAGCAGTAAAGGACTGGACGCTTTCCCCTCTAAGATGAGGAAAAAGGGAATAATATCCACTCTCACCTCTTCTATTCAGTGTTGCACTGGAGAGTCCAGATAAAGTAATTAGGCAAGAAAACAAAATAAAAAGCATCCAGATTGGAAAGCCAGAAATATATCTATTTGCTAACGACATGATCCTATATATAGAAAATCCTACGGAATCCACATAAAAACTATTAGAGCTAATAAACTAGTTCAGCAAGATTGCATGATACAAAATCAACATAAAATATCAGTTTTATTTCTATACACTAGAAATGAACAATTCAAAAGTAAAATCAAGAGAACAATTCTGTTTACAATAACATCAAAAAGAATAGAATACTTAGGAATAAATTTGACAAAAGTACAAAACCTACGCTCTGAAAACTACAAAGCATTGTTGAAAGAAATTTAAGAAGGTCTAAATAAATGGACGATATGCTATGTTCACAGATCAGAAGACAGTATTGTTAAGATGGCAATACTAACTCACTCTACAGATGCAATACCATCACTATCAAAATTTCAGCTGACACCAAAGGGAGCTGAAAACAGGGAGGCAGTCCCTTCTCCTCTCTTCTCTCTTTCCAATTTCCCACCAGTGCCTCTCACTGGCACAAACTAACTGAGGGAAACCAGCTAGCAAGGAAATCTAGGAAAAGTAGTTTGCAGAGTCCCACCCCAGCATCACAGTACAGAATATAGAATAGTGCACTTAGATCTAGGAGACAATAGGTAAGTAAAAAGAATGCACAATATACCCCTTTACTCAGCATCCAATCAAAGCTCTCTATGCATATTTAAATTTTCATACAACAGAAGCAACAGCCTCCGGCTGCCTCCTAACAAGATGCAACTAACATTTATACAAAGGATGACATTCTCACCCAAAAAGGGGAGACAGAGTCCCAACAGCCACCATATCCATCTCTGGATGAAGTTAACTTCTGTTTTAGTTCAGTCAAAATTGCACTTGAATATTTTGTAGCCTAAATAGTAAATTGTAAAGTTAATCCCAACAAACAATTCCATAAAAAATAAGAGGAAAGGAGGGAGGCAAAATAGTTAACATATACTAAAATACACATAAAATCAAAGAGTGAAATAATATCTGCTATAATTCTCACTTCTATAAATGATCACAATGCTCTAGTTGAGGTTTACACTTTTTTTATTCCACTAACTTTCCATGTTCCTCTTTCCTTCATCCATTACCTCAGTTGATTAAGGTTCATAATCTTGTGGAACGACCCAAATCTTCATTCTTAAAGGGTCTGAAGCTTTAGCAGTCTTACCTTTATTGGGTCACTATAGTACACCTGGAGAATCCCCTAGTTTCCAGACATTGTTCTCTTTTCCCCACTGTGTAGCAGCAGCCCAATTTTCCCTTGGAAATTAGAATCAATCACCTCAGCCCCGGCAGTCACACCCTTCTTTTTATGTTAGATCAATAACATGAGGAGCCCAAAATAGCCAGGTGACAGTCTCAACTTCCAATTCAATGGAACCATTGCATGTTTCCTGATGAAAGCATACTTTCTTTGAGTATTAATACTTTTAAAATCAGCAGTAGCCAAATACATAAATATGCGAAGAAAAAATTCTGAAATTTTTGGGGTGATGAAAGGAGCAACTCCCACTTTAACCCCTTGATTTCCAGGCCTGTGTATTCTACCTATGAGACGAACAGCATCATATATTGGCCACTAGATTAGCATATACTGCAAATTGTAGGATAGCATCCGACCTCTAAAAGTGTTGTTTCCCAGCTGATATTCTACTGTCCTATAACGCCAGCTTCCTCTGGATAATGAGATATGTGATTGCACAATAAAAACAATGATTCCCATGAGCTAGAGCCCTTAGCCTCACTCTTTTGCTGTAAATCATTATTTCCTTGGACAAAACGATGAAATGTGAGGTGCTATGGTGGAGAATAAGGCATTCTGTAAGTCCATAGATGATGGAGCTGGCAGAAGCATTTGGGAAGGAAAGCAAATCTATACCCAGAATGACTATTCTAGTGAGAAAATTTGTTTGAAAAAAAAAAGAAGAAAAGAAAATGTGTTCCCTCAGTGATGGAAGGGAAATTTTAATCAACCCCCTGGGTACTGTGTGAAGTAAGGGGCTCAGCATTCATGTTTGCTGTTGGCAAGCTGGGCTTTCAGCTGTAATGATAGGTAGGTCAGCCTTACAGACGGGGAGGCCCATGTTGTTAAACCCATGCACAACTTTGTGCAAGCAGAGTGGCTGGGAAAAAAGAGACTGACTTCTACAAAATTGCTCTTAAATGTGCTCCTAAAGCACACTTCTGGCTGGAGCCAGTAAAACATGTGGAACCACATGTAGACCAGGCTAGAATTTTTTTAATGGTAACAGAGAATTCCCCATGAAGCCATGGGTATGGGTCATTGAGACCACACCACTAGTACACAGTGAAGCTAGCATTTAAATCTGGTTCTGATTGACACCTAAATCTATCCTCTTTCTACTATACCTCCATTGCTTTACAGCAAATTAATGACAACTACGTGAATCTTTCTCCCAAATTGCTTTGTTACAAACAGGTTTTTATTAGGTTTAGCTCTTTGATAAGACCTAAACTGAGGAAAGATTTACGAAATCATATACATCTGTGCTCATGAACATCAGAACCAATTTCACTCAGAGTGTGGGCTTCCAAAAATTTCTCTGGAACAAGCTGTATCCTGATTAACCCCAGATGAAGCTCTTTTTTTTTTTTTTTTCCGGTACGCGGGCCTCTCACTGTTGCGGCCTCTTCCATTGCGGAGCACAGGCTCTGGACGCGCAGGCTCAGCAGCCATGGCTCACGGGCCCACCGCTCCGTGGCATGTGGGATCTTCCCGGACCGGGGTACGAACCTGTGCCCCTGCATTGGCAGGCGGACTCTCAACCACTGCGCCACCAGGGAAGCCCCAGATGAAGCTCTTCTATATCATGTGGCGAAGATTTGAAGGGTCAGTTTGGGAAGTGGATGACTTATCTGAACATTTGGGTCTTGTAAGCCCCTTTAAACTAGGCTCACTCACTTACTGACTTGAGACTTTTTTCCAAAGCCCCTATGTGTGATAACTCCCCCAAGTTGTGTCCCAGTAAGAAATTAAGCCTTGTTAATGGGAAAGGACTATCACCCACTTCTATTTTGATGCAAATTGTCCCGGCAGAATAAAAAAGGGGACAGTGAAAGTGATGACACTGATCTAATTATCTGCAGGCCAATATCACCAAGTTTTTGAAAGGAACACACAGAATGGCCTGACACAGACACACAAAACAGCCAGGAAACAATCAGGACCTTAGCAACAAGGCAAAAACTGGCTCCTCTCTGCATAAAGAGCTGTTTTATGAGCATTTCTTGTTACTTTGCATTAAGTCCCACAACCTCCCCCAAAGAAGGTTGCAGTCCATTTTTAATTGATGCCCCATTGCCCTATAATCATTGACATGCACTGTTCCACCAACTTCTGCTTTCCAGGCCTATTGTCCACAGACCAGTTTCAAGCCCTGGTTTTATAGAAAATGTAACACATAAGAATAAGACTTCAGTGGATACAGAGCCCCAGCATCCAAACGGTGTGGTACTTCACAAACTGTTTCTCATATTATCCTATTAGTCACAAAGTGAAGCCAATGTTAAAATCTCCATGTTTAAACTGAGGAAAAAGAAATCCAAAGAGATGAAGCCACTTGACAAAATGTTCAAAGCCACCAAATAGAAAGGAGGAGGCCCAAGTCTAAGATTCTTCATACGACACCACACTGCAGCTGTGTTATTAAGATATTGGCAAAAAGAGGAAATGAGAGGTATACCCTAAAAATGACCTTCAATGAAATTTAGCAAATGGTTTCCTGCTTTGCACTTTAGTTTCCTGAATCCAGCCTACTTTACCTGGGTTCCAAGGCCCTACAAACCTTTGCTAAGAGGCTTCTTCTCTCAGCCCTGGCCCTGCCTGAGTCCAGATCCATCCACTGTTCCAAGACCTTACATTAGGGTTCCACACACTCTAGCACAGGCAGTGTAGGATAGGCAATTATCATAGACTTTGGAGTCAGGCGAACAGACCTGGGTTTGAATCCCATTCTATAAGCTGGGCAAGTTATTTCAGCTCTATAAACTTTTGTTTTCTTACTTGCCTATGGAGAACAATACTATGCATCTTGTGAGGAATCAGCACATGATGATTGTACAACTAAGGGTAGGTGTATCCAAGGTCATACTCTCATTTATATTTAATCAAAATTCTTCCTACTGTTATTGAAGGATAACTGCATTCAAATTAAGTGGTGATAAATTGCCTTAATACCTAAAAATAGCTAACACTATTTAAGGAGTGAATAAATAATTAAATGAATGACTTCATAATTGAATGAATCAATCAAGCCATTGGATATACCTGGTATAATTGAATCAATTTAATTAAACAAATACATATTAAATACTATTATGTCCCAGGTAGTGTGTTAAGTTCAAAATATATAACGGTGAATAAGATAGACAGGATCTTTGCTCTCATAGATCTTAACAGTCTAACAATTACTCTCTCCTTTGGTTTTTGTTATGAAATCTATTAAGACATTGAACAAACTATTGGAACTATTTGCTTTGGAAGATACCCCCTCCACTGGTCTATGAGCACCATGAATATAAAAGCTGGGTCTTGATCACCTGTCTCAGGTCCTGGTAACATTTAACAACTTTATGTACTAGCCCAGTTTTCCATTCCTGACAGATTTTGCCATCTCCTCTGGACTTCCCTTAATTGTGCACATTCCTGTTGCTCTTCCCTGACAAAAATATTCAGACAAGAGGCTGCCCTAGGATTTATTCCTCAAGATAGTGTGGGAATGGGGGCTTTGGCAGGGAAACACTTTTAGGCCCAGTTGCAAAATAAACTATACACATATATATATATATATATATATATATATATCTTAAAATGATGACCTTGTGATGGAAAATGAGTCCAAAATAGTATGTCACCTAAAGAGAGCCAAGGGATCAATGAGAGACAAACTGGGCACCAGGGAGCAAGGAACTGGGTTGGAGGAAGCTCGTGATGACGCCCAAATTACCTCTGGAGACCGGAAGCCAATCCTGCTGCTCCTTTTGTATCCTCCCACGGTGAATTTGAGTAAGTGGCCCAGGATAGTTAAAGAAACAGAACAACGTGGACACTGTTAATCTGTGGCACTTCAAACCTACCCCAGGGACCAAAGAAAATTTGGACCAAGCCTGAGAAAACTTGAGTGACCACCCTTTTCCTGACAGGAAAATTAGCTCTACCTTCAGAGACTTGGGGCTTGACTTAAAAAATGAATTCAATCAGCTGTCAGACACCTGTACAAACAGGATGCACCAGGGCTCCTTCACCTTCTTTCTAGTGTCACAGATCGGGGGAGGACAGATAACAAGGGCTAACAATGATTTGTACTTACTTATGCAATGGGTGGAGAACAGGAAGCCTGAATGCAACTGCCTCACCCCTGTCAGGGCTTGTAGCTGGAGATCGTGAACATCTGAGAGAGTGTAGTTTTCAACTGTTTCACAGAGGAACCCTTCGGAGTACATTGTGCCCCGAAGGTCATTTCATAAAGCTCCTATGGGTAGAGTGAGGCTATGAGGTCTGGAAGGCCATCTGCTCAGCCCCCTCCTTATCCCATGCAGTTGGTAGGGGTGAGAGGAAGGGAGAGAGAGCTGGGGAAAGGATAAGGATGCTGTGGTTCCTAAAGAGAAACTCACAACGCAGCAGAGCACTGGGGATTTCATATTCTTTCAGGGTTTTATATGCCAAAACAATGGTGAATGAGAATGGTCAGGAATGAATAATAACTGGCTGCCAAGAGCCTTGTTAACCATGGTGATTATCTCCCAGCCAAAGTCAACAGGCAGCAGGCTGATAAGAGACACATCAGTTCCTCTGTTCACAATTCATTTAGAGCTTTTTTTTTTTTTTAATGTGAAAGCCAAATAATTCAGACTTCCAATCTAGGTCTCTAGTCAGCAAGAAAGCATTTTCCCTTATCCCTCACCCTCTCTGATGCTTCAGAACCAGGGAGGAAAAGGCACCAAACCAGCTGGTCAGAAAGGTCTGCATACAGGCAGGAGCTTCCTTCAAAGGATCTGGAAGCAGAGCCCTGTGTAACTGTATCTGCCTGTGGCCAAGCATCTTCGGAAGCCCCCTCTCCCGCCTCACCCCAGCTTTGGGCAGCGGCTTCTCTGCTGCAGTGGTTACCAACCCTCAGACTACAGAAAGGGAAATAAATGGTTGCCATTTATCACCTGTCAGATATTCAGCCACCATTAGTCCTGAACAGCAAAGCCAGACACAAAAAGGCAACTACCAATCTCTTGCGTGTATCTTGATGTCTTGGGGGTAAATGCTCAGGCTTTTGGCTTTCTCCTCCTACTTGTAATCCACCCCAGGAATGGTATTTGGATCTGTGAGGAGGGGGTTACACAGGTCCGGGGCAGCTGGGGAGGAAGTCCCTCATATCTCTTTAGGAAGTTCCTTATGCATCACCCTCATGTCTGGTCCCTAGACTGGTACACACAGAGGTGTTGTTGATGCCATCAGATCTTTAGGGATATCATATCAGTGTCTGCTGCTATTAAAGTTCAAACTATTAGTCATTTGCCCGTGGTTGCAAAATTTCTATTGCTATCTGCCCTATTGTTTAGTCCACCAAGCTTCTCAGCACATCTCAGCCCCATCACCAACCCAAGCAGAAATTTTTAAATTCCTTGTATTCTTTACAAGCCAAGGGAACCAGCAGTGCTATCTTACACCATCTATCTAGACCAATTCTCAGGTACTGTTACACTGTACAGTTCCTGACTCTGGTTAGGTTTAGTACTAACCCAAATGCACAACTTCTCCTAGAGACTTGAAGCATCCCTAGGCCCTGCACCCAGGCCACTAGTTCCAATGCTTACTGTTCCCTCATACCTATCTGAAGACTTCTGTGGTACACATACACATTCATACACATAAATGTGACATACACACACCTCAAGCTTGTACCCTGAAGGAGGGGGGGCATGATGAGGACTCCAGTGTCTATCTTACCCTACCTCTTCCATGGTCTCTCTTCTTCCAACATTAACAATGCTAAGACAGGTGAAATTTCTTCAGTCTCATGAGTCAGAGCCTTTCCCTGTGTACTCTGACTGTTCCCTGGACTATGATTTATAGTAGCTATTTAAATTATGTTATAAATTATTAATTTGTTGCAAAATCAATTTAGTGGGTCAAGACTAGCATTTTTATAAATGAAATAAAATAGAATTGAACAGAATAGAAAATATTAGAGGGCATCCCCTGAAGTAAGAGTAATACTATTTTCTGAAAATTTTTTGAAGTATAATTATTTACAATATTATATTGGTTTCAGGTGTATAACATAGTGATTCAATATTTTCATACATTATGAAAAAATCACTACAATTAATCTGTTTACCATCTGTCACCATACAAAGTACTGATTATACATATTCCCTATGTTGTACATTAAATTCCCATGACATGTTTATTTTATAACTGGAAGTTTGTACTTCTTAATCCCCTTCACCTATTTCGCCCATCCCCATACCTCCTCCCTTCTGGCAACCACCAGTTTGTTCTTTGTATCTATGAGCCTGTTTCTGTTCTGTTCTGTTTGTTCATTTGTTTTGTTTTTTTAGATTCCACATATAAGTGAAATCATACAGTGTTTGCCTGATTTATTTCACTTCGTATAATACCCTCTAGGTCCATGCGTGTTGCCGCAAGACAAGATTTCATTCTTCCTGAGTAATATTCCATTGTATATATACACCACATCTTCTTTATTCATTTATCTATTGATTGACATTTAGGTTGCTTTCATATATTGGCTACTGTAAATAATGCTGTAATGAACATAGGGGTGCATATATTTTTTCGGATTTGTGCCTTCATTCTCCTCAGATATATACCCAGGAGTGGAATTGCTGAATCATATGGTAGTTCTAGTTTTAAGTTTTTGAGGAACCTCCATACTGTTTTCCATAGTGGCTACACCAATTTACATTCCCACCAACAGTGCACAAGTGTTCCCTTTCCTCCATATCCTTGCTGATACTTGTTATTTCTTGTTTGTTGATAGTAACCATTCTGATAGGTGTGAGGTGATATCTCATTGAGGTTTTGATTTGCATTTCCTTGATGATTAGTGATGCTGAGCATCTTTTCAGATGCCTGTTAATCATCTGTATGTCTTCTTTAGGAAAATGTCTATTCAGGTCCTCTGCTCATTTTTTAATTGTACTGTTCGTTTTTATTTCCTGAAATTTTTGTTTCAATTTTACATGAATATAGACATGTGTGTGTATGTTGGGTGATGATTTTAAAAATGTATTCCCTACCATGGGTTGTGGTCAAAAAGTCTGAAAACCACGGCTAAAATTAAATGTTCACGTTAGGAAATCTAAGCTTCACCTTTGATATATAAAGGTAGCTCAAGACCTTTAGAAGTCAATCTTTTCTTTCAAAAATGCCTGATTCTCAAAAATATTCTCCTCCTAAGGATTCATCAATGAATTCAGGTCTGAAACTTAAAGCTGAATAATAGACAATTTGTTCTAGGTGGTATCTGTCATCCCAGTGCTTATGCCCTGGGTCCCAGAATACGCGAGATCTTGTGTGCACCCTCCAAGAGGGGAGTCTCTGTTTCCCCAGCCCTGTGGGGTTCTTGCAATCAAGCCCCACTATCCTTCAAAGGCAAATGCTCTGGGGGCTCTACCTCCCGATGCCGGAGCCCTAGGCTGGGGAGCCTTATGTGGGACTCAGAGCTCTCACTTCTGTGGGAGAACAACTGCAATACAATTTTTCTCCAGTTTGTGGGTCGCCCACCCAGTGGTATGGGACTGGATTATAGAATGAGTGTGTCCCTCCTACAGTTTCACTGTGGAGGGACAGTGAAACTGTCCTTTATGTCCTAAACCTCTTTATGTCTTTGGGTGTAGAATACCTTTTTTTGGTAGGTTCCAGTCTTTTTAATCGATGGTTGTTTAGCAGTTGGTTGTGATTTTGGTGTGCTTCTGAGAGGAGATGAGCCCAAGGTCCTTCTACTCTGCTATCTTGTCTCTCTGCCCTCCCAATGAAAGAGTCATTGAGCAAGGAGCTACAAGGCAACAAGATTTATATTGAAATTCATCTGAATGTCCAAAAAGTATATTTTTAGAAAGGCATGTATACCACTAGCAGATCTGGCCCAAGGAACATATTAAGATTCAATGAACTGTTACTCCCTAGTGTTTTGCCAGACGTCTCAAAATCAAAGATATCCTGGCTCAGTTATATCCTATCACAAATGTTCTATTTTAATCTAGTGATTCTGTTCAGCCAAATTGAGTTATTCATTATTCCTAGAGTCAAATTTAGGGGCAGGCCAACAAGGCTACTTTCCAAGACCCCAATTTATCCGGAGAGCTAAAGCAGGTCTATATTATATAATATCAACACAGATGGTTTTAAAAAGTTACAGCAACCCAGTTTCACCAGAAAAATCCACCAACAAAGTCAGAAGAAAGCCTCAGAGGGACTTCCCTGGCAGTCCAGTGGTTGCAACTTCACCTTCCAGTTCAGGGGGTGCGGGTTTGATCCCTGGTCAGGGAGATAGGATCCCACATGCCTCACGACCAAAAAACCAAAACATAAAACAAGCAATATTGTAACAAATTCAACAAAGACTTTAAAAATGGTCTGCATCAAAAAGAAAAAAAGAAAAAGAAAGCCTCAGAGTACCTTGTGCTTTATAAATGAGAAGAGTGTTTTGGAGGCTGGGTTGAAACAGACAAGACCGCCTCTCTCCGAATTCTGTGCTTCTGATGGGACCCTGACCTCCCCCTCCTTCCCCTGTCTAACACTCACAGCCTCACACTACTATCTGCCTTGAGACCTTCAAGCTTAATCTCATATGCACTTTATACCTGTCTAAGTCAGACACCCTGTAGTCAGGGCATCCTCATCCTCTGGGCTCTCATCCCCCACTTGGCTCTCTATATCCAAACTTCTGATGCCTTTGACTTCAGGAAATACCTGAGGAGACCCTTCCTCTGTATCCCTCTGGAAGTCAGAGCAGTCATCAGCAAATCCTAATATCCTCGATCTTGTACTGTCCCTTTGCCTTCTTATTCTAACAGAAATCTGACTCTCTTGGCAGGGCACTGCTTACCCATCAATGCTCTCAAGTGTTTTTTGTCTTATCTCCAAACCCCTTGTACCACAGACCCAGGTGAAGTAAATGTTCTCCTTTCCCATCCTAGTGTCTCTTGACCACGCTTACCCTTTCCTCCTAAAACTCCCAACTTTGAATAATGTTGCCAGACCATACTACCCTCTACCCTCTCATTGTTGCTGTCACCTCCTGACCTTTAAGTCATGCTCTTTCATTTCCTGGAGACTGTATCTCACTTTTATTCTCAGTTATAATTCAATAATTTCACTGAGACATAATTTCAATAATCATATAGCTGTTCTTCCCCATGTCCTGGCTTTTGTGTTCCTTGACCTCATCTCCTCCAGTGATATTGTCTTATACCCCAACGTAATCACTCATCCCCATAGTCATATCCTACACCTTATTATTACAAAGAGTTGTAACTTCTACCTCATCTCAGTTCCAAGCATGCCAATTCTGATCACCACCACCTCTTACCTTTCCAGTTTGGGTATTCCAATTCCAACAAGTCTTTGACCCCACAAAGACCTACAATCTATAGATCCTACTTTTTTTCACTATTCCCCACTATAGCACCTTGCTGTGGCTTCCCTCTCATCTCTATCCAGCTTAGCATCTATAATTCAACATAATAATTTCTCCCTTACATGCTCCTTCGGCTCTCTTTTCCTTTCTCGCTTCATTGTACTCTTCTTGAAAAATTCCAACCTCAGCGAGATCCACCTCTTCACTTCTCCTAGCCGGCACCTAAGCAGCTGAACCTGGCTGGAAATAAACACACAACTATGCTGACTGGTCTGAATTAAGCTCATGACTCCTAAGCTTGAGCAGACCCTCAGAGCTCAGGAATTGTCTCCCTGATCCATTCACTCTCCTACTTTCTCAGATAAGTATTTCATATGTTTTCCTCTCTATAACCTCCACCCCTCTTCCATCATTGCTGCCTTTCACATAGAACTTCAGAAGCTGCATCACCACATTTGCCCTCACACATGTGTCTGTGCCCACGTTCTCCACCTTCCCTCTCATTACTGTGAATGGACAGTCTCCTCCTACCAAAGGCCAACCTGTCTACTCCTATAGTGATTCTTTCTCCTCTCCCTATAATCAAGGGCATCACTCCAGTCATTCTCTTCTCTCTCTTTTATGTCATTGATTACTATCTTTCTATAAAATCATCCCCATCTACATAAACAGCGCCTGAAATTCTTCCATTTATTAAAAAATATTAATTTATTTATTTGCTGTAAAGCAAAATTCTTGAAAGGTTTGTCTCGTGTTCATTTTCTCCAGTTCCTCTCTTTGTGTTTTCTAGGGAATCCATCTCAAACAAGAATTCACTCCTACCATTTCATAGCTACTACTCTTATCAAGGTCTTTAGTAATCAACACAAGCAAATCCAATGACTAATTCTTAATCATAGTTTACTTCGACAATCAGGAACATTTGATATATTTGGTTCCTCCCTCCTTCAAACATCGTGTTTACTAGGAATCCAAGAAACTGAAAACCTCCTCATCTCACTGACTGCTCCTTCTCAGTGTCCTTTTCTGGTTCCTCCTTATCTTCCTGACCTCTAAACATTGGCATACCCTAGGGCTTAGCCCTTAGATCTGCTCTCTTTCCTTCATGTACTCATATCCTTGTGATCTCATCCAGTCTCATGATCTCAAGTACAACTGCCTGGCTGACAATTCTTAAATTTATAAATTCAGTCCAGACTTCTCACCTTTCACACTTAAATATCCAACTGTTTAATCAAATAACTCTATTTAGAAGTCTAATAGACATCTGAAATTAACAGGTCTGAAGCCAAACTCTTGATCTTCCCTTAAAACCTCTACTTCCAAAGTTTTCTCTATCTCAATTAATGAAAACTCCAAACTTCGGGCTTCTCACGTCAAAAACTTTGGAGTCAACATTGACACCTTTAATACCAGACATCGAATCCATTACCAAGTTCTGCTGTCTGTGTTTTCCAAATATCTACAATCCAACCTCTTCTCCACACCTACATTTTTAGCTCTTTGGTCCAAGACAACAAACCTGGTTTATTGCGATAAAACTACTAACCAGAGTCCCTATTTCCTCCCTTGCCTTGCCCTCTAAATCTATTCTCCAAACTTTTTAAAATGTGAAAGATTGTGTCACTTCTCTGCTCAAAACTTTTCAGCAGTTCCCATTGCACTCAGAGTAAGAGCCAAGGAGTTCCATGAGGAATAAACTAGTCTCTATTTCCTCTGAGTCATGTATGTACCTGTAATAACACTTATCACACTGAATACTAATGAGCTTGTTTACCAGTCTGCCATTGCCTACTCCGTTAATTTCTTGAGGACATGGAAAGTGGACACTTTTTTTACTTTCTCATTTCAGTATTCAGTATGCCTAGTACATAGAAGGAGACCAACACATAGCCATTGAATTCTAATTGCACATGACCACAGTCAGTCCTCCTAAATACCCAATTTTTCTTGAAGAAAAGGCCCAGGTACATTCCCAGATAGACTATAAGCTCCATGACGAGAGAGACTGCATCTCCCTCTTTCACAGTTCTGTCCTCAGTACCTAGTGTGATGCCTACTACACAGTGGGTGCCAGGTAAATGGTTATTGAGTGAATAAGTGAATAAGTAATACAATAAATGTCCCACAGCTCAGGCTGACTACCCCTCCCCACAACTGTCATCTCCAGAACAGCTCCCTGTACTTTTCTGAAAGAAGGCTTCGAGCTGTTAGCTTCTTTCAGAAGTGCCGTGTTGGCAGAGAAACTGCTAGCCTCGTTTCCCTGGCTCAGGGGCCGGGCTCCGAGCTGCATGGCTGGCCCTGGATTAGGGGAGAAAGGGAAGGGCAACTATAGATCACTGTTTCAGTGAAGTGAGCAACACTTGCTTCCGCAGGGAAAATATCTTCTTTATTCACCTTCACCTCGATGCCGAAGCACTCCCGACCAGCCAGCTTTGTCCCCAGACACTTTCTCCTCCATCTCAGGAAGCCAGGAGCCAGGGCTCACTCTCTTTTCTGGTGTGTGGTCTGAGTTTCAATTCTGTCTGGCAGACAGTATGGAGGACTCCAGGTCAGCAGGGTCATCAGAATGCTAAGAGGAAATCTGATTGATGAGCAAGTGTCAGCAGGAATGAATGGGAGCCTTAATTAATGACTTCTGCCCTGTTTCAAAGAAAGGTTCCCTTACACCCAGTTCTCTCTTTTCTCTGAAAAAAAATTGGGGTGGGGTAAGGAACTGAGGAAGAAAAAGAGGAAAAAGCACCCCTATAATCCAAAGTTTTCAAAACGACATAAAGGAGACTTCAAAGACAGACATGGTCAGTTTTTTATGTGCGAGACTGGTTCAGTGATTCTCTCCTCTCTTTGTTTCCACGGACAGCTAGGCTCCATTCCAAAGCTAAAAAATAAAAGGCCGCATTGTTCTGAGGGGAGCTCGCTTTTACAAGAAATTTCCTCCTCACCACTGGGGCAAATTAACTGCCTCGGCCCTGGGTGCTCCTGGAGCATTTCTTCCCAAGCTGGCCCAGCAGGCCAGCCTCCCACCCCTGCCCCCTCAGACCAGAAGAGGAGCGTAATCCATCTACCCGGCTCAACACACTTAGAAAACTGACCTGCCTAGTGGAAGATCACAAGTCAGAGTGATAAGGGTGGTTAACAGAGGATTGATCAGGATTTATGTACAACAAAGAGGTAACATTAGGGTACAGAAGGGTACCTAGAACGGGTGGTATCTAAACTGAGGTTTACATTCAGGAACTTTAGCTTGCCACTCAGCAATGGACATCTGCCACATGCCTGGTCACTGAGTTGGATGAAACAACAGAATACAAAAAGGACATTTCCAAACCGCAGCTCAGCAAGTCACTTAAACTCTCTGTTCTGGGAGATCAGCTCGGTGCTTTGTGACCACCTAGAGGGGTGGGATAGGGAGGGTGGGAGGGAGATGCATGGGGGAGGGGATATGGGGATATATGTATAGGTATAACTGATTCACTTTGTTATAAAGCAGAAACTAACACAACATTGTAAAGCAATTATGCTCCAATAAAGATGTTAAATAAATAAATAAACTCTCTGTTCTTATAATCCTCACCTCTAACCTGGACTCATGATATCTATTTCCAGGGGTTGCTGAGGAAACAATAAAATGAGATAACATAGGTACAATTCTTAAATAGTACTTGGCACATAGAAGTTCATCAATAAATGATAGTTTAGAAAGGGGGAGGGGAGTTAATCCCTGTTTGAAGGATTTCCCAGCCTAGTGAAAACAATAAACATGAAAAACAAGTAATTACATTGTATCTTAGTTCTAGTTAACAAATTACCATAGACTGGGTGTCTTATGAACAACAGAAATTTATTTCTCACAGTTCTGGAGGCTGGAAGTCTAAGATTAGGGTGCCAGCAAGGTCAGGTTCTGTGAGAGTCCTCTTCTGTGTTGTAGACTGCTGCCTTCTCACTGTGTTCCCATTCATGAGGGATCCACACTCGTGACCTAATTACTTCCCAAAGGCCCCATCTCCGATCTCATTGAGGCTGAGGATTTCAACATATAAATTTGGTGGGGGACACATTCAGTCCACTGCACATTGTGATATTATGAACGCTACAAGAGGTGTGTACAAAATATAAGTGAATATATATACAGATGGCCAACAGGCACATAAAAACATGCTCAACATCACTAATTATTAGAGAAATGCAAATCAAAACTATAATGAGGTATTACCTCATACCAGTCAGAATGGCCATCATTAAAAAGTCTACAAGTGGGGCTTCCCTGGTGGCGCAGTGGTTGAGAGTCCGCCTGCCGATGCAGGGGACGCGGGTTCGTGCCCCGGTCTGGGAAGATCCCACATGCCGCGGAGTGGCTGGCCCGTGACCCATGGCTGCTGAGCCTGCGCGTCCGGACCCTGTGCTCCGCAACGGGAGAGGCCACAGCAGTGAGAGGCCCGCATAGCGCAAAAAAAAAAAAAAAAAAAAAAAAAAAAAAGTCTACAAGTAACAAATGTGGGAGAGAGTGTGGAGAAAAAGGAACCCTCCTACACCATTGGTGGGAATGTAAGTTGTTGGTGGGAATGTAGGTTGGTGTGGTCAGTATGGAACACAGTATGGAGCTTCCTTAAACAACAAAAAATAGAGTTACCATATGATCCAGCAATCCCACTCCTGGGCATATATCCAAGCAAAATTCTAATCCAAAAAAATACATGCACCCCTATGTTCATAGCAGCACTATTCACAATAGTCAAGACACGGAAACAACCTAATGTCCAGTGAAAGATGAATGTATAAAGAAGATGTGGTACATATATAGAATGGAATGCTACTCAGCTATAAAAAAGGACAAAATCATGCCATTTGCAGCAATACGGATGGAACGAGGGATCATCATACTAAGTGAAGTAAGTCAGAAATAGAAAGACAATTACCATATGATATCACTTATATGTGGAATCTAAAATATGACACAAATGAACTTATCTACAAAACAGAAACAGACTTACAGACATAGAGAACAGACTTGTGGTTGCCAAAGTGGGCGGGGGTGGGGAGTGATGGAGTGGGAGGCTGGAGTTAGCAGATGTAAGCTTTTATATATATAATGGATAAACGACAGGATCCTACTGTATAGCACAGGGAACTATATTCAATAATATACTGTGATAAACCATAATGGAAAAGAATTTTTTAAGCCTTTTTTTAAAACTTATTTATTTTATTTATTTTTGGTTGTGCACGGGCTTTCTCTAGTTGCAGTGAGCAGGGGCTACTCTTCGTTGCAGTGCGCAGGCTTCTCACTGCGGTGGCTTCTCTTGTAGTGGAGCACGGGCTCTAGGCGCATGGGCTTCAGTAGGCTCGCAGGCTCTAGAGCACAGGCTTGGTAGTTGTGGTGCACGGGCTTAGTTGCTCTGCAGTGTGTGGGATCTTCCCAGACCAGGGCTCAAACCCATGTCCCCTGCATTGGCAGATGGCTTCTTAACCACTGTACCACCAGGGAAGCCCGAAAAGAACATTTTTTTAAATGTATATATATGTATAACTGAATCACTTTGCCGCACAACAGAAATTAACACAACATTGTAAATCAACTATACTTCAATTAAAAAAAATAAGTATAAAGCATAGTATACAGTATAGTAACCCTCAAGGGGAAGTTTCAACACAGATTTAACAAACTGGCCAAATTTAATCTGAGTGTTAAAAAATCAGGTAACACTTCACCAAATAAAGGAAGCTGGGAGGACAATCTGAGGAGCGGGCCCAGTGAAATCAGATCAAGCTGCTACTATGAGCTTTATGAGTGGAGATGAACAGATGAGACAGGTATTGGGATAACAGAAGAACCAACTTGGCAATGGGTTGGACGTGGGGTTCAGGCCAGAGAAAGAAGTCAAAGATGGCTGAGATTGGGCTTGACGGCGGGAATCTGTTGATGCACCAAATTAGTCTCAAAAGGAACAAGGCACAGTCAGGACAAAAATGAAAAAGCAAATTGAATGGATCCAAAACCCAAACCAGTGGGGTACTTTATATTCTCTTATGCTTCTGGAAGTGATGAGCTAGAGGGAGGACACTTGGCTAACTTTCGCTGAGCAGCCTCAAATGATAATAGACCCCATTCTACAATTCCATTACACTTATGAATTACTGATTCAGCACTGCTCCCTTCTGTGGCAACCATCCCAGTGAGGAGAGAAGGGAAAACACACAATTAAAGGAAACAGAGCCAGCTTGGGCCAGACCCTCAGGGCTTCTGCTCCAGCAGTTGGGATTAGATCACACCCCCAATGGAGTGGTGATAGCCAGAGCAGAGGGGATGTCTCACCTTACAAAGGGCTCCAGCTCTAGCACTTCCATCTCCAGCCCCACCCCCTACCAAGGTGATAGCTGCCAGCACAACTTGAGGAAAGACGTGACTTGGGTCCACATCAAATCCAGCTCTCTCACCAAAGGCATTGGGCATATGCAGTCTGTATATGAATGCTCCCACGTAAGAACACCCCTTCAAGACCACAATAGGTAATTGTTCCACCTAAATTCATAGAAGCAGAGAAAGTTAGGCAAAATGAAAAGGCAGAGTAACTGCTGCTTTCAATTGAAAGAGCAAGAGGAGACCTTCAAGATGGTGGAGGAGTAAGACATGGAGATCACCTTCCTCCCCACAAATACATCAGAAATACATCTACATGTGGAACAACTCCTACAGAACACCTACTTAATGCTGGCAGAAGACCTCAGACTTCCCAAAAGGCAAGAATATCCCCACGTAGTAGGGCAAAAGAAAAAAAGGAAAAACAGAGACAAAAGAATAGGGAAAGGACCCGCCCCAGTGGGAGGGAGCTGTGAAGGAGGAAAGGTTTCCATACACTAGGAAGCCCCTTCACTGGCGGAGATGGGGGTTGGCAGGGGGAATCTTCAGAGCCATGGAGGAGAGCTCAGCAACAGGGGTACAGAGCGCAAAGCAGAGAGATTCCCGCACAGAGGATCGGTGCCAACCAGCACTCACCAGCCTGAGATGCTTGTCTGCTCACCCTCCAGGACAGGTGGTGGCTGGGAGCTGAGGCTCTAGCTTCAGAGGTCAGATCCCAGGGAGAGGACTGGAGTTGGCTGCGTGAACACAGCTTGAAGGGGGCTAGTGCTCCATAGCTAGTCAGGAGGGAGTCCAGGTAAAAGTCTGGAACTGCCTAAGAGGCAAGAGACCATTGTTTCGGGGTACGTGAGGAGAGGGGATTCAGAGCACCGCCTAAACGAGCTCCAGAGACGTGCAGGAGCTGCTGTTATCAGCACGGACACCAGAGACCGTCATGAAACGTTAAGGCGGCTGCTGCAGACACCAAGAAGCCTGTGTGCAAGCACAGGTCACTATCCACATCTCTCTCCCGGGAGCCTCTGCTGCCCACCACTGCCAAGGTCCCGTGATCCAGGGACAACACACGGCGCGCCTCAGGTTATTGCAATTTCACGCTGGCCTCTGCAGCCACAGGCCCAACCCACATTCCATATCCCTCCCTTTCCCCAGCTTGAGTGGGCCAGAGTCCCCTAATCAGCTGCTACTTTAACCCCCTCCTGTCTGGGCAGGGAACAGATGCCCTCAGGCGACCTACACACAGAGGAGGGGCCAAATCCAAAGCTGAACCTCAGAAGCTGTGCAAACAAAGAAGAGAAAGGAAATTTTCTCCCAGCAGACTCAGGAGCAGCGGATTAAATCTCCACAATCAACTTGATGTACCCTGCCTCTCTGGAATACCTGAATAGACAATGAATTATCCCAAAATTGAGGTGGTGGAATTTGGAAGCAACTGTAGACTTGGGTTTTACTTTCTGCATCTAATTTGTTCTGGTTTTATGTTTATCTTACTTTAGTATTTAGAGCTTATTATCATTGGCAGATTTATTTATTGATTGGGTTTGTCTCTTCCTTTATATATATATATATATATATATATATATATATATATATATATATATATATTTCTTTCCTTTTTCTATTTTGTGACTGTGTATGTGTATGCTTCTTTGTGTGATACTGTCTGTATAGCTTTGCTTTTACCATTTGTCCTAGGGTTCTGTCTGTATTTTTTTTGTATTTTAGTATAGTTTTTAGCACTTTCATCATTGGTGGATTTTTGTTTTTAGGTGAGGTTGCCCTCTTCTTTCTTTCTTTTTATTACTTTTTAATTTTTTTTATTTTTAATAACATTAATTTATTATTTTTTCTTTCTTTCTTTCTTTTCTTTCCTCCTTTCTCTTCTGAGCCGTGTGGTTGACAGGGTCTTGGTGCTCCGTCCGGGTGTCAGACCTGAGCCTCTGAGGTAGGAGAGCTGAGTTCAGGACACTGGTACACCAGAGACCTCCTGGCCTCACATAATATCAAACAGCAAAAGCTCTCCCAGAGATCTCCATCCCAATGCTAAGACCCAGACCCACTCAACGACCAGCAAGCTACAGTGATGGACCCCTATGCCAAACAACTAGCAAGTGAGGAACACTGCCCCACCCATTAGCAGAGAGGCTGCCTAAAATCATAAGGTCACAGACACTCCAAAACACACCACGGGACATGGTCCTGCCCACCAGAAAGACAAGATCCAGCCTCATCTACCAGAACACAGGCACTAATCCCCTCCACCAGGAAGCCCACACAACCCACTGAATCAACCTTACCCGCTGGGGGCAGACACCAAAAACAACGAGAACTACAAACCTGCAGCCTGCAAAAAGGAGACCCCAAACACAGTAAGTTAAGCAAAATGAGAAGACAGAGAACTACACAGCAGATGAAGGAGCAAGGTAAAAACCCACCAGACCAAACAAATGAACAGGGAATATGCAGTCTACCTGAAAAAGAATTCAGAGAAATGATAGTAAAGAGGATCCAAATCTTGGAATTAGAAGGGAGAAAATACAAGAAGCATTTAACAAGGACCTAGAAGAACTAAAGAGCAAACAAATAATGATGAACAACACAATAAATGAAACTAAAAATTCTCTAGAAGGAATCAATAGCAGAATAACTGAGGCAGAACAGATAAGTGACTTGGAAGATAAAATAGTGGAAATAACTACCACAGAGAAGAATAAAGAAAAGAAGAATAAAAACAATTGAGGACAGTCTCAGAGACATCTGGGACAACATTAAACTCACCAACATTCAAATTATAGGGATCCCAGAAGAAGAAGAGGGGGAAAAAAAGGGACTGAAAAAATATTTGAAGAGATTACAGTAGAAAACTTCCCGAATATGGGAGAGGAAATAGTCAATCAAGTCCACGAAGAGCAGAGAGTCCCATATAGGATAAATCCAAGGAGAAAAACGCCAAGAGACATATTAATCAAACTATCAAAAATTAAATACAAAGTAAAAATATTAAAAGCAGCAAAGGAAAAGCAAGAAATAACATACAAGGGAATCCCCATAAGATTAACAGCTGATCTTTCAGCAACTCTGCAAGCCAGAGGAGAGTGGAAGGACATATTTAAAGTGATGAAGGAGAAAAACCTACAACTAAGATTACTCTACCCAGCAAGGATCTCATTCAGATTCAATGGAGAAATGAAAACCTTTACAGACAAGCAAAAGCTAAGAGAATTCAACATCACAAAACCAGTTTTACAACAAATGCTAAAAGAACTTCTCTAGGCAGGAAACACAAGAGAAGGAAAAGACCTACAATAACAAACCCAAAACAATTAAGAAAACGATAATAGGAACATACATATATATAACTACCTTAAAAGTAAATGGAATAAATGCTCCAACCAAAAGACACAGACTGGCTGAATGGATACAGAAACAAGACCTGTATATATGCTGTCTACAAGAGATCCACTTCAGACCTAGGGACACATACAGACAGAAAATGAGAGGATAGGAAAAGATATTCCATGTAAATGGAAGTCAAAAGAAAGCTGGAGTAGCAATTCTCATATCAGACAAAATAGACTTTAAAATAAAGACTATTACAAGAAACAAAGAAGGACACTACATAATGATAAAGGGATCAATCCAAGAAGAAGATATAACAATTGTAAATATTTAGGCACCCAAAATAGGAGCACCTCAATACATAAGGCAAATGCGAACAACCATAAAAGGGGAAACCAACAGTAACACAATAATACTAGGAGACTTTAACACCCCACTTTCACCAATGGACACATCATCCAAAATGAAAATGAATAAGGAAACACGATGATACATTAAACAAGATGGACTTAATTGATATTTATAGGACATTCCAACCAAAAACAACAAAATACACTTTTTTCTCAAGTGCTCATGGAACGTTCTCCAGGATACCTCATATCTTGGGTCACAAATCAAGCCTTGGTAAATTTAAGAAAATTGAAATCATATCAAGTACCTTTTCTGACCACAATGCTATGAGATTAGATATCAATTACTGGGGAAAAAACTATAAAAAATACAAACACATGGAGGCTAAATAATACACTACTAAATAACCAAGAGATCACTGAAGAAATCAAAGAGGATATCAAAAAATACCTGCAAACAAATGACAATTAAAACACAACAACCAAAAACTTATGGGATGCAGCAAAAACAGTTCTAAGAGGGAAGTTTATAGCAATACAATCCTACCTCAAGAAACAATAAAAATCTCAAATAAACAACCTAACCTTACACTTAAAGCAATTAGAGAAAGAAGAAAAAAAAAACCACAGTTAGCAGAAGGAAAGAAATCATAAAGATTACATCAGAAATAAATGAAAAAGAAATGAAGGAAACAATAGCAAAGATCAATAAAAGTAAAAGCTGGTTCTTTGAGAAGATAAACAAAATAGATAAACCAATAGCCAGACTCATCAAGAAAAAAAGGGAGAAGACTGAAATCAATAAAATTAGAAATGAAAAAGGAGAATTAACAACTGACACTGCAGAAATACAAAGGATCATGAGAGATTACTACAAGCAACTATATGCCAATAAAATGGACAACCTGGAAGAAATGGACAAATTCTTAGAAAAGCACAACCTTCCAACACTGAACCAGGAAGATATAGAAAATATGAACAGACCAATCACAAGCACTGAATTGAAACTGTGATTAAAAATCTTCCAACAAACAAAAGCCCAGGACCAGATGGCTTCACAGGAGTATTCTAT
This sequence comes from Phocoena phocoena, assembly GCF_963924675.1. Lineage (NCBI taxonomy): Eukaryota > Metazoa > Chordata > Mammalia > Artiodactyla > Phocoenidae > Phocoena > Phocoena phocoena. The sequence continues at coordinate 50,186,882 of NC_089226.1, read as the reverse complement.
CAAACATTTAGAGAAGAGCTAACACCGATCCTTCTAAAACTCTTCCAAAAAATTGCAGAGGAAGGAACACTCCCAAACTCATTGTATGAGGCCATCATCACCCTGATACCAAAACCAGACAAAGATACCACAAAAAAAGAAAATTACAGACCAATATCACTTATGAATATACATGCAAATATCCTCAACAAAATACTAGCAAACAGAATCCAACAACACATTGAAAGGATCATACACCATGATCAAATGGGATTTATCCCAGGGAAGCAAGGATTCTTCAATATACACAAATCAATCAATGTGATACACCATATTAACAAATTGAAGAATAAAAACCATATGATCATCTCAATAGATGCAGAAAAAGCTTTTGACAAAATTCAACACCCATTTATGATAAAAACTCTCCAGAAAGTGAGCATAGAGGGAACCTACCTCAACATAATAAAGGCCATATATGACAAACCCACAGGTAACATCATACTCAACAGTGAAAAGCTGAAAGCATTTCTACTAAGATCAAGAACAAGACAAGGATGTCCACTCTTGCCACTTTTATTCAAAATAATTTTGGAAGTCCTAGTCACAGCAATCAGAGAAGAAAAAGAAATAAAAGGAATACAAATTGGAAAAGAAGAAGTAAAACTGTCACTGTTTGCAGATGACATGATACTTTACATAGAAAATCCTAAAGACACCACCAGAAAACTACTAGAGTTCATCAATGAATTTGGTAAAGTTGCAGGATACAAAATTAATGTACAGAAATCTGTTGTATTTCTATACACTAGCAATGAAAGATCAGAAAGAGGAATTAAGGAAACAACCCCATTGCAACAAAAAGAATAAAATACCTAGGAATAAACCTACCTAAGGAGGCAAAAGACCTGTACACCAAAAATTATAAGACACTGATGAAAGAAATTGAAGATGACACAAACAAATGGAAAGATATACCGTGTTCTTGAATTGGAAGAATCAATATTGTCAAAATGACTATACTATCCAAGGCAATCTGTTTCAATGCAATCCCTATCGAATTATCAATGGCTTTTCACTGAACTAGAACAAATTTTTTTTTAATTTGTATGGAAAGACACTAAATAGCCAAAGCAACCTTGAGAAAGAAAAATGGAGCTGGAGGAATCAGGCTCCCTGACTTTAGACTATACTACAAAGCTACAGTCATCAAGACAGTATGGTACTGGCACAAAAACAGAAATATAGATCAATGGAACAGGACAGAAAGCCCAAAAATAAACCCACACACCTATGGTCAATTAATCTACAACAAAGGAGGCAAGAATACACAATGGAGAAAAGACAGTCTCTTCAATAAGTGGTGATGTGAAAACTGAACAGCTACATGTAAAAGAATGAAATTAGAAACTTCTCTAACACCATACACAAAAATAAACTCAAACTGGTTTCAAGACCTAAATGTAAGACCAGATACAATAATTCTCCTAAAGGAAAACATTGGCAGGACAGACTTTGACATAAATCACAGCAATATCTTTTTGGATTCGTCTTTCATCTCCTAGAGTAATGGAAATAAGAAAAAAATAAACAAATGGGACCTAATTAAACTTAAAAGCTTTTGCACAGCAAAGGAAACCATAAACAAAACAAAAAGACATGGGCTTCCCTGGTGGCGCAGTGGTTGAGAGTCCGCCTGCCAATGCAGGGGACACGGGTTTGTGCCCTGGTCTGGGAAGATCCCACATGGCTCGGAGCGGCTAGGCCCGTGAGCCATGGCCGCTGAGCCTGTGTGTCTGGAGCCTGTGCTCTGCAACGGGAGAGGCCACAACAGTGAGAGGCCCGCGTACCGCAAAAAAAAAAAGACAACCTAAAGAGTGGTAGAAAATATTTGCAAATGATGTGACCAACAAGGGGTTAATTTCCAAAATATACAAACAGCTCATACAGCTAAATAACAAAAAAGCAAACAATCTAATCAAAAATTGGGCAGAAGATCTAAACAGACACTTCTTCAAAGAAGACATACAGATGGCCAAAAGGCACATGAAAAGATCCTCAACATTGCTAATTATTATAGAGAAATGCAAATCAAAACTACAATGAGGTATCACCTCACACCAGTCAGAATGGCTATCATCAAAAAGTCTACAATTAATAAATGCTGGAGAGGGTGTGGAGAAAAGGGAACCCTCCTACACTGTTGGTGGGAATGTAAATTGGCACAGCTACTATGGCGAACAGTATAGAGGTTCCTTAAAAAACTAGAAATAGAACTACCATATGACTCAGCAATCTCACTACTGCACATATACCCTGAGAAAACTATAATTCAAAAAGCCACATGCACCCCAATGTTCACTGCAGCTCTATTTATGTAGACAGGACATGGAAGCAAACTAAATGTCCATCAACAGAGGAATGGATAAAGAAGATGTGATATATATATATCAGATATATATCACAGCAGTAATGGAATGTTTTCAGCCATAAAAAAGAATGAAATTCTGCCATTTATGGCAGCATGGATAGACCTAGTGAATATTATACTTGGTGAAATAATTCAGACAGAGAAAGGTAAGTACTATATGATATCGCTTATATGTGGAATCTAAAAAATAAAACAAAAGAATGCATACAACAAAATAGAAACCGACTCACAGATTTGAAAAACAAAGTAGTGGTTACTAGCGGGGAGAGGGGAGGAGGAAGGGGCAAGGTAGGGGTATGGGATCAAAAGATTCAAACTATAAGGTATAAAATAGATAAGGAACAAAGATATATTGTATAGCTCAGGGAATTATAGCTATTATCTTATAACAACTTTTAATGCAGTATAATCTGTAAAAATACTGAATCAATCTGCTGTACACCTGAATCTAATATAATATTATAAATCAGATATACTTCAATTTTTTTAAAAAGGAGAGAAATTGGGAAATTGGCTTAGAGTAGATCAACCTGCTGACATCTCACAGCCAGTGAATCCTTAGGCCCGGGGTAATTTGCATGCATCTTGGAATCCTTTGGGGAATGCTGATAAAAGGGGCTTCATTTATCCAGATATTTTAATAGGAATCTGGAGGCAACTGGAACTGGTGTCTTTTAGAGAATGTGCTCTTGTAGGCTGCTCTTGCTCTGGCCTTTTCCCCCTCCACCCTCTCCCCAACCCACTACCATTAGTACATTTTATAAGAAAAAGAATTGAGAGATTTCATTTCCATAGGACATAGAATTTGGAAAAATAACTTGAATCTCAATCAAGAACCACCTTCCACTTGCCCATCAAGATTGGGAAATCACAGCTCCAAACAGGAAGTGACTCTATACATCTTCTTTCCATAGTGAGCAGACCTCAAAACTTTTACCTTGGTTCCCACTTCAGTACTTTTTATACTGTTGGGAAAATATAACTAAAAGCAAAATCTCTTCCCAGTCCAGAAACCTTCACAAAGGCCAAAGAGAAAGAAAACAATTTCATTAAATTGTTTATTGAACAATTTAAAAGTTGAATAAGTATTAAACCAGAATATGATGCAAGAACAGGCAATCCACTGAGAGATTACAAAGACAGAAAGAAATCTCATCCTTTTATACAGCTGCTACAAGCTGAATCATTTCCTCTTCAAAATTTATATGTTGAAGTCCTAACTCCCAGAACCTTGGAATATGACTGTATTTGGAGATAGGACCCTTAAAGAGGTGATTAAAAGGAGGACCCTAATCCAATCTGACTAATGTCCTTATAAGAAGAGGAAATTTGGACACACAAAAAGCCACCAAGGGGACTTTCCTGGTATCACAGTGGTTGAGAATCCACCTGCCAATGCAGGGGACACAGGTTCAAGCCCTGGGTTGGGAAGATCCAACATGCCGCGGAGAAACTAAGCCGTGCCCCACAACTACTGAGCCCACGCGCCACGAAGCCCACACGCCTAGAGCCTGTGCTCCGCAACAAGAGAAGCCACCGCAATGAGAAGCCTGCACACCGCAACAAAGAGTAGCCCCCGCTCTCCACAAATAGAGAAAAGCCCGGGCTTCCCTGGTGGCGTAGTGGTTGAGAGTCGCCTGCCGATGCAGGGGACACGGGTTCGTGCCCCGGTCCGGGAAGGTCCCACATGCCGCGGAGCAGCTGGGCCCGTGAGCCATGGCCGCTGAGCCTGTGCGTCCGCAACGGCAGAGGCCACAACAGTGAGAGGCCCGCGTGCCAAAAAAAAAAAAGAAGAAAGAAAGAAAAGCCCACAGGTGGCAATGAAGACTCAACACAGCCAAAAATAAAATAAAATTTTAAAAAATAAATAAATAAAATAAAAGCCACCGGGGTGTGTGTGCATAACAGAAAAACCATGTGAGGACACAGCAAGAAGGCAGCCATCTGCAAGCCAAGGAGAGGCCTCAGAAGAAACAAAACCTGCTGGCACTTTGATCTTGGACTTTTAGCCTCCAGAACTGTGAGAAAATTAATTTCTGTCATTTAAGGTACCCAGTCTGTGGTATTTTGTTATGGCAGCCCCAACAAACCAAAGCAGATGCAATCCATTTCAAACATGTTCTCAAGCAAAGAAGAGCTAGTCCTCAGGTAAGAGGACTTGTCACATATAGTTTATCCTATATTCACCTGGTACCTGACGGGGCCATCTATGTCTGCTAATTGGTTTCATCCAAAAGAAAAATAAACTTCTCATATCTCTATGAAAGGAGGAAGTTTTACAACCTGGAGCAGGTCACCCACTGAGGTTAGGCTCCTACCTTCTCCCAGAAACTGGGATATAGGTGTTCTGTCCCCCTTAATGGTTACCTTTCAAAGAGAAGTCTCCCAGGATGGATGGTGATGCAATTGTACAACAGTGAGAATGTATCTAATGCCACTGAACCATTCACTTTAAAATGGCTAACATGTGGGCTTCCCTGGTGGTGCAGTGATTGAGAGTCCGCCTGCCGATGCAGGGCACACGGGTTCGTGCCCCGGTCTGGGAAGATACCACATGCCTCAGAGCGGCTGCGCCCGTGAGCCGTGGCCGCTGAGCCTGCACGTCCGGAGCCTGTGCTCCGCAAAGGGAGAGGCCACAACAGGCCCGTGTACCGCAAAAAAAAAAAAAAAAAGGCTAACGTGAAAATAATAATAAAAAAATAAAATAAAATGGCTAACATGGTAAATTTTATGTTATATATATTTCTCCACAATTTTAAAAAGAGAGATGGTTACCAAGTCCTTGAAAGGCATTCCTGGGTTGTAAAACTGGCAAGGTGCTTTTTAAAAGATTTATATACATCTCAAAGGGGTAGAGAAAGAATTTGTAAGTTTTCTTTTTAAAATGCTCTAAGGAAAAGGAGGGGAGAAGTCTCTTTTCTTATTCTCAACAGTGCCCTTACAACTTAAATTCTATTCCTTAATTTCATACTTAAGGAAACTGAGGTCCAGAATGATAAAAGAACTTGCCTGAGGTCACACTTGGTGAATTGCAAAGCCTGAACTTGAATTCAGATGTCCTGATACCTGGGCTAGTTCTCACTTCTGAGATACCTCCAGAGAGAGTAAAGCGCCTATACCTATACCTGGACAAGCAGCATCTTATCCTGAAGCTCACTGCCTGGCTGCTGTGCATATTAAGGATTCAATGTCCTTTGGCAATGTCTGTGTGGCTAGAGACAACACAACAACTCATCTCAGTTTAGGCCAAATACAAACCACCAAGAAGCCTCTCCGGGCCCTCACTCCCTGCTGCAAGGGAGTACCTGCTCACAGTGCTTAGGGAAGTATCCCTGCCTTCCTTTCTAATCTGTCTTGACTTGGATAGATGGTATAAATTCTATACTCCCCCTCTGCTTCTAGGCCAAGGAGAACCCCTTTGAAGGCAGGGCTTTGAAGAAGCAAAGCTTTGAAGGGGTTAGGAGAGAAAATCCAGGTGCTTGGCCCAATGTGGTGCCATCTCCAAGAGGCTGGCTTATATTGTTCCAGGCACTAACAATAATAGCGACTACATTTCTACAGCACTTAACAGTTTCTAAAATCCTGTAAAACCTCCTTTATCATCACAATAACCTTCTGAGTAAAAATGGAAGGCTTTACACACATCCACTACCTACCTTCCCCTTCCCCTAATACACACACACACACACACACACACACACACACACACACACACCCCACCACCACCACCACACATACCACTTCATCCTCCTGTCAAAATATACACATACATCTTTTCCCTCCACACCCAACCTATTATTTTTTAGTTAAAAACCTTAAGGACATTCAGGAGTTTGACCAAGTTGCTGACACAGGAGGCTGCTGAACTCCCGTGCTCCCATGCACACTCCAAATATACAGCTGTAGACAGAGCAGTTCCCTCTGAAATAAATACAGAAACTAGCTGAGAAACTCTTACACATCAGGCAAATGAGAAAACACCCATATCAAAACAGGTAGGAAAAACTGAGACACACTCACCATAGACTCTACTAGCAGCACAGCACCATGTAGTTGGGAAGGAGTTCCCAACATCCAGCTTCTCCCTGAAATGCAACGGGTTTGGACCCACATTTTGTGATCTAACTTTTAACCTGAGGGATAGGCCCCCAGAACACCAGGCTCTGAAGGCCAGTGGGGCTTGCATCCACAAGTCCCACAGGACTGTAGCAAACAAAGACACAGTTCTTGATGGTTTCAGGAATACACCGCCCTGGTTACACACCTCAGGCCAAGCACAGAAGGAGCAGGCAAAAATGCTCATCTACCAGGTTCTTCCTGAAAGGGACTTAAATACATACTTTCCCAGCTGCTGCCTGAGGGGCCAGCTTCCAATCAGCCTGCATGTAGGTACTGAATGCATTCCTCCCCTTTGGCACACTGACAGGTCTTGACACGCCTACTACTAAATAGTCATTAAGAACAAAGAAGGCACTTTGGACAATCACAAAGGTTTGTGAGACAATTAAGAGCTAGGGCTGGGCTGAGCAATAAGGTTCATCTCCTACATGAGGCCACTCCATCAAGACTGGGAGAGTTGGCTCTTTTATCTAATTTACATAAACCAACACAAAGAGTCAAAGAATATGAAGAAACAGAGATATATGTTCCAAACAAAGTTAAAAGATAAAACTCTAGAAACAGACCTTAATGAAACAGAGATAAGGGATTTACCTGATAAAGCATTCAAAATAATGGTCATAGTCTCTTCAGCAAGTGGTGTTGGGAAAGTTGGATGCTGCACGTAAATCAATGAAGTTAGAACATTCCCTCATAAATAAGACATGACACAATAAAACTCCCAGAAGAGAACATAGGCAAAACACTCTCTGACACAAATCAAAGCAATGTTTTCTTAGGTCAGTCTCCCAAGGCAATAGAAATAAAAATAAATAAATGGGACCTAATCAAACTTATAAACTTTTGCATAGCAAAGAAAACCATTAAAAAAAAACACACAACCGATGGACTGGGAGAAAATATTTGCAAATGATGTAACTAACAAGGGCTTAATTTTCAAAATATACAAACAGCTCATACAACTCAATAACAAACAAACAAACAAACAAAAATCAGAAAATGGGCAGAAGACCTTATTAGACATTTCTCCAAAGAAGACATACAGGGCTTCCCTGGTGGCACAGTGGTTGAGAGTCCGCCTGCCGATGCAGGGGACACAGGTTCATGCCCCGGTCTGGGAGGATCCCACATGCTGCGGAGTGGCTGGGCCTGTGAGCCATGGTCGCTGAGCCTGCACGTCCGGAGCCTGTGCTCCGCAACGAGAGAGGTCACAACAGTGAGAGGCCCCATACCGAAAAAAAAAAACAAAAAAAAAAACCTTGACTTAAAAGAAGACATACAGATGGCCAATAGGCACATGAAAAGATCCTCAACATTGTTAATTATTAGAGAAATGCAAATCAAAACTACAATGAGGTATCACTTCACACCAGTCAGAATGGCCATCATCAAAAAGTCTACAAACAATAAATGCTGGAGAGGGTGTGGAGAAAAGGGAACCCTCTTGCACTGTTGGTGGGAATGTAAACTGATACAGCCACTATGAAGAACAGTATGGAGGTTCCTTAAAAAAATAAAAATAGAGCTACCATATGACCCAACAATCCCACTACTGGGCATATACCCTGAGAAAACCATAATTCAAAAAGTCATGTACCACAATGTTCATTGCAGCTCTATTTACAATAGCCAGGACATCGAAGCAACCTAAGTGTCCATCGACAGATGAATGGATAAAGAAGATGTGGCACATATATACAATGGAATATTAGCCATAAAAAACACGAAATTGAGTTATTTGTAGTGAGGTGAATGGACCTAGAGACTGTCATACAGAGTGAAGTAAGTCAGAAAGAGAAAAACAAATACTGTATGCTAACACATATATATGGAATCTAAAAAAAAAATGATACGGATGAACCTAGGGGCAGGACAGGAATAAAGACGCAGACATAGAGAATGGACTTGAGAGGGCTTCCCTGGTGGCGCAGTGGTTGAGAGTCCGCCTGCCAATGCAGGGGACATGGGTTTGTGCCCTGGTCCGGGAAGATCCCACATGCCACAGAGCAGCTAGGCCCGTGAGCCATGGCCGCTGAGCCTGTGCGTCTGGAGCCTGTGTTCCACAGTGGGAGAGGCCACAACAGTGAGAGGCCCACGTACTGCAAAAAAAAAAAAAAAAAAAAAAGAAACAAATCAACAAAATGAAAAAGCAACCTATGAAATGGGAGAAAACATTTACAAACCATACATCTGATAAGCAGTTAATATTCAAAATATGCAAGAAACTTTTACAAATCAATAGCAAAAATACAAATAACCTGACTTTAAGATGGACAAAAGACCTGGATAGACATTTCTCCAAAGAAAAAAATATTTGAAGATCATAATAATGAGTTCAACTAAAACACAAGCCATAGGGACGTGATGCATGGCAACCTTTTTCAACAACAGTCCCCCGATAAAATTAAATCTTACAGAAAATATTTTGAATGACTTTTTTTTTTAATTCTCTTAAGGATGGTGCCATTTCTAGATGCAATGGAGAAAAGTTAATTCATTACACACAATAGATACTTTAAGCATTGGGGCATAATTCCTTCATTGAATACACAAAAAAGACTTGAATTGAGAGTCTGAGAAAGAGAGAAGGGTCAAGAAGGAAGCCTGGGCTTCAGGCGTGGCACCTGAGAAGCTGGGAGTTCTATTTACTGAACCTAGAAACACAGCACTCCACCCCCACCACTCTGGTTGTAGAGAGTTCTGCTGCAACTATGGTGATATTTCTTGTCCTTTCTGTGCAATCTTCTTGGATGTCCCACAAGCAGAATCACTCCTCATGTCCTGAAACCAAGTTCTCATTTTTCATTCCCCTACATTCCCTCTCCACCCTCAGTTGGTTGGACTTTACCCTGGAGATGACAGAAAGTCAGTGTTTTGCAATCATCAGTTCAAGGGCAGGCCCTATGCAGATGTATCTGTGCAATCTCACAGTGCCTGCCACAGGGCAGGTGCTCCCTATATAGTGAGTGAATAACTAGTTATGCATTTATGATGACTAAACCCTTTGGAACTTCCTAAGCAAGAAAGTGACTTAAGATTTGTCTTTAATTGGATTACTCTGGCTGCAGTGTGCAGAATCTCCTAGAGCAGGTCTTCTCAACCTCGGCACTACTGATATTTGAACTGATTAATTCTCTGCTGTGAGGGGCTGTCCTGTGCATGGTAGGATGTTTAGCATCCTACATCCCTGGCCTTTACCCACTAATTACCATTAACTCTCCTGTCCCCAGTTATGAAAGCAAAAATGTCTCTTCAGACATTGGCAATGTTCTCTAGGAAGCAAAATTGTCCCGGAATGAGAACCACTGCCCTGAAGGGAAAAGAAAATGAAAGATCAGTCAGGAGGTCATTCACCACATAATGTCATAGGAGGAAGAAGAGGGAGTACAGTCACATTGACTGAAAATGTCTACTATGTGCTGGGCACTTTGCATATATTATCATATTTTAAAGAGGGATATGGGATAAGAGAGCTCTACTCCCATACCAAATCCCTTCAGGGTTACCTGAGGTCAAGCTCCCAAATGATTAAACCCTAAAACAGACACCATCACTTTCCCTGGCCCCATATAAACGCGGTGGAATCTAATTCCCACGCCATGTCAAAGAGAAGTGTTTGACATTGCTCCATGGATATTAATTTAAGTTATTCTGGGGAGGCCTCAGAGTCACTTTCCAGTCAGATCCAAGGGGGGACAGGACAGAGGTTCTTTGCACAAGGTGGTCAGACTCCAGACCTTGAGTATCTTATTCCTTTGTCCAAGCCCTCAGCCACCCTTGGGGAGCCTCTCCCTGGGGACCACACAGCAGCTGGGCAAAGAGCTGAATGTTGGAGCCGACCAGTTTTCCTGGTGAGGTCCAGCTCAGAAGGCCCTGGAAGGTGCCTGTGCATTCACTCAGCAGCCTGGGGACTCGGTTTGCTCCCACCAACGCCCGCTGATTGCTGCTGGTATTAATAACATAAGCAGCAGGAGGCTTTGCACCAGAATCAGGGCTGTCTGGATAATTATCTAGTGGCCTAGGACCAGTCAGTAAATTACTCTGTGACCTGAGAATTCAGCAGGTTACCACCATCACTCAGGCCTGCTCACTTTATTGCTCTCCCCTCCTGCTGCACTGACATTTATTTGTCTCGTTTACATTCAGAGCATTGATTTCATGCCTTTTTGTTTTCTGTCTTAGAGGTGAGAAGTAGTTTCTTTAGGAAGGCTGGTTCTCAGGTCAGTGGGATAGCTGTAGTGACAGGGAGGGGGGAATACTGGAGTTTTTGTTTTCTGCAATCATTTAGTGTGCTCCCAGCACGTCAACACCTGCTCTCTGTGGTACTCCCAAACGCATTTCTATCTTTTTTGTCAGAGTTGTGACACTCTCTAGTAAACTGCCTGTATATGTAAACTTGCATATTGGGGAAGGGGAGGTCAGAGAAGAAAACTCATATCACTCCCTCCTCACACACTACACTTCAGCTATACCAAATGGGAATGGTACATTCAAGTTAACTTTCCCAAATTACTTGGGGTATTTGCCTAAACTGTTCCCTTTATCTAGAGCACTCTTTGCCCTCTCCTGCATTGCACTCTTACTCATCTTTCAGGTCTTACCTTAGATGTCACTACCTGCACCCCCCCACACACCGACCCAAGGAAGCTTTTCCTTGCCCATCCAGAACACAGTTACTCATGCCCCTTCTGGGCTGCCGTAGCATCCTATACCTTATTTTTATTACTAAATTCAGTTGGTTGCAATTACCTGTTTTCTTGTCTGTCCCATCTTTCAGACTGTGAGCTCAATGAGAACAAGAACCAGCTCACATCTGTTCCAGGTCCCCATTTAAAGTGGCCAAAAAAATGTAATAAGTAGACGTAGGAAGATATATCTTAACTCTGTTTTCCAGGCAAACTCGTTTCCCAGCTTCAGCTCAGCCAAGACACTCACTTACATATCCAACACCACTCTTCAAAGAGAGCTGTCATGAAGTTTGCCAGTGGGGAACCTACAGCTTCAGCTAAGGACTTTATTCCCATTCCCTGCAATTATCTACTTTATTTATCCTTCTTTTCAATTCACCAATTTCTATAAATGCACCTGAAGATAATCCTGTAACTATCATTTATTGTTCACTTTAACTCCATAATCCATCTGAAAAACACAGATATTCCTGGCTCAGCTGATTAAACTGCTCTGTAAACTTGATTAAGACATTTACACGCATTCAACCTTGATTTCCTCTTGCATAGAATGAGTCCATGATCTCTTAAGTGCCTTCCATCATGAAAGTTTTCTGATTCTAAAATTTGAAGTATATTTTGTGATTCTGCACCATAAAAGTGGCTACCGTTCCCACTTTCTGCAAAACCCTTCTTAAAAACTATTTATTATTATTATTATTTTTGGCTGCATTGCATGTGGGATCTTTCGTTGCGGCATGTGGGCTCAGTAGTTGCAGCATGAAGCCTCTCTAGTTGTGGCACTCAGGCTCCAGAGCATATGGGCTCTATAGTTGTGGCACACAGGCTCCCCAGATGTGGCACGCAGGGTCAGTAGTTGCAGCACACAGGCTTATTTGTCCTGCGGCATGTGGGATCTTAGCTTCCTGACCAGGGATTGAACCAGCGTCCCCTGCATTGCAAGACGGATTCCTAACCACTGGACCACCAGGGAAGTCCTGTAAAACCCTTTTTGATAAACAAAATATGAATCAAGTAATTAATTAAAGTAAATAATTTACATACTTTTTCCACAAAGGTGCAGTGTGAAAGATCATAATCTGGCCCCAACTTACTCATCCAAACTGCCCACTCCATTATCATCACAAACTGCTTCTAACTCCTCTCTGCACAAATGCTTTTCTAGCCAATGTGCTCTCTTACCTATGCTATTCCATCTGCCTTTCTCCTCTATACACCTGGAAAACTTCTAATTCTGTTTTGAAACCCAGCCGTGGTTAACTCCTCAGGGAAGTCTTCCTTGATTTGAGATGCAGCATGGCACAATGAATAAGGGTTTAAACTGTAAAGTCAGACAGATTTGGGACTCTAATTTGGCCCACCACCTATGGTGGTGGAAAAGTGACTTAATTGATCTGACCAAGCCTCAGCCTCCTCATCTGTGCAATGGGCATAATAGTTCCTACCTCATAGGGCTACAAGGATTGAATGAGGTAACCTAAGGAAGACATTTGACTCAGCTCCTGGCAAATAATAAGTATTGTATAACATTTAGCTATTATTATTGACTCCAGGTTAAAATTAATCACTTCTGATGCATACTTATCAAGCTGAATTTTACAGGCCTGTCTTCCCTACAAGATTATGACTTCCTTAAAGTTCAGAGACTTATTCATATCTGTATTCCCAGAACTGTGCCCAGCACATAGTAAGTAACGAATAAATGTTTTAAGTTAAATTGAATTATACATTTAGAAAAGAAAGGTATTCTTAAAAGAACAAGAATTCAAAATAATACTTTAAATAAAGTAAGGTAAAATAAAAAATAAAAGTGTACAACATGTTATCTGATCATGCTCTAGATTGGCTGTGACACTTTCACATTCATATTCAGGTTTTCACTTTGGTTTTCACAGTGAATTTATGTGGCAGGTATTATTATCCTGAGTTCACAAATGAGAGAAAGGACTTTGATTTTGCTTCAAATTCACAGAGCAATTTGCAGAACCCAAACCTGTATCATTTTTCTCCCCTCTTATGCTTCTCTTGCCCACCCCCACCCCCCAAAAAGGAGCAGCTCGACCACTCTTAAAACTCAGGTGTAAGATTTTAAGCTTCCACAAGTGATCCCTCAACCCAGCACCCAATGAAAGCAGGCACAAAGACAGGGCCCTTCTCCGAGATGCCATTCCCGCTGGTTACTGCGGCCCCTACTTCTTCGCACGCTGGAGGAGAAAGCATGCATGGGCTGTATATTTTGCCCTCAGCATTCAGGAGACACTTGGTTTCTGCCAGTGCTTTGAGCTCCTCCAGGCTTTTCCTGTACTTTTGTGCAGCTGAGAAGGTGAAGCATACGGGTATCAAAAGCTGCAAACAGTCCCTACCTCTGGAGACAGGCATTTACTAGAAGAAAGAACGGACCAATGGCTCCCCAGAGCATTGTTCAGCCACATTAGAGAAAGGATTAAGCAGATACATTCAGCTATTCTAACAGATTTTCTTTAAGCTTTGAATACGCCTCTCACCCTCACTCAGATAATCACATTAGTTTTGTCATTAAAAGCTCCCTTTTGTAGAAAGTACCTAAACCGCTTAAACCACCCAGAGAGGTCGCATACATTATCAAACACCAAGACAAACAAAAGGGATTTTCTGTTCCACATCTCAGTTTTCCTTATTCCTCAAAAAATCTGGGAAATCAAGGTAGAAATTACTTTGCAAATGGATAGTGGCAGGACAGCAATTCTCAATCCTTCCTTCCCTGGGAAGTCCCTTAGCAATCAGAACTGGGAAGACTGAAAAACTTCTTTTGCGCTGGGGCCAGAAGAAAACAAAAGTTTAGCCAGGGATGAAGACAGCAGAGAAAGGAGGGGCGTAGAAAGAGTGTGCTTGCCTCTCTGCCACAGGAAATTGCATTTGGAACCAAGGAATGGTAGAAAAGCACAGGATTTGGGATCAGAACATGCCATTTACTGGATCTGTGGTTAGTGGTTGGGGGTGGAAGAGTTTCTTCATTTTTCTTGGCCTTATGGTCCTCCTTTATAAAATGGAGGTAGGTAATATCTGCCTTGCTTCCTGCACAGGGATGTTAAGGGGCTCAAAATGAGAAAAAGCAGGCAGCAGAGTTCATGTAAACTATGATACAAGCATTACAGGGGAGGTTTCTTTTGGCTTTCTTTTTATAACCCCCATGATGATAGGAGCTATGTCTATCTTTTTCACAATAACATGATGGGTGCCTAACCCTTGGTACATGATGAGTGCTTAAGATTTTTTTTTAAATAGTGCTTTTATTGCCTTTCTCATCAAGCTCCATCCTCCCTGCAAACTTCCATCCTTCAAGTCTCAGTTCAAATGTTACTTCTCCTTTAGAGCCTTCCTCAAACTTTCAGGATGAATTCATCACTTCAGCTTTCATGCTCCCACAGCATTCTGAATGCAACCCAAATTCTTAGCCCAAAGTATTTAATCATCTGACATTGTGACCGTCTCTCCCCTTTAATAGTGAGCTTCTTGAAAACAATAGGGCTTTGCCTTTGAATTCTTACTACCTTACACTGTACGGCATAGAGTAGCCATTCAATAAACGTTTGAATGAACAAATGATAAATGAACAAACAATCCAAAGAATTGCAGTTATTTGGCCCAGTGAAGAGAAATTCAAGGAGTAACTTAAGAATCAGACTTCAAAATAAAGGTTATTAAATTTTAGAGAAGATAATGTGTCTGTACTATACACTGTGCTATTGTTATTTTTAGAGTGTAAGACTATTGGATGAGCTGAAAAACCATCAGTCTTTCATCTCCTTTGCTGGGTAAAACTTGAGGAAAGGGCCTTAAATTATAATGGAGAAGATTTAGGTTAGACTAGAGTTTCTCAACACCAACATTATTGCCATTTGGGGCCAGACAACTCTTTGTTGTGAGAGGCTGTCCTTTGCACTGCAGGATGTCCACTAAATTAGACGCCAGTACAACCCACCCCCTCCCCCCCACACACACATACACATCGACTTGTGATGACCAATAACATCTCCAGACATTGTCAAATGTCCCTGGGTGGTAAAATTGACACCAGTTGAAAACCACTGGCTTAGACCTAAAGAATAAACTCCCGCAGGTGAGGGTTTTGTGGCATCAGAAAAGGAGACAAAACAGGTAGTGTAACTGACCATGAGTTCCTTAGAGATAAAGCAGATGATTTACTTTACTGTTTTATATTGTACCTTCCATTCTGAAGGTAGATGATTAACTAATTGAACTGACATCATGATAACATATGAAATGTCCCGTCGACTGTGAGATTTCTGAAACAAGAATAATCTGAGAGCCTGTGTCAATGAAAAAGGAGGCCATTTATCAAATCATCTGGCTATTTCCACTGTACTGCACTTATTCAAGGGCATTTACCATACATCCTCAGTGTCATGCACCTTACATATCACCTGAGCAAAAAGTTTCACTTGGAGTTTAATATCTTGGAGTTATTGATGGATGGTTTTCTGCACGCCTTTCTTTGGCTCTTTGCATCTAGATTTCAGGGGCTACAAAACAAAGAAAAGCAGTTAAAACCACTCTCCCAAAGCTAAGGAGGAAGTTTGTTAACAGATGCAAACATCACTGCATAGAAGCACCTGATTCCCTATCTCTGCTCTGTCTCCACATGGCTGGTGAGCTGCCACTGGTCCCATAGTTCATCTGTGAGCCAAGTAGGGTAATAGTAGATACAAATGTCTGAGTAGATTCAGAAGCAGTTTTTCAAACTACTTCATTTGTGTTACAAAACATCATTCTTCCCCTTATTCAACTATCTACAATGACATTTAAACTGGCCAACGAACATCTATTCAGAAAAATTTTGACTGAGAGTGTTCCTCCAGACACTATAAAATCCATATATTTCTAGATTAAGTCAGATCAGCAAATACACACACACACCAAATATATATACATACCAGTAGTATATTTCATTAGCTCATTACAGTTTAATCATTATACTTTGGTGTTATGACTTTCCTTTATACTGAAAGGTCATATAAGAATGAATACAGTGAAATTTAGCAATATGTATAGAGAAATTGAAAATCTTATTCATTATATTACATTTTTCCACTTTGAGGCTCTTTCAGGAAGTTCCTGCCTGGGACTCTCCAGGCTGACTGATCTTAAGTACAGTGTGAACTGTTTGACTTTGTTTTCCTCTTTGTAGATGGCTGATAAAAAGCTTAGAGCCAAATTTTCTTGGCCTCTATCATCAGGAAATGGCTAGAATTCCAGGGCAGCATTTCCCAGTGTGTGTTTGGCAAAGCATTTGTTCTTAAATGTTGTTGAAAAAGGGGTTCGAGATCAAATAAGTTTGGGAAATGTCACATTCTTGTTGATTTCACAATGAACGTGGCATATCAAAGTTTTGAGAGATTCTGTAGTAAAGATAATCTGTTTAAATTTATTTTAACCATATTCAAACAGTTTGATCATGTACCTCTTTTTTATGTAACACCCACTTACATCTGGCCTTACTAGCATTCTGTGGAAACTGATAAATGCTGCTTTATGATTTGCATTCCTAGATAAATTTTACATCGCTATCCCTTTTAAATCTCTTCTGTCCCACTTATGCTGTGCTTACTGTATATCTTTAGATCACCTGAAATCCTTTCAGAACCAGGTGTGACAAAAATCTTAAAATAAATAATAAATAAACACATGAGCTGTATGACCTTGGGCAAGTAACTTTCACATTCCAGGCCTGGGTTTCTTTTTAAGAAGACGTTGGGGATAGGAATTTATTAATTTTATTTATTTATTTTTGCTGTGTTGGGTCTTCATTTCTGTGTGAGGGCTTTCTCTAGTTGTGGCAAGCGGGGGCCACTTTTCATCGCGGTGCGCGGGCCTCTCACTATCGCGGCCTCTCTTGTTGCAGAGCACAGGCTCCAGACGCGCAGGCTCAGTAGTTGTGGCTCACGGGCCCAGCCGCTCCGCGGCACGTGGGATCCCCCCAGACCAGGACTCGAACCCGTGTCCCCTGCATTAGCAGGCAGATTCTCAACCACTGCACCACCAGGGAAGCCCGTGGGTTTCTTATTAAAGACGTTAGCCATGTTAAACACACATGTAGAACTAAATGATCCCAAGACTGCTTTTCAGCTCTGCAACTGTATGTGTCTCCACTATTAGGCAGCAAAATCTGTTAGAACCAGCCCTTTCCTTCACCCCCTTGCATTGAAAAGTGGCTCCAGAGAAATCTATCCACCTGAATGGCTATTTCTAGTCAGTGTTCTATTCCCACCTAACATCAAGGCAGAGTTATATTCAGCTCCCTTGATAAAAAGTGCCAGGCTGATGGAGTAGGAGAGGGAGGCTGGGGCATGAGTAGTTGAAGTGAGGGGAAATCAGTGGGTCCAAGTTTTAGAGGTTTTGAGTACTTGGAGACCCAGGGAAGCCCAGGGCAGGAAGTACTTTCCAAAATCCAGGGGAGCCCAGGGCAGGAGGTCATGTGAGCACATCAGAGCTGTGAAAGATCCTTGGCTATAGAGATGGACAGAAATCTTGGCCTTTCCACCCTGGAAAGTATCCATTCGTATAAATTTACCGAGGGCCTACTGAGACCAGCTCCCCAGCGCCATGGCATTACTAGATGCTGATTACTAGAAGAAGTAAGGCATAGTCCCTGCTCTCAGATAGGTAATCAAGTTGATCTGGGCTTTGAAGGATGCAAAGAAGTTTGCCAGTGAAAACACATTGGAGGGTAGTGATAAGAAGGGAATCAGACAGAGAAGCAGTATTTTATTTTATTTTTTAAAATAAATAAATTAATTTTTTATTTTATTTATTTTTGGCTGTGTTGGGTCTTCAGTGCTGTGCACGGGCTTTCTCTAGTTGTGGCGAGCGGGGTCTACTCTTCGTTGCAGTGCGTGGGTTTCTCATTGCAGTGGCTTCTCTTGTTGTGGAGCACAGGCTCTAGACCTGCGGGCTTCAGCAGCTGTGGCACGCGGGCTTCAGTAGTTGTGGATTGCAGGCTCCAGAGCGCAAGCTCAGTAGTTGTGGTGCACAGGCTTAGTTGCTCCGCAGCATGTGGGATCTTCCCAGACCAGGGCTTGAACCTGTGTCCTCTGCAGTGGCAGGCGGATTCTTAACCACTGCGCCACCAGGGAAGCCCAGGAACAGTATTTTAGAATAACAGAAATTTTTGTGTTTGAAGTGCAGGTTATTAGGAAAGTCAAAGGCAGCAGTAAGAACAGGAAATGAGTGCAGAGAGGTAGATCCCAATTTTAGCAAAGGCTGTACCAGGGATCAAGTGATGGGTTGGCTCAGTGGAGTCAAATGTACTACAGTTGTAGGAGAATTAGGATGTTTGGGGTCTTCTTAAGAATGTATTGTGGTAAGTACAGTATAGTAGCAGCTCCTGAAGTATATTTCCTGAACACTAGTTCCTTGAGCTCACATCCCATGCTTTGATTACCATCTATTGACCATGGATCTCCAGCCCAGACTGGGTTACAGATCTTTACATCCAACAGTCCTACTTGACGGCTAGCTCCACTTGGTTATTTCAAAAGTATATAAAACTCAGCATGACAAAACTGAACTCATAATCTTCCTGCCAAACCTGGTCACCCAGTGGGGCTTTCTTTCCAGTTTATGGCACCACCATCTACCCAAGCACACAAGTCAGAAATCATCAACCTTGACACCTCCTGCCCAACTCATATCTCATATAAAACTCATCACCAAATCCCACTGGCATTCCTTACCAAATCTCTCTCAAATTCATCCACTTCTCATTTCCACTTCTACCACCCTAGTCAAAGCTCTCTTTCTCTTACTTGGACAACTGCAACTGTGGCCTCCTATATTACATGCTTACCCGCTCCAATACACTCTCCAATTTATAGCCAGAGTGATCTTTTTAATGAAAATCTGTCCATGTCACTCCCCTGAATAAGGACAGTCGATGGTTTCTCATTCCTTATAAAGACTCCTTATCATGGTCTACTTGAATGAGCTTCCTCCCTGCCCAGGTCTCCAGATTCATCTTATGTCACTTTCTCTGTGGTCATGTGGTCATCTTCTGTCCCACACAGAGGCCTTCTTTCAGTTCCTTGAGTACACTACACTCAGGGCTTTTGCACATGCCGTTTTCTCCACTCCTCTTCTAGCATAGCCCTCATTTACCGTTTAGATAACCTAAAACATCACCTCTCAGAACAGCATTCTCTTGCTCCCACAGACCAGCTCAGACTATTCCCTGCTAAATTTCCTAATAACACCACTCTTCATAACACTTATAATTGCACCCTCTGTCTGTATAATTTGACATTTCGTGCCTTCCTCCCACTGGAATGTAAACCTCATTAGTAGAGACACTGTGTTTGCTTTTTCACCATTGTATCTTCCAGGTTCCAGAACAACATCTTATGCCTTGTAAATGCTCTGTAAGTAAGAGCATTTCTGTAAGCAAAAGTTGTATTCTTTTTTTTTTTTTTTTGCGGTACGCAGGCCTCTCACTGTCGTGGCCCCTCCCGTTGCAGAGCACAGGCTCCGGACGCGCAGGCTCAGCGGCCATGGCTCACGGGCCCAGCCACTCCGCGGCACGTGGGATCCTCCCGGACCGGGACACGAACCCGTATCCCCTGCATCGGCAGGCGGACTCCCAACCACTGCGCGACCAGGGAAACCCAAAAGTTGTATTCTTGATCACCATTTCAGAAAGTCACACTGCATATTTACAGATTAAAAAAAAAAACTACTTAACTTTAACCCATCATTTTCCAACCTTGCTTAACTATGGATCTTTCTATTACATAAGTCATTGGCATTTTGTTGGACATCTATGTTCCAAGAAACACTGTTTGATAGATATACACTGAATTGCTTGAGATACTCTTCCTCCACCCTCATCCTAAATAGTGTGTCTCTGAAGCCATGCGCTTATGATTTTATCCCTCCCTAACCATCTGAGAGTTGTGGGCTTGCGAGATGGTGCAGCCTCAGGGGCCTGAGGACACCATTCTGGGAAGTCGTCACAGGCCTTTTGTGAGCAGAGAAGAGGAAACTGATCTGCAGAGATGAAGCAGCCATGGGAAAGGAAGCGTTCGGCAGGGCTCCTCTACTCAAATGGGATCAGGTAGGACAACAGGAGTGAGGAGAACTGAAGGCACATGCCTTGTCTGAGGAAATTCAAATGCAGAATTCTCTTAACTAGTGGTGCTCAAGGTGTGATTCCCCAGCGTCATCTGTAAACTTGTTAAAAATGCAACTTCTCAGGATCCACCCCAAGACATATTATTACAAACTCTGGGATGGGGCTCAACAATCAATGTTTTAACAAGCCCCTCAGGTAATTCTGATGCACATGCATACTTTAGACTGCTAACCAAACTACAAATAAGAGAAGCAAATCGTATGCACTGGTTGACAACTGGTGACCTCTGCTGTAAGCGAGAGAAAGTAGCAGTCTTGACTTTTAATGACTTTCTAGACCCTAATTCCATTCTTTCACAATTCCTCGTTACCCAAGTCCCGTAGCTATTACTACATAGCTTCAATAAATTCCCTCTTTTGCTTAAGTTGGTTTAATGAGGTTTTGTTGCTTGAATTCAAACAAAGATTTAAGCTACACCAATAAAGTGAAAGCAACAAAACAACAACAACAAACAAACCTGGATGCAAAGCTGGGTTCTGCTAAAAATGAGCTGTGAGGCCTTAGACAAGTCCCTTCTCTGTGGGCCACAATGCCATCACCTATGAATGATGTGGTTGGACTGGATGACATCAGAGTTGCCTTCAGAACTCTCTAATACACTAGACTAGACATTGGCTCCTCTGGATAATCTCTTGACTCTACAGATCCCTTAAGAAAGATCTCTAAATTTCTTTAGTTCTGCCCATTGACTCTAGGTAGTTAGAGTAACAAAGACACAGAATAAAAAACACTTCAACTCTCTGTGTCTCTCTTTCCTGGTCTTCAAAAGCATCATCTAATAATTAGAGGGATGCTTTAAATAAGGCTTATTTGATGCTTCAATTATTTTTCAATTTAAAATTAAATTTTAGCATATTATAATTAGGCCAACTTTAGTTAAGGTTGCTATCTGTCATGAAATGTACATAGAAAAAACATGTACATAAAAAAGTCATTTTTTGACAACTTTTCTCTTCACAAAAATGCAACTCATCCAAACAATCAATATTAAGTGAAGTGGCAAAGTATTTTAAAGATTTTAAGTAAAAAAGGTTTCAATGAAAATATCCTAAAATCAATATAGCCTAAATAGTAAGAATATTCTCCATTAAGCCCATAAACCCTGCATTATATAACTTCTTAGTTGACAAAGAATAAAAACTAGTATTGTCTTGACCCTTAAATTCCCACCCCAGCAGACTTTTCTCTGATGCTGAAATGAAAATAGTGACCAAATGCTTTGATGGACAACTTATCACAATGAGAAGTGAAGGCTTCCGAAACCAGACAAAGATTTTTCTGTATCTCCCAGATGCCAGGGAAAGTAAGGGGAATATTTCAGTCTCCCACCCAAGAATGAACATTATATCTGCATCTTATAAAAAAAAATAAGTGCTTTAGAAATACTCAAGCTCAAGATACAGTTTTTAAAAAGCAGAAAATGTTCCCAAGGCAGAGTGAAAAAAAAAACTGAGAGAAAATAAAAGGAAACAAGGGAAAAGAAATCTTTCAACAGAGTAGAAACTGTTAGTCTCTCTGTCCCTGAAAGGTTTTGATCCAACCCTATTTGTTATCCTAGAAAAGCTCTTCTGAAGAAAGGTCTCAGTGTAAGAACTGCTTGAAAGAAGCCAACCCCTTGGAAATAGGAACGGCTCAGCCATTTATTAATGTCAAATATGCTGCCTGCATGAATTAGTCAGCTTGTCTTTTGGAAGCCATACAGAAAAGTTCTTGTGCACCTGCCTCTTAGTGTCCTGACACTTCTGGCTTTAATGACAGCATAACAATCACCAGAAAATAAAATTAAAAAACCAAAATGCTGAACATAATTATATTTTACCTTCTGAATAGCTGATTCATCAGTTTTTAAAGGCTTCTTACTGAAGTATCATCAGTAACCACAGAATATAACCTGCTCAGATGTAAAAAGAAAAGGAAAACAGAGTCATTTTCCTAAACTGGCAAAACCTGACCAAACTACCACAAAACTGACCTCAGAAACAAAGAGAAATGGAGCAGAAAAAGGCCAGATTTCTTACTGGCAGTACCATGGTGGCAAATATCCCAGAACTAAGAAAAGCTGCCAAATAGAAGAGAGAAAATTAAAGGACTTTACAAAAACAGCCAAGCCCAGTGCACACAGCATTCCCAACAGCTGGAGTGAGCTTCAGAAGCAACACACAGGTATAAGGTCCAGCCCTATTCTTTATTTACAGCACAGTTCAAAGTCATTAAATCAAGCACAAAAGAAATGGTTCCCATTTCCTGGTTTGGCACTGGATATCCTTCCTACCAGCTGCAATTACATCATTTTTATCCATCTTCTGCTTTTCCTTTTGGGAAAGTAGAGGAGGGGCTAGTGACAAATGGGCCAAAGAGACTTCAACTTCGAAACCAATAAATCCCTGCTTTCAGAGAAACCAAGGAAGTGACTCCCCCCTCTTGTGAAAGGCAGTCAATACTCTGCTCTAGTTATCAAGGCCACTGATGGTGTGGGAAAGCTGTCATGAAGAGATTCTTCCTGGAGGTGGCACAAAGATGGCAAGGACTCAGGTCATTGGATGGCTGCTATCACCACCATCACGTTCTCTTCTATCTCAACCTTCACCACACCAAATCTAATAAACAAGGGAAAGTAATTATGTACAGAAAACCAAAGTGAATGGAAGTGTGGGTGGAATGAACTTAAAAGAAGAAACTGAAAATGATCAAACGTTACTCAGTGCATCTTTCTCAGACTTGCATAGAAATCTTTGATCCACTGCTTCATGTGTCTCACTTCCAAGGAGCGGGCTAATAGCACAGTGACGGGATCAAAGGCATTGTTGGCTCGAAGATCTAGATGATGCGCTCCCTCTGGGATGACGATCGCAAGTAAGGTGTCTGTAATATCCTTAGTTACTCCACCTCCTGACCATGGGTCTATTTCACCATTGCTAAGTGAGGGAAAGAAAAAAAAACAAACAGATTATTAGTTTTTTATATCTATACAAATATAAGATAGGAGAAACCTACTATATGCATAACACCTAAAATTATAAGCTTATAACCTGGGGGATTTGATCTGAGGATTTAATCTGTCATATAGAAAGGTGCTTTATCCTGGAGTTTGACAATATTTCTGCAAGCAGGTACAGAAATAGGACCAGAGAAGACTGAAGGTGATGCCCCATGAATCAACCTAGATTGTACTGGGACTTGGAATTTAGAAGACTGAATTCCAATCCTGGCTTCATCACTCAAAAGCTGTATGACCTTACACAAGTTACCTGACTCAGTCTCCTTATCTGTAAAGTAGAGTTAACAAAGCCTACCTCATAAGGTTGCTTCAAGGGTTAAATCAGATTCTACATGTGGATATGTTTAATAAGTGTCAGGCACATAGGAGTCCTTCAATTAAAGCCAGTCTCCTTCTTTCCTAAGACCCAAATACCAAAGTGATAAAGAAAATGTTCCATATTTAAAAATGTTAATTATCTCTTGGCTCTTTAAAAAAACAAACCATTTTTTAAAAAAAATGTCCCTCTTAGTATAGTACTTTGGGAAATAGGGCGGTAGGACTGAAAAAATTGCTCTGAATCTAGAATCAGAACTTTTGGGCATTACTCAAGATACTCATTTTACATTAGCTTTAAAATTAAGGAAATGCTATTAGGTTATTAGTCCTGGCTGGTTCACACAACACATTTCAGAATGATATAAACAGGATCAGTTATTGAAACAGGATATTTAGTTTAGCTGAAAAAAAAGCCAATACAAACACAGACAGCATCCCTAATAATATTTGTTAACAGCTTTGTTGAGCTATAATTCATCTCCCACAAAAGGGACACTTATATCGTACAAATTCAATGGTTTTTAGTGTATTCAGAGATGTGTAACCATCATCACGATCAATTTTAGAACGTTTTCATCACCCCCAAGAGAAACCTATACTCACTGGCAGTCAAATCCCCATTCCCTTCTACTACTTCCCCTCACTCTCAGCCCCAGGCAACCACTAATCTACTTTCTATCTCTACAGATTTGCCTATTTTGGACATCTCAGATAAATGGAATTATATAATGGGTATTTTCTGTGATTGGCTTCTTTCGCTTTGACATATTTTCGTTTCATCCATGTTGTAGCACGTATCAGTACATTTTCCCTTTTTATTGCCAAAAATATTCTATTGTATATGGATATGCCACATTTATTTATCCATTCATCAGATGCACATTTGTGTTGTTTCCACTTTTTGGCTATTATGAATATTACTCCAATGAACATTTGTGTACAAGTTTTTACATGGATGAATATTTTCATTTCTTTTGGGTATATAACTAGGAATGGAATTTCTGGGATATATAATGACTTAACCTTTTGATGAACTGCCAAACTGTTTCCCAAAGTGACTGCTCTATTTTATACTCCCACAAACTACATCTGAGGGTTCTAAATTCTCTGTATCCTCACCAACATTTATTAAGTGTCTTTTTGATTATAGTCATCCTATGTGGGTGTGAAATGGAATCTCATTGTGGTCTTGATTTGCATTTCCCAAATGACTGATGGTATTGAGAATTTTTTTCATGTGCTGATTGGCCTTTTGTATATCTTTTTTGAAAAAAATGTCTACTCAGATCCTTGCTCAATTTTAAATTCAATTATCAATTAAATCATTTGATCCATTTTAAGTTAATTTTTTTGTATAGTATGAAATAGGGATCCAGCTTTATTCTTTTGCCTGTGAATATCCAGTTTTCCCAGCATCATTTCTTAAAAAAAAACTATTCTTTCCTCAATGAATTGTCTTAGCATTCTTGTCAAAAATCAATTAACCACACAGATAAGGGCTGACTTCTAGACTGTCAATTCTCTTCCACTGATCTATATGTCTATGTTTATGCCAGTATCACACTGTATTGATTACGGTAGCTTTATACAAAGTTTGAAATCCGGAAGTATGAGTTCTTCAAATTTGTTCTTCCTTTTCAAGATTGATTTAGCTATTCTGGGTCCCTTGCATTTTTAGATGAATTTTAAGATCAGTTTGTCAATTTCTGACTGGTTTAAAGTTTACAAAGCCTTTCATATTTGACCTCACATTATATCAACCATTGAGATAGGTTTAATTACAACTCTTAGAGATGAGAAAACTAATGTCTAGTGAAGTTAGAAGGCTTACTCAAATCAAGCCTCTGAGATACAAACTCAGATCTTGTAAGCCTATTCCAACGCTCATTTTATACTACACATTGCATTTCATGGACACATGATTGCTGTTGGAAATCAACAGCACATACCATCTTGGCTTGTGTGGTACAGAGTAAGAAGAGCACAAACTTCGGGATCAGACACACCTGGGTTCCAGTCCCAGGCCTGCCTCTCATCTTCCTAATCTCATGGAAGCTTAGATTCCTCAGGATATAACAGGGGCTGAAACAGCTGGATTTAAGTACCTGGCCCATGGTAGGTATTAGGTCACTTTTCCCTGTACAGCACCTCTTGGTATGTCTATCTATAAATCACTTGAAATCACTTACAGAACATTTTAATGTGTGTTCTGACATTTGTTTAATGCACATTCTATTTTGCTGATATTGTTACAAAGCCTGAAATAACAAATCTTCAAGGTCATATTATCAGACATATGAAATTATTTCCATAATTTGCATAATCATTTAAGAAAAACCCTATCATCTATAAGTACGATCTATACACAAATGGCTATCAAATAGTATCTTTAGCCAGGACCTTTCCCCTAAACTTCAGGACCAATATTCAATTATATACTTGACATTTTTACATGGCAGTCTAACGAGACATCTCAAGCTTTCAGGTCCAAAACAGAGCTCTTTATACTCTCCAACTCCGAACCAGCCCTGCGACTATCTTCCCAACCTCTGTCAATGGCAACCTTATCTTTCCAGTTGCTGGGCCAAAAACTTGTTACTTTTTAATCTGTCTTTCATATCTAATCTGTCGACAAATCCTGTCAGCTATAAATTCAAATATACCCAGAATCTGAACTCTTCTCACCACCCCACTGCCACTGCTCTGGTCTAAGTCACCCTTATCTCTAGCCTGAAGAGCCTTTTTTTTTTTTTTTTTTTTTTGCAGTACGTGGGCCTCTCACTGTTGTGGCCTCTCCCTTTGCGGAGCACAGGCTCCGGATGAGCAGGCTCAGCGGCCATGGCTCATGGGCCTAGTCGCTCCGCGGCATGTGAGATCTTCCCAGACCGGGGCACAAACCCGTGTCCCCTGCATCGGCAGGCGGACTCTCAACCACTGCGCCACCAGGGAAACCCAGCTGAAGAGCCTTTTAACTGATCTTCCTGCTTCTACTCTTGTCTCCCTGCAATCTATTATCAATACAGCAGCCAATTTGATGCTGTTAAAATCTGAATCAGATTCTGTCACTCCTCTGCTTAAAACACTCCAAGTTTTCCCATTTCCTTCAGAGTAAAAACCAAACATGCAGGACCTACAAGTCTCTAAATGATCTGGGCCCTTGCTGCCTCTCTGATTTCATCTCCTGCTACTCTCTCCCTCCTTAACTCCACTCCAGCCACACTGACTTTCTCACTGTACCTGGAGGAGAACATGCTGGGACATTTACCTCTCAAGGCCTTTGCCTCTGCTTACCTCTCTGCTTGGAGTATTCTTAGCCCACCGAACTCGTGGCTAGCTAGCTCTTTCCTCCACATCACTATTCAAAAGTCACCCCTGGGCTTCCCTGGTGGCACAGTGGTTGGGAGTCCGCCTGCCGATGCAGGGGACATGGGTTCATGCCCTGGTCCGGGAGGATCCCACATGCCACGGAGCTGCTGGGCCCATGAGCCATGGCCACTGGGCCTGCGCGTCCGGAGCCTGTGCTCTGCAACGGTAGAGGCCACCGCAGTGAGAGGCCCGCATACCGCAAAAAAACCCCAAAAAAACAAAAACACAAAAAGAAAAGTCACCCCTTGGTGAGGTCTTCCTTAGTCACCTCATCTAAAACTTCAAACTTCTCCCCACCCCCACCAAGATTTCATAACCCTCTTCCCCTTATTTATTTTTTTTCCCTTAGCGCTTATCTCCTTCTAACATGCTTATAAGTGCTATCTTGTTCATTATCCATCTCTCAAACTAGAATCCCCAAGGGCAGGGCTTTTTGTCTGTTTTATTACTGTATCTTCAGCACCTGGCACACAGTAGGAGCCATACAAATATTTATCGAATGAATGAAAAAAGAATGTATGTAGTTATTTGTGGCCTTACATCAGATGCCCTACACAAAAGAGATCTATAAATACACACATGCAAGTTTAGGAACATGTAAGTCACTTCAGTACTTTTCACATGGGAAAGCAGAGTTCACCTAAGTGATTCATATAAATATAGAGAGACTGACCTTCAGCTATGTGTAATACTGGCAAGAAACAATGAACTAAGTCAGCAGACCTAAGTTTTATACCCTAGTAAGTCACATGACTTTGGGTAAGTCACCTGACCCCTCTGAACCTCAATTCTCATGTGTATTACCAAAAATAATTTTTTTAAAGATAATGCCCCTCACTCACAGAGATATTGTGAGGCCCAAGTTGAATAATATATGTGGAAATAAGGTATAAACTATAAAACACATGAATGTGCAGCATTATTATAGTTATTATCATATTCTGTAAGCATAAGAAGTGTTAATACTTCTGAGAGGTAAATGAATAATGAAAAGGGATGCAATAGCATTTCTCACAGAAATCTGGTCAGAAAACTAATGCAATCAATTTTCTAGGTAAATGTACAAATTAAAAAAGAAATAAGCATTTAGGTATGTTAAATACATGTGTATCTGAAATACAAGTTTAAGACCCCTGTTCTACCCTCACCACACTTTTAACCACATTTTTCTTCTTAAAAAAATTAATTCAATTGCAACTTAACAACATCATTCTTGGGGAAAAAAAAATCACTCCAAAAATGTACTTTTTTTGGCGGGTTTTGTTAAAAGCAAGAGGAAAAACTCACATGCAAAATAGGAGCCTTAGTTTTCAACTATGAGATAAATTTTTAAAGTAAACTACACAAGGAGTTGGATTCTCTTAAGTGAACAAATGGCCTTTATCATTATTGCAATTTGACAGGACCAACCCAGATAGGAAACTCTCCATTATTTGCAAAACAAAAAAGCTATCCCAACAGCCACATAATAAGCAAACTGCATTTGATTTAAAAGGTCATCTGAATCAGCCTAGTGGCTTAGCAACAGTGTTTGGAGTTGCTGAGAGACCTAAGATGCACATGGACTTGAATTTCTTGGTTCTAGACATGTGAAAGCTAAACCAGTCACTGGGAAATTTACAGGAAAAAAAAATACTGGCTTTCATGAGAGAATCTAGATGCCTGGATAAAATTCCCAACAGTGAGCCTCACTTAATTGCTGGCAACAATTAATTTGCCTGAGAAATGATGTTAAAGTAACCAGCTTCTCAGAGACTCCTTTTTGAATTTATATTTAAATAACTGAAAATGACCATTTGTAAGATAATTTCTTACCAACTGGAGTTGGGGAAAAAATAAATCCTTCTAACAAAACCACTGTGGAATAAGAAAATTGCTGAAATGGAACTATTAATAGCTACTATTAAATCCTCATTCATTCAACACATTTACTGAGTGCCTACTATGTGTCAGGTACTGACTGGGTACAGGTGACTTAACCATGAACAGACAAAACCTCTGCCCTCACAGTGCTCACTTCTATGATAATCTCTCTACTCCTCAAAGTAACTCTGGCAGGTAGTCATTATTTCTAACTCATAAAAATTGGCAATTTGCCTGAGGTCACGAAGCTAATTCAGGGTAGAAGCAGAATGGCACCCAGGTCTCCCTGACTTCAAAGCCCAAGCTCTTAACTGGCAAATCTCTAATCCAACCATTAAAAACAGACTGAATTTTCTAACTAGAAAAGCAGTCACAGTTGGATTTGTGTGAGGTGACTTGAGAGAAGCATGAACATAAAATACACTTTCCACATGGTTCCTTGGACATTTTCTTACTCATCAACCAGTAATGTTTTCTAGCTGATGGTCACTAAGTAGACAGAACAGACACACCTAAAGCTGCTCTTTTACTTTCAGAATATGCTTTCTTCAGAAAAGCAGTAGAATTTTGAATTTTTAAATAACTTAAGTTTTACATTGAATTCTTCACACCTAGCAGCATATGGGAAAAGATTTCTTTTTAAAAGTAGTCTTGCCACTGCACAAAGATAAACCAGCATTTTCATATAGTTCTGCCTTTAAACTTTCACATGCCTCTGAAGCCTTTCTGAGCTTTATATCATTCCTCATCCTTATCAAACATATTAGGCATTCACTCTGTGCCAGTCACTGTAGCAGGTGCTAAAGGCACAGAGATGATTAAGACAAAGTCTCTGTCTTTGAGAAGTTTACAGTCTCATGGGGCAGAGAAAAACACAAACAGATAATTCCCACACAGGGCGCTAAGGGATAGTCACAGGCCTTAGTGGAGCTAAGTGTGTGGGGGAAACCTAACCTCCCTGGAGGTGTCAGGGAAGGTTTCTTGGAGGATGCCCGAGCCTTAGGAAAAAGAAAAAAGGGGAAGGAAAGGACATTCAGGGACAGATAAGTCCCCTGTTGGCTAGAAGGTAAAGTACAGGCTGAGAGTATACTTCCATTTATTCATTCAACGTACATTTTTTGAGCATATATATTTGCTAGGTCTGGGCCAAGTACTTCACTAGGTTAAATTTTTTAAGCATCACAACAACTCTGTGGGTGATTTTACAGAAGAGAAAACTGAGGGTCAAAGAGCTTAAGTAATTTAAGACAGCTCATTCTGCCTTTGCACAACTCTGTTAGGAAGTCCTTTCTTACACTGAGCTAGAAGTTTTTAACACTGAGCCATAATTTCCACCTACTGGCTTCAGTTCTACTCCTCAACCTTTTTTCACAAAATCTATCCTTTCCACCGATGATGATGATGATGATAATGATGATGATGACGATTGTTATTTTGATACCCCGAGGAAAACAGTATAAAAGGACAAATGGATCACTAAAATACTCATCTGTAATGGTTGAATCCAATATAAAAGGATAATGTATTTGACGAAAACTCAGATATTAAAACCTTTATACAAGGATTTAAAGACTCCACTTTACAATTCAACTTGAACTTCAGCTTTGAGCTTACAGCATCGGCATGCTAGAGAAATCCATACAAATACTACTTGGAGGTAAGGTCCTAAAGAAAAACAAGAACATGACAAAGTACTTCCTCCTCTGAGGCAACAAGATGACCTTGGACACCCAAGGCTTATACGTAAGCCTTTTTCAGTCCTCTCAGTCCTTTCATGTTTTCCTGATTTCAAACATCCTAACTTGGCAGTTTCCTTAAATACCTTAAATATACTTATTTGCTCAACTGTCACTTCATAAGGTTGAGATGAAAAGTATAGTTTTGCAGACTCCTATTGAGGACAAGGAAAACAATTTCAGGAAATTAAAAAGAATCTTTAAGTTTTCCATATAGTGGGGGCAGGTACCCTACTGAGTGAGAAAATAGCATGAACCCAATAAGACAGAGGCTCTTTTGCAAAATGGGCAGTGCCACTGGCCTAAACCCAGAGAGTGATCCTTCAGTCAAAACAGCATTCCTCACTCCTAAAAGCTATTGGCCATGTCTAGAAGGTCAAATGTAACTCTGTTTAAAAGAGTTTGTAAAAGAATGACATTTACAATTTAAACAATAGGTCCAGTTTAAGGGATATGTACAGGTATCTCTCTACTATCTCCATATAGATTTGGGGAAATTTTTAATCAAATGGTTGCTATTTTAATAACTAACAACCTAATATTCAAGCCAAAACATGGAAATTTTGAAGTTGCAATCAGACACATAGAGTCTACTCAATTAACTCCAAAGTGAACCAATACCAAATATGACACTACTAGTGCAGCAGTGTAACAGAAGAACAAACATGGGTTTTGTAGTCAGACACACCAAGGTTGCAAACTGACTTTATCACTTGGTAACTAAAACAAAGCTGGATGAGTTTTGGCAAGTGACTGCTCACAGTGACCTTCACTTTTCTCCTCAGTAAAAAAGGGACTATAAAAACTGCTTCCAAGGGTGTTGTGAGAATTGAATTAAGTAATTTATTTAAAGTGCCTCATACAGTGCCTGGGACAGAACAGAGTGGGCACTTCAAAAGTGTTTGTTAAATATATATTAAACTTTTTTATTATCATTGATAACAATAGTAACACAAATTGAGAACAACAGATGATGCTTCACTTTGTGTTGGAGAGTATTTTTTTAATATTTTAACTTTGTTGCTGTTGTTTTTAAGCCTTTAAGCATACTGGTAATAGAGCAAAAATTCATATCACCTCTCAGCATCCTCTGTCTTTCAAGCAGTAGAAAAACATGATGGATACCACTGCTGTATTCTATATTGTTGTAACTGTGCAGCATTTTCCTGGTTCTCTTTTCTCAGCTATTCTAAAAATGTCTCCGTCAACCAAAGTTTTCTTTGGATCAGCAAAAATTCACCTGAAAATGATGTTCGTGTGCGAACTGATGTTTTTGCCTCCATACATAGTAGGGATCCAAGAGGGCCTTGGTTTCACACCCCACTGTTTAAAACAGTCATCAGAAAATTCCTTAAAGTTCCACGAGTGAGGTTCGAACATGTCATCAATACCATTAGAACAGAAGGGCATGACCATTTCTGTGCAGGTCTGAAAAAGCAAACCAGGAGAGATTCCAGTGAGAAGATGAGGCATAAAATGTTAAAGAAATTGACCAAGGTCATACAGCTTGTAAGCAGTAAAGCCAGGGTTTGAACTCAAGGAGTCTGGCTTCAGAGCCCCTGTTCTTTACGCCATACCACCTCTCATTATTCCTGGAAAGGCTCAGCTGAGAAGTCACAGAAGTTGGGGCTATACATTTCTTCTTTGCAAACTGCTTCATTTCACATCTATTATCATATTTAATCCTCAAAACAACTCTGGAGGAAAGTATTACTATTATTATTACTAGTCTCATTGTACAGATGAAGGAATGAATGGAGGCTCAGACAGAATCAAGTTAGACTCCCTCTTCTTTTCTGTGTCCATAAAATGCTACCTTTATAGGACTTACCAAGATCTGTTGTAACATTAGTTTAGTTACCTATCATTTCCACCAAGCTATATTTGATGATTAGATCGTATCTCATTTACCTTTGTGTCTCTGGAGCCTAGAAAAGTGCCTGACTTGTGGTAAGTACTCAGAATATATTTTGTGATGATTAAATACCAAACTGAACTAGTATATATAGTATATATAAGACAGATAAACAACAAGGTCCTACCCTATAGCACAGGGAACTATATTCAATGTCCTGTGACAAACCATAATGGGAAAGAATATGAAAAAGAATATATATATGTATAACTGAGTCAATTTGCTGTACAGCAGAAATTAACACAACATTGTAAATCAACTTTACTTCAGTAAAATAAAAAAATTGGTATTTAATGAATGTATGAGTGAAGAAACTTATCCATAGTCTCAAAGTATACGGTAATAGAACTCAGATTTGGATCCAGGTGATAAAATCTTGCAAATTCTCTGTTATAGCACAACCATATCAGTGAAAAGTAAGTTCCACTTGGGGAAATATACACACTTACCTGATAGCTCCAACCCAGGGCTCCCAGACTGCTGGTTGCTGTCTCTGATATATTCAGGCATCTTGCCTGGCCCGAATAATTGTAATATACATTCAGAGCTTGGAAAATATTCTGCAGCAGCCATGTATCAGATACATTGGGATTTTTCAAATACTGGCACACTACCTGTCATTTTAGAGAGATAAAAGGGAGAAGAGTCGAATATAAATATAAAATTACAGTTTAATAAAACAAAGAAGAAATATGAGTTTGATTTGACCATAAAACAATCTTAAGCATCTAACGGCATTGCCTGACGATTTCTATCTATTGCATATAACCACCTTCATAAATGAATAAACCTTTCAAATTACTCCCCAAACTACAGAAATAAACCAAAGTCATTTGCATGGTATGCAAAGTCCTCCCCACTTACCACTCTAGGTTTATCTTCTGCAGCCTTTGCTCCAGCCTAGCAAAACCATTCCCACCACACCAACTTCTTTCCCTCCTCACTGCCTTCGCTCACACTGAAATGCCCTTTTCCCACTCCACTATTGCCTGGCAAACACCAACTCATCTTCTTCAACGCAGCTCAAGTGTCACCTCCTCTATGAGGCCATTGTTGCCTATGCCCTCAAGTCAGGGAGAACTAAATCACTCCCTTCTTTGTGCCTCCTCATCCTGTGCTTATTTCTATCAGAGCTGATACCGCACTCATTTGATTCCAGAATGTCTCCCTTGGTACTTAGCAAGGCATCTGGCAGCTAAATGTTTACTGAATGAATGACTATATTTTTATGAAAATGCAAAATTTATGAAATTTCTTTTGGAAAAACTACACCAAGCTCCTACATCTGTAACATTATAAGAAGCATATCAGGCAGCTCCCCAGTTCAAAATACTCCTAACACTCGACTATAATCAGAGCTAAAAGTCACAGGTAATACTTGGGGTTGGGAGTGAAGGCAGGACTGACTAGTCAGGGACATGGGGAAATTTCAAGGTTATGAAAATATTTCTTATCTTCATAGGGGTCTGGACTATACAACAAACAACACACAATTTGTATGTAAATTTTACCTCAAAAAATTTATAAACAAATATTGAACTCTAGATAGTGATGTTAAAGCTGAAGTATACAGTCTATATTTCATTTATTTCTGCTCTAATCTTTATTTCTTTCCTTCTACTGACTTGGAGCTTCACTTGTTCTTTTTCTAGTTCCTTGAGGTGTAAATTTAGATTGTTTATTAGAGGCTTTTCTTGAGGTAGGCATTTATCACTATGAACTTCCCTCCCAGAAGTGCTTTTGCTGCATCCCATAAATTTTGGTATGTTACATTTCCATTTTCATTTGTCTCAAGGTAGTTTTTAAATTTCTCTTTTAATTTCTTCTTTGACCCACTGGTTGTTCAATAGCATGTTGCTTTATCTCGAAATATTTGTGAATTTTCCAGTCTTCTTTGTGTAATTTATTTCTAGATTCATACCACTGTGGTTGGAAATGATGCTTCATATGATTTCAATCCTCTTAAATTTACTAAGACTTGTTTGTGGCCTAACATTTGATCTATCTTAGAAAATGTTCTATGTGTACTTGAGAAGAATGTATATTCTGTTTCTCTGAGATAGAATGTTCTATAAATATCTGTTAAGTCCATCTAGTCTAACGTGCTGTTTAAAATCAATGTTTCCTTATTGATTTTCTGCCTGGATAATCTATCTATTGATGTTAGTGGGGTATTAAAGTCCCCTACTGTTCATGTACTGCTGTCTATTTCTCCCTTTAGGTCTGTTAATATCTGCTTTACATATTTAGGTTCTCCTATGTTGGGCACAAAGATATTTACAAATGTTATATATTCTTGTTGAATTGACTCCCTTATCATTATGTAACACACTTTTTTGTATATCATTATAGTCTTTATTTTAAAGTCTATTTTATCTAATATAAGTATAGCTATCCCAGCTTTCTTTTGGTTTCCATTTGCATGGAATATCATTTTCCATCCCTTCACTTTCAGTCTGTTTGTGTCCTTACATCTAAAGTGAGTCTCTTATAGGCAACATATTGATGGTCTTGGTTTTTTATTCATTCAACCACTCTATGTCTGTTGATTAGAGAATTCGGTCCATTTATATTTAAAGTAATTATTAATATATATGTACTTATTGCCATTTTGTTCATTGTTTTCTGGCTGTTTATGTAGCTCCTCTAGCTCTTTTCTTTCTTTGTCTCTTGCTCTCTTCCTCTGTGGCTTGATGACTTTCTTTAGTGGTATGTTTATATCCCTCTCTCTTTATCTTTTGTATATTTACTATAAGTTTTTGTTTTGTGGTTACCATGGGGCTTACATATAACAATTTATACCGATAAAAGTCTATTTTAAGTTGATAACAACTTAAGTTTGATCCCACTGAAAAGCTCAACATTATTATTCCCCCATTTTATAATTCTGAAGTCACATTCTACATCTTTTTCTCTTGTATATCCTTAACAAGTTACTGTATTCATAGTTATTTTTACTACCTTTGATTTTTTTGGCCTTCATACTAGTTTTGTAAGTAATTAATCCACTACCTTTACTATATATTTGCCTTTCCAGTGAGACTTATTCTTTCATATGAGTTCTTGTTACTACTTAGTGACCTTTCTTTTCAGTTTAAAGAAGTACCTTTTAACATTTCTTATAAGGCTGGTTTAATGGTGATGAACTCCTTTAGCTTTTGCTTGTCTGATAAACTCTATCTCTCCTTCACTTCTGAATGATAACTGCCAGGTAGAGTATTTTTAGTTGAAAGGCTTTTTCTTTCAGCACCTTACATACTGTGTCCTTCCCTTCTGGCCTGCAAAGTTTCTGCTAAAAAATCTGCTCATAGTCATGGGAGCTCCCTTGCCTGTAACAAATTGCTTTTTCTTGTTGCTTTTTAATATTTTCTCCTTGTATTTAACTTCTGACATTTTAATTATAATGTGTCTTGGTATGGGTCTGTTTGGATTCCTCTTATTTGGAACTCTCTGGGATTCCTGGATCTGGAAGATTAGGGAAGCTTTCACCTATTATTTCTTCAAATAAGATTTCTGCCCCTTTCTCTCTCTCTTCTCCTTCTGGGAACCCTATGATGTGAATGTTAGACCACCTGATGTAAATGTTAGTCTATAAGTCCCTTAAGCTATTTTCACTTTTTTTCATTCTGCTGCTCTGACTGGATAAGTCCTACTGCCCTGTCTTTGTGTTGACTGATCCTGTCTTCTGTTTCATCTAATCTGCTGTTGAACCCCTCCAGTGTAATTTTTTTCAGTTATTGTATTCTTCAGCTTTGTAACTTCTATGTGATACTTTTTTTATATTTTCCATCTCTTTGCTGAAATTCTGTGTTCATCCATTCTTGCTCCCCAGTTTGGTGAGCATCTTTATGACCATTACTTTGAACTCTTTATCAGGTAAATTAATATCTCTCTCATTAAGATTTTCTTCTGAGGTTTTATCTTGTTCTTTCATTTGGAATATATTCCTCTATTTCTTCATTTTGTTTGACTCTCTGTGTTAGTTTCTATATAATAGAAAAAACCACCTCTCCCAGTCATGAAGGAGTGGCCTCGTGTAGGAGATGAACCTTGTTGTTCAACCCTGCCTTAGCTCTTGGGTGTCTTTCAAACCTTTGTGCTTATCCAAGCAGCCTATTACATTTTTAATAACTCCAAGTAGTTGAGGACATGCCAAAACCTGTCAGCATCCCAAAAGGGAGGATCTTAGCCCTTTCATTCAGGATGACTAGAAGCCAGACCCTCAAGCACTAGCTTTTAAAAGTATGCAAATATATACAGTGCTGTGGGACTGCAAGCATAAGTCCTGTTGGCCACCAGAGTCAGGTGATCTGGAAGTGTCCACTGGGCAGTCACAAAAAACAGGGCTCCAGATGAGTGTATAAGCTCTTTTCTAGGTGATATCAGCAAGCTGAAGCAAGGCAGAGGGAAAGCACCAAGATGGCATCCGTGGGCTACATCCCTTAAGAGCAGCTTTGCAGGCCACTAAATACGTGTTAAACCTGAAACCTGCCCCTCAGGCAGAAGCTCCAAACAAGCAAAGAAGTCTCCTTCACAAAAAGACTAGGGGGTGTACCTCAGTCTACTGTCTATGCAGTGCCCTGAGGGTAGCAGCCTGACAAGAACCAGAGCTCCAATAGCACAGTCCCATGGGACTCAGGAATGTAAGACCCACCCACCCCCAGCCACCAGAGCCAGGTGATCAAGGGGTGTCCCCTGGGTGGGAGCCACAAAAACTGGGGTGCCAGACATAAAAGCCAGGGCACCAGACACATGTAAAGCTCCCCTCCAGGAAACACTGCAGTCTGGAGCATGGCAATAGAAAAAAAATTAATAAAACTAAGACCTGGATTTTGAAAAATAAAATTAGCAAATCTTTAGCCAGAGTGACCAAGAAAAAAAGAGAGAGAACTCAAATAAATAAAATCAGAAATGAAAGAGGAGATACTACAGATACTACAGATCCTGTGTATTTCTGATACTACAGAAATACAAAGGATCATAACAGAGTACTATAAACAATTATATGTCATCAAATTCAACAACCTAGAAGAAATGTATAAATTCCTAGAAACATGCAGCCTATCATGACTGAATCATGGGGGACTTCCCTGACAGTCCAGGGGTTAAGACTCCACACTTCCACTGCAGAGGATACAGGTTCAATCCCTGGTTGGGGAATTAGGATCTCACATGCTGTGCAGTACAGCCAAAAAAAAAGACTGAATCATGATGAAACAGAAAATCCAAACAGGCTGAATACTAGTAAGGAGATTGAATCAGGAAACAAAAACCTTCAAAGAAACAAGAGTCTAGGACCAGATGGTTTCACAGGTGAATTCTACCAACATTCAAGGAAGAATTAATATCAATCCTTCCTAAACTCTTCCAAGAAAATAGAAAAGGAGGGAACACTTCCAAGTTCATTTTACAAGGCCAGAATTACCCTGATACCAAAACTACATAAGAATGCCACAAGAAAAGAAAATTACAGGCCAATATCCCTGATGACCATAGATGCAAAAATCCTCAACAAAATATTAGCAAACCGAATTCAATGATACACTAAAAGGATCATACACCGTGATCAAGTAGGATTTATCCAGGGAAGCAAGGATGGTTCAACATCAATAAATCAGTCAATGTGAACCACCATATTAACAAAATAAAGGATAAAAATTAAATGATCATCTTAATAGATGCAAAAGAAGTATTTGACAAAATTCAACATCTATTTATGATTAAAAATAAAAACTCTCAACAAACTGGGTACAGAGGGGACATACTTCAACATAATAAAGGTTGTATATGACAAGCCCAGAGCAAACATCATACTCACAGTGAAAAGCTGAAAGCTTTTACTCTAAGATCAGGAACAAGACAAGGATGCCCACTCTCACCACTTTTATTCAACATACTATTGGAAGTCCTAGCCAGAGCAATTAGGTAAGAAAAAGAAATAAAAGGCATCTAAATCTGAAAGGAATAAGTAAAACTACCTCTATATGCAGATGACATGATATCATATATAAAAAACCATAAAGGCTCCATCAAAAAACTGTTAGAGGAAATTCCCTGGCAGTCCAATGGTTAGGACTCCACACTTGCACTGCAGGAGGCATGGGTTCGATCCCTGGTCAGGGAAATAAGATCCCACAAGCTGTGTGGTGTGGCCAAAAAAAAAAAACTGTTAGAAAATTCATGAATTTATTAAGAAAAATCAATGAATTCAGTAAACTTGCAAGAAACAAAACCAACATACAAAAATCTTCTGTGTTTCTATATACTAATAATGAACTATCAGAAAGAGAAATTAAGAAAACAATCCCATTTACAATTACATCAAAAAGAATAAAATAGGGCTTCCCTGGTGGTGCAGTGGTTGGGAGTCCGCCTGCCGATGCAGGGGACATGGGTTTGTGCCCCGGTCCGGGAGGATCCCATGTGCCGCGAAGCGGCTGGGCCTGTGAGCCATGGCCGCTGAGCCTGCGCATCCGGAGCACTCCGCAGCGGAAGAGGCCACAGCAGCGAGAGGCCCGCGTACCACCAAAAAAACAAAAAAACAAACAAACAAAAAATAAAATACCTGGGAGGAGGTATTTTAGACATGAAAGACCTACATATTAAAAAATACAAGACATTGGGTTTCCCTGGTGGCGCAGTGGTTGAGAGTCCGCCTGCCGATTCAGGGGACACAGGTTCGTGCCCCAGTCCAGGAAGATCCCACATGCCGCGGAGTGGCTGGGCCTGTGAGCCATGGCTGCTGAGCCTGCGCGTCCGGAGCCTGTGCTCCGCAATGGGAGAGGCCACAACAGTGAGAGGCCCGTGTACCACGAAAAAAAAAAAATACAAGACATTAATGAAAAAATTGAAGAAGACACAAATAAATGAAAATATATTTAATGCTCATGGATTGGAAGAATTAATATTGTTAAAATATACATACACAAAGCAATATACAGATTCAATGCTATCCTTATCAAAATTCCAATGACATTTTTCACAGAAATAAAATTAAAAATTCTATAATTTGTGTGGAACCATAAAAGACCCCAAATGACCAAAGCAATCTTGAGAAAGAACAATGGTAAAGGCATCACACTCTCTGATTTCAAACTATATTACAAACCTCTATTAATTAAAACAATATGGGGCTTCCCTGGTGGTGCAGTGGTTGAGAGTCCGCCTGCTGATGCAGGGGACACGGGTTCGTGCCCCGGTCTGGGAAGATCCCACATGCCATGGAGTGGCTGGGCCCGTGAGCCATGGCCGCGGAGCCTGCACGTCCGGAGCCTGTGCTCCGCTACGGGAGAGGCCACAACAGTGAGAGCCCAGTGTACCGCAAAAACAAAACAAAACAAACAAACAAAAAAACAATATGGTACTGGCATAAAAACAGACACGTAGATCAATGAAACAGAATAGAGAGACCAGAAATAAACCCATGCATATATGGTCAATTAACTTATGACAAACAAATCAAGAATATACAATGGGGGGCTTCCCTGGTGGCACAGTGGTTAAGAATCCGCCTGCCAATGCAGGGGACACAGGTTCGAGCCCTGGTCCGGGAAGACCCCACATGCCGCGGACCAACTAAGCCTGTGTGCCACAACTACTGAGCCTGCGCTCCAGAGCCTGTGAGTCACAACTCCTGAAGCAACAAAAGCCAAAATAAACAAGTGGGATTTCGTCAAACTAAAAGCCTCCTGCACAGCAAAGGAAACCACCAACAAATGAAAAGGCCACCCACTGAATGGGAGAAAATATCTGCAAATCATATATCTGATAAAGGGCTAACATCCGAAATATATAAAGAACTCATACAACTCAACAACAACAACAAAAAATCCTATTAAAAATGGGCAGAAGATCTGAATAGACAGTTTTCCAAAGAAGACATACAGATGGCCAACAGTTATATGAAAAGATGCTCTACATCATTAATCAAAAGGAAAATGCAAATCAAGAGTACAATGAGATATCACCTCACATCTATTAGAATGGCTATTATAAAAATGACAAGTGTTGGCAAGGATGTGAAGAAAAGGGAACCCTATGCACTGTTGGTAGGAATGTAAATTGGTACACCACTTTGAAAACAGTATGGAGGCTTCCTCAAAAACTTAAAACTAGAAATGCCATATAATCTGGCAATTCCAATTCTGGGTATTTACCCAAGGAAAACAAAAACACTAATCCGAAAAGATATATGCATCTCCATGTTCATTGCAGCATTATTTACAATGGCCAAGATATGGAAACAACCTAAATGTTCATCAACGGATGAATGAATAAAGGAGATATGGTACATGTATACGATGGAATATTATTAAGCCATAAAAAAGAATGAAATCTTGCCATTTGTGACAACATGGGTAGACTTTAAGGGCATTATGCTAAGTGAAATCAGTCAGACAGAGAAAGGCAAATACTATATGATCTATCTCTCTTATATGTAGAACCCCCCCAAAAAAATTTTTTTTTTTTTAATTTAAAAAACCATGCTGGGACTTCCCTCGTGGTGCAGTGCTTAAGAATCTGCCTGCCGATGCAGGGGACATGGGTTTGATCCCTGGTCTGGGAAGATCCCACATGCCGCAGAGCAACTAAGCCTGTGCGTGAAAACTACTGAAGCCCATGCACCTAGAGCCCGTGCTCCGCAGCAAGAGATGCCACCGCAGTGAGAAACTCGCGCACCACAACAAAGAGTAGCCCCCGCTCGCCGCAACCAGAGAAAGCCCCCGTGCAACAACGAAGACCCAACACAGCTAAAAATAAATTAATTAATTTATATGTAAAAAAAAAGAAAGAAACAGAACTGAACTAAACTGAAAGCTGCAAAAACCTATCAAGCCTAAAGCAATAAGGAAATGCATGTTGAAGAGAAAAGGCAAAAGATTGTTTTGCTATTCTGACAACTCTCAATTATTCATGGTAAGTCAAAAATACCTAATTGCATAGCCCTTTTCTCAGAAAGTGTTCCTGAGAAATACGCCAATTAGAAATACTCAAGAATATATGGAAATCAAGAACCAATCATAGAATTTATTAAACTATCTAATGCCAACAGTTGATCAGCATTCTTTCCTGCATGTGGACACCCCCACTAGACTTAGCTCTTTCAAAATGCAGCACAAAACTACGGAGTAGACCCATGCAATGCAGAGAAGAGCATTATGTTCAAGCACAGCATGGTAGATGAGGTTGGGTGACAGTGCAAGCTGGGCAGGGGGAGAAGAGAGTGCTGATATGCAGCAGCAAGTGGCCTAATACTCTCGAAGAGAACAGTAACAAGTGAGTGTGACTCACATGCTGGCATCAGATCCCCTCTCAGAGCTAGAACACTGGGCCTCTGTCAGGCAAAGAAAAGGAGTCCCTATGAATAGCCATCTCTGCAAACAGCAGTTACTGTCACTCCCTAAGAGACACAAGCATGGCTGGGGACTGGCACCAGCTGACAATACTTGGGTTTTGGCAGCCCCACTTACACAGAGAGAACATCCTGGTCAGAAACTTGGCCTCTGCTGATAGAAATTCCATGTCCAGATTAAGGGCAATCCTGGGTCCACTGTCCTCTGTGAGGTCAGAGCACCCTTGGAGTACTGTGTCCAATTCTGAGCACCACACTCTAATAAGGACACTGACCAACATGAGGAAATTCAGAGGGGAGCAATCAGGGTGGGGAGTTGAGGAATAGTTGAAGAAACTCTATAATTGGTCATTTGAATCATCCCCAATCTTTTACTATTGCAAGTAAGGCTACAATAAATATCCTTGGAGCTAAATCTATCTATCTATCTATCTATCTACCTATCTACACTTGTTTTCCTGAGATAAATTCTTAGAGGAATTACTGGTTTGAAGGAAATAAACATTTTTAAGGCCTTTGTTACATCATGTCAAACTGCCTTATAGGAAGGAAGTACCAGGTGATAATTCTACCAGTATGATAGAGAGTAGGCCTGAAAAATATCACTTAAAATTTGTTTACAAATATTTGAAATAAGAGAATTTTGTTATTTTAGGTGTTTCTAAATTTCCTCTCTAACTCAAAGATTCTGTGAGTCTAAGCATCATCCTCTAGATAAAAGACACACTCTCTACATTTCTCTATGTACAGTTGACCCTTGAAAAACACAGGTTTGAACTGGGTGGGTCCATTTATACATGGATTTTTTTCAATAAATATATAGTCAGCCCTCCATATCCACAAGTTTGGCATCCATGGATAGACATTTCCACCTGAGGTTGATTAAATTCACAGATGGGAAACCCATGGATACAGAGGCCCACTGACTATACTACACCGTTTTACATAAGGGACTTGAGCTTCCATGGATTTTGGTATACACAGGGGCTCCTGGAACTAATCCCCTGAGGATACCATGGATACTGAGGGAAGACTGTATTCCATTAAGAATTTTAGTAGCCAAGAGTAAATAAAGTTTTCCCAAAAATACTTAAATTATACTAGCAAAACCTCAGCACTATTCCCATGCTTATTTAAAGACTAGTAATTCAACAGGATATATTCATATACTTTTATTAAAGATCTATAGGATACACAAAATACGTAAATGTTAAGCCGAACCATATGAAATTGCC
This sequence comes from Phocoena phocoena, assembly GCF_963924675.1. NCBI lineage: Eukaryota > Metazoa > Chordata > Mammalia > Artiodactyla > Phocoenidae > Phocoena > Phocoena phocoena. The sequence continues at coordinate 50,143,698 of NC_089226.1, read as the reverse complement.
ATGTTTATAAGTCAAACACAAATATTGGCATTTTTGGTTCAACCTCATACAATACTTCAGTTTTTGCCTGATAATTTGCAGGTATTACCCATCTGATGAGGGCAAGCACTTGGTCTGTTGATTATTTACTTAGGGACTGTGATCTAATCAGACAAGGAAAGATTCTCTGCCAACCACTTCCATACGAAATACTCAGCACGGAGGTAGCCCCTGTACTGCACTTTCCATTTACTTTGTAGACACTAGCAAACAGTGTCTTCTAAACAATTTCTACAAAGGCACAGCATTCCTACTTAGACTATAAATCTACTGATAAGGAGGCAGCTGGGGCTGAGTCTGCTAGTAAAACTATTGACTATTCCTTGAGGTCAGGTGCTTTCCCTACAATGACCCGGGGAGAAACATATAATAACCATCTGCATTTCACAGCGAAGGAAATAAGCTCAGAGAGATCTGCTACAGATACACAAATTTAAAACTGAATATAAGTTCTGAACCCAAACTTTGGCTACAAAGTCCTGGTATACGAATGTCTCTTTGACATCATATAATAACAATTATATGCATATAACTAGCATCAACTTAGTGCTTACTATACACCAGGTCCTATTAAATCCTCATAATGACCCTAAGAAGCATTATAATTACTATTATCCCCATTTTGCAGTTGAGGAAGTTAAAGCACAGAGAGGTTAAGAAACTTCTCCAAAGTCAAACAGCCAAGAAGTAGCAGAACGGGGATTCAAATGCAGACCCACTCTGAAGCCTCCATTTGTAACTACTACACTACACTACACACACTCAACCTAGAAGTTATAATATAAGAGACAAATAACAACACGAACAGTACCTAAACATACCTGTAGCCTCATGCTTAATTTTTTAAACAAATATTTTTTTATTCTATTTTTCTAAGTTTATTTGTTTTAGGTAGAAACTTAAGATAGAAGGGATTCTGTGGCAATATAAAATTATAAAACTTATTATGCAATAGTGAAAAGGAAACTGTAAAAGAGTAGAGCAAAATGAGGTTCAGGAAATGGACAGACTTAATTCACTTTCTACTTCCTAGAACAAATGTGAACATTCAGGAAAAATGTAAAAAGAGCATAAGAGGTCCATTTTAATAATTCTGTGTTAAACAGTGTAGAAATTATGGAGATAGTAGAACATTGTAATCTTAGTACCAAACTAATCAACTCTGTACCCAAATATTTAGGTTCTACTCTTTGATCCATGTACACCAGAGAAAGTGAAGATAATGAATTGTTTAAAAGCTTTAAGTGTCCCTGTACCTATGAGGATAAGCATTTGAATAAGAGAGAAAAAGAAGGCAAAGAAAATGTTTTTAAAGAAGAAGGAAAGAAGATAGGTTTAAAATAAAAGACCCATCTCTTCTCAGAGAGTATGGTCCATCCACATTAGAGAAAGGATTAAGCAGATACATTCAGCTTTTCTAACAGATTTTCTTTCTCTAAGGCTTCAATACGCCTCTCACCCTCACTCAGATAATCACATTAGTTTTGTCATTAAAAGCTCCCTTTTCATAGAATGCACCTAAACCGCTTAAACCACCCAGAGAGGTCGCATACATTATCAAACACCAAGACAAACGGAAGAGATTTTCCATCTTATATCTTATTATTTCACTGTATCTATCTGCATGCTCAGGAGGCTAAGCCAAAAGATTTGGTGAGTTATCAGCTGAAAAATGATTCCAAAATAGACAAACTCTACAGTATCCTTTAGAACTGGTCATTAAGCTGAGAACTGAGAACTAGCAGTTTTTATGCTGACAGAGCAGTCAAATGACAGAGGGGTTTTCTATTTCCCTTTTCTCTTCTTCCTTGTGTTCTATCAGCCAAGTCCATGATTATTTCTGCATGAATGTTGCAGCTTCTGTTAACAGTAAACAAAAGCAAATGGAGTCTGAGTGTGCATGGTTCAAAGATAAATTAGAAAGAATGATATTTGAGTTGACATGGAAAATGGCATTCAGTTGCTGCATGTGGATACTTCAGAACTGTACAAGGCCCAGGCAGAATTGGAAATCACCTGCTTTTTTTCATAACCCAACTATTACATATTATCTCACCATCCTAAGCCTGAGTTACAGGCTCAGAAAAGGATGACTGTTTGTCAGCCCTTTAAAAGGAGGAAGTGTATCAGAGGGAGGAGGAGTCCTGGTTAAATGGAACTATCCAAGTGAAAGAGCAGTCCCCAACTGGGTAGTGTTCCAGGGATTAGGGGGTTGGGAGAACAGAGAGGGGGTCAAGAAAGGAGAAACAGAATGAACAGTGAAAGAAAGTGATCTGAAGCTAAGAGTTGGGAAGAGAGGCATGTAGTGGAAAAATTCTGAAATCAGATAGGATAAAATTAGAGATAGATGTAGGCAATGGAAGTTTCTCAAGCAAAAGTCAAAGAGAGATTACTTTCGGTGGGGTGCAGGCAGGAAACAGAATTATAAATATATCATAAGCAATCAAGAATTCCTTAGTATTTCAAAAGAAAGGATAAAGTTGGTAAAAAAATATTAACTGGAGGAAATGACAAGAACAAGTCCTAGATAAAAGAAGTGAAAGGTGGGCTTCCCTGGTAGCGCAGTGGTTGAGAGTCCGCCTGCCGATGCAGGGTACATGGGTTCATGCCCCAATCCGGGAAGATCCCACATGCCGCGGAGTGGCTGGGCCCATGAGCCATGGCCGCTGAGCCTGCGTGTCCAGAGCCTGTGCTCCGCAATGGGAGAGGCCACAACAGTGAGAGGCCCACGTACCACAAAAAAAAAAAAAAAAAAAAAGTGAAAGGTGATTGTGAGGCAAAGACACACAAAGTTATCTTGCCTTAGAAATAAACTTTTAAAATATATATGTACACAAAAGATAAAAGAAAGATTGTGCTAAATCAAAAACAGATGACAAAATATTTGAGATATACTTCACTAATTTTGAGTGATTATTTAGGAGAGAGATAGGATGGAATATATATTTACGTTTAAGACTCAACAGCAAAATATCTCAAAAGGAACATTAAAGAAGCAGAGATAAAACCAGTTAGACTGTTCACTGTTCCAAATCATAAACAAATGAATATTAAAAAGCTGTATTCCTCTGGCATTTTTTCTAAGTCAGGGTGGCAAACTACAGGCCCCAGGCCAAAGACAGCCCACTGCCTGTTTTATAAATAAAGTATTGTGGGAACATAGTGTTCCTCATTCATTTAAATATTGTCTATGGTTACTTTCTGCTAGAACTACAGAGTTGAGTAGCTGTGACAGAAACTACATGGCCCACAAAGCCTAAAATACTTACTATATAGTCCTTTACACATAAAGTTTGCCAACCCCTATTCTAAGTAATGAGGGAATTGCCCATATGTTTTTATCATCTGACAACTCAGTTCTCCAAGTGGGCATAAAGATGCAAATGTAATTCTCACGTTGTACACAGAGTTCAAAGTTAAATCTGATAGTTGTCACACTGTGGCCAGCAATCTACCCAAATCTTCAGTCAAGTCTTCTAGTTCAGTGCAATGTGGGAGAAGATCATAGCCTCTGAACAATGGTAGACTCGAGTTCAAATCCCACTTCCACTACCTCTTAGTTGAGCTTAAATATCCTCTACCACTACCTCTTAGTTGAGCTTAAATGTCCTCTCCATAAAACTGGAATTATAACTCTTTTTTCCCACAGTATTTTTGTGGGGATTAAATGAGATAGTATATATGAAAGTGCTTTGTAAATAGTAAAATAATACAGAAAGATAAGATATTATTAGCACATAGACATTTATGGAGACTAATCGGTTCGGATTTAGTTTTTTCTCATTATTTTGATCTAGGTTTTCTTACCATGAGAGAGATCTGCTCTTTAAAATAACTTTGTATTGTCAAAATTCAATTTAAGTCAATATGCATTTACCTCTGGCTTGCTATGTGCAATATACTCACTGGTCATTCTACTTTTTAGATGAAGAAAAATATCTCTAATAGCAAATGATCTTGTTCCATTTAGGTTACAAAGTTTTAAACAAGGTGTGCATTTAATCATTCAAAGGGACAGTTAAATTAAAAGTGCTTTTGAAACCTGGTTCTTGTATTACCAATTCTATCTACATTCACAGCATTCATTCTAGCTGTAGAGTCTGCTGTATTCTCTAAATTTAATAACCGTCAAGTTGGCCAGCTTTTGTTTTTAAAACTAAGAGGAATGCTCTTTACAAAGGAATGCTTAAAAAGAACACATACAATAAAGAATTCTGGCATGAAAATAACCTTAAAATTTATTGTGTCAAGTGTCTTTAAATTTTCCAGAGTGTTTTCACATCCAATATTTTATTTGATCCTCAGCACATCCCTATTGAGAACATAGGTATTGTTATCCCATTGTGCAGAGGAAGACACGGAGGCCCAAGAAGAGAACAGACTTGCCCAAGATCACACAGCTGGTAAATGGTAATTCTGAACAAGGAACCAGAGTCAGTGCTCTTTCCACTCTACCTTGCTGTGTGGGGATCATGCCTTTATGATATATGTAGCACTTAGAATGTGTTAGCAGTTGACTGAATCATAGCACTTTGACAGCAGCTGTGATTTATTAAGCATGGACCACGTATTATATAGCTCTATGTGTCTCATATATAAACTGTGTATATGAAGTGCAGAGCACAGAATTTGGTACATAGTAATTATTCCATTAACAGCAACTATTGGTCTTATTTCTAAGAGTTGGTTCTTAGTTCTAAGAGTTGTAATTCATACAACTCTGTAATCTCTGTATTTTATCTCCATTATTCAAATGAGAAAACTGAGGTTCAGAAGAGCTAGGTAACATGTCCAAGTTTGAGGAACCAGAAAGTGACAAAAGCCAGGATTTGCCTAGGTTTGAAGTTTGACTAACTTCAGAGCCCCTTTGTCACTGGGACTTCCTCTGATGTTGAAAGTCAGAGAATGCACCAAAAAAAAAAAAAAAAAAAAAAAGGAGAAAGAGAGAGAAGTATGTGATTAAAAGTGATGAAAGGACATTTTCCTATTACCTTGATAGGCCAAGCAGGCAAAGGCTGTAAAAAGTTGGACTCATAAGGATAGTCCACCATTGCCAGATTCACCCAGGTTTCAGAAATCCAGTCTTTCAAACGCTGAACATCCTGAGATTCTGTTAATGGAGTGCATAAGTGAAGGGCTTCAGAAAGCCAGTGCAAGCCAGTACCTGAGAATAGAATCAAATTGTTGAAATCTAATAAGCACTGCTCAACGGAAGGGCTTTACAGATCATTCATTCTTCACTTGGTATTTTAGAAAACTCAGTCTTCTATACAGTTTCTCCAAGAATGCTTTTTCAACATTGAACAAAATATTTTTAGAACTGGTTAATCTCATGATAGATAAGTTGCCTATCTTCATGAAGCTTACCAGAATTAGTATTCTGAATCATTCCCTTTTGTAAATAAACAAATGGAACATATAGAGCAATGAGAATGCATAAACTACAACTAAATAATACAAATGGATTTATCTGACAGTGCCGAGCAAAAGACAGCAGAGACAAAAAATATATACTATGTAATTCTGATTACTAAAAGATTCAAGAGCAAGCAAAATTAATCTATGGTTCTAGAATGCAGGATAGTGATTAGCCTGATAAATGCAGAGGTAGTATCTGAAAAGGGCTTGAGGAGATTTCTGAGGGGATTTCTTGATCTGCATGCTCATTACACTATATATTCACCTTGCAAAAATTCACCAAGCTGTGTATTTTGATTTGTGTACTTTTCTATATGTTATACTTAAATACATATGTTATAATTAAATATATAAAAAGTTTACTTAGAAAGTGGGAAGTGTTAAATTTTATACTTAAAAGGTAAAAAATCCCAAGATTCCATTCTCTTAATTAAAGCTTACCCTTTTCTGTGAGTCGACTAATGGCATCCCAGGACCTGCGGATACTCTCTGAACAATTTGGGCCACTTTTCCTAAAATCTGTAGTTACAATCTTCATAAATACACCACAAGGTACCATATCCTCAAACTGCCAGATGGGGGCAGAGGATGCAAGAGCTCTAAATGGTAAGAAGTCCAAGGAAGGAGAAAAGAAAAAAATGTAACTCATCGAATTCAAGTTTTAAAATTGAAACTTATATTGAACAAAAATGGTGAGAAAAGTAACAGCTGTTAATGAAATAGAAATTAAAAATCTCAGTACAACAGAATAGAACATGTTTTACCCAAAACAAATCCCTACAGTTGCCTTGACAATTATTAAGAAAGTGCTCACATCCAACGTAAGTGCATTTACCCAACCACCAAATGAGGATACTTCATCCTGAACCAGGCTGCAAGCATGCCACCGTAAGAGCCCCCTAGGGCAATGACAGGTTGATTTCTAGCTCCTGGGATTGTTTTTTTCAAGTATTTGATTAATGTTGCAAAATCAGCCAGAGCTTGTTCTGTTGTCAGAAAATTCAAGTGTCTGGAATCCTAAGGAAAAATAACAAAGAACATGGGTATAAATGTGCACATAATAGCAGCTTAGGCATAGCATAGATCCAGAAAAAAGCCAGATAAGCTTTTCTCCAAATAGAATTTCTAGGCAACTGAGTTAAAACGCCCAGTCAAAGCAATAGCAATGCTGATTTAAACTCATGAAAAAGTGACTTTAAGTTGTGGGAAGAAGATAATGTATTTTGCATTCAAATGTAATTTCTATTAAATGCTATTTACCAAAGACCTTGTTGAGGTAGTAGAAACAGCAGAGACAAACTGTAAGTAACAGTTAACAACAAATGTGATAGAATACAATACTAATCTTAACAGACAACTACTCTATTCTAATTTTATTTCAAATCTTGAAACATTTACAATGACTACCATATAAGCAAAGGTAAACTAAACCCTGTGGAAAACTGAAGTAAGAATCATCAGTAAAAATAAAACTCATCCTTCCTCATCAGAAAGATGATTATTATGTCTGATATACCAACAACTGGAACAAATCAGCCTGCCTGATGTACAAGTATAAAATTGGAGTTAAAAAAAAAAAAAAAGAAAAACAGCAACCTATGGAACAACTATTTTCAGACACTGGAAAACAAGCAACACAAGACTTTGAGCCCTGAGAGAAGGATACTCCGCAAGTAAGTTCCATGATCATCTAGTTCTCTACCTAGGGAGAATTTCCTCATTGCAGTATAGGAAGGTGGAACTGAGAGTCCTGCTTAGCTGAGAAGGCTAATGAAGTGTCTTCTTTGAAAAGGTGAAAACTAATTCTTCTCCTTTTGAACTTGGGCTGGACTTAGTGACTTGGCTCTAACACGAATAGAATGTGGCAGAAGTGATATGTGACTTCCAAAGTCAGGTCATAAAAAGCACTGCAGTTTCTACCTTGCTCTCTTGGATTGTCAACTTTGAGGGAAGGTAGCTGCCATATCAAAAGGTCACTCAAGCAGGCCTTTGGAAAAACCCAAGAGGGGATACCCTGAAGCCTCTTACTAATACCCAGCATCAGTTTGTCACTCATGTGGATCTTCCATATGAGCAGAGAGGGTCCTCCAGCCTCACTCAAGTCTTCAGATGACTGAAGCACTAACTGACATCTTAAGCTCATGAGATCCCCTGAAACAGAACCACCTAGCTGAGCCACTCCTAATTCCTTACCCACAGGAACTGTAAGAAAATAAATGTTTTAAGCCACTAAGGTTTAAGGTAAACTGTTATGTAGCAATAGATGACTAACACACCTACATACCCATATCAGACTATCCTATTTGACCTTCATACTTTAGTCTCACCACTATGACTACTCCCATCACCTGGTATATTTTGGAACCAGAGTTCCATCTTTCCTCTTTCCTACTCCTTTAACCTTCCCTCTTATCCAAGATGTATGCTTTCTGGCTTCTTACCTTCTCTCTCATTGTCTGTCACTATTCTTTACTTCCAGTTTTCATGGCACTATGTATAGCTGAGTGCAGTTTTTTTCCAATTCTCACAGTATATCTGTAATACTCCCCTACGCTACTGACAAATTCTGTGAGCACATGAAGGGAAGGAAGCATATCAAAGACAGCCCTTACCGCCATTTTGCTAGCAACGTATGAACCACAGGGACCTAGGAGAGGAGGTTATGTTTCTATCTGCAACAAGCTGACTACCTCCCAATGGTTTCAGGACCTGTCAACTCCCCTAATCAGATAATTATGCAAAATAATAAGCTAAAGGATAGAGTTTCCCATGTAGCCTAACAAATATCAGCAAATTGCTCTGCTTTTCATTTATAAAACAAGGACTATTTATTATTTATTTATTTATAACATGAGATAATAAAACCTCTGAAAATAAAAAGTCCTTTCAAAACAGGAAGCCTAGAAAATGATTAACCCCAATCATTTCTAACGCAGATTTCTCCAAAAGCATGGTATGTGTATAACGGTGGTATGCATGATGATCTTAGGTAGTGAGCAAACATTTTTAATGTAATACTTGTTTTATTTCAATGTAATTTAGAGAAAAATAGTACATAAAGCCTTACTAAGATAACACTAAGTTTGAAAAGTACGTTGTGGGACTTTCCTGGCAGCCCAGTGGTTAAGACTTCTCCTTCCAATGCAGGGGGTGCAGGTTTGATCCCTGGTGGGGAGCTAAGATCCCACGAGCCTCGGGTCCACAAAACCAAAATATAAAACAGAAGCAATATTGTAACAAGTTCAATAAAGACTTTAAAAATGGTCCACATCAAAAAAAAAAAAAAGGGGGCTTCCCTGGTGGCACAGTGGTTGAGAGTCTGCCTGCCGATGCAGGGGACACGGGTTCGTGCCCCGGTCCGGGAAGATCCCACGTGCCGCAGAGCGGCTGGGCCCGGGAGCCTGTGCTCCGCAACGGGAGAGGCCACAGGAGTGAGAGGCCCGCGTACCGCAAAAAAAAAAAAAAAAAAAAGTGAGTTATTTAAATAGTCAGTGAATAATAATACAGATGGCAAATTCATACAGCCAGAATCACAAGGGTAGTACATGAGTGACTCAGTTGAGGAAAAGGTGTCCTGGCTTATTAAGTATAGATTTGTAGCTTTGGCTGAGGCCAAAGCTCCTTGTGAGAACAGAAAGGCCAGAAGGGAATCCAAGTGGCCAGTTGGCCTCACTGAATCACAGTGATGATTTGTCCTTATTTTATTGAAAAACACCTTACTAAGCAAACATTTGCGCACTCATTACATTTTTTTCCAGTGGTAGACCCAATAATTTAAGTGTACAATTTATAAAGCGGATTATTTACCGACATTTTTTAAACACTGAAAAGTTCCCTCCAATCTCTGCAGCCATAGATTAAGATTTGCCTGGTGAAGGCTAGCCCCATCACACTGAGTTAAAGGCTGATCATTATACATAAAAAGTAAAGATTAAATACAAATTACTGAAATTTCAGGCAGTTCAACTTAAAGCTATCATTTCTTTCTTACAGTGGGACATGTAATTAGAAAATGTTCTAAACTTAAAAGTAGAAAATACACTTACCTTGAAGGAGTTGGCACCAAAGGGTAGGGACTCTCCATAATATCGATGTTCAGCAAACACCAACATAGCTTTCAGTTCCTCAGCCACGTCCCACATGAACCCCTAGGAGGAATTTACAAATTCACAGGATAAAATCAGGTTGTGAAAAAAAGTCTGAATCTCTTTGCAACTCATGAAATGGACCAAAAAGAGTTCTCTGAGAAGCTGCACAATTCATATTTGTTCCACAGGTAAACAATATAATTGCTGTTTCACTGTTGCACATCAATCTCACACTGTATTAGAGTTAAACAATTAAAAATAAGCCCAAGTTGCTCAACTACCAGCCATTCCAACTCTCCTTATTCTGACACTCTAGCCTCAGAATCAACATTATGTCTAAAATAGCCTTCAAATTGCACTGTGTGCCAAAAAATCTAGGAAAGAGCTGTGGATAACTAAGTTATCTGTCTACTCACAGATAACTTTTATTTATAACATGAAAGAGAACAGTACAAATAAACATATTGGACTCCCTTGGGTTTTAGGTTAATCTTATTTACATGAAGATAAATAGTAGCTAACCATAGCTAATATTAATTGAGTGCTTACAACTTGTCAGATACCCTTCTAAACACTTTATATGTATTCACTTAATTATCACAACAATCTAAGAGATAGGCATTTTGATTATACCCATTTTACAGACAAGGACACTGAAGCACAAGAGTTTAAATAACCTGTGACAGTCACACAGCTAGAAAGCGGCAGAGCTAAGATTCAAGTACAGGCCATCTGGCTCCAGAACACAACCATCAAGTGCAGTAAGACCTCCTAATTTCCACACATAATGCTAGTCATTAATCAACCATTGCATTTTTTCCCTTACCTCAAATTGTGCCCTCAGAATCCTTCTTAACAAAGCATTCTAGGTGCCCAACTTCAATCGACTAGATTTAGCACAGATTGAAACTACTTGTCATTCCCTGTGCACATTATTGCTTTTTAATGAGCTGTTGCTCCCTAACAAAGACTAAGAACCTCTAAGTTTTTTTTGTTTGTCTTGACCAATAAATGAACAATTAAAAGAGCTGTATGCATGTGAGGACAGAGAATTTAACCTGATATCTGTGATGGTTTCAATAACCCCCATTTTCTCTCTTAACACCTTGCTCATTCCCTGCCATGAATCTACAGATTCTGTAACACCAGCTCAAGATGCCCTCCTCTGCCTGCGCCCACTATGGCTTACTGATCACACCCTCCTCTCAACACCACTGTGCTAGGTATAGATCTCTATTACTTTGCTGCAATATTTGCTTACATGTGTGTCTGACCCTACCAGACTATGAGCTTCTTAAGGGTAAGGATCATCCATCAAAATAGCCAGAGGAGTTGACCTCAGGGTTTGAGAGGAAGCAACTGTATTGATTATTTACCTGCACCTATTTCAGGGTGTTTTATTTTTCAAAAGAGGTCCATGTAACATATTAATATTAAATAACATTATGTGTCAGCATTGTTCTAAGTTCCTAATTCTTATTTGCCCTCATAACAACTCAATTAACTAGACATTATTATAACCATTTAATATATAAAAACTAAGGCACAGAATAAGAAACTTACTCAAAGTCACAAAGCATAGTGGCAAAACCAGAATTCAAATCTTACCACTGGCTGACATCTTCACTCTTGACCACTATGCTATACTGCCTCTCAATAAATAAATGTCCAGAATATGTAAATATGCAACCCAAACATTTTAGTATGTAAAGGAAGGTATGTCTAGGGCTGGGAAAGGGTCAAGATCTGTCCTTCTAGGATCTGCCTCTATCAGGTACCTGGAACTCTTCCTACCCTGAGTAGCTCTTCCTTTCTACCACTTCAGAGGTCAGAGATTCCCAGCAAGTCTTACTAAATTATGCTGCAGTGCCTGTCAGAGCAGTGGGGTCTGTGGAGGCAGGAACAGTTGCCTACCTATGATAAAGAACAGGAGCTGGGAAAATAACTGGATAGGAGAAGCTGCCCCGTGGCCTTGGCATAAAAGAGAAATCACATTAGAAAGAGAAAGGGAGACAAGGCAGCCTCAGTTGTTTCACAGAATAACAGAGCAGGAATCTGATGGAAAGTAAGTCCTGATTTCATCTGTCACTCATCTAAGAGAGACAGATATCTAGGATCTCAGCTCTTAGGGAATTATTTTATTTTCAACTAACATATTTAGACTATTAGCATTCCTAAGGAAATAATCAGAAATGTGGAATGTGATAACACAGTATAATTGGGTTCATATCTTTGCTTTCAGTGCAGTTCAGTTCAACATTTACTAAGACTTCCTGTATACCAGGCACCATGCCAGACATTGGCAGTGGAGAAAATACGATTCAGTCCTCACTTTAAGGTAATTCACAGACTATCTTTTCGGTAGAAAGTTGCCTTTTTCTAGTCTTAGCTCTGGAACATTAAAAAGGAAAATTTCTTCCTTCCATGTGTCCTCCTAAATTAAGTTTTGTTAACAGATTCAAGCATTACTATAAAAGATGACAGAATATATAGTCAGGGAAGCAAGATAACAGCTACACTTTTTTACCCTCACAAATATAAGAAAAATGGTAGAACAGGAAAGCTAAAATATAGCTACAGTTTTACCTTTGTCCATTCCTATTTGACAATCAAACTTGTATTATTTTTTCTTATTTGCACTGGCTTTGTTTAGATTTTATTAATTCATTCATTTAACAAATATTTATTGAGTACCTACTATATGCCTAGCACAGTCCTGGATCTGAGCATACAACACTGAATAAACAAAAATTCCTGCCCTTGTGTTCACATTCTAGAGACCATAATAATAATAATAAACTATATGCCATAACATTCCCACTCCCATTTCCCTCATATCCTTGTTCAATCGTTAAATAAGCTGGGATTTTTTTTTAATCTTTTAAAATTCAATTGTCCAAAAACAGTATTTCATTCTTTTCATGTGTAATTCTTTAAGGCTGAACAGGCTTGTTGGATATCTGTATTTATTCTTTTGTGAACTGCCTATTCATGTACTTTTTCTGTTTTTCTATTATCTGTGAGTTTATCTTTTTGTTATTTTTTAAAGAACTTCACAATACAGAAATACTCAGTCATATATACTGCAAAAGATTTTTCCAGTTGATCATAATAAAAAGGAAATTGAGCCCAGAGTTTCACAAATCTGCACATACCGTATTATTGCAAAACCAGATAATGTCCCCTTCGTTACCAGTGTAGAAAAGTATAGATCCACCATCTTCCTTCCAATGTTTATCAGCTATTAGGTACCGTTGTTTAAAAGTTTTATCAGTATGAAATCCAAAATGATCAACCTATGACAAAAAAGAAACAGACAAGACATATTTCAAAGGAAAGCAATTAAATATCAAACAAGTATTTATATTTATTCTTCCATTAAAATCAATCTATGCTACAAAAATCACAAAAAAATTTAAACTTCACTTGGTTTCATTAGTAGTAGTAATATTGATATTGTTCTTTTGAAATTATTTTCTTTATATTTTAAGATAAAGCAATGTTATTGGTGGTCAAGATTTTCAGTGTAAGACAAAAGATACAATTATAAAGTCAAGTAGCTACTTAAAAACAATAATGTTAAAATTGAATGAAACAGTAGAACCTATTAATTGGAACCTATTCATTTTTAAAATACAGACATTCCTTACTACCTGAATTTTCATTATTGAAACTTTTAATATCAAAATTCAAGGACTAAACAGACCACTGAAAAGGTCTATAAACACTGTCACCCCAATAACAATTAACATTCCAAGGGCCAGGATTTTGGTATCTAATACTATTTCCCACTAAAACGAATAGGGCTTGTTAGTGAAATGGCTGCCTGACATTTGGGACAAGAAAGCTACGAGATAAACCAATGCATCTTCCTATGCAAAGAAGCACTCAAAAATTAATGGAGTTATATCTAACAAATATAGGAGACAACTACAAAGGACTATCATTGGCTAAAGTTTTAATAAATTGAACATAAAACAAATTGAACATAAGAATAATGATTGTAGTTGATTGAAACGTTCAATTCATGAAAATCCATTACTCCATAAGGATATCAAAAAAGAAAAAGCAAGAAAAATATTCATTCGCCACCATTTAAGTTATTTATTAAACCAACTCCTCACTTAGAAGTTGTAAATAAAAAAGTAAAGAACTCAACATTTAACCTGCCTTTCCAATAGAATTATATTTCAGGGTACCAAATAGTCCCAGTTGATGAAAAAGAGCTCTGTTTTACCAAATGTCAGCTAATGCAGAAGGAATGACAGAATTAGAAAAATGATATTTGGCAAACCCTAGTGAAGTTACTGATTCAGGCAAGAATTACCAAATAGTGTTAAAAGCATTAGGAGAACGGATGACAGGAAAATGAACATTCATATTACTTCCAAAGTAATACCATAGAGAATACTGTCACAAGATCAGGCTGTCATCACCTTAACCTAGTAATCAAAGTTAACATCACTAATAGTGGTGTGAGCAGGAATTATGTATCTCCTCACATGGTACAACACAAAGCACATTTCACCTATGATGAATTCTTGCCAAAAATGTTCGACTTCTAGCTTAGTCCAGTCTTTAGATCTAATTTCCAGTTTCTGGGAAATACAAAGGGCAGGAAAACAAACTGAGGATACTCTGAAGAGGCAATCAGACAAATCCAAAGGTAAGACATTTTACAAGAAAAAGGCAACGCAATATCCTGATAAAAGGACTGTTTTAGATTAAATAAATTTTAAGGAACATAATAATCAGATGCAATGCATGATTCCAGATGGTATCTTGGTTTGAACAAACAAGATATAAATGACAATTTAGGGACAACTGGGTTAATTTAAATATGGACTAGGTATTAGGTGAGACTAAGGACTTGTTAATTTTGTTAAGAGTGATCATATTGTTTTGGCTACATAAAAAAATGTTTTTCTTTTTCTACAGCTGTACATTGAAGGATTTAGAGAGAAAACGTCATGCAGTTTATAATTTACTTGAAAATACTTCAGCATAAAAAAGTAAAATGAATTTAAAGGAAAAAATATAATCTACACTGAGAGAAAAAAACACACTGGATACTGAGACTTTGTGAGATACAATATAAAACATGTCAGAATGACACAATTTTAAGCTTACATTGCACTTTAAATATATTTTTTGAGCTTTTTCACCTTCTCTTAATAAACTCACCATTTAAAAAATACAATTATTAAACCCTATAATATGGTAAAGTTCATATACAACTATCTGAATTTAAAGAGTTACCCAACAGGACAGAGCCCACTGAGCCTTTAGGGTCATAGTGTTTGAATTCTTCAGTGCTTTGGAGGGACAGGAGTGAGAATGCAGGGTGCTCTGGGGCACACATAGGCTGATCCAGTACTGCTCCAGCCTTCCTGGGGCAGGAGCTGGTTCTGACCTAATCCAGATCTTGTAAGATTTCCCTTGGCCGTTCTAAAACAGATGGAACTTCCTGCACCCACTCCAACCACACACACACACACACACACACACACACACACACACACACACACGCATACTTCACATTCATACCAGAGGTCCCAAAATGCAAGTTTCTCAAAACTGCACCTAATGCACACTTCCCAATGTCCACGATCATCACCATATATAGTCCTAAAATACAAGCTGTTCTAATATAAAGACTATCTACCTTTCAGTAAAATAAGCAGTCTGTATGGAACAGGTATATAATAATGATGTCCATGTGCTAAAAAACCCCTCCCATGACATATGTTAACTCTCTCAATCACTTATATATCAACAAGCATCTATTGAATGGGCCAAGTACTTGTTCTAGGCCAAGTAGTAAACTAAGCAACAGGATAAAGAGTTAGCTGAGCCACAGCTCCTTGATTTAACTTAAACTAATTCAATTATACCCACTAAGCCTAAAAGTAAAAAAGAGCAAGAGAAACAGGCAAACAGTGAAGGGAAGATAGACAACTGATTCCACTTGCTTCCATTCAAATTAGTAGTGTTTCTCCACATGAGGTCCCTAGATATCAGTATCAGCTTCATCTGGGACTTGTTAAAAATGCAAATTCTCTGGCTGAATCCCAGGCCTACTGAATTAGAAACTGTGGGGAGTAGAACTCAGTAACTTGTGTTTTAACAAGCCCTCCAAGTAATTCTGATGTACAGCTAACATTTTGAGAACAATGAGTTAGCATAAGCCCCCAAATAAGACAAGAATCTGCTATTCCTTATCTTGATCTAGGTTTCAGAATACTTCTAATATGTAAGCATCTCAGTATGCTGAATGAAACTCTGATGTTTAAAGATGTGAATTACCACCCAACATGGCCCCTAAATACAAGCCAACTGCATCATTTGAAGCTCAACGGGAAAAACCATCATCTGTTTCAACAAAGGAGGAAGGACTAGCTGTGTTGGACTTAAAGGAAGGAAGTACACAGCTCTCTAACAAGATGCCTTCTCCTGGTATTCTCAAAGATAATTCTGCCATAGTGATTTTCAACTTACCCACTGACTTTAGAGCCTAGCCTTGTAAAATGAGATACCACCGTTCCCTTTAAAAGCAGCCCACAAAGAAACCTATTTCAATAATACAGTCTAAAGGTTTCAAATTTGAAAACATGGGTATGTGTTTGTATATATCATGTTAAATGTATATGGTAAAAAAATTCTCGCCAGAGAAAGAGCCTGTATCTAGAATTACAAGAGCCACAAGAACTTTAGACAGAGAAAGCCAAACCTCCTGTGGCTGCTCTCAGGACACTCCTGCTCCTAGCAATCCTTAACTGTTTAGCTTGGCGAAAAGTGGGTGGAACTCTGGTATGACAGAAAGAAAGCAAGTTAGAAGTCAACAGATCTAAACCTGAATTCCTACTGTGGGGCCTCAGGCAAGTCACTTAACCTCTGTGAGCCCCGCTGTTGTCCTATATAAAATAAGGATAATAACACATAACTCAAAGGATTGCTGTGAAGATGAGAGAAAACATATCCAAAGTATTAGGTATAGTCCCTGGTATATAATACATGCTCAGTGAATGTTAGCTCTCCACTCCATCCCATCTGCACACCAGTCCTAAGCATGGAGTACTTAGATGGGGTAAATAAGGCAGACAGTGATGAAGCTCTTCACAGAATTATAGGACATACGCTTAGAATGTCAAAATCTCCTATCTCGAGTGCTTCACCTAAATATTAAACAGCTAGAAAGAGGTAGTGAAATATCATTTACAACACATTAATTTGCAGAATTTTCTTGACTCTTCCTAATTATCAACGATATCAACTTCGGGCTACACAACTATAGATATTTTCCAATACCTAAGGACCCAGCATACTAGGTGCAGCATGCCCTCTGCTGTTGAGAACTGAGGCCTGCACGCCACTTACAGTCCTGTGCTCCTGAACAGAGATTTTATAAATCACAACATAAAAGGAGACAGGGACGTAGAAGCCATTTGATCTGCGTTGTTCAACTGAAGAAACCAGACTCAAAGAGGTCAAGTGCCTTTGTCAAGGTTATAAGTCAGAGGCAAACCTGGAATTTTTAATTGTTTTTTCAATTTGGTGTATTGAGATAACTAAAATAATTAATAGCACTGTAAAAGCCACACAGGCATGACCTCAAAAAGTAAAAACACCTCTAGTCACACACAGCAGTCCTTTCTAGAATGTGGTCCTAGAAATTCCAAGAGATGCTTCCCTTCTTCACCTTGTACAGGATAAAGAGATCCATGAGAATGGGTAGGCAAGAAGGAATAAAGAGAACAACATCCTTTAAATAGTTTATTGTGGCAAAAATAACTATTTGGACTTTAAAACTGCTCAAAAATAAAATTTACACCCAGAAAAACCTGTAAGAACATCACATCTATTAGAAACAGTTTTGGTGGCAACTTGGAGTGAGGGTTAACACAGAGCACCTGCTCGGTGTCTGGTACTGTGCTGGCGCTTTACACAAATCACCTCACCATCCTCCCCATTACCCTCTGGGGGCACGTTCACTATACCAGTCTTATATAATAAGGACACTGAAGCTCAGAGAGGTCAGATAACTTGTCCAAGGTAATATAACTGTTTTTCAGTTATAATATAATTATAAAATATATAAAATATAATTGTTTTTCATGTGCTTTATCCACTACCCAATCCTACCTCTGACAAAATCCAGCCTGCTTTTTTTCACTGTAACACACTATGGCAGATAGGGTCAACCTTCAGCAGGGGACACTAGAGTATCTTCATTTGCAAAATGAAGTACATATCCCCAAATACATACTAATAGTTATACTGAAGCATATGGTGTTTTCACTGACCTGACTCAAGAATTGTTACTATATTGTTTTTAACTCATTTAATCAGGCTGCTGATAAAAAAAAAAAATCACGTTGACTCTTAGTAGCTTTTAGTTTTAAGAAACTCAGTATACAGTTGGTTTCATTTACATACCCAGATATATGATAATAGTTAACTGAAATTTTACTAGACATATGAAAAGTATACTCAGAGATATACAAGACAAAAACATAGACTCACACCTCCAATACATTAAAGCACCTTGAAAGAGGGCTCTCTGGTCTCCAATTCTAATCCAGAGATGTTAAAATGAAATAAGATGTTCTTTCTTCCATTTGATGTATGTACCCTGTATTAATTATGGAATTATGGCATTACATTCTATTAGAGTTCCTAAATGGAGACCGACATTGTTTCTGGGCAAGCTTGATCTCCCCTGAAGGGCTAGACACCTTCATGTTAGAAGGACACAATTTCTCAAAGAAGGAACCAAAACCTGAAAGGAAGGTGGGGTTTAGGCAGGATCTAGGTCTATAGTTGGAGAAAAGTCCTATGAGTGGAGTCCTACTAAGTTGTCCCTCACCCAGAAGTAGCCACAGAACTGGGTCAAGACGGGAGAGCAAGCCATATCTTATGAGTCAGATCATGGGTGACTAGGTTTATTTCTACTTTATCATGTCAGAACCTTTCAAGAATCTTTTGAACGTTCTACCTTTGTTCATCTGTACTACAAAGATACCAGGAAAGATTGGAGAGTAAATCTGACTTAAAAGAATTAAAAGGGAAACAGTATCCCTTGATGAGAGTGGTGGTGGTGATAAGGAAACGAATCACAAGTCTCTCCAAGAGGAAGGTGAGTCCAAGAAACAGGAATGTCATTCCCTTCCCACAGGAATGCTCCCTTTATTGCCAAACTTAGCAGGTCTAGTTTCCATTTTAACAAGGAAGGTGGAAGTTTCCTTAGAGATAACCTTCAAGTGAAATCATACTTCTATGTAATAAGATGCTGCATATCTTCACACATCTTTCTGTCCATATTAATATAATAGAGAAAACTGTATTCCTTCCTTCTGTATATTATTTGTAACCTGCTCCTAGTCTCAAAAAAGAAACTCTTAGATATAAATTATTTACTTAAAGATAAAACAAACTGGGAAGGGAATAAAAAGATATGAGAGAGTCTGCTGTGGAAAAAGTTTGGCTATCCAGCTTCCTACACCTACAAATGAATTGTTAGAAAGGCAAGAACACAATAGCTACCACAGTGCCCCTGTACAAGACAGATACTTTATAAATAATTATTAAATGAATGCAGTCCAAATCTTCCTAATGTGGTCCCCCACATTTCTGTGTAAAAGGTCCTCTTGTTAATGTTAAAATTCTCATAGAAACTTTATATCATGTTATATCAAGCCAGTGCTTGAGAAAATATGAGAAGCTATTATAAATTCAATAGTGGTATAAATAAATATCACAACAGCATCTAAAAACAGTATATACTATTTTCAATAGTATATACTTGGTAGGAAAATGGATTCAACACAATTCTACAGTGTTCAGGAAGCCTCCTTTCCCCTGACCAAAGACTTTGGACCCCAAAACGAGAATCCCATTCTAAATTACTAAATTCTATGACATCAAAATATTCTCTGCTCTACTAAAACAAAGGTGACGATATCCTGCCCTTAAGAACACCTAAAACATTCCAGTAAATCAAGAAATAACATGTTTTGTCCAACAATAGTCAGGTGTTTCAGCAGAGGAAGATTCTGGCATCATCTGCTGGCTAAACAGGTCCGTGAGAGCACCACACGATCAATAACTTCCTGTGGCTTCAGGAAGCTCTGTACCACTAGAATTACCTGACCACATTTTAAGCTCTCAAATTAGAGATAAAGTGTCACTGCAATTATTAAATATCTAAATGTTAGTAAATGTTACATAGTCAGAGGGCGCTGTTGTATAAGTATTGGATTGGCCAAAAAGTCCGTTCGGGTTTTTCCGTGTTATGGGAAAAACCCAAACGACTTTTTGGCCAATCCAATAGAGTAAAGCAGGAGAACCGTTAGGTTTTAAATATTAGATTCATAAAATTTTAGGACAGTAAGGGAACTTAAATCTCAAGTCCAAACTCTTAAATGAAAAAACCTGAGATACAAAAATGTCAATTATTTTACATCTTTCTTTTTAAATAAAGATATATTCACATAGTTTAAAGTCAGGGTTCAAAATGCATGCTGTTAGAAGTCAGACTAGTGGTTAACCTTGCGGGGAAAAGTCACTCTAAAAGAGAATGAGAGGATTCTGGATTTAGGATGGTGCATTTTTCTATACCTATAAGATAATTAGCAAATAGATTTGTAAACACTTAAGATTTCCTTTAAGATACACGTATTATGTACATATGATGTTTCTATTTCTATTTCACTATAGTCATATGTAAATTATATTATACTAAATCACATTTATATTAAATTTTTCTCCAGACTATTCTACAAAGCTACAGTAATCAAGACAGTATGGTACTGGCACAAAAACAGAAATATAGACCAATGGAACAGCATAGAAAGTGCAGAGATAAACCCAGACACATATGGTCACCTTATTTTTGATAAAGGAGGCAAGAATATATAACAGGGAAAAGACAGCCTCTTCAATAAGTGGTGCTGAGAAAAATGGACAGCTACATGTAAAAGAATGAAATTAGAACACTCCCTAACACCATACACAAAAATAAACTCAAAATGGATTAAAGACCTAAATGTAAGGCCAGACACTCTCAAACTCTTAGAGGAAAACATAGGCAGAACACTCTGTGACATAAATCACAGCAAGATCCTTTTTGACCCACCTCCTAGAGAAATGGAAATAAAAACAAAAATAAACAAATGGGACCTAATGAAACTTAAAAGCTTTTGTGCAGCAAAGAAAAACATAAGCAAGATGAAAAGACAACCCTCAGAATGGGAGAAAATATTTGCAAATGAAGCAACGGACAAAGGATTAATCTCCACAATGTACAAGCGGCTCAATATCAAAAAAACAACCCAATCCCAAAATGGGCAGAAGATCTAAACAGACATTTCTCCAAAGAAGATATACAGATTGCCAACAAACACATGAAAGGATGCTCAACATCACTAATCATTAGAGAAATGTAAATCAAAACTACAATGAGGTATCACCTCACACCAGTCAGAATGGCCATCATCAAAAAATCTAGAAACAATAAATGCTGGAGAGGGTGTGGAGAAAAGGGAACCCTCTTGCACTGTTGGTGGGAATGTAAATTGATACAGCCATTATGGAGAACAGTATGGAGATTCCTTAAAAAACTAAAAACAGAACTACCATATGACCCAGCAATCCCACTACTGAGCATACACCTTGAGAAAACCATAATTCAAAAAGAGTCATGTACCACAATGTTCATTGCAGCTCTATTTACAATAGCTAGGACATGGAAGTAACCTAAGTGTCCATTGACAGATGAATGGATAAAGAAGATGTGGCACATATTTGCAATGGAATATTACTCAGAAACGAAATTGAGTTATTTGTAGTGAGATGGATGGACCTAAGAGTCTGTCATACAGAGTGAAGTAAATCAGAAAGAGAAAAATAAATACTGTATGCTAACACATATATGGAATTAAAAAAAAAAATTGTTTCTGAAGAACATAGGGGCAGGACAGGAATAAAGACAGACATAGAGAGTGGACTTGAGGATACAGGGAAGGGGAAGGGGAAGCTGAGACAAAGTGAGAGAGTGGCATGGACATATATACACTACCAGATGTAAAACAGATAGCTAGTGGGAAGCAGCCACATAGCACAGGGAGATCAGCTCGGCGCTTTGTGACCACCTAGAGGGGTGGGATAGGGAGGGTGGGAGGGAGACCCAAGAGGAAGGAGATATGGGGATGTATGTATATGTATAGCTGATTCACTTTGTTATAAAGCAGAAACTAACACACCACTGTAAAGCAATTACACTCCAATAAAGATGTTAAAAAAATTTTTTTTTCTTTCACTTAAAAATGTGTATTGAGTATTCATTAGTGACAGGCATTAGGAAAGAGAACGGAGTAAGATACAATTCAATCTCTCAAGTTTTGAATATAAAAAAAGTGATGAGCATACTAATAAACAATCACAAGATGATATGGTTTAAGTTCTATATACAAAGTGCTATGGGAGCTTAGAAGTTAAGTTCCGACCTGAAGGAATCATGCAAGGCTTCACCAAAGAAGTGATATCTGAGGTGAACTCAGAAGAGTAACAAGAATTTTTCCAAGTACAGAAAAGCATGTCAAGCAAAGGGAGCATGAGGAACACTGCAGAACAAGCATATTCAGGAACTGTTGTTGTTTGTGGCAGAAGATATATAATTCATAAGGAGAAGGGATGGGAGATGAGATTAGATTCACCAGGCTGCCACCTGATGTACATAGGAAAATCTCCCTATAAAGAGAAACCTAACTGAAATCTGAGATTGCCTCTCTAAACCAACAGTGAATGAAATAGGTACGCTAGAAATAGAGCCTTAATGAGGCAGAGACTTTCATCTGTTGTGTCCACTGCTAAGTCCCCAGTGACTAGAATAATGTCTGGCACATGGTAGAAGATCAATGACCATACACAGAATAAATGCACGCATGCATACATCCTAGCTCTGCAGATGGTATTAAAACAAACCCAACACAGCTTCAGAGAACAGCATGACTCAAAGCAATGAGAATGGAAATCAAAGTTCCCACGACCAAGTTTGTGAGGATTCATTTATTGCTTGGGTCTGTTACTGGCTTTGGAAGAGTTGCAGAATGCTGTAGTCAGATGTGCCTTTTGCCCAGTGACAAATCACGTGCCTGAGGAAGAACCCAAGCATAAAACCTAAACCCGACTCATAAGAGTTTAGCGTTATCCAGACTGCTGAGGAACCAGGAACTGCATGCCCTCTGCTGGGAGGAGAAACAGGAAGATAAATACCTACAAATTAATATAGACAAAAGGCCAGCATCTAGGTGGAGGGGCAAGGGAAGGACTAATTAGCATTTTACTGAAGTATATAACCTAAAAGGTCAGGTATGACCTTGTGACAGGGTTATAGTCACAGTTTTTAGGGCTGTAAAGGACTTAAACCTGTGGCTCTCTGGCAGTGCACAGTTATTTAACCTGAATGACAGCTTCTTATAAAATGTATATTATACTGGATCATTCAGCAGCATACTAATGTTCAGTATACCCAAATGTGCTGCAAAATGTCGATTTGAGCAATGTGTAAGATACGTTTTTCCACAAAGAGTTTTATGAAGAAGAAACATGGTAGAGGTATAATGCCCAAAGGCAAAAAGTGATTAGAGGGAATAGTTGAGACTATAGGAGAGAGGGGGATTAGTGATGCTGGGAGATTCTGAGGAGACAGGAGAAAATGGGGTCAAGACACAGATGGAGGGATTTGATTTGGACAGGAGGAACCCCTCCTCCTTTGGTAGATGGAGGTACAGATGGGTACAGAAGGAACTACATCTCTAGGTGGAAAAGGAGAACGCTGACGGGGTTCTGGCTAAAACGCCTCTCGTACAACAACTAAGTTTTTTAATCACTGAAGTAGGGGGCAAGGCTATCTACTAAAAGAGAGTAAAAGGGCATAGTGTGGCAATGATTTGAAGAGAGAGGTGAAAGTGCAGCATGGAAGAAGGAACTGATGCTCAGGCCTTCATAGGATCCCTGAGTTTAGAGACTAAATTTGCAGGTACAACAATCTACCTAGTTGTGGGTTTGCTTCAACAGACATCCACCACCCAGGATAGGAGTAGAGAAGTTTAATGGCTGGATAAAACTAGGATAGGAATTTCATAAAGAGGCTGTGACAGAGAACAGGAGGCAAGGGAGCTGAGGTCATCCCTGATGTCCATGCATCCCCAAAGCCATGAATACCCAAAGCCATGAGGTCCTCTCCATCACAGGCAAATGCTGCTGAAATCTGCTTGCTGAATTGCAAGGGAATCTAAACTATGTTATATTTATTCCATTTTAAAAAGTGAAAAATCTTGCCAGAACTCATATACAGTAATCCCCCCCACATCCATGGTGGGTACATTCCAAGACCCCCAGCAGATGCCAGAAACTGTAGGTAGTGCTGAACCCTATACGGTCGGCAAACCCAATATAGTCAGCCCTCCATATTCTTACCCATATATTTGGCTGCAGAACCTACAGATACAGAGAGCCAACTGTATTATGCCATTGTATGGTACGATATATAAGGGCCTTAAGCATCCGTGGATTTTGGTATCCGCAGAGGGGTCCTGGAACCAGTTCCCTGTGGGTACAAAGGGAACATATTCTATGTTTTTTCCCATACTAACAGATGGGTAGCATATACAGCGTGGATACGCTAGACATAGGGATGATTCAGGTCCTGGCAGGACAGAGCAGAAGGTGTGAGATTTCATCACACTACTCAGAACAGCATACAATTTAAAACTTATGAATTGTTTATTTCTGGAATTTTCCATTTAATATATTTGGACCAAGGTTGACTGCAGGTAACTGAAACTGTGGAAAGGAAAACCACAGATGAGGGGGACAAACTAATGTTTTTCTTCCTTTATGATGGAAGAGATGGAGGCTGGTATCTGGTAAAAGGTAAAACGATAAAGACCCCCACCCCCACCCCCAAAAAGGCAAAACCATACTTCTCAAGTACAGGATACAGACCTGTGTATGTATGTAATTTACAGTCCAATCGTCCGTATTCCCCCTCCTCTGAAGGGATGGTCCTCCTGCAGAGGGCTGTGATGACTTCCCAAATCTACTCTTCTTCCAGCTGAGCAAAACCCCAGTTCTTACCCATATAACATGATTTCTAAAATCTTCACAACCCCATTCACAACCTAGTTCAATTATCTTCCCTTTCATGGACGGTGTGCCCAGAATTGAGCACAATGCATGAAATGTGGTCTAATGAAGTGCCTTGCTCACCAATGGCTAGAAATAAATAACTTGTGAGTATGTTTATAGATATAGATCCACTAATGCAGCCTACTTTAAATTGAGAGTCAGGGAAGGTGTACTGCGTTGAATAATGTCTCCCCCAACATTCATGTTCTTCCCGGAACCTCAGCAAGTGACTTTATCTGGAAATAAGGTCATTACAAATATGATTAATTAAGATGAGGTCATGTTGGAATAGGGTTAGTCCTTAGTCCAATATAAACGGTTTCCTTATAAGAAGAGAAGAAACACAGAGACATATACAAAGAGAAGGCCATGTGAAGACACAGATATACAAAAGAAAGACAGCCACGTGATGACAGAAGACAACACTGGAATTATGCAACTGCAAGCCACTAAGGATTGCCAGCAACTACCAGAAGCTAGGAGAGAGATGGAACAGATTCTCCCTAGGAGGAACCAATCACACCGACACCTTGATTTTGAACTTCTGGCCTCCAAAACTGTTAGAAAATAAATTTCTGTTGTTTTAAGCCTCCCAGTTTGTGGTACTTTGTTACAACAGCCCTAAGAAACTAACATAGATGGCCTCTCTGTGGAGGTGGCACTGGGGGTAAAGCCTGAAGAAGCCAGCCAGGGGAAGAACTCTAGAAAGGAACAGAAAATACAAAGGCTCAGAGACTTGGCATGTTGTAAAAATAGAAAGGAGACCACAGTGTCTGGAACATGGTGAACAAGGGGAAGCATTGTGGTATGGGATGAGGCTCAGGGCCAGGTAGGCCACAGTAGGGAGTTTAACACAAAGAGCAGTGAGAAAGCCTTAAAGAGCTGTAGGAGTTATTCTGATCTATGTTTTAAAGAGATCGCTCTGGCTGCTTTGTGGAGACTGGCCTGGAGAATGAGATGATAAAGAAAGGGAGAAGAGTAAACAAAAGGCTACTGAAAGGTCCAGGTAAGAGATCATGGTAAGACTGAAAAATAAGCCAGGTTTCCTCAGTCACTATATATATAATATATATAACATACACCACTTTCTAAAATCATAATACACCCAGGAAAGATCACAATGAAAAAAGACCCAATGTATGACATCAGTAGTATTTGCATAACAGCAATCAACAAAAGGTAGTCTTTTGAATAGCTATAACCACCACTATTGTCCTTTAATAACTGATTCTGCACTGACCCTGACTCTGGGCATTCTAAATAGCAAGAGCCCCGCTAAAACGGTGAAAGAGTTCCAAGGCCATCAGGCTCCCAGTAGCATTTAATGGATGTGAACAAAGCAGATTTTACTTCTACCCTTTTCATCCAGAAACTATTTAAAGAAATTATACAACTTGAGAATGTAATTGTTCTCAAAGTTGATGGTCTCTGTTCCTCTCTGGTGTGACAAAAGACAACAGGGACCACAATCTTTACCTGGTTACCTCTGTCAAATCAATAAACTACATTTTAAAAAAGTAGTGTATACAAAGAAGATACTACTATACAATGTTAAAATGCATCTCTTCCTCCCCCACAAAGGACCTTCTGTGAATCATATTGTGAGAACTGCTGAAACAGAAAACTTACAGCATTCTCTCTTTAGAGATTGCTTTAAAGAAATAATTTTTTATTACACTAATACATGACTTTAAAGGCTTTTAGCATTCCAAAAAATTAAACTTTACAAAATGCCCACATGAAGATCATACACAAAAGGAAGCATTGAAGAAAGTAGCAGCCTGAGCTTTTTCCTTCTGGGGAACTCCAACATCCAATTTTCAGTCCTGGTTTCACTATAAAATGGCCTCTAGAGACTCTTAATCATCATCTTAAAAATACACTCTATAGACTACTCATTGTTTTCAGCATTCATCCGGTCTGAATGATAAGGGCGCTGTAAGAAAGATAAAGGAAGGGAAAAGGATATCCTCAGCTGAATCCAAAAAAGCTCAGAACAATGGCAGCAAGTTCAAACAGGACCAAGTTGCTCCTTGATTACTTTCAGGTGCTTTTGTCATTAGGCAACAGTCCTGCATAGCAACTGCCCAGAGCTAATACGATATACAGATAAATGACAGTCATTGTTTACAGTCATTCATTCATTTAACAAGTATTTCTTGAGTGCCTACCAGGGGTTAGTACTAGAGATACAACAGTGAACAAGGTAGATATGGTCACTGCCCTCACACTGCTTATAGTCTAATGAAAGAAGCAGATAATAAACAAGCAAATACACAAATAAAGAAACACTTAGAGGGACTTCCCTGGTGGCTCAGTGGTTAAGAATCCACCTGCCAATGCAAGGGACTCGGGTTCAATCCCTGGTCCAGGAAGGTCCCACATGCCACAGAGCAACTAAGCCCAGGCGCCACAACTACTGAGCCTGCGCTCCAGAGCCCACGAGCCACAACTAGTGATCCTGCAAGCCACAACTACTGAAGCCCACGTGCCACAACTACTGAAGCCTGTGTGTTCTAGGGCCTGCGTGCCGCAACCACTGAAGCCCGCACGCCTAGAGCCCGTGCTCTGCAACAAGAGAAGCCACTGCAATGAGAAGCCCGTGCACCGCAACGAAGAGTAGCCCCTGCTTACCACAACTAGAGACAGCCTGTGTGCAGCAATGAAGACCCAACGCAGACAAAATAAGTAAATAAAATAAAATATAAAATAAAATAAATTTCAAAAAGAAGAAACACTTAGATACTGTAATTGTGCAGGTTTGACTCTGACAGAGAATAACAGAGATAGACCTAATTTTAATAGGGTGATCAGAGAAGGGGTCTCAGAACACGCAATAGTTAATTAAGCCTTTAATCTCCACAGCCTTCTAGTTAGGTATGTCAACTGTGTGAAAAGGGGATTCTATTCAATGCCACTTCTTCCACAAAGCATTCCTTGGTCTTCCTGCCTTCTTTGTGCTTCCATGGTAATTTCAGCTCTATTATAGTGCTTTTCAAATGTAGCCTTTGCACTGTATTTACCTATTTACACATGTCGTACACCTGCTATACTATTATAAACCCTAGACTAAAGTAACCCTATATAATAAGATGCTAGAATCTATTGATCAAAACCATGTGTATTATTCCCACCTGCCCTGTGAATAATGTAAGGCCTGCACTAAAGGCTAAATGTACATTCTCTCACTTGTTCGTCACAGGAACCCTATGAAGTGAAGAGGCTGCATTTTTTCCACCGTGCCATACTGCCTCCCCTTTCTTGTTCATGTCTGAATCCCCATAGCACAAAGTACAATGGGCACAGGACTTGCTCCATCAATGACTGCTGAGTTGAACTGAGCAGAAAAAGTGAGAAGTGTGATGTGACACCAGGAGACCAAGTAACCCAGGCTGGACTTGGGCTATACCAGTTAACTCTACTCCGGGCCCTTGGGGCCACCAGTGAGGCTCTGTTAGCTTTCTTGGCTCACGAGCCCAGCCGCTCCACGACACGCGGGATCCTTCCGGACCGGGGCACGAACCTGTGTCCCCTGCATTGCCAGGCGGACTCTCAAACACTGCGCCACCAGGGAAAGCCCCCTCTGTTAGCTTTCTATCAGGTGTGTTAGCCTCAGGAAATGTGAAGAGATCCTAAAATTACCAAGTTAAAATCCTACTCAACTGTGAAAGAGTAGAAGAGTGGCAAACAGAAGTGACCATGATTAATATTGATTCTCCTTAGCAAGGACAAGGCCCTTTCATACCCCATCACTTCCTGAGTGCCTACTGCATGTGTCTGGCTATACTGGATACGATAAAAAGCACAGTCTTTGCTCTCAAAGAGGACACAGACTAGTGGAAACAAGTGAGTAAAGAAACTATTTCTACACAAGGGATGCACATTATGCACAGGATGCTTGTTATGGCAGCCAAGAGGAGACACAACCCAACTAACTGCTGGTAGAGGAGGCTAGAGAAGAGGCAAACTCAGAGAAGCTGACAATGCCTGTGCTGGGACCCTGACCACCTCTTTTCCAACCTCATCTTCTGCCACTTGCCCCTCTCATAATTCAGAAATCATTTGGATATAATATGCTTTCTCAAGTCTTCAAAATTCAGAAATCATCTGGATAATAACATGCTTTTTCATATCATCTGGATATAATACGCTGCAAACAGATTTACCCCTGCCTGGAATGTCCTCCTCCCTCACGTCATTACAGAAAACTCCTACTTCACCCTCCATCCATCCAGGTGTTCACTCAAGCACTGTCCCCTCTGTAAAGCCTTCCAAGACAACCCTAGGCCCAGAGGAAAATGCTCCTTATCCAGTGGAAAAAGCCCTGCTTTGTAGTCTGGCAATCCTGAGTTGAAATGTTGATTGTACCACTTTCCAGTGAGGTAGATTCCAGCAAATAGTTTCACATCTATAAACCTCAGTTGCCTCATTTCTAAAAGGGGCTACTAATATCTTCCTGACAAGGTTGCCAGGATTCAAGTATGTATACAAATCCCTGACCACAGTAAAGGCTCAAAATTTATTGAATTATAGCAAATAACCCCTGAGGATTGATGGCCATCAATAATTTTATTTTTTGTATTTAAAAAAACACACAAAAGTACATTACAACCATATGGATATTTTTACAACATTTAACATGTGACCCTGGGGAACCTAAAAAGCAATTTGACAATGCATTTTCCCCAGGTATAATTCTGTCTTTACTAAGGCAGTAAAAATCATGTAAGATAGGGGCTTCCCTGGTGGTGCAGTGGTTGAGAGTCCGCTTGCCAATGCAAGGGACACAGGTTCATGCCCCAGTCTGGGAAGATTCCACATGCCGTGGAGCGGCTTGGCCTGTGAGCCATGGCCACTGAGCCTGTGCGTCCGGAGCCTGTGCTCCACAACGGGAGAGGGCACAACAGTGAGAGGCCCGTGAATCGCAAAAAAAAAAAAGAAAAAATCATGCAAGATAGCCTTTACATAAAGGATCTTCTACAAGAGAAAAGAGCTGCCAGAAAGTATATAACCAAGAAAAGCTTCGCCTCAAAGGCTCATTTCATTTAAAAAAGAAAGGAAGGAAGGGAGGAAAGAAAGGAAGGGAAGGAAAAAATCAGTGGAAAAGAAAGCACATTCTTAGGAAAATTATTCAGGGGTAAGAATTACAGTCTGTCAACGCTACTTACTATAGGATATCCCCTCCCTTGGGACTTCCCTGGAGGTTGAGTGGTTAAGACTCCACACTCCCAATGCAGGGGGCCCAGGTTTGATCCCTGGTCAGGGAACTAGATCCCACATGCTGCAACTAAGACCTGGCGCAGCCAAATACATAAATAAATAAATGTTAAAAAGAAAAAAAGAATATCCCCTTCCTTTAAAACTATAATTCAAGGGCTTCCCTGGTGGCGCAGTGGTTGCGAGTCCGCCTGCCGATGCAGGGGACACGGGTTCGTGCCCCGGTCCGGGAAGATCTCACATTGCTGTGGAGCTGCTAGGCCCGTAAGCCATGGCCGCTGAGCCTGCGCATCCGGAGCCTGTGCTCCGCAAAAAAAAAAACAACTATAATTCAAGAAGCCTACAATGAAAAGGTAATTACCACCATTTGTAAGTGATGGTGTTTTCATCTCATAGCATCGTACCTCTTGGAGTTCCCCATTTTAAAAAGTCTTTTTTGTTCATTCCCAAAATGGATGAGTATTAAACAAGAAATAAATCTTCTCCCTTACAGTATCCTGCTTTTGCTCCTTAGTATTTAGAAATACAACCCAAGTCAGGAAATCTCAATTACAAGCCCTGCTATTATGCAAGCACATAAACACTAAGGAAGAAAACAAGTAAAGAGGAAATGAATGTGTGTTATTCCCACCTGCCCCTGTGAAAGGAAAAACCCCTGAAAGGAATGATTTAACTACCAAAGGAAAAATCTGTAAGACTACTAAGGGATACCCAAGTCCCCAAGTCCCTTCTTCCCCAAACAGAATCATCTCCTTACAGTAGGAATAGTTTTCACCGTGCAGGTCTCTCTCCTCTGAACTCTCATGCTATATACCTCTCCTGCAATACTTTACACTCACCCTTAGTAAAGATTTTTGCTTCCAGGACTTAACCTCTCCATTACAGGAGAAAGATTCATCTTTGTAAGGTCCATCTAGTCTAGATTAGTGTTTTATAAAATGGAGGTTGTGATTCATTAGTGGGTTATAAACTCCATTTAGTGGGTCACAGTCAGCATTTCTCTTTAACAAAATTGCACATTATTCAGCAAGCTAGCTACAGAATCTATGTCTACCAAGAAATTTTAAAAATCTAATAGCCTGAATCATTATGCTCCTATGGGTGTATTCTAAGGCTTTCTACTTGAGGGATAGCTACCTATTAAATCACATTCCAAGATGTAATTATAATTCGGGCAACAAGAGCCATTTCACAAAGTAGAGCACAGTTAACAGTCAAATGAATGCTACAGACATTAAGTACTAGGGAAGCCCAAGGAAGGATAGCTCATGCTAGGCTAGGTCAGTTGGGGAACTGACCTGAGAAGTGAGGCTTAAGCAGGGCCCAGTAAGATGTGGATTGGAAAAGAGGAGAAGAGAAAAAAACACAGTGCCAGCTGGCCTGGACGGAGGCCTAAAGAACAGAGGAACTCAAGAGGCTACTGCAGTAGTTTACTTTGGGCCTACACAAGGTAAT
The DNA here is from genome assembly GCF_963924675.1 of Phocoena phocoena. Classification (NCBI taxonomy): domain Eukaryota; kingdom Metazoa; phylum Chordata; class Mammalia; order Artiodactyla; family Phocoenidae; genus Phocoena; species Phocoena phocoena. The sequence goes on along the minus strand of NC_089226.1, from coordinate 50,112,292 downwards.
AATTCTGGGAATGTAAAGGAAGGGGCAAAAACTAGGAAGGAATCATGGACAGTCTTCATGACTGATTGGATTTTTGGCATGAAGGTGAAGGTGAGGGAATCAAATGATTCTAAAGTTTCCTATTCTGGGTGACCAAGAAGAGAGTAGTGCCATTAACAGTAATGTGAAAAAAATCAAAGGCATTTTAGAAGGGAGTCTCATGCAAAATGTAATAAAACATTAATATTTGTTATAAAAGTTTATCTTATTCTGAACGCTTATACCTCTGAGTTGTACCTAGGTAGCCATATGAGGGATACTAAGCAATGTAAGTAGCATCCTATTCTTAAGGCACTCATTACCTGGAAGAACCAAGGCTTGACACTCAGCCAGTTCTTAAAATATTAAAACACTTCCATACCTGTTGGCAAATAATTACCTTAGCACCTTGAGTGACACCATCCCCTTCTCTGTGCCTAACTTCCCAGCTGCCCCAGTCCCTTCTCCACACCTACAGACCTAAAGAACTAACCTACAGCACTGCAAGAGGCCTCAGCTCTATGACCAGTTTCTGCTTTGATTGGGCAGTGTCTATGCCACGCTGGTAGCACTAGGCAAAATATAATAAAAGCAAGTGTTAACAGCGTTCAGAAGATGGAGTAACCACTTCAGCTTGGGCCAGTTATTCATTCAAACAGCTGTTGAGCGCATACACTGAAGATACACTGATGGATGTGGTCCCAGCATTCAGGCTGCTCACAGGCTAATGGGAACACAAATATATAAACAAATCATTGCAATCCAGAGTAGTAGCACAGAAGTATCTGTAGAGTGCAATGGGAGACACAAAGGGGATGAAGTCAATTACCCAGCCCATCGAAAAGAAGAAAAGCAGTCCCATAAAGTTTCACAGAGAAGGTGGTGCAAGACATGAGCAGCAAAGGATGAACAGGAGCGTGCCAAGCAGAGAAAGGAGAAAGACAAACCATTCCAAGCAGAGAGATACCAGCACTGTATAAACCACATCCCAGCATAGTGTGTACAAAACAATGAGATGACCAATGTGTAATGCATGGCACAAAGTGTCAATAATAAATAACAAGTACTAGAGATTTTTTTCCTAGCACATTTATGTTTGTAAAGGTTGATCCTAAAATGTATTTCCATTGCCTAAGCCTACACTAGCTAAGCCAGGGATGGGGCAGTCAAGATATCCTGAGAGGCATGGATTCAGTCAGTTTGGAATTAAATGAAGTACATGGAATCTGCACGTCAACTAAAGTTGCCTGCACTTGTTAGATATGTGTAATCAAAGGTGAAGGAGGGACAGTAAATGAATTGGAGTATGAATTAGGAGCAAAAGACCAACAGGAGACCTCACTACTTTTCCAATTAACAAAAAAGGGCTTCCTAGAGGGAGACATTTTTTAACAGAAGGGAACATGCGAGTGTTAAAACAAGCCAGACACCTCGAAAATTGAAGTATTTAAAGAATAAAGCTTTGCAGGAAGACCAACAGGAAAAAGTGTACATATATATTTGCCTTGAGTGTGGAGTAGAGAAAGGTCACATGAAGAATAGACACTACAGACAAATGACTATAAATTCAAATTAATAAAAGGATTTGGCAATGTTATAGAATTTGACTGCAAAAAGCCTTTCTGGAAATCTTTAAAAACCATGATCCATATTTTTTGGAAAGTAACTCCCCTAGCATCTCAGCCAACATCCATTTCACCATGGTAACACTCACATTCTTCAGAGATGGACCAAAGCACTGGAGGTATATAAGTAACAGCAATAGGCTCTTCTATACCTTGCCTAAGGTCAGATATTTGCATTTAATGTCTGCAATAAAACAGGACATAATACGCAGTGTCATTCCATCAGCTCAGTTCCACATATACAGAGCTTGGTGCTGTGGCCTCCCAGAACCACAGATGAGTGAAACCCAAGATTGTTGCCTTTGAGATCATGGAGAGATGCTCGGTAAATATGAATCCCCTTCTCTTTTAAAGTGTAGTCATTTTCTAGATATTTATATAGTCGAGACTATATAAAAAGGCAAACAAAAAGCCTGTTTTGGTCTGCACTGGCTGCCCCAGTCATGGTCATTTAAAGCCAATTGTTCAAGAGAAAGGAAGCATCCGACGCCAAGGAGAAGGGAGTCATCACCACTGCTTTCCAAAATTGTTGTATGAGCGGCTCCCTCAAAGGAAGAGGCCATCAGTGCTCAGGAAGTGACAGAGGTTTCCGACAGTTTTAAAGTACAGTGTCTGCAGTGTGACCCATGGTTCAAACTGCATAAAAATAAAAATTAACTGACAAATGATAACAAGTACTTCCTCACTTTCCTATCTGATGAATCAGCCATTGTTTGGGTTGCAGTTCCTTGTTTAAATTAGGTTATTAAATCACAATGATGCTGGCCAAACATGCTAGTCATATGCTATCAGCAAAACTTATCAAAAATGCCAAAGTGTGTCAAGGCTTAAATACACACACACACAAAACACACACGTGCTTTTACACTAATAAAATCTAACCAGTACCAAGGGCATCTTTCAAACACTTTGTTTTCCTCCTGAAAACCACAAATGTTCTGTGATGTAGTGGAAAGAGATGGGAATTTGAAGACAGGTTTGAGTTTGAGTGCCAAATCTGCTATCTATTAGAGCTATCTGAACTTGAACAAGGTACTTCATGTCTTTGGGCTTGTTTTCTTATCTGTAAAATAAAAAATAATAATAATAATGATACCTATCCCAGATGTGTCTTGTGATGATTAACTTGGATAATACATTCATGCAAGTGCCCAGCAAGGGCCGGCAGGAAGTGAGAGCTTGGTGTATTATTAATATATTTTGCAGTGTATTATTAGCATGCACCTTCCAAGTCTGAAACCACTTCCAAAAACACACACGAACATACACAATTTATATTATGTGTTTAATATTGCCACTTAGAAGGAAGAAATTAACATATGAAACCTTAGCAATTTGTTCTGAGTGCTCACTTAGAAAGCCATAACCTTGCAAAGTAAAATTTTAAATAAAATTTTTTTCAGCTCTCTTAGGTAATGACTTGGTGACAGTGAGAGCATCTCACACACCAAATATGTTGTGGTCTAGTATGGGATATGCTTTTGCTTTTGACTTTCTGCCCAGTTACCAGTAACCAGTGCTAGGACAGTGCAATATATTTTTGGTACACATTCATTGCTGTATAAATTATGTAGCTCTGAGGAAAGGTACATACTGCAGCAATGAAACACGGTGGCTTTGGATATCTTATTTATAAAGAAATTTAAAATAATCTGTGATATCCCCTTCATCACTTCATATGCTGAAGATTATAAAGCCACATCTCAAGGAACTACTTATTTCCTCTTAGGTGACAAAACAATGGTTCAAATAGCCGGCCTTCTCATAAAACTGGTTAAAGAGATTAGCTTAAATTTTCAGTCTAATATCCTTTAAAACAATAACACTTTATTAAATAAACAGGAGCCTAGTACTATTATTCTAAACAGCGTGTTTAAAGATGAGACCAATATCCAGACTTCTAAAGAAAACAAAATACATGGGTAGAGTTAACTGGACTTGACTCCCTAACCCAGGGACTGGGAGACTTGCAAAAACAGAGTGCCAAACAGTGACCGCTGTCCTTTGGAATTACTGGGTAGGAGGGGGAACATGCAAGGCCCTCTGCAAGTGGAGTGGAAGATGAAGATATGGCAGGGACTAGTCCACGCAGCATAGATTAGGGACTTTTATATGAATTCTTATTAACTTATTCCAAGCCAAATTTTGTACATGGACTGCTAGGAAAGCTTAAAATGGAGGATGCGCTAATGTATTTATGGTAAACTGTATTAAGCACCAAGCTTAAGGGGACAAAGTTCCACAGTAGTGACCTCATTACTTTATTCCCCATGGAGAGTGCCTTTTTGTGATCATCAATGGAGGTCTCGTAACATCCTTTACTCTAGAATGTACAGAGCCACCCAAAAATATTTCATAGTACATTTTGTCTCAGGTGTCATAGTCCCCTTCTGTTACTAACGTAGTTCCCATTCATTTTTTTAAATTAACTTTTATTGGAGTAGAGTTGACTTACAACGTTGTGTTAGTTTCTGCTGTACAGCAAAGTAAATCAGTTATACATACACATATATCCACTCTTTTTAAAATTCTTTTCCCATGTAGGTCATTACAGAGTATTGAGAAGAGTTCCCTGTGCTATACAGTAGGTCCTTATTAGTTATCTATTTTATATATAGTAGTTATATATGTCGATCCCAATCTTCCAATTTATCCCCCCCTTCCCCCCCAGTAACCATAAGTTTTTTTTCTACATCTGTGACTCTATTTCTGTTTTGTAAATAGGTTCATTTGTAACATTTTTTTTAGATTCCACATATAAGCAATATCATACGGTATTTGTTTTTCTCTCTCTGACTTACTTCACTCAGTATGACAATCTCTAGGTCCATCCATCTTGCTGCAAATGACATTATTTCATTCTTGTTTATGGTTGAGTAATATTCCATTGTATATATATACCACATATTTAACCATTCCTCTGTCGATGGACATTTAGGGTGCTTCCATATCTGGCCATTGTAAATAGTGCTGCAATGAACACTGGGGTGCATGTATCTTTTTGAATTATGGTTTTCTTTGTGTATATGCCTAGGAATGGGAATGCAGGATCATATGGTAGTTAGAGCTACCATATAATCCTATAATCCCATTCATTTAAATTCTTCTTTCCATAACAGAAAACCAAAGCCAGAAGAAAGCTCTGTATTGTTAAAAACTCTGTTATGTTTCTTTTTACTCTCCGAAATCACCCAACTTGCTGTTAAAAAGAGAATTGAAACTCCTCTTATTCCTCAACTTTATTAACGTGTAATCTGGATTTCCTTAATATAATATGACTTCCACAACTATCTCTAAATCAGACCATAAATTACGAAATCTTCTATCTATTCCAGAAATACAGCTATTACAGAGGCAACATGGAGTATGGGTTCTGATGACACCAAAGCTCAGTTTAAATCCTAGTGTTATCATTTATCAGCTATGTGATCATGAATAAAATTACTTCATCTCTGAGCCCTCTATTCCTCTGTCAAAGAGATGTAGTACTTTCATGCAGGGTTTAAGATAATTATATGAAGAGCACATATGCAGTACCTATCACAAGGTGAACATGTCGTACTATGGTGAACAGAGCAGTGCTCTGCCCCAGCACCAACTCAACACCAAGTTATGTTCTTAAAGTCAATGAAAGCTTCAAAGAAGGAATACCCACACCATGAGTGTGTAAGTGGAAATAGTGACAACACTGACTTCACAGTGTTGATCGCCCACCTCCTGCCTCATCATCTGTGCTCCCTGTCCCAGTCTTACTGACCTCCTTTCAATTCCTCCTACTCTTTCCTAAATTAGTATCTTGTACATGATACATCCTCTACCTGGACAGAAATCTCCATCACCTCCCTTCTCCTTGCCAACTCCTACTCAGCTTCTTGTCTCTGCTTTAACACCATTACTGACCAGAGGAAGCCCTAATACGCAAGACTTAGGACTGTACCGTAGATTCCGCAGCAAACTACTTCCTTAAAACACACATCACACTTGTAATTACTTGTCACTATCTTCTTTCCAACTAAACTGTAAGCTTCATGATGTACGTTTTTGTTTTTCCCTTATCCCTAGCTATTGACACAGTATATGGCACATAGGGAGAGTTCAATAAATATTTGTTGAATGAATATATAACTGTGCTGCTTTACTCTATAAATGTTAGCTATCATAACTTCTGTAATAGTTATACTTTCATACATATAAATTGTATCATATAACCAAACTGCAGGGCTGCTCTGGGAAAAGTTCCTAAAGAAATCTGACTTTAATAAATCTGCCTTATCCTAAACCCACGTGGGCAGTCCTCATAATACAAGCAGCAAGAAAGAGATCATGAGCCTGACAGAGACAGGGCAGCTGCTTCTCTCCAGTCACAGCACCGAAGGGCAACTTGGAACTAACTGACTCATACACAATAGACAGCAAGGATTTACAAATACGCATAGTTAATTAGCCTCTGTTTACAAATGAAAAGCCAAAACCATAAAAAGTACTCCCTTTACTTTAGCTCTCTAATAAACAAAGGCAGTACACAGCCACCACAGAAGCAGCTTTTAAGGAGATATTGTTCCTGATACATTCATTCTTCATCCTTCCCCTAGCCCACATCCTCACACAAAGCAGAAAAAACAGGGGCTGCAGCACTCCCTCCCACAACTCCTTCTATGTAGATACTTTGGGAGAAGGGTCAGTACAGACAACCAGCTTCCAGATCATCCAGATAAGAGGACGAGAACAAGTAAGCCTGTTTTTATTTGCCTGGCTTCCTACCTTCTTCCCCCAAAGCCTTTTAGACAGTTGAGAATCAAGTTTCCACACTCTTTCCTACCCTATACATACACACCCCTTCCTTACCGCAATGTGCAGAGAAGCAGAAAAAGGGAAGGGGGAAGATATAGATTCAAAAAACGTTTGTGCAGATGACACTAAGTAAAAGAGTGTGCTGTATGCTGTGGAGGGGTATGGATCCTTCAAGACAGGCTTCCTGCTTTAAAAGGGGAACAAAAGGTTTTAACACAAGGCTAGAGTAAGACACATGCCATGAGAGAAGTACAAAGAAAGATCTGACCAATCACACACTTTCTGGGCGATTAAGAAATGGCTCCTGGAGGAGGCAGTGTCTGAGATGGGGCTTAAAAAATGCAAGGGGTTGATAAAGGAGGGAAGGGCCAGAGGAGAGGCATTCCAGGCAAAGGGACAATGTGGGTTAAAGCATAGAAACAGGAAAGAAATGGGCATGTGCGGAGAACAGATTAGCGAACTGGAAAGGTGGGTTGGAGCCAAAGGGTGGAAGGCCTCAAACATACAGGATTTTGTTCTTAATAAAGCAAACAATCAGGAATCATTGCAGGTCCTGAGCAGAAGAGTGGTTTGACTGGAGGGGAGGTGATTAATGTGGCCCATGGGAACTGCAGTGGAGGGGGAACTGTAGGTTGCAAGGAAGGCCAGTTAAGAGACTCTTCCAGTCCAAGAAGGCAGTAATAGAAGCTGCAACAAAGCATGACGGCCATACAAGTGAAAAAAGCAGATATACTCTGAGAATGGAATCAACCTAACTTGTTGTTACAAAGAATATGGGAGAAAGAAGAGCCAAAAATACCTGACGTTTCAAGCTTTAGGGACTTTATACTTTCTGCTCCCTCTCTGATCCAGTGTCCCTTCCTCAGGGAAACCTTCCTGAGATAAGCCTTTCCCATCCGCTGTACCCCATATTTACACATACATATCACCTTGCTTATTTCCTTCAAGGCAATCATTACAATCTATAATTATCTTATTTATTTAATGTTTATTTGCTTACTATCTACTTCCTAACCAGAAAATAAGCTCCACACGAGCAGTCCAACTATTGTCTAAAGAACCATGCCTGGCATATATGTAGTCCTCAATAATTTTTTTTAAATGATAATAGTGCCACGAGGAGAAAGTCATCACTTAACCAGATAAGTCTGGTTTTGAGTTAGAACTACAGATCCAAGTAGAAATATAAGGAGGCGATGAGGTAGTAATTAAAACGCAGTTGGTGCCTCAGTTTCTCCATCTATAAATTGGGGATAGCAGTACCGAGACCTCGTGAGGTCACTGTGAGAATTAATTAGCTAATATATGTAAAGTGTTTAGAACACTGCCTTGTACATAGTAAGAGCCCAATAAATATTTTCTATTATTACTATTATGATTATTCTTAGAGAAATATGTCAAAAGTGAGACAGAGACAGATCGATCTACAATTATGGATTTGGGAATGATCTGCAAAGCAGCCACGAGAGGAACCATGGGCTCCTATCTGTGAAAAGTACAGATAGGAGGGGTTGGAGACTTAGGGAAAATATATGCCTTGGTTCTACTTAGGTGGCCTGAATTCCTCCCCGTCTCTTTGAAACATGTACAATTCCTCTGGAAACCTTTCTTCTTTCCTGTCACCCTCTTCTCCCCTTCCTTTCAGTAAAACCTTAGGTTGAAATGGGGTTATAAAGGGCCATTGTTCTTTTTTTTCTCTATCTCCACTCAAATGAGTTCTTCATCCTTGTTTCAACTGTGTATGGAAGATAAGGATGTAAAAGAGTCAAGGAAAAAATGGCAAAGCAGCCATAGCCAGGCAACGAAAGAGAAACAATAGTCTGAGCATTTACCCAGAGATGTGGTGCTGGGTAGTGCAGTCTGGAGTCCTGAGGCCCAGGTTCTGACACTGCCACATACTGCCTGTGTGAGCCAGGACAGGGCAACTGCTTTTTTTTTTTTTTTAATAATACTCTTTTTAAATGGATTATAAAACAATGCAGATTCATCACAGATAATGTGAAAAATACAGAAAAGTATAAAGAATAAAATGAAACATCACACATCTTTCCACCATTGTTACTATTTTAGTATATTTTCTTCTACTCTTTTTCTGTGCAGCTATAAACATATTGTTAAACATATCTGACCCTCTCAATTGGTAGTTGATTTTTCTCTCAAACCTCTCCCACCACTGGGTCTGGAGGTGGGATAGGTATTTCCATTGTTCCTAATTCTTCCTCCATCTTCCCCAATTCACTACCTTTAAATATTATGTCATCAAACTATAACACCCCACTACCCTTCTCACTACAATCATCTACTGACCCCTGGTTCACTTCCCTTCATGCCTTGAAGATTTTAGCTCCTTGTTCACTGTGGCTCCAACATAACTCCTTTCAAAACTCTTAGTGATGGGCTTCCCTGGTGGTGCAGTGGTTGAGAATCTGCCTGCCAATGCAGGAGACACGGGTTCGAGCCCTGGTCTGGGAAGATCCCACATGTGACAGAGCAACTGGGCCCGTGAGCCACAACTACTGAGCCTGCATGTCTGGAGCCTGTGCTCCGCAATTAGAGAGGCCGCAATAGTGAGAGGCGCTCACACTGCAATGAAGAGTAGCCCCTGCTTGCCACAACTAGAGAAGGCCCTCGCACAGAAATGAAGACCCAACACAGCCCAAAATAAATAAATAAATACTTACTAAAAAAAAAAAAAACTCTTAGTGACTTCAGTATCTTGGCCCTTTAGTTCCTTTTGCTCCTCTCCTCCAAGGACCTTGTCCTTCACCTACCTTGGTCACTAACCCATGGTCAAACCCTAGACCTTGTCACTCCCAGTAACTGTAATCCTGCCACACCCTCAATTTTAAGCATTCTACTTCCTCTATCTTTCCAGCTCATTCCCTCTTCTACTATGATTCTCCAAATCTTTCAACCTCACATTATCCACCTTTTCACTGTCCCTCACCCCATCCTCACTCACCTCCCTACTTGGCTTAAATTCTGTGGTCCATAACTCCTTTGCATACACCCCTCAGCTTCCATGTCTCTCTCTCATTTTGTTTTACTCATTTGGCAAAAGGGCAAAATCCTAGTTGAAAAGAATTCTCCATCAACCCCACACCCATACCCAAGAAACTGAATGTAGCTATAGAAACATACAGCCATGTCATGTGGTCTTACTAACTTGCATGAGACTTCACAACTGCCCTGCAGTCAAACTCTATTTCCCTAGTTCATTTGCCTTCCTTCTCTACTAGAAGAGTATGTACATTCTCTCTCCTCCTCACTGTCCTCATCCCCTACTACTCTCTCCCTTGGGCCCATCCCTCCAGCCACACTGGCCTCCTTGCAGTTTTTCCCATCAGGCACACACCTACCTCATGATTTTTGTACTTGCTCTTCCCAACGCTTTTAATGCTCTTTCCCCACTGCCTAGAATAGTGCCTAGCACATAGCAGGCACTTAAAAAAAAATTGAGTAAATGAATCTGGAAATACATTGTACATTCAGTTTTCCATTTTGTTTTTTTCACATCATTAATTCATGACTATTTCTCCACATCATCAGATATACTTCAAGACCATCATTTTTAACAGGTAATAATATTCCATTTAATGGATACACCACAAATCACTTACAATGATATATTTACAGTGAAAAACCAGTAGATTTACAAGTAGAATATTTTGGATGTTTCCTTCTTTGATCTTTTTGAACCTTGGTAGTTTCACATCTAAAAATGAGGATGATATCTACCTCACAGGATTGTTGTAAAGACTAAATGTGGAATATAAATAGATACAGAGATGTCAGTTTTGTTACTACTGCTTACAACATAGAGGCATCATGGTGTCAACTGAATGAAAGGTCATAGATCTTGGAAGCAACAGATTAAAATATAACTCACAATATTGTCCCTTAATAACTTGATCGAGACATTTAGCCTATATGAACCTCAATGAAGCCATCTATTTTTAAAAGTGATTGTAATAATTAACCGGTACGTAAAAGATTTTAGCATAATATCTGGCCCAGATTAGATAATCAATAAATTTCATTGTTCACTGCTCATAAACAATAACTAGGACTTTTCTTAAATTGTGAACTAGAAGAAAAAAGATTTTTATATATTCCCCAATAAAATATATATTATCAATGCAGAATTTTCCTGTTTTGATGGACAATTATCTAATACCTACAAAACACAAGTAAGATTTTTTGTATAAATCTATATATTGTTTCTTTTATTAAAAAAAAAAAGCAAAACAATTTTTTTTTTTTTTTTTGCGGTATGCGGGCCTCTCACTGCTGTGGCCTCTCCTGTTGCGGAGCACAGGCTCCGGACGCACAGGCTCAGCTACCATGGCTCACGGGCCCAGCTGCTCCATGGCATGTGGAATCTTCCTGGACCGGGGCACGAACCCGTGTCCCCTGACTCTCAACTACTGCACCACCAGGGAAGCCCCAAAACAATTATTTTTAATTACTGAATGACAATATGAATAAATTAATTCCCTTTTTTATTATGTGCTTCAATGTGTACATATATGTGTATATGTACATATATATGATGATGGTAAGCTGAGCAAGAAAATACTAAGTAGACCAGCCTCACTCTAGGGTTATTTTTTGAAGCAATCTGTGAGCTGCAGCCATATATTGGGTTGGCCAAAGTGTTCGTTCGGGTTTTTCCGTAACATCAAATAAATGCCAAGACATTACAAATTTATTAGTGCTTTTTCATATTTTTCAGATACAACTTAAGTATGTGCTATTGGAATGGTCAAAAAATGTAATGTGAAGTCCTCCAGGATGTAATCATCTCTGCCTCCCCAGGACCTAGCCTGGTGCTTGAAATATAAAAGGAATTAGATAAACATTGAGTAGGTGGATGGGTAGGTGAGTAAGTGACTGATTAAGTATGGCAGTCTTTAGTGCCTTCTCTCCTTCTAGGCACTCCAGAGTCAATACTTTTTGTCTCCCCACCCTGTGGTTAGAGAAAGCAATGTAACCTGTTCTGGCCAATGACTTATGAAAGGAAGTGACCTATCATTTCCAGGCTGGAGCATTTACATGCTAGCAGAAGCCTTCTATGTTCTTTCTCCACTGCTACATTGATTGTGAAAGCATAAATTGAGAGGAAGCCTCTATCAGACCCTCAGTCTCTAAGTGAATGTAATGAGCAGAACCCTCTGCTCACCTGAATGGAAATACACTGTGAGCCACAAATTTCTGTTGGGTTAAATCACTGAAATTTTGGAGTTTTGTTACTGCAGCACAACCTAGCCTATCCTGCTTAGTACAACAAGCAGGGTAATGACATTCATTTTAGAACTCATGAGTTTATTTTTAGAAAAACAAAATGGTACAGATAAGTGGTTTACCTTGAACATGTAACTTAACCTCTCTGTATGATAGTTCTCTCACCTATAAAGCTGGACAATAATAGCATCTACCTTGTAGGATGGCTATAGGGATTAAATAAGTGAATGTCTATTAAGTATTTAGCACAGTATCTAGGGCATATAAATATTTCAATAAATGGTAGCAGATTATTATTATTATTAATGCATTAGACACTTATGCACTGCATATTTCAATTTACTCTCCCCCCCTTACTCCATATTCATTTTAATTTATAGCCAACTTTTTCTATTCAAAAAATCTTTATTAAGAAATACTATGTAGAGGGTACCATGCAAGGCACTGGGAAGGAAAACAAATAACACATATCATCAGTTATTCTTCTTACCTCTGATTCTTCTTTCTTCTCCAATCCACCTTCAACTAAGCAAACTTTAAAATCATAAACATAAATACAATGTTCTATGTTATAAATATGGTGTCAGTGGGAGAGCTAATTTTTAATTTAAAAAACATTTTACATGATTTGAGTCTGTATCTTATTCAAAGTTGACATGGAAAAATTGTTTAGGTCTGATTTACCAAAGGCAATTAATGGGTAGGGCAAAAAATAGAACTTGTGCTCACATCTCCACAGCTCCTGATATAATGCCCTATAGACAGGAGGCAGTTGTGAACAGAATTACAGATGCATCAGAGATCAGCAGATCTAATCTTCTTATCTTACATATTAGTACACTGAGATCTAGAGCGAAGCAATTTGCCCAAGGTATCAATATTAACACAAGTTAGTGGCAGGGCTGACACTAGCACTCAAATTTTGAAAATGTGTTTTATGTGGCTAAAGCACAAAGTCCCTGTATGTTGATGGATACAAACATGACAGTACAAAATCTAAAATTTTTGCTGAAATTACATTTTAGCATTAACTGATAAAATATTCAAAACTCTTCTATCAGAAAGACAGGTTAGATTTAGTATTATTATCAAGAAGAGAAGGTATTTGCAAAAACCTAAAAGGATACATTTATTATCATATATTTTCCCCTCCACAATTTACCAAAACTCAAAATAGCATAGAAAAAAAATAGAAATAGCTTCAGATGACTTTCTTTATATATCAGTCTTATGTGAAAGAAAATGATTTCAAGTGAGGAAAAAAATTAATTTCTATGCCTTATTTACAAGTGTACTATATTATATCCCACTGGTAAAAAGACACATATGTACTACTTATGTAACAGAAAAGAATTCACAAAGATTTTCATATTTTCAAGAATAATTATTTTAGGTATGACAAGGAATGACTTAAACATTTAATTCTGAGTGGAGAGGAGGTAAGTTAAAAGCCATATTAAGAAACTGCAAGATAAAATAAAAATAACATTTACCATTTATTGAGTGTTTACCAAGTGATCTAAACTGTGCCTGATAAGCACGTTACACATATCAGCTCATTTCACAAGAAGTCTGTGAGATGAGTAGTAAAATTATCCCTATTTGGCTGATTATAAGAATGGAGGCTCAGAGTAACTTGTCTGAAGTTACTCAGGTAGTGTTAGAAACAGAATTCATTCTCAAACCTGTATGGTATTCAAGCTCTATCAAGTTCTTAACCCTCCATAATTTTGATCACAGTCAATTCATCATATCTAAGGGGTGGACTACAATGACCCCTTCTGACAATGATTCTGTGAGCAAAAACAGAAATCAGTTCAGAATTCACATAATATTTGTGACGGTATGCTCCAGGCCTCAGGGGAAGGCCATCAACAGACGAACCAATAAGAAAAAGAGAAGAAGGGAAAAATGAAAAGAGGAAGAGGAGGGGAAAAAGCAATAGGCCCTTCCAAGAGGCCTGACACAGCTCCGTTTTACTAGACATCAGGGCCACCATGACAAGAAAGGGAAACCCAGAAAAGGAATTGAAAGTAGAACTGTAAGGGACATACATAAATCAAAATAGCTTAGTCCACTGTGATGGTCTCACAGTAGATAAGGAAGGAGCTGTGGGAAGGCCCTGCAGGAGTCAGCAGCCATGAGTTCAATGCTGGGCCAAGATGCAGAGCTCTCACATAAACACTGTTCAGTAGTTAAATAAGAATAGTTGAGTGTAGATGACTGACCACCAGGTTTCTAGAAGAGACATTACCACAACTGTCAGCATCTGGATCAACCTGAAAGGTATAGCACTACGGAGAGTGTGGTTTTAAGAGAGAGCAGAGGAGGAACCAGCATTTACTCTATTAAGCTCCTTAATTTCCTAATGTTCCAGGCACTATGCCTGAATTACCATATTTAACCCTCACAACAAACTTGGTAGATGTAATGGTGAATTTTACATGTCAACTCAGCTGAGCCATGGTGCCCAGAATAGTCAAACATTCTAGATGTTTCTGTGAAGATGTTTTTTGGATGGGATTAACATTTAAATCAGTGGACTTCGAGTATAGCAGCTTCACCCTTCATAAGGTGGGTGGGTCTCATCCAGTCAGGTGAAGGCCCAAATAGTAAAAAAGACTGGGGCTTCCCTGGTGGCGCAGTGGTTGAGAGTCCGCCTGCCGATGCAGGGGACACGGGTTCGTGCCCCGGTCCGGGAAGATCCCACATGCCACAGAGCGGCTGGGCCCGTGAGCCATGGCCGCTGAGCCTGCGTGTCCAGAGCCTGCGCGTCCGGAGCCTGTGCTCTGCAACGGGAGAGGCCACAACAGTGAGAGGCCCGCGTATGGCCAAAAAAAAAAGACTGACCTCTCCTGAGCAAGGACTTATGCAAATTGACTGCCTTTGGATTCAAACTGCCACTCTTCCCTGGGTCTCCAGCCCATTGGCCAACCCTGCAGATTTTGGACTTACAAGGCTCCACAATCACATGAACCAAGTTCTTAAAATTAATCTCTCTCTGCGGAGAAAGATATACATAAACACACACACACACACACACACACACACACACACACACACACACACGGACACATCCTATTGATTCTGTTTCTCTAGAGAACCCTGACTAATTCAGTAAACACTGATTTCTATTTTCACCAGTGAGGAAAATGACAGCCTGAAAGGACCCATTCTCCTTCCTCACTACATCACATAGTAAAATGCCCTCAGGATTCACATTCCAGTCAGAGGGGCTCAGGTGGGAGTAGGAGGGTAATGAAGAGCAGGGAAACCTCATACCCACAAGCCATGCATCCCAAGGAGCCTTTTACAACACTGGCATCACACATGTACCCAGAGCCTTGATGTGCCCGAGTGATGTGCTATCCTTTGTCTGGTCTCCTGATTCAGTTATTTTGGATAAAAGAAATCAAATATTCCTACTAAATCAACAACATTTGAAGACGCTGAAAGAAGAGGAAATATAATTGGTAAAGAACAGAATTAAAAGATAAAAAGAAAAATAAATTAAAAATGATTTGTGTCAATTAAATAACGGTAGACTTTGCTTTGTTTGGGTTTTCATTGGATAGTCATCCATTCACCCCCTCAACAAATATTTATTTTGTACTTTATATTTGTATGGGCTCTTCTGGGTACTGGACAGTGCTATCTAGCTGAGGAGACACATACAAAATAGTACATGTGAAAAAAGACCAACTAAAGTCAAGAAAGTTGACATTTCAGCTGGGATAGAGGTATGAGTTTAACTAGCGGAGAAGACGGATGGTATTCCAGACACAATTTCTGACACAGTCAACTTCAATTCTATGTTCTATGTTGCTAAAATATATATGTACAGGGAAGGCGCGGGGAGGCGGGGGTCTGTGGCAGGATATGAAGCTGAAAGACCAGCTGGGGTTATGAAATGAGGAACAATACCAAGGACTTGGCCCTTCATTCTGCAAGTAATCAGAGTTATGAAGGAGGGCTCAGCTTTTTTACCAAGACCATTCATGGAGCTTATGTGCATATAAGGACAGCTGGGAATCGCTTGGTCAGCTGGACAGATATAACCACAGATAAATAAAATTATTATAATGTTTGATGAAAATTAAACCTTGAATAAAAACTAAACCTTAGGGGCTTCCCTGGTGGCGCAGGGGTTGAGAGTCCACCTGCCAATGCAGGGGACACGGGTTCATGCCCCGGTCCGGGAAGTTCCCACATGCCACGGAGCGGCTGGGCCCGTGAGCCATGGCCGCTGAGCCTGCGCGTCCGGAGCCTGTGCTCCGCAACGGGAGAGGCCACAACAGTGAGAGGCCTGCATACCACAAAAAAAATAAAAATAAAAAAACT
This sequence comes from Phocoena phocoena, assembly GCF_963924675.1. Classification (NCBI taxonomy): domain Eukaryota; kingdom Metazoa; phylum Chordata; class Mammalia; order Artiodactyla; family Phocoenidae; genus Phocoena; species Phocoena phocoena. The sequence continues at coordinate 50,096,273 of NC_089226.1, read as the reverse complement.
AAACCTTAGTTACAATAATAATTGTTTATTATTAAAAGGCATAAAAGTATTTCATGTGCTCTAACTAAAAAAATTAAAGTTGAGTTTACATATACTTTTCAGTCCCAACTAAAAATCTATGGTCCAGAAAAGTTGGCAATTACTATAAAACCATTATTATGCAACAAATACATATGTGAAAGTTTTTCTTAAAAAAATGAAATAAAACTCAATTGGAGTTGATGTAAAGAAAATTATCATGGTAATAAAACATTTGTAGAACCTGTGTCCTAAAATATGAACTAAATATAAGCCAGAGGGCAAAACATGGCTAAGGCCAGATCTTATAAATCACTAAAAATGGAAAAAGAACTGGCCTCAACTTATATATCTAAAGAGTGAAGTGGTCAAGAAAGGAATCCACAGTGAAGGAATATAAATTAGGACCTAAGAGATCATTCAGTCTCTTCTACCCTTTCATTCTCTACCCCACTTTTCTGCTGATAGTTGTCTTTCATCATTCCTGAAAGGATTGTAGAGATCTTCATTCCAATAGTTCCCCTGCAATTTCACTTTAATTATGGAACTCTGCAATATCTCAGTATATAAAACAGATAAAAACATAAAGTTCAGGCTGAAAGAGGTCAGGGAGAGAGGGAGTTCTGGGGTACCCTAACTTGGATTCCACTTGGGCCTTCCCCATCGGTTTGAGACAGCTCCATAAAGAGCCCTTAATTTTCCTCAGTAAAATGTGAAACACACTGGTCCTTGTCCAGATCTCTCAATTTACAAATGAGGAAACTGTAGCCTACAGAGTTGCCTAAGAAAAAGACCCCTGTTTCCTAGTACTCCTGCTAGAACTAGAATGCTTTCTCTTCCTCATAATCTCTAAATTTCTGGGTTAAAAACAATTTCTTACAAATTATTCTGTAAGTTCACACCATCCCTCTATCTCAAACTCCTATTCAGAATTCATAGGTCAGTAACCATGAGTTTAATAAGTGCCTACTTGAGGCCAGATACTCTGCTAGGGACATGTGATCTGCTCTCATTTAACCATCACCAAATCCTCTGGAGATCTAGAAATTGGGCACAGAGAAGTACTTGAAACTTCCCAAGGTCACAGAAGTAGTAGATTGGAATCCTGGTGTATTTGACTCCTAAAGCCAAACCTCAGACTCTTGCAGTTCTAATCCCAACCTTTCCCAAATCTTTGCCTATCTTTTCACAGGCTCCCAGAAATACAGAACTGTAAGGGATCCTGTCATTTCACACAGGATGTACTTCTTCATCCAGGCTTCTCAGGGAATACCTACCTCATGCTTCAGCCAAGTACAAAGGCATTATGCCTACCTTAAACCCCTAAACTCAGGCTTCAGAACTATAGAGATGCTCACCCCCACCCCCCTCCCCAAATCTTGAGAAAATCCTACAACTTTTACAAGCGTGAGCTACATATATGTTCAGTTTCACGGAAAATAGGGAAGGTTAAAAACTCTTAATAAAAGGGCTACACGGGGCTTCCCTGGTGGCGCAGTGGTTGAGAATCCGCCTGCCAACGCAGGGGACACGGGTTCGAGCCCTGGTCCGGGAAGATCCCACATGCCGCAAAGCAACTAAGCCCGTGTGCCACAACTACTGAGCCTGCGCTCTAGAGCCCGCGAGCCACAACTACTGAGCCCGCGAGCCACAACTACTGAGCCCACGTGCCACAACTACTGAAGCCCGCGCACCTAGAGCCCATGCTCCACAACAAGAGAAGCCACCGAAATGAGACGCCCGCGCACCACAACAGAGTAGTCCCCGCTCGTCATCACTAGAGAGAGCCCGCATGCAGCAACAAAGACTCAATGCAGCCAAAAATAAAATAATTATTTTTAAAAAATAAAAAAATTTAAAAAGGTCTACAAAATCAACTCTGAGCTGAACATGAGACAACAGGCTGGTAATTTAGATTGAAGAAATATTAGATATTATCTAATAAGATATTGGAAGTTTGAATTTAGGGACAAAGGATGACTGTCACCTTGAAGTAGGTACCAGAGTTGGGATTAAATAATTTGAATTTGGCGGGAGGCCAATGGAGTTTTCTTTAGGGCAGGCTCTGGGAGCAGAAGGCGTTGAAGTCACTGCTGTGGCCAGTCACAGAAGAGAGTGTAGAGCCAGTACTGATAATAAATCATTGGTAATGGGAGGACAGAATTTAAACAGACTGGGGACCTAGGGGCACCATCTGTAAAGTGTAAGCCAAAGTTCGGACAAGTCCTAGGCATTAGGGGTCCGAAATTTCGGGTGAGCTCTGGTGCCTGGGAACCACGAAGCTAGTCCTCGCCACCCGCTCCGCCACCCCAAACCCCTTCCCCGTTACCTTCTGTTGGATGTAGTGAATCGAGTACTTCATGGCAACAGCGGGACGGGATCTGAAGCTGGTTGACAAGTGCAGGCTGCTGAGGGCCCTCAGGGCCGGCGGTACGGGTGTGGCGGCCCCAGGAGTCAGGAAAGCCAGGAGCAGGAGTAGGAGCAGGAGGGAGCGACGCCCCATGGCTCAGGCTGGCTGCTGCAGGGAGGGTAAAAGGGAGACTGGCAGATGCGCGCAGCCCGAGCCGGGCCCGCCCGCAGCTCCGCCCGCGGCAGACAAGCTCCTCCTCCCCGGGGGAAACCCAAAGCCACACCCCGCCCCTCAGCAACTCCGCGCAAACCCGGGTCGCCCAAGCCAGACCGACCCTGTCCCCGTCCCAGAAGGTGCCGCCAGATTTTACTTCTCTCTTGTACCATCCCCTCTTTAGAGTCCACCTTTATTCGGGTCGCACTCTAATTCCATTGCCACAGCCTTGTCCTCCACAAAGTCCATATAATAGTAATAATATCGATAATAGTATAGCCAACTAAAAATTGGTACTTGCCATCAGCCTCTACAAGGATTAAGTCACTAGCCACTGCAGCCTTGACCTTCAACACACCCTAAAAGGAGTTCAGAGTGATCAGGAATGAGGCACTCTGTGCTCTGGGAAAAACTGGCAGGACAGGCCTTTCAGATATAGTTTCAGGAGGTTTTATGAGCCCAAATTCTTGCATCTTCTCATATCTAGAAAAGCACTAAGATCATCAATGGTGACATCTGCTCCTTGTGACTAGCAGCTAACCTCTGCCAAAATGTGTGCTTGACTGTGCATACCCCCTTTCACTAAAATCATATGTAACACTGACCTTCCCCCCTACCTCTTTGGAGCAGCTCCGCAGAGCTATCTGAGATGCTGTCTCTCGGGCTCTAGTCCTCATTTTGTCCCCAATAAAAGTTAACTCACAACTCTCACTGTGTGCTTTTTCTTTTTTTCCCAGTGGGCAATTTATTGATGGTTCACTACAGCACTAGGCTTAGTGGCACACCATCTCATCTAACTCAACCATCCCACCTATTTTGTGGGTCCTGTATGATTGTTATTCCCATTTATAGCTGAGGAAACTGAGGCTCGAGAGGTGCCGGGACTTGCACTAGGTCACTCAGGAGGCGGTGGAGCACTGGCTTCGCAGACCGCTGGGTGTGGCTCCTTTGCACCCCACCTCCATGATATCAGCCTAACCACCTCCTATGGTACTCTGTCGGTGGGTCACCCCAAACCTCCGTGTAGCCCACACAGGCCATCCCTCACCGACAACGGAGGTCGCCCGGGAATCCCACTAGATCGCGGGCCCTTCTTCCACGTTACGCCTCCTTTCTTCTTCCCGCAACCCGCAACCGCTTCAAGCCCCGCCTTCCCCTCCCCCCCCCCCCCCCGGCAGTGCCATCCCCAGCCGGCAGAGGCCCCTTTTGTCTTCGCGGGTTCCCCAGCACCCACGTCCGCTTCTCCTTCCAGTCAGCCCGCTGAACCCCGGTCCAAGGGGCGCTCCCGCCCACCCCCACCCCTTCCTGGGGTCCCTACGCCCAGCTGGCTCAACACTACCCGAAAACCAACTTTACAGAGTGTACTACTGCTCCCCCAGTCGGTAAAGAACCTTCGTCAAACCCTGTCTGACAAAAACGGTCGTCCGCAAAGGCTCACAGGCTGTTGTACTAAATCTCCACCATCGGCGGCTCCTTCTTCTGATTGGCTGTGAGGAAGGACGGCCAAAGCGTCACTTCCGGCGGAAGGAAGCGCGGGAGATTCGATTGGAGGGCGCTCGTTTACCGCTGAGTCTTGCGGGTCTGCGTCACTGTGCTTCGCCCGGGCAAGGATCCCCGTCCTGTGCTTCAGGTGAGGAGCTGGGAGAGGAGGTTCTCGGGGAGCAAGGGCTGGAGACTCCTAACGAGACCCTTAACGTCGTTCTGAGTGGGACTCAGGGCATTCTATGTTGTTTTTTCAGGAGTCAGTCTCTTCTAGAAAAGAGCGGTTATGAGCGTAAAAGAGTAAGAAGGTCAATTATTTTAATTTGAGACAGTGCTGTTGCAGTCACTCAGCTAGCTTTTGTATGTGCCATCAGGTGGACACGGGTGAGCGTCTGGAACCGGACATACAGGGAGGAAAAGGTGCTACTTGCGACTTTTGAGGTGCTCGGAGATAAGTAGGCAGCTGGCTTTTCCAAACTGCTTTGACGACCCAGAGGGAAAGTGCTTAACTGAGCAGTGTGCTAAACCACAAACTTGAAAGTTTACTTTTGTTTTTTAAATTTTATTCAAGTATAGTTGATTTACAATGTTGTGTTGATTTCTTCTGTACAGCACAGTGACTCAGTTATACGCATATATTCTTTTTCATATTCTTTTCCATTATGGATTATCACAAGGTATTGAATATCGTTCCCTGTGCTGTACAGTAGGACCTTGTTGTTTATCCATTCTGTATATAATAGTTTGCCTCTGCTAATCCCAAACTCGCAATCCTTTTCTCCCCTATTCCCCCTCCCCCTTGAGAAACTTGAAAGTTTTCTAGGTGCCTTTCTTATCTCTCACATCCAGCCAGTCATATTAGCCTCTTGAATATCTCAGATCCATACACTTCTCGCCACTTTTACTGTCATTACTTTGGTTCAGCATGACTACTACATAACTATGCCAGTAGCCTCCCAGCTGGTTCTCCTTTCAATCTTGTTAACATTTCAATCCAGACACCACCTTGGAGGCTGATAAAGCACAAATCTGATCTGGGCATGCCCCATTAAAAACCTTTCCTTCAGCCCCTCCTATTTGCCCTCAGGTTTAAGTCTAAACTTAACATGGTTCACAGGGTCCTTGTTGTCTTTCTGAGTTCCTCAAATGCACCATTATCCCTCACCTCCAGACCTCTTCTAAATCCCATCACCAACACAGCTAATTCTTACTCATTCCTTAGGTCTCAGTTTATGAAGCATTCTAAGTTAAGAAGCCTTTCCTAACCCTGCAAGATTGGGTCACAAAGCACCCAGTAGTTAGTTACTCATTCTACACATAGTTTTTAAATGCCTCCCTTCTCGTTCCAAGAACTGCTAGGTACTAGGATTACAATTCCTGTTCTTTATTTTTATTTTATTTTATTTTAATTTATTTATTTTTGGTTGCATTGGGTCTTCGTTGCTGCGCGCAGGCTTTCTCCAGTTGTGGGGAGTGGGGGCTACTCTTCGTTGCAGTGCACGGGCTTATTGCGGTGGCTTCTCTTGTTGTGGAGCACAGGCTCTAGGTGCGCGGGCTCAGTAGTTGTGGCGCACGGGCTTAGTTGCTCTGAAGCATGTGGAATCTTCCCGGACCAGGGATCAAACCCATGTCCCCTTCATTGGCAGGCGGATTATTAACCACTATGCCACCAGGGAAGTCCAAGATTCCTGTTCTAATGGAACTTAAACCTTTTATGGGTGGACTTAAGAAGAGTAAAGCGGAATTTGTTTGATTTAGGTTGGTCTGAGAAGGCCTCTCTGAGGAGCTGACAGTTAAATTGAGGCCTAAAAGACAGCCATGCAACAGAAGAAAGGAAGAACATTCCAGAGTGAATAGGTTATGCCAAGACCTTAAAGCAGGAAAGAGCTTGGCATCTTAGTGTTCAAGAACCTAAAAAAAGACCAGTGTGGCTGGATCATGTTCAGAAAGAACAGTTTTATGAGATGAATCCGGAGAAATGGTCAGGGACCAGATCACACAGTTAGGATTCTAATACAGCAGCATAAGCAGGAGATGATGGTGGTTTGGATTAAGCTGGTGGTAGAATATATTAGGGGAAGAGTGAATGACGGTTCTTATTTATTTATTTATTTTTGCTGCGTTGGTTCTTCGTTGCTTCGCGTGGGCTTTCTCTAGTTGCGGCGAGCAGGGGCTACTCTTCGTTGCGGTGCGCGGGCTTCTCATTGCAGTGGCTTCTCTTGTTGAGGAGCATGGACCCAAGAACATGCGGGCCTCAGTAGTTGTGGCACGTGGGCTCAGCAGTTGCGGCACACGGGCTCTAGAGTGCAGGCTCAGTAGTTGTGGTGCACGGGCTTAGTTGCTCCGCAGCATGTGGGATCTTCCTGGGCCAGGGCTCGAACCCATGTCCCCTGCATTGGCAGGCGGATTCCTAACCACTGTGCCACCAGGGAAGTCCCAGAATGATGGTTTTTAGATGCGGAAATAGACTCAAGGGTATCAAAAAAGACTGATGAATGTGATGTGGGACTTGAGGGAAAGAAAGGAATGAAAGATGACTTGACTTCTGGGTATCTGGCTTGAATTACTAGTTGGAGAGTACTGCCATTTACTGAGATGGAGAAGATTACTATTAAAGAGGTTTGAAAGGAAACTAAGAATTCAGATTTTTTTTTTTTTAGCCTATTAAGCCCTGAGATGACTATGAGATATCCAAATACATTTGGCTGTCAGATAAGCAGTTGAGATATGGAAGTCTGGAACTTACACATAATTGTGTACCTTTGTGTCACTTCGTTGGTAGTTCTACATTGTCTGTCTTAGCCAATAGATTATAAATTCTTTGAACACAGAGCCTGTTTTTTCTATCTTTAACCCTGTTCCCTTCCCCATCCCTAGAATGGTACTTTACCTATCATAAATGCAGTGGACAAACTGTGCATTATACTCACTAAGATTTTCCTGGCTAATGTTTTTAAAATATTTTTCACCAGTATTTCTCCAAATAAAAGAGGTTTTGTCTGTTTTTTGCTTATTTAATTTTCTTATCTCCTGCCTGCCTCTCCCCTTTCCAGATTTTTCATGTTAACGTCAGAAAATCATTTCTCAGGGACTTGTTATGACTGCCTTTAGAAAATTAGACAAAGTATGTACCCTTCGAGGAGACCATTAGTTAGTTTTAATAAAGCAACTCAGAATACCCGCCCTTTCCATAGCTGAGGACTCTGTCCTGTAAAATGTGAAACGGGAAATCTGAGAGCAACAAAGTGACAAAGATTTTCTTGCAAAGCAAGAACAATTTGGGAAGGAATGAAGAAAGGGAGAAGAGTTAGTCATATCTCCTTTTCTGTATGCCATTAGAAGTGGGGAGTAGTTTTTTAAAGGAGTGATTTCATCCTTTGGTCACAGTCTTGAAACAAATACAAATAGTTTGTGTGAAGCTTGAGCAAACAATGTAATGGACTAGAAAGACTGGTGAGCTACTCATCAGAAGGCATGAATTCCAGACCTGATGCTACCTGCTTCTTGACCTTTAATTAGTTATTTAATTTCTCTGAGTGGATCAGATAACCGTATAAGAGAGAGAACTAAAGCATTCAGAAGAATTTATGAGCCCAACCAGGCTATAAACTTCATTAAAATAGAATCCACGTCTTAAACTTCTCTTCACCACCCTCCCCATAGGCTAATTCACATTAAATACTTAATTAAATTTTTTCTCCATGATCTAACACTTAAGAAGAATTATTCTAGATTCTCTGGTCTAGCCCAATTATTTTGGATTTTCTAATCTAGTCCAAAGGAGGAAAAAACTGTATCAGTGTGTGTGCATATATGAGCGTGATTTTTTATAGGCTATTAAGGTACCTTCTAAAAACTTGGTAATGAGGGAATTAAGCTGAAAAGCCTTAATAGTAGTTTTCACGTGTAGGCAACATAAGCCTTATTTGGAAACTTGTGACACGTGCAAATTCTCAGGCCCTCATTCCAGACTTAATGAAATCAGACTCTGACATTGGGGCCCATAAATCTGTGGTTTATCAGTCCCTCCAGGTCATTTTGATGCACACTAAAGTTTGAGAACCCAAAGCATCTCTAGTGTGAAAAGCGTGCATCACCTGTGTTAGCATGATTCCATTAAATATTTGCTTCACCTAATGCCCCTTCTTCAAGTAACTTTGTTTATAATTTAGCTTAATATGTTTTTTTTTTAACATCTAGTTTTATCCAAAAGAAGATATGGGCTTAAGATGAGTTCCTTCCTTGTGACAGTAATTTTTTGTGATAAATTAGTAAAGCATCTTGAATTATAGTTCATCTCCCATGGCTAGAAACAGAGAAAGCAAGTAGTCCAGAGTGTTCCATGTTAAATTAAAAATGCACTATAATATGTCCACCTGGACCCAGCATATTTTCATAAGCATAAGTCTATCAGAGTCTTCAGTCCTGGACATTGACTTGAGCAATCTCTGGCCGTCAAAACAAAAGCCAACTGAGGTCCTAATTAATTCCCTAACATTTATACTTTTCTCCCTCTCTCTCCATCTCATTCTCCTGTTTCTACTTCTATATGTGAGAGATTAAGAGGACCCAAGGTTTTTATTATATTTATTGATTTTTCTAATTTAAAAAGTAATACATTTATAAAATATTTTAATAAGAAATATTTAGAAAATATTTAAAATGGAAATAAAAATCACCTTTAATCTGACAACTCTGAGAGAAAGTACTTTTTAAAAGAAGGTTATCTGTGTGCCTATCTATTCTCTTTCTCCCCATCCCTGCCAAGCTAAGACTAGATCAGTCCCCTTGTTGTATTTTCTCATGGTATTCTGTACTTTTTCTTTATAGAATTTTCCACTATTTCAGTTTTTTGGTGTGATTATTGGTCACTATAAGTCTAGTGACCAGGTAGGGACCTTGTATATTTTGTCCATCTCTTATTCCCATCACCTGGTATTTATCAGCTGCACTATAAATGATTGATAAATAAGCAAATATATTGGACTTATTAAATTGGAATATGGTTTGTTGACTGTGATGGAACTGAAAGCAATGTAATGCAATATCACCATCCTTCCCAATAAAATCAAGAAGAAAGATAAATTGCAATAGATACCACATATGGAATTGTTCCTAAGTCTGTGATCATGTTTTCCTAACTTTAGTATTCGCTCATTCCTGATGCTTCATTCAGTTATCCATCGAACATTAATTCAACATACTTTAAGTCAGGCAGTAGAGAGAGAGGCAAAACAAACTAGATGACAAGAATCATAAGGAAATACTATGAAAATAACAAAAGGAATAACTAATAGTGACTGTCTAAAAGGATCTTATTGCATTTTTTTCACCAGCCAATGAATGGAAAGTCTTTTTGCCATTTGCTGGAATTTACCAAGTGAAACGCAAATAGTAAAAATACTTCAATGACCTTTTTCATTTCAGTTCTCAAATTTATTTATTTCTCCACTAGAGGGCAATAAACTCTTAAATAATGACAATTTAACCTTCCTTCCTTTAAAAATAACAGCAGTTAGTGCTTGCACAATTAATTTAGAAATTAATTCGCAAATATTTCTGCTTATATATGTTCTTCATTTATTGGTGACATGATAGACCAGGTCTCCATGAAACTTTAAGATTAATGGGGGTAGAACCAACAGAAACAAGTAAGCATGTATCATCTGATATATAATTTTCATGATTGCATATATCATGAGCACGATTAGTACCATGAAGGAGTAAAATGGGTGATATCATAGAAACCAAGAGGAAAGAAGTATTTACCTGAGATGAAATGGGGCTCTCTAAGGGGTAACATTAAAGATTGAAGGATGAGAATGAGCCAGCTGTTTGAAGTACTGAGGGAAGAGCATTTTAGACAAAGAGAAAGGTAAGCACAGAAGCCTAAGAAAGATTATTTGGTGTGTTTGAGGAGCAGAAAGAAGGCTAGCATGGCTTGAAGTGCAGTGATTAAGGGGGTGAGTGGTACAAGATGAGGTCAAGGAGGTGGGGCTAGATGAGCTAGGGCCTGACAGGCATTGTGAGGAACTGAGGCTTCATTCTAAACTGCAAGATTTTAATCAGGTAAAAGACGACATTTTCAGGAGGTAGTTTTGCCCTGTTTTATCTCTCCTAGCTCATAGGCAGGTGTACCACCTTGTTACACCCTACCCCAAACTGGATTTTAGAGGAAGTGTAGAGGGAGGATGCTGTTGCTGACATACATTCCATCATTTGTTGCATTGGCAAGAAGGAAGTTGAGGTAAGTAGCACTAAAAACAGCAGTGTTCTCTGGCCTTTTCTTTCTGCCTTTTCCTTGTATCCTGTATCACCTCCTCTACCTTGTCCTTAGAGATTGCCATGTAGCCTAACGTGACAGCCAAATCTAGGAAGACATACCTGCTTTTGGTAGAACCTTATTAGTCATGTATACCTAAGGGTTCAAAAACAAGGATAACAACAAGAATTAAGCAGAGTTAGATTTTTTTTTCTATGCCCACTTTAATAACATAGATCGGTGATTTATGTAAATCCATTTATCTATAATCTTTGTACATTTCCTTAGGTGGCAAGATTTTATTTTCACAGGAATATTTTGATTGGTCGACAGGATTAGTAACATTTTAAGATACCCATTCCATAATCACATTTCTAAATTTGTGATCATCCCCAGGAGGAGCTATACCTAAAAGATTCTTTTATGATTTTGAAACTGATGACTTACACTTTGTCAAAATTTGCTGATGCCAGTCTCAGAAACAGTTTCACCCATTTGCAGAAATTGAAAGTTTTTGCCATGTGTTTACAAATTTATTGGTATAGCTTTATCTTGAACATGTACAGAGATTTTTATTTCAGAGCATTTATATTATGCTATAAATAAGCTAATCAATTTTAAAAATGTTGATAAACCAACATTTGAGTTTTTAAAAGGAAAGTATAAAAGAGGCAAACTGCTATTTTATTGTTTTACTTCTCTGACGTGTTTTATACAAGGCTCATAAAGCACTTTGAACTCTCATTTGACCATGCAACATTTTAATTTTTCTATCTGTACACTCTAAATTGTCTTTTTTTTCCTCTTCAAGCTGTGTAGAAATGTACATACTGAAATCTAATGAAGTGATTTTTTTTCCAGCTGAAAAGAACTACTTTCCACCAATTTCGTTTCTTTTAAACATTCCTGTAAGTTCCTTTAAGTTCTTTTCTATTAATAGTGGAAACAAGTTCTATATAGCTCTTCTTATAAAGATGTTGAAAGAAATTAAATGATACCTTTCTTGAATTACTGGGGTGGAGCATTTATTCAAAAACAGAATATTTGCTTGAACTACTCTGTTTTAAATCTTATTTTCTTAATTAAACAAAAAAAAATTAGTTTTCCAATACACTAACATTTACTACAAAAAAAACATCTATTGACTTTGCAGTGAAGTTTAAGTGATTTTCCTAAGAAATGAATTACACACATGCAATTAAAGATTTGCCATTCATCCCATGGTTATTTTGTTTTGCAGACCACAGTGAGGACACATGAATAGAAGAAGAAAATTTCTTCTTGCCTCAGTTCTTGCTCTCCAGAATTCTAGTTTTATATATCCTTCATGTCAAAAGTGCTTCTCTCGGATACTCCTGGTCTCCAAAAGGTAAAAATAAAGCCTGAAAGTGTGAGAAAGAAAATGCAAGTGTACACTGTAGATTTCCTATGGCTCAAAGGCAAGTAAGGATTAAATTTGTATCAGGACTTAAGATTCTCTTGGATTGGTTCTTCTGTAAATCCTGGAATAGAATTGGCTGGTAATCCTCTATTACTAGAGGGATGTTTCAGATTATCTCCAAGTCTTTACTAAGTACCTGCTTCAGAGAAGAAAACTAATTTCTCAGAGAGGAAGTCACGAGCCTGATGCAAAAACTTAGTACACTTCTGGGATATCCCTGGAAATAGTGTAGGGGTTTTTTGTTTGTTCATTGTTTGCTTATTTTTGTATAATCTCCAGATTATTTTTTAATAAATGAATAAACTCCCTGAGAACAGGGACTTTGTTATTGTAATCTCTGTATCCTTCAGCACCTGTGCTTGGCACATAATACTTTATTATGGTGCCCAGATTCAGGCCAACTAGACCTGAGAGCCTGGGATTCTTCTCTGATCTTTATAGAGTACAGGTGAGAGGTTAGGGTTGGAGTTCCTTAAGAATACATTCTCTCTTCCTAGGGGTGAGAATAAGAATATCTAGTAAGTACCTAGTAGTATGTAAGTAGAGTAGTAGACCAGCAATATGCTTAACTAGTCTTTTTGTCTAGTTGGCATTGTATGGGGAGGAATTGACAGTTCCAACCCACACCTGGACTCTAAGTCATCCTTCCAGTAGTTTTCACTATTTCTTTATTAAGCTATTCTTTCAAGTACTCATTTGTAAACTGAGAGAAAGAACCTATTTGTGTTATTCATCATTAAATCCTCAGCATTCAGCCTATGGTTTAGTTCATAGAAAATACACAATAAATGTTAAATGAATGAATAAATAACAATGTGATAGTGTCTAGGTTGTCTTCGATCTAGACTTAGCTTCACTCATTTTCAGGTTCCTACCTATCTTCTGAAAAAACTAAAACCCAGGGACTGTTTTCCTTTAGGACCTATTCTTAGAAGCAGTGTGGTAAAATGGAACGATTTCAAGCTTCGGAAAACACAACAGCGTTGTAGATAGGCTCTGACGCTTGATAGTTGTATGATCTTGGGCAAGTATACTTTACCTATTGCATTATATCCTGGTGATTAAAAAGCACAGTTCTCTGGAGCCAGACTGCTTGGGTTCAACTCTCAACCCTGCCACTTAAAGCTGTGTAGCCTTGGGCAAGTCACTTAAATTATCTGGATCTCAAAATGGGGAAACTAATAATATCTGCTTCATAGGATTGTTGTGAATTAATAAATGCTTCAAACATTGTGTGATACATAATTAGTAATATATAAATGTGAAACATTTTTAAAACTGAGTTTTTTTCCCCCAAGTCATTTCTTTTAAAGATAATCTATAACAACCATTTAGGTTGAACAATACTGCCATTTTTACCTCTTTAGACTGGTAATAACAATAGATAACATTAATGAATGTTTACTATATGCTACACATGGTACTAGGAGCTTTGTAAGCATTATATCTTTTAATACAACAGCGCTGTGAGGCGATGCTACTGTTAATGCCACCTTTCAAAGGAGAAAACTAAAGCTTAGAAAAGTAAAATAACTTGCCCCAAATCACAAAGCCAGATAGTTAGTGGCAGAAACATATTCAAGCCTAAACAGTCTGACTGCTATCTAGATCCATAATTACTATATTACCTCTAAATTGGCAGTGAAATTTGTATCCAGAATGATACCTCCACCTCTCTTTCCCAGAGTTTAAGATGCCCCCAGAAAACTGAGCTCTAATTGGACCATTTAGTCACATAAAATCCACAGCACTTTGTCCTTGCCTGTGGAAATGTAGTCCACAAAAATAGCCTCTCCTCTACAGATATTACATTAACAGTGCTACACAAAGTCTATTCCCATAATTTCCAGTGCTTATCTTTTCTACTGTTATCTCTGCTTTCCTTTTTTCTTACCTGGAGTCAGTTGTAAGCCAGCACAGGAAACAGAAATTCCTCACTGCTGCAGCACAGCAAGTTTATGACAGAGGAATTCCACACTGTAGCCTTTGCAGAAGATTTTAGAGACAGTGAAGAGCAAAAAGACTGCTCCCTAAAGGTTTTTCATTGAACCCCAAATCCTTAGAGACAACCACCATAATACGTTTTGTGTTTATGGGATTAACTTTTTTCTCTTGTTAACCTCCAAGATTAGAGCAGTGGTGGTTTTCAAATTACTGTTCTGCAGAGCCTTAGGGTTCTATGCTTCTAGAAGGAGATAGGATTAGAGAAGTAATAGTGGATTGTGCTGACTATTAGGTAGGGCTTTAGGGCCCCACTTTAGTTTCAACAACAGCTCCATTCTCAGCCTTGAATTAGGGTTCCAAATTAGATTTCTTTTCAAAAAAGATTCCATGACATAGATAAAGATACAGATAAAGAAATAAAAATGGGGCTTCCCTGGTGGCGCAGTGGTTGAGAGTCCGCCTGCCGATGCAGGGGACATGGGTTCGTGCCCCGGTCTGGGAAGATCCCATATGCCGCAGAGCGGCTGGGCCCGTGAGCCATGGCCGCTGAGCCTGCGCGTCCGGAGCCTGTGCTCCGCAAGGGGAGAGGCTGCAACAGTGAGAGGCCCGCGTACCGCCAAAAAAAAAAAAAAAAAAGAAATAAAAATGTAAAAACTATATGTACAGTTGACCCTTGAACAACACGGGGCGCCAACCCTCTACACAGTATAACTTATAGTTGGCCCTCCATATGTGCAGTTCCTCCATTTATGCAGGTCCTCCATACCTGTGGTTCCTCCATATGCACAGTTCCACATCCAAGAATTCAACCAACCACAGAATATATAGTACTATATAGTATTTACTCTTGAAAAGATCCATGTATAAGTGAACCTGTTACAGTTCAGACCTGTGTTGTTCAAGGGTCAGCTGTATAAAAGTTATATCATATTCATATATATGTGAATATGTATATATACATATGTACACATTTGTATATGTGAATATGGTAATCTCATATGAAGGAATAAACATACATATATATGTATATATATATATATATGATTTTATATATGTATGGGGGAGGTGTATGTACTCCCAAAAATTATGAGCAAGAAAGGGGACTCATTTGTCCATGTAAGCAATCCGGCCAGCCCAAACATGTAAGTTGCCCTTCTGATTCACTTAATGGGACCCATTATCCCTTTGGTCTAGAAATCTGTCTCTGCACTAAGAGCTTTCTTTTCCTATGTTATTTTTAAATATTTTTCATTACCTTTACCTGTGAAATATGTAAAATATTGTGTGTTATGGTTATGTGTGCAGTTTTCTGGGAGAGAAGAGAGTCCATTGCTTTCATCAGATTTTCAAAGGGTTACTAATCTCATCAATTTTTCTACTTTTCTCATCAATTTTTCTACTTTTTTCTAAATATAAGTACACTAACCTAGAAAAATAAATGAATGAAAGAATGTTTTAACTGGTATCAAACAAAAAAGGTAGCAAATACAAGTATTATTTTAGATAGATCCTTTCAGAGGCTTCTTGGGGTCAAAACTTTTCATAATAATTCTAAGGCATAATTTGCCTTTTCACTCTCATTCTCGTAAAAGTGCATAGTGAAATTTTCCAGAG
Organism: Phocoena phocoena; assembly: GCF_963924675.1. NCBI lineage: Eukaryota > Metazoa > Chordata > Mammalia > Artiodactyla > Phocoenidae > Phocoena > Phocoena phocoena. The sequence goes on along the minus strand of NC_089226.1, from coordinate 50,080,949 downwards.
GCTCCATGACATGTGATATCACAGCAGAGTGAGCAGAGAAGGAGGTATGAGAATCCAGCTGTCTATTAAGACAGACATTAAACAGGTTTGCAAAATATAAAGCAATGCCACTCTCTTCTCACTGATTTATTTTGGAACACATAGTTATTTTTTGTAAAAATATGTTCTTTTTGTTTATGCAATGGATCTATTTTTTAAGGTATTAATAAATATTTTTTAGGATTCTCACTTGCATTTAACTTCTCATTTTCAATTGGAAATATAGATAGATATTACCCACATAAGCAAAAGCTCTTTGGTATTCTCAATAATTTTTAGGAGTATAAAGGGTCCCTGAGACCAAATATGTTTGAAAACTGCTATTCCATAACAAATGACATTTTGGAAATAGGGGTGCCTCTAGAAGTTAAATCAGAGGACTGTGATTTCAATGTGTTGTCTCTACCCTTGCTTCTCAAAATGTGGTCTGAGGAATGGCTGCATCAGCATCACCTGGGAGCTTGTTAGAAATGCAGAATCTTGGGCCTTGTTCCAGACTTAGTGAATCAGGATCTTCATTTTAAGAAGATCCCTAGGTGATTGGTATGCATACTGAAGTTTGAAAAGCTGTGATCTGTATTACTCCATACTAACATTTATTTCAATTCAGACTTATTCCCAAAAGGATTAAAGGAAACTACATAAATATCTTCATTTTATATATAACATAAAAGTATAAATAATTTAGTGTATATATGCATTAATGCTAATAATGCATTAATACTAGTCTTTCTTAGGCTATCATTGATACTCTGTATTTGTAAGATAGTTCATTATTAACCATACTGTTCTTATAGTTATACAAGAAAAAACTCCAGGCAAGGAATCCAAAGCCTTGGATTTGGTCATAAAAATCACTAACTTTGTCACATTGGGCAAAAATTCACCCAATTTCCCAGTTTGTGAATGGGAGTAAATGCCTTGTTTATGTATCAGAAGGAAATAATGTATGTTGAAAACATTTGTAAACTGTAAAACACTGATGCACATTAATTGTAAGATTTGCTAAGAATTTTACATTAGATCTGAATGCGTTATTAGTACATAATTTTTAAAGAAGTTCTAATATATATTTAAAACACTTAATTCATTTCACTAGAGCTTGGTACTAATGAGGTTTTATGCCCCGGTAAGTCGATTACCTTCACTTCCTTCTATGGCCAGACTACAACACAAACTCCAGCCAATTTGGTTAAGATTATATGAATGGATTGGCACAGAGCCATCATCAGTGTGGAAAAACAAATTAATAATTAGCACAGATGTAATGATGATGAATCAGTAACTTCTTTTTTTAATTTATTTATTGTTTTTATTTTTTTGGCTGCGTTGGGTCTTAATTGCTGCGCACGGGCTTTCTCTAGTTGCAGCAAGCAGGGGCTACACGGGCTTCTCATTGTGGTGGTTTCTCTTGTTGTGGAGCACAGACTCTAGGCGCGCAGGCTTCAGTAGTTGTGGCATGCGGGCTCAGTGGTTGTGGTTTGCAGGCTCTAGAGCACAGGCTCAGCAGTCGTGGCGCACGGGCTTAGTTGCTCTGTGGCATGTGGGATCTTCCCGGACCAGGGCTCGAACCCGTGTCCCCTGCATTGGCAGGCGGATTCTTAACCACTGCACCACCAGGGGAGCCCCAGTAACTTCTTATATGAAGGATCAACCTTTGTTCAAAAGAGTCACCTTGTGAGCCATGGAATTCAGGCTCCCCCTAGTGGCTGTCTGGCAGCAATCAAATTTATACAACTGTCTCTAACATTTTCTATTCACATTTTTAAGCCAGATCATTAGCGACATGAAGAAAAAACAGTTCTAGGATTAACCATTACCATAAGATGTTTTAAGGGGTCAATTTGTTAAATTAAGAATGTGAAAAATGGATAGCAGAGTTCTAAGATATTGCAAACAACTAGAAAAGAGGGGAAGCATAAGGAGAAGTGACGGTAACCATCACAATACTTAATATAATTATGAGGGAGAAGCAGACTAAACACATTAATTTGACAAGATCTGTACTAGATTCTTTTTTTACTTTCTTTTCTTATACTTTGTCTCATTTTATCCTTCTTCAACCCTGGATTTCACAGATGAGGAAATCTAAATTTAAGGGATTTAGTATTTATCCCAAGACCAGACTGCTAGTACATAACAGTAGTGTTATACTTGACACACAGCAGTTTTGTTTTGTTTTTTTATAAATTTATTTATTTATTTTTATTTTTGGCTGTGTTGGGTCTTCATTGCTGTGCGTGGGCTTTTCTCTAGTTGTGGCGAGCGGGGGCTACTCTTCATTGCAGTACACGGGCTTCTCATTGCGGTGGCTTCTCTTGTTGCAGAGCACAGCCTCTAGGCCTGCAGGCTTCAGTAGCTGTGGCTCGCAGGCTCTAGAGCACAGGCTCAGTAGTTGTGGCACACGAGCTTAGTTGCTCCACGGTAAAGGGATCTTCCCAGACCAGGTGTCGAACCCGTGTCCCCTGCATTGGCAGGCGGATTCTTAACCACCGTGCCACCAGGGAAGCCCATACACAGTAATTTTTGATGAGAAAGGCTTTGGCAAAAAAAAAAAAAAACAGTGTTTGATAGAATTCAAACTTGAAAAAAAGAAAATCAACTAATGTCTAAACATGACCTAGGCCATCTTCACTATTAAACATGAACCCCCCCCCCAAAAAAAGAATGCCTTTAGCCATAATTGCATAATTGCCTTACAAACAAGTTAAACAAGATGTTTTGTACCTAGTTTTTGTAATCTAATAAATTCTTAGCATATTTCAATGAACTAAATTAAAGAAAGTAAAGTTATTCTTATAATAGTGAGAAAAATATGACTAGGTACTTTGTGTATAAATATTTATTAAATGTTTTGAGATTATTCATTGTCCTTTTAACAGAAGATAGACTCAGGTCTTCTGTTGGTGTGGTGCTCACTTCATTATATCTAGTTTGCCCCCACTCCCAACCTCAGACTATAATATGCCTCATTTGTTAATGATGATTTAGCTACCCAGTAACAACCAACCAGCCACCCTCCCTCCCCACACCCCTCTCTCTCCCCATACACGCACACACAGTTTTCCTTCAATTTCTATCAATTTGGTGCTACTTAATTTAAATCAGTAAAGTAACTGTTATGAATAGAGAAAATTCAAAAGAGGTTGATCTGAAATCGTTTAAGAAGGATGTAACTTGTACATTTTGTACATAAAATATTATTTTTAATCTTTACTTTTCCAGATTTGTTTTACGTCATATTAAAAAAAAGTAAGTGAACGTCTCTATGCTTTTTTTCCTCCACTTTTCCAGGTCTAATTGTCCAAAATGTGGCTCTACTGGTGAAGCTGAAAATGCCAGTTACAGATATAAGCTTGCCTTAAAAGTTGCAGAATCAAACAAATTATTTGGTATTACTGTATTTGGAAGCTGCTTAGATGCATTTTTTGGTCTTACAGCCACTGGTTTGCACAGGTAAGAATATTTAAAGCATTCTTTTTCCTAGCTAGTACTTCAGTACATCAGTAGAATTTGAAGACATGTGGGGGTTTTTTGTTTTTTTTGTTTTATTTATTTTTGGCTGTGCGGGGTCTTTGTTGCTGCTCGTGGACTTTCTCTAGTTGTGGTGAGCGGGGGCTACTCTTCGTGGCAGCATGCAGGCTTCTCACTGTGGTGGCTTCTCTCTTGTTACGGAGCACAGGCTCTAGGCACACGGGATTCAGTAGTTGTGGCGCGCGGGCTTCAGTAGTTGTGGCTCGCGGGCTCTAGAGCGCAGGCTCAATAGTTGTGGCGCACGGGCTTAGTTGCTCCGCGGTAGAGGGATCTTCCCGGACCAGGTCTCGAACCCGTGTCCCCTGCATTGGCAGGCGGATTCTTAACCACTGCACCACCAGGGAAGCCCCCGAAGATATGTGTTTTTAAGGTAATATGCATTTAGTAAAAACAGATGATCGCTTGACCTTACATCATCAGTTCATTTAAAAGATAATCAAGTGAGAAATAGAAAGATGTTTATTTACTGAATACCTATTGTGATGATGTTAAACCATGCTCCAACCAAACTGTAATTAGACTATTAAATTACAAAACTCTAATGCAAGTTAGAGAAATATATAATAAGAAAGTAGGGCTTCCCTGGTGGCACAGTGGTTGGGAGTCCGCCTGCCGATGCGGGGGGTGCGGGTTCGTGCCCCGGTCTGGGAGGATCCCACATGCCGTGGAGCGGCTGGGCCTGTGGGCCATGGCCGCTGGGCCTGTGCGTCCGGAGCCTGTGCTCCGTGACGGGAGAGGCCACAGTGGTGAGAGGCCCGCGTACCGCAAAAAAGAAAAAAGAAAAAAAGAAAGTAAAATTGTTTCAAACTGAAGGATTTTTCAGATCAAGTGGCTAAGGTCTCTTGAGGTGGAAGAAGCTATTTGAAGGAATATTTGCATATCAGAAATTGAATTTTGTCATTTATTTCATTTACATTGCAAGTTCATCTGCATAGTTTGACCTGTTAAGATGTTCTGAGAATGTAAGGATATATGTAAGCAACTGAAGCTTTTTCTCCCCTTCAATCTTCTGCCCTCCCCGCCTAATACTTAACAGAGGAAATCTCTGTTCATCTCCTTATAGTTGAGAGCAAAGTGATTTGAAGAAAGGGAGGGCCAAGTGACCACAGCCAGGATTGCCAGCGACAAGGAAAGACTTCCCCCTCTGCTTTGAGGAGAAGGGTTAAAGATCCCAGCACTACTCCCACTGACACTTTTAGAATAATTGCTGGGCCTGATTACTAGGCAGGCATCTACTTTATTCACACTTGATCAGTTGTTTTTGTCTTTCTAGGCTATAAGAACCTAGAGGGAACAAAATGCGTAGCTCTTAAAGTCACTTTTTTTTCCCCCTATATGTAACTCAAAAGTTTCATGCTGTATTTTCAAACTAATTGTGTCTTCTTTGTGCAGAGTTAAAATTTCAAAGCTTATCTCTTCCCATTTTTTATTTTCTTTCCAATCAAGGTACATTCAAGATCGTAATGAAATTCCAGAAACACTGGACAGTGCTGCAACTCAGACCCTATTAACTAAAGCAGTTGAAACTTGCTTTGTTGGACAAAGCTTTATTTTTGGAGTGACGGTAATTGAGACTAGCTTTCTTTTTATTATTATGCTAACATTTCCATTGTAATGAAATGATTTTAATTTTCTAAATAGTTTTTAGGAGTCGTAAGTGTGAGAGCCTGTGGAAGCACTTTAAGCTTTGTAAAAATAGGCTATAGGTGATCTGTTAAAATACCATGTATGACAACTTCCTCTTTCAAAAGTTAGAAGAGCCCAATTCAAATGCATTCGGAACTTTAAAAATCTAAATTTATTATAAATTCACAAGTGTTAGATATTTTGTTTTGATATTTGGTATTTACTGTACCCTCTAAATTCAGTTCAGGTTCTGTAGTAAAACTTTCGTCAACTCTAGCTTTTTAATCTTATCTATAAAAGGAGAAAGAGGGAACTAGCCTTGAAGGCAAAGTAACTGAGTGTTGATCACTGTAAGAACAGGTTAGGAAGGATCATCTTAAATAATTATAAAAGTGACTATAGAAAAAGTCCAGAGAATGTGCTGACTGAAGGAGTAATCGTTTTCTGTCTCTTGTATGCTAAAGGGAACAAATCAGTATTTTGCCTACACTGCAGTCAGGGTTTTAAAAAGCAGAATATAGCACTTCACAGCTGAACAGTGAGAAAACCCAAAGGGAAGATGAAACCAGGAGCTACAGAGATTTTCTTTCTTAAAATCTCAGATGGCTCTTTTTCTTCTTCTTTTTTTTTTAAAGTGAGAACATTCCTTTAAACACTGGAAGCTTATGGAAGCTAATGAGAAATATAATAGTAGTTACCATTTATTGAGCAACTACTATTTGCTAAGCACTATAGTTTTTTGTGTGTTATTGCTAATACAGTAATCCTGCATTTTTATCCTTATTTTATAAATGAGAAAACTAAGACTCCTAATAACTTGTCCGAAGTCCCAACACTAGGAAATTTTAGAACCAAAATTTAAAGACAAGTCTCTTTACTCCAAGGTTTACTTCCCCATAATTTCAATTCCTCTAGCGTTAAACCCTATAACACTAGAGGAATTGAAATTACAGGGGTGGGGGTTATAGTTGCATCTGTTTTTAACCTTTTAAATCCCTGTTTCACATTTGAGTCAAAGGAAGAAAATATTATTCTGATTTAAATTCATTTACTTCTTTCACAGAATTTTGAAAGCCAACATCGACAAGGTTCAGGTTCCAGTAACCTCTTAGAGCAGTGTTCAGACCACAAGAGAGAAGTTAAAGCGCTAGTAGCTTGCCAGATTGTTCTACCAGACCCAGGTGTCGTAGGCTTCACTGTCATTGACTATTTCCATCGGCTTTTGCAGCTTTCTGATATCAGGAAACTTCACTGTGGCTCCCAGGCACCTAATAGCCACCTACTTGCTTTAGAAAATTCAAATAGCGATGTCAGCAGCATATGTGGCCCTGACAGCAGTTCTTGTTGTTTTGAGTCCCATGGCAGCGATGATTTTTCAGGATTCTGGCAGCTGTCACTTGAACTCACTTCCGTTGTTTCACAACTAACAGATGATGATGATCTTTCAGCTTCAGAACAAAGCGAGGCCATTGATACTCTTCACCAGAACAGAATGTGCATCTCCTCTACAGAGGCCACTGGTTCCAATAGCTGCCGTGATACCATTCAGGGTTTATGGAGCCCTGTTTCTTATATGGATCAAAAGAGTGCAGCACAAAAGCTGGGTGAAGAGCTTGGCTTACAAGCTAATCAGCCAAGTGCGGTTCATAGCAATCATCATGAAATTGGAGTTCCTGGTTCTAATTTATTCCCTTTGAAAGTGCAAGAGCCCCTTGAGCCAAGTAATACAAAATCCTTCCACAGTGCAGTGGAAGTTAAAAATATATATTCCCAGCGTGAGCTAACATGTCACCAGTATCATGATGTAGATACCCCCGCTAGCTTTCAGGAGAGATCTATGTGTTGTCTACCTTCATCACTCAGACTTGAAGAGATAGCTGGGGGTTCTCAGGACTGTGACCCTGAGATCTGGGCTGACCTTCCACTCTCTGAAAGCCTAAACAAATTTCTGGCAGCTATCGAAAGTGAGATTGCTATAACCCAGACAGATGGCAGTAGCAGGAAATGTCATCTAGATAATGACGTCAGTAAATTACATGCAGACCACAGCAGGTTATCCGTGACTCCACAGAGAACTACTAGATCCTTGCATGCACCACCTATAGGCTTAAGATCACCACAAGCAACAGTCAAAGCAAACTCCAGCAAAAATAACTTCCTTTCCAACTGTGAAGCAAATCCAAGTCCTAGCGTTCATAAAGAGTCACAACCAGAGAACACAGCAGAGACTATCTCAAGTAGTAGTGAAAGAGGCATTTCTGAAAATCTTCTACCAAATGTTTATCTCTCAGTTCTGTTTCCATCTTCAAAAGGCTCAGGCACAACAGTTACTCTTAAGTCTACCAGAATTCCACCACCACATGAGGCTGAAATTTCACTTAAGCACGATACTTCAGAGACTGACCATTCTTGTCTCAATAGCAAATATTTTAATGGATGTGGAGAAAAATCACTATCCAAAATGAGTGAAAAGTTGACAACTTTGAGTTCTAGGAGGTATAATGATGTTTCCAACCTTCACAACTTAGAAAATAAACAATACTGTAGGCGGCCAAAGAACCAGGGTGACAGTTCGACAATTTGCAGGAAACTCACATATCCTTTAGAAGCTCTTTGCAGTATGCCAAATAGAAGTACGAATGCATTGAAAGAAATGTCTTATGAGCACACTGGTAATAACCTAACAGCAAACTGTTCTGCTGGTCATGAAGGTGGCTACAATGCTTCTGCTGATCTCTTTGATGATAGTCCTAAAGAAATGGACATGGCAACAGAAGTGACCAAAAAGTCACAGGATATTTTGTTACAGTGGGGAAAGTCTTTGGCAGAAAGTCATCATACAGAATCTGATTTTTCACTGAGATCATTCTCTGAAAACTCCAGCCAGTCTTCACAAAAATTATCCTTGCAAAACACATCTGCCTCTCTGTATCTAAAAACATGTCCCTCTCCACCTCATTTTCAGTCAGATTCAGAATATGATTTTGAAGATAGCCAAGACTTTGTTCCATGTTCACAGTCAACTCCAGTTATAGGATTCCACCAAACTAGAATTCATGGAATGACAGGAGCTTTCAAAAAATTGCCTGCCTTTTATTTGGACCTTGATGCTAACTATAAAAAGACAAGGATTTCCACTGTAAATGATGCACAGCAAACCACCCCAAGCTGTCCAAAAAATATAAAGACAACCAGCCAGAAATCCAGAAGCCCTACTATATCTAGTATTATACAACCAGAGATCTCCAACAACTGTCCTGTTACTAAGTACCTTGAAACTGATGTTGATGAATGGGTCCCTCCTACCACACAAAAAGTATTTCCTTCAGAAATGCTTGGATTCCAGGCCATGGGTCTAAGGAAATGCCCAGCTGCTTATAATTCTCCTGATCAAAAAGAGTTACCAAGAAAAAAACTGAAATATGTCAAACAAAGAACTGATAAATGCTTAATTAAGAAAAAGTTAAATTTGAAGAATATGCTTACAGCAGCAGAACAGAAATCTCCTGACTATAACAGTACAGGGTTAGGCTGGATTTTCAAGGAGTCGGTTTTGGGACTTGCTTCCCATTCAGAAGTCAAATGTTGCCTTCCATTTTCAGAAGGTTGGTCACCTTCAGTGCCTGAAACTAAAAGTGCTTGGTCTCCTGAATTGTTCTCATAAAATGTCACCTGAACCCAATTTCTGAGCTTTTAAAGGTAAGTCTGTTTGGAAACTCTTGCATCCAGTGTCATGGAAAACATTCTTACCATTTTGAACACTTGAAGAGAAGCAAATAGAAAAGAGGTGCTGTTGTGCCTTTTTATATGGGGGGAAGCCATTGTTCTTCCCAGTGATTTATCCAGAGTACTCTGATTTCAGATAATTTGGCACTTTATCTTATAGATTGTACTTATGTAATATTGTCAGTTTTGCTTATTGAAAGTATTTGTTAAAATCACACATACATTCAGAAATAAAGCCTTTGCAAACCAAAACTTAAAGTCTTTCTTAATTGTTCAGCTTAGATCAGAAAATGTCTACCATGTATTAAGCCAACTACTGTTCTGAGTTTGTGATACAAAGCTACAACGCCACTGATCTTAAAAGATTTTAGTCTACTGGGTAAGACAGAAATACAACGGACAATTTCAATACAATGCAGTAAATGCGATGATAGAAGTTTTTAACGGATATTAAATTTATGTTGCTCTGGGAGCATGGCAGAGAATCAGTTAACCCAGCAGCATCTATGGGCTGGGGATAAGAAGAAAGGTCAATAAAAACTTACAGTTTAGAGGTAAATGTGTAACTGTCACTATTTTATCCAGTAATTATTTGTTGAATGCTTACTACATGCCAGGCACTATGCTAGGTGCTGGGAATTCAAAAATGAAAGTCAAGCTCTTACCTCAGAAACTCATGGTCTAGAAGAGTAAACAGGTCTCTGATAGGGAGATAAGCTCGAAGGGCTAATAAGGAGCAAAAATGAAGAATAGTTTCTAGACATTCACGTCCTTAGCAGCACCGCAGCTGCACCCTGTAAAATCTTTGTGCGTCTCTGGTCAGCTCCCTTTGCCATTCCCCACAGCAACTATTCCAAATCTTCACCATTCTTCGTGCCACCGACCTACCTACTCTTGCCTCATACTTCATGGAGATCACCTGTATTCCCTTACCTTCCCACACCCATACTTACCCACTTGTCTCTATCGACTCACCCACAACTCTTCTTCCTCTAACCTCAGAAATAATGCACACCTCCTATTTAGTGCTCATCTTTCTTTTTGGGCTGTTGATCCATTATACCCATCTTTATCGTCTTGCTCTACTGGCTCTCTCCCCTTCCCCCACTTTTAATTTTGAAAACTTGCAAAAAAAAATGTTGAAAGAATGACACAATGATACAGCATCTATACATACGACCTAGATTCAATCATTTAACATTTTGCCTTTTGTGTATGGGTGTATTTTTTCCATTGTATCTATAGATATATATAGTTGTTTCTGCTGAACCTTTTTTTTTTTTAATTAGCTTATTTATTTTTGGCTGCATTCGGTCTTCATTGCTGTACACGAGCTTTCTCTAGTTGCGGCGAGCGGGGGCTTCTCTCCATTGCAGTGCACGGGCTTCTCATTGTGGTGGCTTCTCTTTTTGCGGAGCACAGGCTCTAGGCATGTGGGCTTCAGTAGTTGTGGCACACGGGCTCAGTAGTTGTGGCTCACGGGCTCTAGAGCTCAGGCTCAGTAGTTGTGGCATGTGGCTTAGTTGCTCCGTGGCATGTGGGATCTTCCCGGACCAGGGCTCGAACCTGTTACCCCTGCATTGGCAGGAAGATTCTTAACCACTGCGCCACCAGGGAAGTCCCTTTGCTGAACCTTTTTTTTTTTTTTTTTTTTTTTGCTGAACCTTTTTAAGGTAAGCTGCAGATATGACATTTTACCTTGAAATACTTCAACATGAGTTTTCTTAAGGTAAGGACTTTCTTCTACATAATTATTGATACAATATCATTATCACACTAAAAACTATAACAGTAGTTCTACAACATTGTCTAATGTTTAGCCCATATTTAAGGTTTTCTACTTGTCCCTAAGTTGTAATTGTTGTCAATGTTGTTTAACCAGGATTTCATTAAAGTGACTCCATGGTGTTTGGTTATGTCTCCTGTGTCTTTTTCTAGAAGTTCACCTCTTTTTTTGTACAACATTGGGTTTATGAAAATATCAGACCATTGTTTTGTAGAATGTCCCACATACAGATTTTTGTATTTCCTTCTTTGTAGTATCACTACCTTGTCTCTCTGTCTCCAGTATTTCCTGTAAATAAGGTCTAAAGACTTGATTAGGTTTAGGGTTTGGGCAGAAATATTTCATGGATTTATGTTGTGCACTTCATATTGTATCAACGGAGACACAGTATCAAGTTATCCCACTATTAATGATGCTAAGTGAGATCGCTTGCTTAAGATGTTGCCCACCAGATCTCTCTAGTCTACAGGTACTTTTTTTCTTTTTTTTCCTTTTTTTAAGAGTAAAGAGTTAGTGTTATAGTTGCCTACCAGTGGTGTTAATGAGTTTCCATTTCCTGCTCTCTATCACTATGTACTCAAGAATTTTTACTTACTCAGTGATGTACAGTCGGTTTCACTCATTCTTTTTGATACTCCATGTAATACTTGCTCCCTCACTTCTAGCTACTGTTGTTTATAGCCAGTCTCCATCAAAAAATAGTCACTGTCAGCTTTCACATCACTCACTATTCAACCTGCTGCAATCTATTCTCTCCCCCACCTCCAGTGGCTATGGTGTTGGTAGTTTTCTAACCCTCAAATCCAATGGATTTGTCATTCCTTATTTTATTTGATCTTTTTGCATTCTATATACAGGTAACATTTTCATGGTTTCTGGTTTCTCCTAGTCTCTGATCAGGTATGCCTGCAGGGCAATTTTTTTTTTTTTTTTTTTTTTTGCTGGGCCCTATATAAACAATTTGATTTTAAGATGTATTACAAAATTCATGGTCCCATGTAAGGTAGAGTTCATCAATGAAGATTTAGAATAATGGATAAGAAAAAGATGTGCATTTATTGACCAGTCAGTGCATGTGAAGATTCTTTATAGTATACAGGCAGCACCCCTTTCTCAGGCCAAGGATATAGTCTTTTCATGTTCTTTATTGTCAAATGTGCCATTCCTGGCTAATTTCATATCTCTCCCACTGTGATTAAAGAGTAGTAATGTAAAAAAAAAAAAAAAACAGTAGTAATGTAGTTACTATTGTATTGAACTATGTAGATCTTACCTCTACAGCTCCCTAATGTCATTTATTTAATGCTGGTTACATCTTTACTCATAATGCTGCATCCATTGTGCCACTGTGAGTACTGGCTTCCAGTAACTCTCTCAAATGTTGTTACTCTGCTTCACTGATGATTACCAAAAATGCAGATCTTACACAGAGTATGCAGGAAAATGTGAATAATAATTCATTTTCTGGTTATATTTAGCATTTGGACTTTTCTAGCATAAACGTAGAGCACATATTCTAACTGTGTCTTCTCTTGAACTTTTTAGGCTGTAATTACTGCATTCCCAAACTGTGATCTCTTAGCCACACCCAGGAAGAATAGTCAAGAGGCCCACGGATGGAGCAAGAAGAATAGTTTCATTTGTGCAAGGAATGCCCATTCCTCCCATCAGCATGGCTTAAGCCCATACCTAGAGAGCACAAGGTCGCTGTCAATTGGAAATGAGAGGACATTGATTGGAAGAGCCAGTTGGCATAGCAGAGCAGCAGTCTTAAAAGGCCTCAGATTAGATGGGCCTGTCCTGACACACAGTGAAGAACCTGCAGAGAGGGTAAGGGGACCTCCCTGGTGCCAGTGGTGGGAGGTGGACAGAATTTAAGAACAATGTCACCATCCTCACAAACTTGGTAGTCTACAGACCAAAGACAGTCCCATAGTTGGATCACAGACCAGTGGGAGCCAATGCACAGACCCACACATACAACTCAATCTCAAGGGTCAATAGTTTGGTAACCCAAAACCCTGAATTCATTCTGTGTCCAATATGAGAAGTCACCTAAAAGCACCATTCTGGCAGCTCAGTTTCATACTATTGTGTGAAGGAAATATTGCTTCGGCCAGTAGAAATGGTCCACTCTTCAGACCCAGGGAAATTCCATAGGCATAAGACCCAGAGCTCCTTAGAGCATTTGTTCCGCATGAAGAGTGGGTGAGTGGGTTAGAGGGTCAGAGAGTACCTCAGATGGGAGAAATGGCACGTGTCCCAGCACCAAAGTGGGACTTGAAAATCTCAAGAGAGGCATTCTGGCGACCAAGTCTACGTGGGGACCAGATCCAGGCTCAGGGTGCCTTCCTTAGTCCCAGGACCTGGAGGTGAATTTAAAAAATCTTGAGGAAGACACTCCAAAGCATCAGTCTCCCTGAAGCGTGGGGCTGGGCAGGGTCCTTTCTTACTCAGCTCTTAGAGGTACTGTCTGATCATCCCGTCTTATTATCCTTGACTGCTTCATTTGCCTGCCTTTTAAAAGATGGTGCCTCTTAGTGTTCTGTTATTGGCCCTTCTGTTGAAAACCCGAATGAACTTTTTGGCCAACGCAATACAGGTACTCTTTGGTTGAATTTATCCACTCATCTGTAGTTACCACCCATAAGCTGTTTAATTCAAAGTCTGTCTTTTATCTAGACTCTCCTGAGACCAAACTTTTATGTTAGTGTTTTATTATTCAGCTCAAAATGTTTTATAATTTCCATGTGGGTTCTTTGACCCCTGAATTTTTTACAAATGTATTTCTTCATTTCTAAACAGAAAGGATTCTTTCCCTAGCTATCTCTTTATGAATGATTTCTACCTGAATTACACTGTGGTCAGAAAAATTATTCTATATTATTTCAGTCCTTTGAAATTTGTTGAGACATTTTCTGGCCCAATCTATAGCCAGATTGTAAATGTTCTAGGTGTGCTTGAAAAGAACATATATTCTGCAGTTACCGGGCACAGAATTTTACATGTGTATATTAAATATATTAATCATGTTCAAATTATCTATATCTGTACCGACTTTTCCCTTGTTTTATTAATTATTAAAAGAGGGATTTTTAAATCTCCCTCTATGATTATGAATATGTATATTTCTCCTTTTAGTTCTGTCAATTTTTATTTCATTTTGAGGCTATGTTATTAGACATAAATTCAATCTTGTGTCTTCCTGATGGACATGGGGAAAGTCCCGTTTCATTGCTATTAATGCTTTTTGTCCTAAAATCTAATTGTTATTACTGTACTACATTAGTTTTGTCTTGGTTAGTGGATTTTGTTTTTCATTTCTCTTTTATTTGTTTGTTTATTTATTATTTATTGGCTGCATTGGGTCTTAGTTGTGCACAGGCTTTTCTCTAGTTGTGGCAAGCAGGGCTACTCTTCATTGTGGTGTGCGGGCTTCTCACTGCAGTGGCTTCTCTTGTTGCGGAGCATGGCCTCTAGGGCGTGCAGGTTTCAGTAGTTGTAGCTCGTGGGCTCTAGAGAGCAGGCTCAGTAGTTGTGGCCCACAGGCTTAGTTGCTCCGTGGCATGTGGGATCTTCCTGGACAAGGGATCGAACCCATGTCCCCTGCATTGGCAGGCAGATTCTTAACCACTGTGCTACCAGGGAAGTCCCTCATTTCTCTTTTAAATCTTGTATCTTTACATCTTAGAAATGTTTCCTATAAACCTCATATAGTTTGGTTTTGTTTTATTGTCCAGTTTGACAATCTTTGTCCTCTAGCTGGAATATTTCATCCATTAACAATTAATGTAATAATTTAAATATATTTGAGTTTATCATATTTCATGCTTCCTATTTATCCTGTCTATTCAATGTTTTGTGACTTCTCCTTTCTTTTTCTTATAATCCTTTCCCAAAGACCTTAAATCTTTTTAATCCATTTACTATTTCTTTTAATTATGTTTGTTATAAGTCTTAATTCTATATTTTTAACTCCACAAGGTATAGTTTCTATAGTCAGTTTTTTATATTTGTTTTTTTGTTTTTGTTTTAGATTTACCCACATATTTACCATTCTCTTTGCTCTTCAATTTATGTTTTATCCTAGATCTTATATCACTTTCCTTTGGTCTGAAATAAACCCTTCAGAATTTTTTTTTTTAACTTTTATCTATGTAGTTTTTTCTTTTAATACAGAGTTGTTTTTTGAGTTTTGAGTGTCCCAGTTTTGGCAGTTTACTATTTATTTATTTATTTGGTTGCACCAGGTCTTTAGTTGGGGCAGGCGGGCTCCTTAGTTGTGTGCGGTATGCGTGGGATCACCAGCAATCAAACCCAGGCCCCCTGCATCAGGAGCATAGAGTCTTAATGACTGTGCCACCAGGGAAGTCCCCAGAATTATTTCTTCTGTTGAGATTTTCTTGATGGAAAACTCAGGTTTTTTGAATTTGCATATTTATTTTTTTGTTTGAAGATGTCTTTATTTTCATTCTCAATCTTTTTTTTTTTTGGCCACTCCATACAGCTTGCAGGATCTTAGTTCCCCAACCAGGGACTGAACCTAGGACACAGCAGTGAAAGCACCAAGTCCTCACCACTGGATCACCAGGGAATTCCCAATTTTTCACTCTCAATCTTGAAAGATATTTTCTCTGAGTGTAGAATTCTAGGGTAGGAGTTATTCTCTTTCCACTCACAATGCCATTCAACTGTCCCTGGCTCTCATTGCTGTTGAGAAATCAGCTAACTGCCTTTTTTTTTTTTTTTTAAGTAATCTGATATTTTTCTTTCTGGATATTTTTATTCTGCCTTTAGTGTTCCTCAGTTCTGTTAATGATGTGTTGAGATATGGATTTCTTTTTTTAATTCTTCTTGAGATTCATTAAGTTTACTGAATCTGTGCATTAGTGCCTTTCAACAGTTCTAAAGATTTCTCAGCCATAATCTTAAAATATTGCCTCTACTCCATTCACTCTCATTTGAGAATTCCAATTAAACGTGTTAATGCATTCTCACTCTATCTTTCATTTCTCTTAACCTTTCCTTGATTGTTTTCCTCTTTATATCTGTTTGTGCTGCATTCTATACAATTTCTTCTGACCTCTTCATCTGTGTCTAATATACTTTTCTACTTACCCATTGAGTTTTTCTTTCAAAAATTATTTATTTTCTGAAAGCTGGATTTTTTTTTTTTTTCAAATTTGCTAGATCACATTTTAAAGTCTTTTTCCTCTAGACATTTTCAGGTTTGTCTGTTACTACTTTAGACACAGTAAGCATAGTTGTTTTATATTCTGTGTTTGACAGTTTCAGTAACTAAAGTCTTGATAGGTCCCTATTGTCATATTTTTTTTCTGCTGGTCCTCACTCATAGTGCCATGGTTCCTTGAGGCCTAGTTTAGCTGGAGCTACTTGTTTTCTTTGGAAAATTATTTATCAGAATTCTGAGGCCTAAGAAAATGTTTTCTGGGGAAGGATTTCCATTTGCTTCTGCCAAGTGCCTGGAATCACTACTAGTATAAAACAACTTAAACTAAATTCATATTTAAGGGCTTTTTATTTTTTTAATTTACTTTATGAAGTATAATTGATTTATAATGTGTTAATTTCTACTGTGAGAGTTTTTTAGATCCGCCAAATGAGCTGAATTTGGGTTGCTAAATCATACAGGGGTCAGATTATGACTATAACTTCTTAGGGACTGTTTCCTTCCTCCACTGCTGAGAGTTTATATCTGATTCCCCCTACACTAAAGACCTTCTGAGGTCCTGCCTTAATGGGCAATTCCTAATCCTATTAGATTCCTTACCATGAGCAAGTTATCTTCTGTCCCCCATACCTCACACAACAATGAAAACTGAGTTAAGATTGTCCCCTAAGCATTTTGTCCATCTTTTATGGCTGAATTATTTGTGACTATATTACAGTATTTGACCTGCCATGAATTATCGTTTAATAATAAATGTCCCAGGATTTTTACTCCTTTTAGATGATAAAAAAAAACTACTCTCAAAGTTGCAGCTACCTTATTAGACTGTTAAACAGTTATTAAATTTCTAAATATTGGATCTCATCAGTTCTTAGCATTTTAGACCTGGAGGGGACCTTAGAAAACATCTGAGTCAGTGGTTCTCATCCATAGGCTTCTCATTTAAATCACTTGGGACCTTTTAAAACCATATTGATGCCTAGATCTCATCCCAGACCACATTTATCAGAATTTGTGAGGGTAAATCTCACATATCAGTAGTTTTTTTTAACTCTCCAGGTGATTCTAATGTGAATCCAGGGTTAAAAAGCACTGGTCTAAACCTCATAGATGAGGAAACTGAGACCCAAAGATGCTAAAAGTCTTCACAAAATTCACATTTACATAAGGTAGATGTTAGAACGTGAAGTACCCTAACTCTTACTCCAGGACTCTATTGCCCCATTCTGCCTCCTGTATTATTGAATACTAAATAAAGATTGGCAACAACATTTCTTTTAACTCAAGAATTCATACAACAAACATCATGTGTTTTCTGGGTACTTGGCACTAATGATAGGATTATTAAATAGAAAAACACTCTGGAAACTTAAGGTTAGAGAAAAGCTGATGGAAAACTAGAAGGATTATCTAGTTAGCATTTGTTCTTTAAAGTCACTGCCTAGTCTGGATCTTCTACCTAAGGTGCAACGAAATGTTTTGGTTATAATTTAATACCAGGGGCAAAAGAACCTGTCTTCCCATTAAAACTGATATGTTTAATTATTTTCTAATAATGAGAACTGCATCCTTGACTGTTTTTCCTTTTTCTTGTAAAGAATTCCAAACCAAACATGATGCTCAGTTATAGCCACTGTACTGGGTCTTATGGTTTGCTCCCTCCTTTTAAGTGATCTGAATTTTATTTCCATTTTTATTAACATTATGGCATAAGTGCCCTTTATTATAAAAATGCCTTTATTAGTTTTGAAAGGAAGTGGTGAAGTAAATTTTTATATTTAAATTTAAAAACCAACCTCAATTCATTAATAGATTGTTACCATTTAATGAGTAAAGTATATGTAAACTGCTGTTTTTTACTTCCCTAGAGTGTTTACCAAGGGAAACATAAAATATAGACTCCTAAATTTATCTAAGAGAGAAATTTTAGATATACAGTTTTCTCAATCAGCATTATTCATTTTATAGATTTCTTTGATAATTATCAGTTGTGAAAGTCATACCTATACCTATTAGATGACTGATTATGTATGCATACGTACCAGAATCTAATGTGGTACCACGGCCAGCCAGACTTTTCTTTTAGCTGCTGGTCTTTAAAGAGTCGATAACCATTTCTTGATAGCCATAACTTATGTGGCAGACCTTTGTTAGGTTCTATCATTCATTAAAAGTATTCAGCAAATTGTTTGTTGCGTTCCAGAATGTACCTGGCACTGTGCTAGGTTTAAGATAACTGCTATCAAGAAGCTCACACTCTAATACATGATGTCACATACATTATATCATTTAGCTTTCATTCAATCTTGTAAAATATTGTTATCCCCATAGCCTCTACTATCTTATCTGTAAAATAGAAATAATACCTCTTAAAGCTACTGTGAGAGTTAAATAAGACAATAAGTGTGGAACATGTTCCTGCCATCAAATTCAGTGTTCTTTCTACACCACCACACCTTCCAATACCAGAATTTTCTGTTTGCTTTCACCTACCCCTTTATTCTTCAGACACCATTTTGAATTAGCATCTGCTCTATGGTTGTAATACCTTTAACCAATTCCAATTCCTCACCTCCACCATGGCTTCTTCCCATCTTTCTTCCTCTATTAAAATCCAATCCTTTTCTGACCCCTTGCTTCCCCCTTGCAACTCAAAGTATTTTTGGAAATGATCCCTTATCACTGATTCATTGTTGATGGCAATGTAATTGGTATGAATTCTGTGTAAGATAATTTGGCATTATCTATGAAAATTATAAAAGCATTTCCACTTGTAGGAAGTTATCCCACAATTATATTCATATATAAAGAAGTATTAAAGAAAGATATTCCATATTGCATTGTTTTTAATAGCAAAATAGTGAAACAAATAATCATCAACATTTATAAATGGTTTTATATGTGTAGAATATTACGGGAAGGATACAAAAGAAACCAGTGAAAATTTTTTTAAAAAGTGAAAATCAGAGTATATGGCATTATATGTATACACGTACACATATATACACATATAGACATATATATGTATATATCTTTCATGAGTATAATGATACTTTAAACACTAGGTGCCTTCAAATGATGATAGAGAGCCAGTTCATTGTCTTGAAAACTTATGAAAACAAAGGGAAAGAATTAAACATTTATCTTAATTTTCTTATATAAACTGTACCATTGGATAATCAAATAGCTGTAGGGAAATTCTCCTTATAAAGACTCCAACTAATACATTTCATAAATGATAGAAATGGAATATCACCATTTTGCAATCCCCAATGAATAATGGATGCGCTCATTGAGTATCAATGGCTGCTAATATTCCAAAAAGAGACAAGGAGCACCTGTCTATTTACTAGATGACTTGTTGCCTGATTCATGAATCATTCAATGAAGTCAATTAGATCTTCAAAAAAACCAAAAAGACAAGATATTATATGCTTCCAGATGAAAGAATATATCACTTCCTTTAATCTTGCCAAAAGTATTGAACCTGAGTCTAATCTCGCCTCTGTATCTAGCTGTCAATCTGCAAAATACACAACTGACAAAAGAACATGCAGACCTACACCAATAAAAATGAAATCAGCAAAATCCAGACCAGGAAACTGCATATCAGACAATGCATGTTCTTCAACAGATGATTTTAAGGAAAAGAAAAAGATGGTGGAGGAGCCTGTAAATCATTTAAAAGACGCATGAAATTTTTTTTAATGGGCAAGACTAAACTCCAGTGCCTTGAGATGCACACTTGTGTATGTCAATTCCTTGATCACTATGAAGTCAAGATAGTTTCTTTGAGAAGGAGTGGAGATTCAGGAATGGTTGGCAAAGTTCTATTTCTTGACTCAAATACAGGTGTGTTTACCTTATAATAGTTTACTAAATGATACACTTGTTTTCCTGCATTTATGTTTTAGTTTATATTTTTTAATGTTTTAAAAATAATTGAATGCAAGTAGGTGCATTGTAACGAGGGAAACAAAAGGCACAGACAGGTGGAGCATCTCTCTTTGGGCCAGTCCTCATAGTTATTTTACATACTTTGTCATTTACAGAAGTCAGGTAACTCACTCAAGGCCAAGGCCACATCACTAAGTGGCAGAGCCAAAGCTCTGATTTTTCCAGTGCACTGCACCACCTCTCAGGCCTTAGGGGGAATGCTGCAAGAGCCCTCACCTCTTAGGCCAGGCATTTCTCTGTGAGACAACTTCTGCCTTCTTGTTGACCAGTGGCTGCAGCCACTTGAATAATTTAAGGTTGAAGGCAGGTGAAGTGTTCTGCACTGTTTTTATCTGATCCATCACTTGCACTTTCAGCCTAAATTAATTTGTGATGTGATAAGAGAAAATTATCTCCATGGGAGAGAAATGAACTCACCTATAAAAATATTGCCTTTTCCCTAATAGGATTCAATCTGTTTCCTGCAGTTCCCTTTAGGTGCCAAGCTGAAGTGTATGACCGCTTGGCCTATCTCCCTTCATCACAATTCCTTCACCGGCTGAAGAGTTTTCTGCTAACTAGAGCTACCAGCTCTGCCAAGAGCCAAGTGTTTGTCCATCCCTTGCCTGCCTTGGGTGGGAAATGATAACTCATGACATTGCAAAACCCAGGGCTGACCAGCGGCTTTCTCATTTTGTATACAGCAAATACAGGGGCTCAGGGCCTGGGTTGATAGACACAATAGCACCTGTAATTAGATCCAGATGCTGTATACACTGGCCATTGACTATGACTCCAATAATTACAAAGTCAACCAACCAAAATAGATGTTATCAAAGACGGCTAAAACAGAGACCTAAAAATCAGCAGGAGCTGGAGAAGCATTTTCCCACTCTTTGAAGATCTAAGCTTAAGATACATGTGTTTGGTAAAACAGGCATTTTTTCAGCAGGCCTTAACCAGATTACTTGTCTCAGGGCTTGCAGCTTGGCTGGTATCAGATAAAGGGATTCATTGAAAGCATAAGCTTAAGGGACATGATTAAGTTAACTGGAGTCAATAAATGCCATTGACAGTATGTTACAACTCTCCTAGATCTTGGGGTATTTCTTATGTAACAAAGGGGAAGTGGATATAGTAACTCTCATATTGAACCTGTAACTAAGCAGCCAATCAGCCCAATTAACTAATACAATCTGCTGTAGATTGAATGTTTGTGTCCCCCCCATCCCCAAAATTCCTATGTTGAAACCTAATCCCCAAAGTGATGATGTTTGGAGGTAGGGTCTTTGGGAGGTGATTAGGTCATGAGGGAAAAGCCCTTATTAAAGAGGTCACAGAGAGCTCCCTCACCCCTTGTACCATGTGAGAACACAGTGAAAAGATGGCCATCTATGAACCAGGAAACACCCTCACCAGATACCAAATCTGCAGGCACCTTGATCTTGGACTTCCCAGCTTCCAGAACTGTGAGAAGTAAATTTCTGATGTTTATAAGCCATCCAATCTATGGAATTTTGGTATAGCAGCCTGAAGAGACTAAGACACCATCTCTCAATGGCCTGCTAGATGACTAATTTTTATTTCATATATGTAGTGTTATTTATTATGTGCCTATTATATGCCAGACACAATGGCACTTTACTTGTATTATTTCATTTAATCCTCAGAGTAGCACTAGTACTCTGAGCACTAGTATTAGCTCAATTTTAAAGAAGAGAAAATTGAGGCACAGAGATAAAATAACTTGTTCAAGGCCACAACCAGTATATGGTAGAGCTAGGGTTCAAACATAGGTCTTTTGTCCATGCTCTTCCCACAAATACTAAGGCAAAGATTGCTAATAGCCTACCCTAATATCCATTCTCTGCTTCTTCCTTTGTAATAAAACCCCTATTTTATTCAGGAGAGAAATATGCCCTATTGAAAGACTGTATTTCCCCGCCTCCCTGGCAGGTCAAGTTCTGGCCAGAAAGATATAAATGGAAACGTTGCGTGGAACTTCCAAGAAGTTTCCTTAGAATGAAGGGATCAAGCCCTTCTTCCTCCTTCCTTTCTCTTTCTTCCTTCCTGCTGTGGAGACTGGGACATGATGGCTAGGCCTCTAGCAGCTATCTTGGACAGGAAGGTGATCTTGAAAATAGAGGCCAGAATGAGAGAGAGCCCAAGTCACTGATAACACCATGAAACCCCAGTACTACCCATTCCAGGCTTCCAACCTCTAGACTTCTTTCACATGAGAAAAAGAAACCCTGCCTTGTTTTCTCGGGTTTATTATTATATGTAACCAAATATGCCACATATATCTGTATTTCACCCACATTTTGCCTTGCACAATTATCTAAAGCTAAATAATTCTGCTCTCGATGCCCACTAATTAGTAAAATAGCTGTCTGTGGCTCCAGGTTGTTTAACTCTTTATTAAAAAGGCCCAAAGAGAAAAGAACTACCATTTGTATGCCTTCTATGTGTTAGGTACCCATATATATTATTTAACATTCTCACTGTCTCATTCCATGATCATTCCCATCAGTGCTAATGTATCCTGCTTTAAAAACAAAACTTTTTTTTTTTTTTCTTTTTTTTTTTTTGCGGTACGCGGGCCTCTCACTGTTGTGGCCTCTCCCGTTGCAGAGCACAGGCTCCGGACGCGCAGGCTCAGTGGCCATGGCTCACGGGCCCAGCCGCTTCGCGGCATGTGGAATCTTCCTGGACCGGGGCACGAACCCGTGTCCCCTGCATCGGCAGATGGACTCTCAACCACTGTGCCACCAGGGAAGCCCCCAAAACTCTTTTTTGACTTCATAATCCTCTCAACACCCCTTATCAGCAAAAACTCCTTAAAAGATTTATATTATAGCCACTGTTCATCTCTCTTCTGATTCTCCTGAACCCAAGCAAGGCATTTTCTCATCCCCGTCACCCTGATAAAATAACTCTTTCAGCATCATCCATGACCTTCACCCTTGCTAACTCCATGGTCATCTCTTAGTCCTTGCCTCTCAATATATTAGCAGCATTTGACACAGGTGATTGCATCCTCCTTGAAATACTTTCTTCACTAGGCTTTCAGAATACCACTCTGTTTTCTTCCTGTTTCACTGGTCATGTATTCTGTCCCTTGCTGGTTCTTTCTTATCCCTGACTAAGTGTTGGGAGTGCTCCAGGGTTCAGTCCTCAGTCCTCTTTTCCATTTACATTCACTTCTTTGGTGACATCAAACAGTTTTATGACTTTCAGTACCATCATTGTGGTATCAGCTCCCAAATTTCTGCCTCCAGCCTGATCTTCCCAAATTTCAGAAACATACATGTAGCTGCCAACTCAATATCTCTATTTGGATATCGAATAGACATCTCAAACTGGACAGGTCCTAAACCAAACTCCTGGTTCACCCTGCCAGCCATAACTACTCCAACAGTGTTTTCCTTATAAATGTCAGTAAAACACTACCAATTGCTCAAGCCAAAAACTTCAGTGTCATCCTTGGCTCCTCTTTCTCTACATCTAAACCATGAGCAATGGGAATTCCCTGGTGGTCCAGCAGTTAGGACTCAGTGTTTTCACTGCCAAGGGCCCGGGTTCAATCCCTGGTCAGGGAACTAAGATCCCACAAACTGCTGTGCAGGGCAACCAAAAAAATAAAACAAATAAACCATTAGCAAGACCTGTGGGCTCTATCTTTAAAATATATACAGAATCCATGTTTGAGGGCATTAAAAATTATTTAAAACTTTTTAGATATGATTATAATATTGTTGTCTTTTAAATTCTTTTAGTGATACATTCTGAAGTATTTTTAGATGAAATTACATGATATGTGGGCCTTGCTGCAAAACTACAGAATGGAGAAAATGGGAATATAGAAGAAACAAGATTGATCATGAGTTGGTAATTGTTGAAGGTGAGTGATGTGTACATGGAGGTTCATTATATCAATACTAGTCTACTATGTTTTACCTATGTTTGACATTTTCTATAATAAAAAGTTAAATAGTTCTCATCACACACAAAAAATTGTTTCTGTGTGTGGTGATGGATGTTAACTAGCATTATTGTAGCAATCATTTTGCAATATATACATATGTCAAATCATTATGTTGCACACCTGAAACTAATACAATGTTATATGTCAATTATAGCTCAATTTTTAAAAAATATGAGTAGCTCTATTTTTTAGTATTTTATTTTTAATTTTTTTAAAAAATTTATTTTTTTTAATTTATTTTATTTTTGGCTGTGTTGGGTCTTCAGTGCTGCGCACGGGCGTTGCAGTGAGCGGGGGATGCTCTTCGTTGAGTGCACGGGGCTTCTCGTTGCAGTGGCTTCTCTTGTTGCGGAGCACGGGCTCTAGGCGTACAGGCTTCAGCAGTTGTGGCATGTGGACTCGGTAGTTGTGGCTTGCAGGCTCTAGAGCACAGGCTCAGTAGTTGTGGTGCACTGGCTTAGTTGCTTCGCAGCATGTGGGATCTTCCCGGACCAGGGCTCGAACCCATGTCCCCTGCATTGGCAGGTGGATTCTTAACCACTGTGCCACCAGGGAAGCCCCAGCTCAATTTTAAAAAATTTTAAAAATTTAAAAAGGTAAATAAAATAGAGCCAGAATAGGAGCACTTCCCACAATCTCCACACCTACTCCCATGTCCCAAGTCACTTACTTTCACCTGGATTATAGCCGTGTCTCCTTAAATAGTCTCCCTGGTACTGTCTTTGCCTGTTTATAATCTACCCTCAACAGGGCATCAGGGTGATCTTGTTAAAATGTAAGTAAAGTCACTCCTCTACTCAAAACCCTCCAAAGGCTCCAGCTCACTCTAAGTCTAAAAACCAAAGTCTTTGCAGTGGACTCCAAGGTGCAATGATCCATGCCACCACTCCCATCAAACCTTTGCCCCTCACTTTTTCATTTTGTTTTAGCCTTGTTGGCATGCCTTTGCCTTGAGGCCTTTGTACATTCTGTTCCCTCTGCCTAGAACACTTTTCACCAAAATGCATACACCATTCACTCTGTCACTTCTTTCAGGTCTACTATTAAATGACATATTATCAATGAGGGCCTCCCTTAACCACCTTATATGACATATCAATACTCTACCATCACTGCTTCTCTCCTTGCCCAGGTTCATATTTTCTACCCCTCCCATGCTAAATCAATTCCATGAAATTAAGTTGTGTTTGTTTTGTTTTTTTGAACTTTGTTGACTGCTATAGTTTCTGTGACTAGAACACTACTTGGGACACACTAGGTGCTTGATAAATAAATGAATACCAGTGTTGAGACCCTCATTTTATAATGAGGAAACGGAGGTAAGAAGAGGTTAAATAACTTGCCTAGAATGCTTTCCATGTTCAAAGCAGGGTCTTAATCTTTGTCTTCTATACCAGTGCGCTTTTTTTTTTTTTGGCCACACAGCATTCAGGGTCTTAGTTCCCTGACCAGGGATCGAACCCGTGCCCCCCGCAGTGGAAGCACAGAGTCTTAACCACTGGACCACCAGGGAAGTCCCTACCTGTGCACTTTCTACTCCAAAAGTGCTGAAAGTATTTCACAAGTTTACAATCAGGATTAAATGTAAATATGAACATCAGTAAACTTTATAGAATTTTAGGCCACATGCAAGTTGTTAGTTCTTGTGGTTTCATCTTTAAGATCAAAGTCAGAAAGACTAGCCCGTTTCCTCAAGCTTATTTTTATCTAGATGTGAAAATACAACTATTCTCTGGGAAGCCTGAATAAATTCCAAGTATTAAAATTTAGATAGTCTGTCTTATGTTACTAATATGTGGTTTCCTGCAAGTAATGGAAATAAGATATTTTGATTCTTGAAATCTTCAGAGGTGAGCACCTGGCCAAAAGCACAGCCACATGATTGTGGTTTAAAAATAGCTCCAGGTTTCATCTCTCAGCTGCAGATGTGTTTGGGAGTATATAGATAGCATATAGCAGGTATATTCTGCCAGTCAGAAGATGTGAAATAATTGAGTAAATTAATGACAGTGATCCTCAAGTTTTTTCAAAACACTGATTTCCAATTTGCCAAAGAATTATGTATCTGAATCATTACATTGCCCAAATGAGAAACACAGTGACCTAAACATTTAGATATGTGGGGAATAAACCACATTTATAATTTTCTTCCAGTGATCTGTACTGATTTGTATGTGAGTAAGCATTTAAAAATTCTATTTGAGTTTGCAATTTGTTCCATTTAACTAATGGAAAAAACCAATGCACAAGTTGAAATAAACTTGTCAAAATTCCCTTAATGGCAAAAAACCCCCCCACAACAACAGAATGAAAACACTTAAGAGTCAAAGTTTCTCCTCCAACTGGTGGTATTTGCCTCCCAGTCTTTGCTGCTTACGACTAACTAGGTCATATTAGAATCATATGAAATTGCCAATATCTGACTGATTTTGACCTAAAAAACACAATTTCACATGGTTCAAATTAATATTAATAACAGAACACTTAAAAGCACAGGATATATAAATTCAGAAGAGAAATTCCTGCAAATACATCTTTTTAATAAACGTGTTAAAAGAGCAAAATTGAGTCTCATGCCAACTGCTGAGAAGCTATCATTGGACAAAAACAAAATTATAGTAAGTGATTTTGCAAAGCCCAATATTTATGAATGTTAAAATGTTAATGTCAAATAAGGTTACAGATTGCCTATGCTCAGTTAACTGAAGAACACCATGCCAGGGAGCCCAAAGTCATAGTGCGATTCCTTTTTATCCTGTTAACTCTACCATGCTCCATGACCCACTGTACTCAGTCTTAATCCAGGACATTTGTCTCTCAAATGCATATCGCAAGGCAGAGTGAGAGGCAAGAGATGAAGTGGGGATGAGTTTCAAGAAAAGGTGCAAATCCGTGACTCCTGCAGTGGAGGTGAGAGACATCTAAAAGCAGATTCCTGCACCTACCCTATAGTATATGGTCAATAAATGGTGAATGAATGAATGGGTGAATGAGTGCCTTATTAGTAATGCATAAGTAGTCTCATTCCTAATTATGAAGGATAATATTTTAAATGATATCTCTAGAAAAAATAGAACCATATAATGTGCTTTAGCTGGAAGGTATCTTAAAGATATCTAATCTAGTGCCCATATTTTACAGTTGGGAAAATTAAGGCTTGAAATTAAATGATTACCCCGAAGTCACACAGCTTCTCAGTATCAGCTGGGACTAGAATTTGACTCATGCTTCTCAGTGTAATACTCCTTCCAATATATGATAGGATAAAACATTTTTCTCACCATTAGAAATAATTAGCGTATAATTTTCACATCCTGAATATAGCAGAGGAATCTTATTTACTGTTATAATTGGAGGAGGCCTTACTCAATGTAGCCCCATATTTTATAGGGAAGAAATCCATGGTGCAAAATGTTAAACAATTTGTCTAAGGTTAGCCAGTTAAGAGAATTGACATTCAAACTCAAGCCTCCAGATCCCCAAATCCAGAGCACATTTCATGCTGAAGGACATTAGTGTACTTAAAGCTTGTATGCTTTTTACATAGTTTGATGGCATATGATTGTCCAAATGTGGGCAACAGGAAATGTTTATTTATTTACAAGTACATGGGAAAGCAATTTCTATTCACATTTTTAAAAAATTCTGTTACAAATAAAAAGTTGTTAATACATTCATCCTTTGCACACAAAATACATTCTTTTTACTTTTACTCTCAGTATGAATTATTTCTTAATAACAACCGAAGCTACAATGGACAGTCAAGTGGTTTGGCAATTTGACAATGTTTTTTCAAGAAGGAAAACCCAAACTTTAAAAGACAGTCGATATATGTAAAGGAAATTGTATATTAAAAGTGCTCCTAGGGCTTCCCTGGTGGCGCAGTGGTTGAGAGTCCACCTGCCGATGCAGGGGACACGGGTTCGTGCCCCGGTCCGGGAAGATCCCACATGCCACGGAGCGGCTGGGCCCGTGAGCCATGGCCGCTGAGCTTGCGCGTCCAGAGCCTGTGCTCCGCAACGGGAGAGGCCACGGCAGTGAGAGGCCCGCGTACCGCAAAAAAAAAAAAAAAGTGCTCCTTCATTGAATCCTAGAAGATTGAGTACTGCTCTCCAGCATGATTTATAGCCGCCCTTTCAAAAAATGTGGAGGACTTGGAAATTCTCTATGTGGTAACAATTCAATTTCTACAAGACTGAAGCAGTC
The DNA here is from genome assembly GCF_963924675.1 of Phocoena phocoena. Taxonomy (NCBI): domain Eukaryota; kingdom Metazoa; phylum Chordata; class Mammalia; order Artiodactyla; family Phocoenidae; genus Phocoena; species Phocoena phocoena. The sequence continues at coordinate 50,052,917 of NC_089226.1, read as the reverse complement.
TTCATGAAATTGACTATCTAAATGATAGGCTCATAGCAAAATTCTTATAGCCATATTAGGGTGTTAGCCATTATTCAAGAATCTCCTAATTGACCAGTTGATCTAAGATTATAAGTTGCATTCTCTAAGTAGGATTTTAAGAGGCCTTGCTTAAATGAACCCAAGTGACTTTGATTTGCTAGACTAATTAAAAGATGTGAAAACATATGCCCACACAGAAAACGTGTACACAGATATTTATAGCAGCATTATTTATAATAGCCAAAAAGTGAAAATAACCCAAATGTCCATCAACTGATGAATGGACAGGTAACATCTGGTACATATATACATACAATGGAATATTATTTAGCCAATATTATTTAGCCATAAAAAGAATGTATTGATTCATGCTATAACATGAAACATGGTATAACATGAAACTTGAAAACATTATGCAAAGTGAAAGAAGCCAGACACAAAAGAGCACATATTATATGATTCTTTTTATATGAAATGTCCAGGATAGGCAAATCTATAATGAGAAAATAGATTAGTGGTTGCTAGATGATGGTGGGGAAGCAGGAGAGTGATTGCCAATGGGTACAGAATTTCATTGGGAGATGATGAAAATGTTCTGGAGTTAGATAATGGTGATGGTTGCACAACTTTGTAAAAATACTAAAAAAAACACTGAATTGTACACTTTAAAGGGGTGAATTGAATCGTGTATGAATTATATCTTAATTTTAAAAAGAGAAATGCAACTTCATTTTAAAATATTTTGCTCAGATTCCTGCTCCCTCATCCCCCTTTTTAATGTTGAGTGAAGTTTTCACACAATCACCTTTCTATACAATGTTTGCAGCTAATTGCACTCAGGTCATCATCAGCTTATATTTCTAACAGGCATTTTATTAAAAAAATACATGAACACATAAGACATGATACAGCATCCTGTTAATATCTGCATATTAACATTTAAAATCAAGTATTTTGGTTGTGTTGAAATAGATTTTATATTCAGATGTATTCAGATATTACTGAGAGCCTATGCTTGAAACCAACAACCAATTAAGAGTTGAGTTCATATGATTCCATGATGAACATGTTTGTGAAAGCTATGTTTACATTTTGATCGAAAGAGATAGGAAAAGGGAAATCAGGGATTCTCTAAGTCTTCATAAAACAGCTTCTCTAAATATTTTAACTAGCTGCTGAGAAGACCTCCAGAATTATATATTTTGTATTTTATTTCATCCCTATACTAAAAGTCATGCATTAAAATGTATGCAACAATATATATGGGCACACTTTTTCCCTTTAGATGATCTAAAAAAAACTCAACCCTTTATTATCTGAAATTTTTTTTATCTGAAATTTTAAGCAAAGGTTTTTGTGGGTTTTTTTTGCTGAAAATAGCAATTTTACTCACACACTTACATTTATGTAAGTGTATTTAAGTAGCTCCCTTACATATCAACAAAGAAGCCCCAACCTTCTGGTATGTCTAGAGGACACTTCAGTGAGCAGAAATTACGAGTCAGCATTCCAGTCATTTGAAATTTTCTACAACAGGAACATGAAAGCCCCAACATACCTTAAAGGGATAAAAGGGTTCACACACAAAAGATTTTTTTAATAAATCAATTGACATTCATTGTCAGGGAGCCTACAAGAAAGTTCTACTAACATTCTGCAACTGAACAAGAGAATATATATTCTTAATGATTACTTTCCAGAAAGCAGTATGTTTAGCAGCTGTTTTTCAGAGGGCTTATCAAGTTTTGCTGTTGTTATTTAATCCAGGCATAGCTGTGTAACCTTAAACAAAAGCTCTGTACCATTCAACCAACTAGCGACAAATTATCCTAGCAGACCAGATTCGTATCTTTTGATATTCTGTGCAGGAATTTTTGCTTTATTAGGCATTTGGTATTCCAATTTTTATTTCAGAACTTAGTGCACATGTAGAAAGGGAAAGAAACCCTGCTAAATTTAGGTGTTGGTAATTACGTCCATCAAATAATGTCATGTATGAAATTACATCCTAAAAGCAGTTGACAAAACTGGGATTCATGACTCCATTTTTACCAAGAGGAGAAAACAAGAGCCACATAACCAGAATAATTCTTCAGAAGCATACTTGGTTATCAATTATATGTTAACTAAAGAAGAAAATACATGGATAACTGAAGAGTTAATCAACAGTAAGATTGTGATCTAAATCTGATATCAATAAGAAGCTAAGAATTTATAAATACCTATCCTGACATTCCCCAAGGGAATAATAATTATCACCTTAATGAGCTTTTTTCTGTCAATTAAAAAAAAATTGAGGCAGAAGGGCTATAATAAATGGCAAACATGGCCCTTTAAAAAAACAGGATCAACGCATTTATCTTCTAATGGAGAATGGGATCAAGAAGAGAGAGGTTCAAATTGCACTGTGAGGTATCTCGGTAATAAGGTTAAGTTTCCTGATAATGAGTTTACGACCCTGGAATTGCCCACTGGGTAGAGAGAGAGAATACCTTTCTTGAAGTAGGTAAAGAAGTAGAGTCTCTTGGGTAACAGTTATGCCCTAAGGCAGAAGAATGGACCAAATGAGTGATTTTCTTTTAAGGCCCTTTCAGAAATGGAGTTTTTTTTTTTTTAAGTCAGGAGGATTCCTTGTTTTGTTCTAAGGATCTATAGTTGTATCAGACCATCCAAAGTCTGCTCTTAATCAAGGAGAAAACTAATATTTGAGTGTTTACTGTTTACCAAGCATTTTCAATTTATCTAATTTTTACAATAATTCTGACAGGTATTATTACTATTAGTCTATCTTGTGGAGGAGGAAACTGCAAGAGATTGTGCTTTGCATAATGTTTTAGCTGATTCATGGGAATATTAGGACCCCTCACACCTAGCCTAGTGTTCCCCCCTTCTAAATACCTCCCTACATCACTCCCTGGAATGTCAAAGTCACAACCCGCCAAGGGAACTAGAACACAATACCTCTGAAAATTCTGCTTTAACTCAGTGGGAAAGTAAAATTTTGACTCTTGCATGTCACAAAGTCAGTTAAAGAAGAGGGTAGCTTTTGTGCTCTGACTTCTTATCCAAAGGAGTCAAAGAAATTCTTACCCAAACTGAAGTGTTTCTTACCATACTGATGCAAGACCAATGACTTTTTTAGAAAGACCAATGAAGAGCCATCTACCAGCCTTCCAAGGATGCAAGTTACCTTGCAGCTTGAGGAATCACTTGAGTAATGGGCTTTATTAGCAAACGTTGCTTATAGTTATCTCTGATTTTCAAATCAAAGACCTATATTTTGTTACTTTCTACATAGAGCAATTTGGCCTCCATTCTTTTAAAATTATTTTCAGATCATGCTTTTTCAAGAGAATCAAACCGACTAACCAAATGTCATTTGAGACTTTTCCAAAATAGATTTGGGGGCCTGCTTTTTGCCAGTGACCATCAGCCCATCTGTGACAGAAGCTGCAAAACTTTACGTTGGTAATTTATGGGATTTTAACTGAAGATTCCGCTCTGCTAAAGAGGCCTATCCTGAAATCCTGAAGAAATACCAACTACTCACTAACACTGAGCTTGGCCTATGTTTGGCAAGTGACAAATACATAATTTCCGTGATTTCATGTAGATTTCAACTTCTACTAAAACAATACCTTTTTAATCTTTAACTCAAGAATCAGTTTGTGATTTCAACAGGACATCAATGAATGGACTTGGAAAGCAATCCCAGCCTAGGGCATAACAGCAAGCCAGTCTCAACCTAATGACATGTAACCACCCTCCTTCCTGGAGAGTAGGATGCACTTTGGGCAGAAGCGCAAAGCCTTAAAAAAAAAAAAAAAAAAAGCTGTGGGTCAACAGATATTTAACTGAACATGTTACGAGAAGCGAAGTACTACAACATAGAATTTTAATAGGTCATCTGGGCCACCCCAACAAATGCTGGGATCTTCTCCACATCATCTTTGCCAAGTTCTTATCTAGCCTTTGCTTGACAGAGGCAGCCCTTTCCATGGTGAACCAACTTTTTGAGAAAGTTCTCCCTGACGCGAAGTTCAAATCTGTGGCCCTATGACCTCTATTCAGTGGGCCTTGTTCCACCCCTTTGAACAACAGAGTCTTGCTCTAATGTACTGTGTTCCTCTCTCTTTCCCAAGCTATATTTCCCTAAATCCTTCAAATATTCTTCAGATGTCTTACATTTTAAACTCCTTCACCATCTTTGTTATGCCTCAATTTGTTTTTAAACTATGGCTCCCCAAAATGATTGCAATGTTCCTATGGGTTTAGGAAAGGAGATGAAGTATCATCTCCCTTGCTCTAACATTATTAATGAGCTGTTGGAAGGAATGATAATTTCTTAATTCAGTATGCTTTCTCCCCAGTGTGAGAATGTAAGGGAAGCCAGTTTTCCCTCCAAACACAAGTAGGCTCATGTCACAGATATGAAATCCAAAAAGAAGAAAAACAAAAAAACACATCCCTCTCTTATCCCCAAATTAGTGTTCAGCCACACACTGCTTACATGGAGTACATTTTGTCAGAAGGATGAGATAACACATGTTTTTTCACTGCTTTTCATTTTCAAGTTAAGTCTCAAGAGAATTATAGTTGCACTGAAACACATCTGTCAGGGCCATGGTTGAGGAGAATAACCAGTTGAAGTTAAAAAAAAAAACTCTAGAAAAAAAGGGTAAACCCTAGAAGAGCTCTTCTAGAGGCTAATAGGGCAGTAGTCCCTAAAGTACTTATGATTATGAAATACAGAGTTCTGCAGGATTAAGAAATAGAAAATGTCTATCTTGAAAGCTATTGGTTTGATACATGGGGCAAAAAATTAAATAGTTTTTTCCTTATTATAATATGATCTCATTCATGTAGCTTAGTTTATTATAAAAAAAAGAAGTTTCCATTTTAGTCAGAGGACCAATTCAAAATCACTTGCAACTGGTATTTTTTCAGAAAGATTCATTAACTGAAACTTGATGCTGGATCTGGAAGAATTATGGGATAGCTTAAAGGGCAAATGAGGCAAATCATGATCTAACACTGGACATCACCAGTGTCCTCCAAAGGCATAAATTCATAAACAGAAGAAGAAAGAAGAATCCAGCCTTTGGTTAAATTCTGCCTCCCCTCTCCAGCAAGTCTAAATTGTTTACAGGAAATAGCCCTAATCCAAGTGTCTTATTTTGGCCAGTGGTTTTTACCTTTCTTACCAAACTCTAACTCAGAAATTGACACATTGTCAAATCAATCCATTTCACTTTCATTTTTAGTTATTTTCTTTCCTCTTTACTCAGGTAGAGGTGCTAACATGAAATGACTAAAAAAAAACAGAAGGAAAAAATGGCCAGGAAAAACTAATGGCCTACTCTAAGTAATCCACAGAAAGGATAACTGGCCCCATATAATCAAATTTAAATGTTAATATAATTCAATAGATCTAACACAAGCACATAAAGGACTAAAAAGCCTTGCATAGGTAAAGGACAAAGCATAAAATCCTTTGAGGATACAGTCTAGACAAAGCCATAATATCATTAATATAAGCAAACTACATGATTTCACAGATTCCCCAAATCTGACTATATGACATGAATACAATGTGTTGTAAATTGAAGAAAAGTTCGCCATATATTTAGTAACATTATTTAAAAAAAGAAAAAGATCACACCAAAATGGAGGCAGACATGGACTCTGGTAGTCTTATGAGTCAGATCAAGGCATACTGAATTATGAGAAAGCAACCCTCTTTTTCATCCACCATCAAATGAGAATTCATTTTTATTTAAGAAGGTTCATCTTAGCAAATATTGCCAAGACAATAAGGACTAGTAGGCAAACCAGTAAGTTTAGGTCCTGTCCTGTGTTAAGATGGCCACATTTAATTAGTGTCCTTTCTCAAGTTCTGTTTGATAAATTTCTGTTTAACTGAAAAAGCTCCTCTTGGCACTAAGTCGTTTATTCAACTAATATTTATTGAGCACCTACAATATTGTCAGGGCTTGTTCTCAAACTTGAGATACATCAGTGAACAGGTGTCCATAAGGCCTAATCTAGAATTCATACAACTAAGAGAAAAAAAGAAACAAAGCCCTACATTCTCATGTGTCCCTGCTGATGTGCCATAGATGGGTGACTGTAAGTACAGAAAGGCTGGGAAGGGTAACAGGGAAGAAAGGGACCAAGAGCAGAGCTTTCTAATACCCTTCTGAGTTTGGCCAAGAGTAGATGAAGGAGACTGAGCCCTAGGAAATAATCTCAGAATGCAAGAGTGGCCCTACAACCTATTTTACAACTAAATTTGTCCAATCTAACAATGTTCTATTCTCTGAGTTCATAAAGCAACTTTATTTTCAACACACTTGCTGCTGTGAGACAAAGTTGAGTCATGATATGCTGGGGACTTTGGATTTTTGCCCTAAATGACAGACAGTAAACCTAAACTTAGGGACATTTCCTCAACATTTAAAAAGAGTTCTTCTGCCCACTTTGATGAACTTTTCTGAACACCTTTACTTGCTGGCTTGGTGGGGAAAATGGGGAGGGAAAGGCAACCATGATAAATTATTTTGTTTGGTGTTTATTAAAATGATTTTTCTTTCCTATAGAGATAGGTTCTAAAATAAAAGCATTTCAAACTTCTGGGTTCTCTTTCTCTTACCCATAAGATCAGGACAAGCATGGTGAGGCCAACCGTAAGTATCAGTCCCTTAAACAATATGTACAGTCCCCATGTGCAGATACGTCGCTCTGAAACCTACTAAAGAAATGCTAGAAAGGCTTCACCAATATTGCGTCTCCACATGACTCATTGCTTTAAAACTCAGTAGCTTTCACACATCAATATATCAGGACCAAGACTGCCACCATCTACAGCAACAGTGGAATTATGTATCATATCCTTATCCCATTACTCATCCCTCAATTATACTAAGCAGCAAGCTACAGAAACATCTGACAGCATCAACAGCAAATACGTTTAATTATTTTCCCAATTTGCATTTATATCAGTGAACAAATTGGAAGGTATCAAAGTATGGCACTGAAGAAACAGTAACACATATTCAGCAGCATGGCTTCCATTTTGAGTTCTGTTTTTAAATTGGCTAAGTAAAGGCATATATACCTCCATTTGAATTGGAGATTTGCAGTAACACATGTATATAAGGAAGGGAGGGAAGGAGGGGGATAAGGAGGAGAGGAGGTAAAAAGGGAAGACCAGGAAAGAAAGAGAAGAAAAGAAAAAGAAACAGGAAAGAATGAATGGTCATGAGTCAGAGAGTAATATTACTACAAGGAGATGACAAATGACTACTCAATCTGCTTCTAGAAGCAGAAGTTTTCTAAGGTTATCATTGCAGATACAAAAATTGTGAGACTTTTCATCTGTTGCTATTCTCACTTACCGTACTAAAAACTTCTACAAAATCCTAAGCCTTGGTCTGTCCAAGATGGATAGTACCAGGAAGTAAAAGATGTGACCTGCTATCAAGGACTGTGCTCTGCTTGGAACTCTGCACAGCAGTCCATTAATCCACAGTATTTTGGTCAGACCGGGTCTGTTTTCTCACACTACTCATAATGTTTTAGAGCTAATCTTTTATATTAGGGTATCTACCATTCTCTCTCTTTTTTTTTTTCCATTTTTCAAACTTTTTCATTTACTTAAAGGGCAGGAAAGTTGGGAGAATTGAAGAAGAAAGTGGTAGAGATTTAGAGGGGAATAGGAAAGGAAAAGTATTCTCTTTCCCAACAAATCTACCCTAGAAAAGGTGATAATGAGACTTTGAGAAAGACAGCTGATTAATGGACTTCCCTTTTTCCTTTTTTTTTGTTTTGTTTTGTTTTTATTTCTATGAAATGTATTTAAGGACATCAATGTACTAAAATGTTTGGTCTGTGAAAGAGTGGAATCATTAGCACCAAAAGGAGTCATGGAGCTTGTATACATTAATAAAACAATGATTGCTACTGTTGTCACGGGTAAAGGTTTCATTTCATTTTTACATCCCAAAGTTCTTGAAAGTGCCCATGGAAAAGAGAAATAACACTTTTCAAAATCTCCATGGAGCTATCAACACGCACCAGAGACAGGACTTGGCGTTCCCAGTTTTGGTTTACCTGGTAGACAAGAAAACCAGGGCCCCCAGAAGCCCTAAAGAGCAGCCCCCACATGCACCCACTGACGTGCAGGAGGGATCCCTACAGTACGTCTCCCCCTGGACTGTGTTCAGGAATGCGTTTTACTTGCTTTTTAAAAAAAAACAAAAGCAACATGCTCTGCAGATCATGGAGCGCCTAGTGCAATTTTCTCCTTGATCCGACTCCAGACTGCAAAAGGGTGAAACCATTATATGTTCTGCTAATGCTGGCCTGTGGACGAGGCCCTTGGCCTGCCATGCTTTGTAAGCTCAGGAGCCCACAGGAGTCAGAAGGTCCTAGAGCGGGACCCATAGTCATCGCCAGATCTCCCCAGCAATTGGTGGCCCATCAGGGCAACTGCTGATTCCTCTTGCTTCTCCTTGCCTCAGCCTTTAGTTGAAATTACAACAAGTCAAATAGCTGATACTTTTCCCTTCTCCAGGTAAGGGTGAGGATACATTGTTCACAAGTGTGTTCTGCCTGGCTTCACTGATGAGGCGGCACGCCAAGTCAAGGAAGAGTTTCTCCACGTTATCGGATTCCTTGGCTGAGGTCTCCAGATAATACATGTCCTGAGCTTCTGAGAATTCTTCAGCTCTCTGCTGGGAGACCTCTCTCCTTTCAGCCAGATCAATCTTGTTGCCTAAAATCGTGGTAAAATCAAAGAAGGAATCGTCATTTGACTTTTTTGCAAGTTTGGAAACATCAAAATTCAACTCCGTATCTGAAGTCAAACCAGAGAGATGGGCAAGTAAAGCAAAACAAATGTGACTGTGATTCCTGGATTGTTTATTTTAAAATACCAGTGCCATTTGTAATGGCAAAGAACTGGAAACAACCCAAAAGCCCATCAGTTGGGCACTGGCTGAATAAACTATGTCACATCCATAGTTATTTGGAGCTACTTAGCACCATAAAAAGCAATGAGGAATATCTCTGTAGGCTGCCATGGAATGAGACATTAGGATATATTGTTAAGCAAATAAAGCAAAGTTGAAAGAAGTGTATATAATATACAATTCTCTAAGAAAAATGGATGAAAAAATACACTTTATTCTTATTTTTTTAATGGGAGACTAAAAATTTTAATTTTAAAGATAATGGTTACCTATGAAAGGAACAAGCTTGAGGGATGAAAACCAGCCCTTTCTAAATATACTTCACTTTATAGATTTGACTTCAGAATCTTAGCAATGTTTTATACGATTACACAATTAATATGAAATTAAATTTAAAAAGCAATTCCTAAAGTTGAAAGCAAAATTAAACAAATGAACCTGTTTGTCATGAAGTGGCATAACCACACAAAGAGGAGCTATTTCAGGTGAGTTGAAGATAATTTAACCAGTAATTTAACCATGTATCCCCAGTGGCACATACCCTAAGGACAAAAAGAATTGAAGGAAAAAATCTTGAACTGTCCAGTAATTGTCTTGTCGGTGGTAGTGTTGGCATCATTTATCTGGGGCTACTATACATGTTTTAAGGGATAAAGCAAATGAGTAATTATGCCAGTGGCATTAGGACAGGGATTTTTAGCATGGGAGAAAGGAAATACGGATATAAGATTAATGAGGTTAAGTAAAATTTCTGTAGTCCTGAATTACAAATGGAAGTATCAGTGTGAATAATTCATGGTGTTATTTTATCTTTAAAAAATTTTCAACTTCTGTTTTGGAAATCTGACAAAGGTGATATGCCAACTGTGTTACTTCCCAACATTGCTCATGGTAAAAGTGACCCTTGATTGATAAATTCCATCTGGCCTGGGAATTCTATGTATGAATTATAAATACCTAATGGAAAGCCTTAACTTTAGGCTTCCCTGAGTGTGATGATTCTTCATCTGAAGAGACCCTGAAAGTTAGGCCTGTCGGGTTGTTACAAGAGAGATGGGCTCCTATGGGGCATTGAGGCTTCTAGCCAGGGCAGATCCTGCACTTGCCTGAAGTGAGCCTTTTCCCTTCACATCTGAACTGTCCCGGGAGGTCCTGGACAGCTCTGTGGACTGCTATGAAGGCTGCTTCCACTGAAGAGGAATGCTTGATGCTGGCTTACTACTAAGCTGTGTTTCCTGTCCTGTATCCTTCTAAGTGACTGTGATACCATGTGGTCTATGGTAGTCTTGTCAGTCAAAACGTTTCACAGAGCCTAATGAGACAACCCCCTGTGGATGCCACAGAATTCACCACATATGCACACACACACCAGCTCTATCCACTGAAAAGCCTAAAAGCCATCACCTAGTAAAGATGATTCCTATCACCTTGGTTGTAGCCTCTAAATACAACTTCCCATTGAAAAGAAACAGTGCTTCCTGAAGAAATGCCTAATTCCAGGTCTGGGGCAGGAAATGCACTGGATGTGCCTCGAGCACTTGTCATCCCAGATATAAAGAAAATTATCAAAGATTCCTGGGTCATGTCAAAAGGACTCAGGAGCCCACTTGAAGAAGCTCCCACTGTCAAAAGTTGGAACAACTGAAGCATCAATAATAATAATTGCAAGAGGCTAGAATACATCAAATATATTTAAATCTATAGCAATATTCAAAATATAAACAAACTTCAACAGTTGCCTTTGGAAGACTAGGGAACCAACTCATTACTTTGGAAAGTAATAAATGGAAAAGAATGAATCAAGCATTTTTCTTGACTGTCCTATGAGAACAGTATCTTGGAATACCAACTGTAAAGTATATCTGTTAAAATGAAAAACAAAACCTAAATCTGACCAGGCTCTAGATTTACCTACAAATCTGCCACAAATTTAGGTGATAGAGGAACATATCAAATGATACCACCAGGGTGAAATAACAAAATTCAGACTTGAAAACTCCAAGTTTTCAAATGCTTTAACAAAGCATTGGACAAACAAATGCTTTAACAAATAAATTCCCAGGGAGCAAAAATGGAGGGATAAGCTATAGCTAAAAGGAGAATCAAAAGACATAAAAATTAATTACAACATACAGACCTTATTTGGATCTTGATTTGAATAAATTTCTGATGGATGAGTCAATCAAGGACTCATTAATATTTTTTAGGTGTGAAAATGGCATTGTGGTTAGGTTCTCTTTTTTAAAAAATTTTATATCTTTTATAGAGATACACACTGAAATAATATAAATTGAATTAGTATGACATCTGGGATTTGCTTCAAAATAATCTGAAGGGGAAGGCAGATAGAAGAGATGGGGAAAAGATAAAATAAGATGGGCTATGAGTTGTTAATTGTCAAATCTGAGAAATGAGTATATGGGTGTTCATTATACTGTTTTCTCTATTTTGCTTATATTTAAAATTTTCCATAATAAAAAAATTTTTTAAAGCCAGTGCTGGAGCCGCATAGCACAGGGAGATCACCCCTCTTTGTGACCACCTAGAGGGGTGGGATAGGGAGGGCGGGAGGGAGACACAAGAGTGAGGAGATATGGGGATATATGTATATGTATAGCTGATTCACTTTGTTATAAAGCAGAAACTAACACACCATTGTAAACAAATTGTACTCCAATAAAGATGTTAAAAAAAAAAAAAAAAAAAAAGGCCAGTGCTGGGACTTTCCTGGTGGTCCGGTGGTTAAGAATCTGCCTTCCAATGCAGGGGAAGCAGGTTCAATCCCTGGTTGGGGAACTAAGATCCCACATGCCACGGGGCAACTAAGCCCTTGTGTTGCAACTACTGAGCCCATGTACCATAACTACAGAGCCCACGTGCTCTGGAGCCCACACACAACTAGAGAGAAGCCCACGCACCGAAACGAAAGATCCTGCGTGCTAAGATCTGATGCAGCCATAAATAAATAAATAAACTTTTTTTTAAATAAAAAATAAATAAAAAGGTAGTGCCGGGCGTCCCTGGTGGCGCAGTGCTTGAGAGTCCGCCTGCCGATGCAGTGGACACGGATTCGTGCCCCGGTCCGGGAAGATCCCACATGCCGTGGAGCGGCTGGGCCCGTGAGCCATGGCCGCTGAGCCTGCGCGTCTGGAGCCTGTGCTCCGCAACAGGACAGGCCACAGCAGTGAGAAGCCCGTGTACCGTGGAAAAAAAAAAAAAAAAAAGGTAGTGCCTCTTTCATACTGAGCTGACTGATCATGTCCCCTCATATATTCATTTAACTTCCTTTATATAGAATCCCAAGTAGTAATGCTTTGACTCATGTTCTCAAGAACTTTATGTCCAAAGTGGAGGTCTTTCAAGCTCTTCACAGCAAAGGTTCTTCAGTGTGTAGGAGGGTTTTCAGGACCGAGCATGGAGCATTAGCTCATAGAGAGGCAGATACTTAACCCAGCAGCCTGAAGGAAAAGTCCAGCAATCTGTTACAAGGCAGCACGTTACAGCTGGATAAACACAGGCTTTGAAGTCAGTCTTACATGCTGAGTGACCTTGGGGAAAGAACTTCACCTGTCTGAGCCTTGCTTTCCTCATCTGTAAATTTGGGATCATGATACATAATATTCCTAATATGATTCCTGGCACATATACACTAGCTATAATGCTTTCTATAAAGTGTTTAACTTACTGTTAACCATGGTTTTTAACTTAATGTTTCTGAGGTTCTCTATTGGATTTCCAAAATTCAGGTCTTTCTAGAATATACAACAATGTTCCTTCTTAGGAAGAAAACTTTGTTTTTTTTTGGCCACACAGCACAGCATGCAGGATCTTAGTTCCCTGACCAGGGATCAAAACTGTGCCCCCTGCAGTAGAAGCTCGGAGTCCCAACCACTGGACTGACAGGGAATTCTCGGGAAGAAAACATTTTAACAACCAAATATTATTAACATTTTTCCATCACCAGTAGAGGATTTTTCACAATCTAATCTGTTTCGCTGCAATTTCATTTTTAATGGGTGCATTTGTCACCACAAAAAAAAACATGGGTTATTTTCTGCTTTCCCCCCATACTAAATAGAGGTTCTACCCTCCTACAAGAGGAAACAAACTGCAGAATTTCCCTTATTCTTTCTGAAAATTAGAATTTTTCAAATCAGTATAAATGTAAGAAGGGAAAAAATTAACCAAAGTCCATTTTTTAGGCAAAAAATAATTGCTTCAATAATGAATTCCTTATCAACGTAGTATATTTTACTTCTAGACCAGCAGTTTCCACGGCCTAGATTTTTTTGTATTGTTTAGCAGCCCACATAACTTTCATGGCAATCCACCTTCTTCCCTAGAGCCTGCACTGATAGGAAAATCAATCAGCAACATTTTCTACTTTACTTTTCTAAACCATCACCATGGGATAGGATCTATTTCATTTTCTCTTCAATTTCATTCAGAAGAACTGAATGTTGACCACATGAATTATACAGCTGTAGACTATACTCTTGGAAGGTACCAAGGCATGTGGCCTTATGTGATTCTAAATTCTCTGATGCTCACAAATCAATGTCCCTCCTCATTAGTCCTTACTTACCCACTAGCACAGTGATGACCTTGTTGCTAGCATATTGTTCTATCTCCCGCAGCCACTCAGGAAGGCAACGGAAGGATTCCTCACAGGTTATGTCATAGGTGAGGATCAAGGCATTGGCGCTTCGGTAATAACTCTGGGTGATGGACCGAAATCTCTCCTGACCTGCTGTGTCCCAGATCTGGAGCTGTAAAGGCATAAGAGAAGGATCAGGTTGATGAAGCAAAAAAGAAAGACAGCACTGCCTTGCTTTAGTTTAGAAACAGAAGCACCTTCACCCAAATAATTTCATGGTTATTTTTTGCCCTAAGAAAAAGGCACCTACAATTTTTTTAAAGATTTGTTGGGTGAGCCTGGTTAAAGATAGGGATTCACTTTCATTTTTGTTTTTTTCTTTGTTAAATTATTTTGAGTTTCCCCTTTATTCTTTTTTTTTTAAAGGCATTTAGATTATTTTTGTATAACTTCATTTAAAAGGTAAAATTAGGGTATTTATAATCTACTTAATTTTTATTATAAGCCTATTTCCCATAAGCATTGCTTTTTTTATCTGTAGACTCTTCATTGCTCATATCTTTAATTTTCCATTTTGTTTATTTTCTAAATCAGAAAGTATATCCCTATGTCTTATTAAAGCTTTGCATTCATATAATTCATATATTTCAAACGTTCTCCTTTTGGTCATAAGCAATCCCTTCTATTCTTTATAAAAAAATCTTAAAAAAGACAACCAAACTATTGAGCACTTACTTGCCAAGCTCTATTCTAAACACTTACATAGAATAACTCACTTAACCCTCACAACAACTCTATGAGGTAAGTACTATTCCTATATCCATTTCTTACATGAGGAAACTGAGGCACAGAGAGATTAATTAACTTGCTCAATGTCTCACAGCCAGTGTGTCCTAGAGCTGATTCAACCAGGCAGTGTGGTCCCAGAGTCCCTGCTCTTAATCATAATGCATGCCCAATTACAAAAGTCGGGATCCAGGGCAAGCTGTCACTGTGACTGTTGGCATTTCAGTCAGCAACTGGAGAGGGGGAAAAAAATCCATTCAAATGAATATATTAAGGTATTATCTTTGTTAATGAAAACAGGAACAATGCCATGGCAGGCAAGGAAATTAATTTCTCTCCACCACTTGTAAGCTCTGTGACCTTGGGCAAGTCATTTAATCTCTTTGGGCTTCGGTGGCTTCTTTATAAAAAGAGGTTAATAATATGCAAACCTGCTGAAGTCATTTACCTGATGGTTCTAATAACAAAGAAGGCAAAACACTTCTCACTTCAACCTGAATTTCCCTGCACAGAGCAGACCTCTGAAAGAGAACTCTTCCCCAGAGCGACTGCTGAGTGCAGAACAAATCCGAGACCTTGAAAAATCACACCAACAGCAATCTTCCCTTCTAACTGCATCAATTTCACATGTCACAAAATGCCTTCACCCCCATTAACAGAACATCATTTCCTCAGGGGAGACCTTCTGGAACCTTCAGATTAGGCCAGATTCCCCATCCCCACCCCCAAATAATCTCTCCTGCAACCTACCCTGCAATTCTCCCTCACAGCACCTGACACACTTGAATCACTTAGTTACTTGTAATAACTTGTTTCAGAACCGTCTTCCTCACTAGACTGAAAGCTTCATGAGGGGGAAGCTGGGGTCCATTTTGGCACTCTCCCTTATCCCCTATACCAAATCCAGTGTCTGGCAAAGAGTAAATGTTCAAATATTTATTCACGGTCTCATTTCATCCTTACAACAACCCAGTGAGGTAGGCAAGTTTATGCCTCTCTTTCATTAACAGGTTGCTCGCAAGGCTGGGACGCAGACTTCAGGCCTTCTGACTCCCAGGAGAGGACTCAGTCCATACACCGTGCTGCTTTGCTGCCAGAGACTGATTTAAATGTACATCTGCATCCAAAGAGGATGAGGCAGTTGGTATCACCCTCTGCTCAGACCAGTTTTAGCTGAGGAGACTGATGAGTGACCGG
Source organism: Phocoena phocoena (assembly GCF_963924675.1). NCBI lineage: Eukaryota > Metazoa > Chordata > Mammalia > Artiodactyla > Phocoenidae > Phocoena > Phocoena phocoena. The sequence continues at coordinate 50,037,344 of NC_089226.1, read as the reverse complement.
TGGTCCCTGCCACCAATCAGTGGCACACAGGCTCTCCTTTGATTTCGAGTCACAGCTGCCCTTTGATGATGTACATGAAAGCCTGTGTATGCTGAAGGCAACCATACAGATGTTACAGCTTTTGCCAGGACAAAAGCTACTTCTCTTCTCTGCCTCAAACCTAGGGACATGGTTCCCCTCTGCCAGGCTGTGTCTTAGAACAAGAGACTATTATTTCAATGCCGCATGGAGCCTCGAGAAACACTTGTGATTGGATTTAGTACTGCCAATCATTAGAAATCAGTATGTTCTCATGACTGGCACATCTTGAGAACAGCTCTGAGAATGAAAACCACTGAGATATTTTCTAGAATAGTGATTGTATGTCTTGGCTGAGATGTAGGCTGTTTTCCCAAAGAGGCTGCCTGTTTCTAGCCTTATGGTTAATTCCTGAGGAGATCCATATTCCACTGCCTTTATTATTCAACTTGGTTTCACGATTCTCTCTGCAATTCATTTGCTCTTTTTCAGCATTTATAGATCATGAACAGATGCAGAACACTGTGCTAAGCACAGATAGGATGCAAAGATAAATAAAACACAATCCCTGATCTCAAAAAGCTCCGAGTACAGGGAGGATGAATACATAGTTGACTAACCATGGTAAGATACGAGATGTTTTATTAAAGAGGGGCCAGCAGGAGAGTGTCTCCTGGTGTTAGTCTTATGTCCATGAATATGTTCTCAATACCACTGCCCTGGGCTTCCTAACCACTCTCACCTCCAGTATGGGGCTGCACCGTTGTCTACTCTCTTCTTTGTACCACCACTTACACCTCTATTGCCTCACTGCTACAAGAACATACTGCAATCATTGGTTTACTACTATGTCCCCTTGTTAGACTAGGTTCTCTAAGGGTAAGGGCTGCCTTTTATTTAACCTTATACCCCTACTGCCTTCCTAAAACAGGCCGTGGTATGTGGTGGACACACTGGAATGATGGCTAACTGAATGAACAAAGGATGGTGGAATCACAAAGGAAGGATGGATTCATTCTGCTTAAATGATTAGCAGAGTATTAAAGAAGATTTCACAGATGAGACGTTTCAGCAAGATGACAGTAAGTTACTAGTTACAAAGATGCTTTACCTAACACAGTGCCTGGCACAAAGCATCCACCCTAACACAGGATGGCTGGATAAATGAAAGGATGGACAGATGGCTGAGAGAGGAAATACATATGCATACTTTCAAGACTTTCCTATCTATGCAGTATATACCTGATGAGAGAAAAATCCAGCAAATTTTCTATTATAATTAATCTCCTAAGGTTAAAATGTCATAGACTGAGCTTAGGGTTTTGCTTATTACTCATTAATTTATGATAGGCTAAAAAAATAAGTGGTTAGGAGAAAATTCTATATAAGTTTTAATTATATTTTCTACCCAAGGTCACCTTCATAATACAGACCACTTTAAGAGAAGGGCCTCCTCCTCAACTTTGCCTCTACTGATTGGGCACTAAGACTTAATAGCTATGAGAATCTTTCTAACACCTTTGCTTAGCTGCCTGTGATGTTGGGAGTCATCCTAGAAAGAATGGGACTTGTAGGAGAGGCTGAGGGTGGATGATGAGCAGTCAGGAGAGAAACTGGGGTTCTGGTCCTGCCCTGCCACTTGCCAGGTGGGTGATCCTGTACAAACCACGGGTGGATTCTCTTTCCATTGTCTCTATGGGGCCCTGAGAAAGCCTGCAAACGACTAGCAAAAAGACACTTAACTCTCACCAAGAAGAGGTATTCAGTAAATGTTAAAGAACACCAACAATAATAAGACAACAACCGCTTCCTTAGTGAAGCCTGGGCTGCTCTCCTCACGTGTCCAAGTGTTAATGAGACCCTTGGACTAATGTGGTTGAAGAGGGTCATCTTCTATCTTGACTCTACATATACGGCTAGAAAAAATCCCAGGCAAATTAATTAGGACTGGATTTCGGAGATGAACCAACTCTCACTTCTCATAGACGAAGGTCCAGAGGCCTAAAGTGATGATGGGAACGGGCAGTGCTGTGATACAAAGATGAGTAAGATATAAACCTTGTTCTTGGGGAGCCTGTGGTCTCGTGGTAGAGTTAGATGCTATAAAAAGATGGATTTTAGCTGAGTATAATAAGTACTTCAAAATGAGGTTATGGTTCACGGAAAGTGGCATAAATGTAATACCTAAATCTGGGGATTCAGGAAGGAAAAATCAGCCTGTTCTTTAACAATGGGGACCATTTCTTATTCACTGCTATCTATTCCCAGGGCCTGGCATATGGCAGGCATGAACCTTTCTGGTCAAAGAAATTAACTCATACATATATATGTATATAAATGGGAAACCCAAACATCTGGAAATACAATGCCTAAAACAGAAGTTATCTTAACCCAGCTCCTTGGGATGGCACCACCTGCCTCTGCTGGAACAGGAGAGAACTACAAGTGGCTCTTCCTGCCGCCGCCTCTTGAGTGCACACGCCTGGCTCCCTTCTCTCCCCACCCAGCTCCTTCTCACCACCCCAATGCACAGTTTTTCTGACCTTTCCAGTTGGCATTTATGTGGATTCCACACCCTGCTTTTATTTTCCAGAGCCCCCAGCTCTCCATCACTATTGTATTTGGTGTAGATGTCTTTGCAGTAAAAAAAAAAAAAAAAACCCTTTGAAGAGTGAGGGCTGGAAGAGGCACTAGGAAAGATACTGTCCCCCACTCAGGAGCCTCATCCTAAACATAGCTCTGTATGTCTGTGACATGCTGTAAGAGCACCCCGGAGCTTCTCTGCCCCTCCTGAGGCATCTGAAGGTGGGAGTGCAGGTACCTATGGGAGAAGGATGCAAGTGACATGGACTCAAACTTGGGATGCTGAGGTTGGGATCTGGCTGGAACTCTGATGTCATGGTTCTCACTGTGCTGCTGATGCCAGGGTCACCCCTTCTTTCCATGGGACTCAGCTCTGAAAGATCTGACCGTGGAATTTCACTAACTCTGAGGGGCACAGTGCCAAAGATCAGTATCTCTACCCTCCTTCCAAGTAATTTAGTCTTTTTTTTCTTCTTTTTTGGCCACACCACGTGGCGTGTGAGATCTTAGTTCCCTGACCAGGGATCGAACCCATGCCCCCTGCTGTGGAAGCATAGAGACTTAACCACTGGACCGCCAGGGAAGTCCCCCAAGTAATTACTGCACACTTCTTTCCATCACCTGCCGCTTTCCTTGCTCCGTGATAATGGGCTTACTATGCCTTCATTCTCCCCTGCTCTCAGAGCAGTAGAGACCCCTGCCAGGGAGGCAGTGGGGTGCACTGGCCCACACAAAACCGGTTCAGATCCTGCCTACCTCTCTTGCTAAACTCTGTAGCCGTGGATAAATAAGTCACTCAACCTCTCTGAAAACTATAAAATGAAGACAATTTACCACTTACCTCACAGAGTTTACAATAAAGATTGAGTTAAATGTAAAAACAGGTAGCAGGGGGATTGATGCATATTAGGCACTAGAAAAATACTACCTCCCTTCTCCTGTTACTGAACTCAGACACCATAGCTCATACAGGTACCAAACCATCCAGAGGCCACAAAGGGGACGGGGCAGATCATGGACCCTTCCTGGACCCCTCATTTAGTATTTCTCCCTTACTAGGGACAGGGGTAGGGTGGCAGACAGAATAATTCTAATACATGATTCATACAACAGAATGACCCATAATGAATGTAGGAATCGGGAGGCTCTTTCATGAAGCTGCTCTTAAGAAGAAACAGGGAGCTCAGGTCCGTGCTCTGTGATGACCTAGATGGGTGGGATGGGGGTGGGGGAAGGCAGGTCCAAGAAGGAAAGGATATATGTATACACATAGCTGATTCACTTTATTGTACAGCAGAAACTAACACAACATTGTAAAGCAACTATACTCCAATTTTAAAAAAAAAAAGAAGAAGAAGAAATAGCTCTGCATAATGGCCCAACTCAAGAGATCCCCAAAAGAAATTTCTTCCTTGTTTTTTTTTTTTTTTTGGCCATGCCACACAGCATGCAGGATCTTAGTCCCCTGACCAGGGATCGAACCCATGCCCCCTGCAGTGGAACCACGGAGTCTTAACCACTGGACCACCAGGGAAGTCTGACATGACAAGAGACAGGACAAACTTGCCTTAGCTCTTCTCTCTCTGTCTTCCCATTTGTAAACACATCACGCATAACCCCTTCCTGCCCCTATAAACGGAAGAGAGGAACTCTGTTTGGAAATAAGCTGCCATGGCTGAGTATGTTATTTTCAGTGTGGGTTTCCATTAGGTGATTTAATAAGTGTTATGAAAATACTATTTCCTCTCACACAACACAATGAAACCCTTATTGAACACTTAGTATCTTACCTTTACTTTTTCACCATTAATCTCCACTGTCTTAATTATAAAATACACTTAGTATCTTACCTTTACTTTTTCACCATTAATCTCCACTGTCTTAATCATAAAATCAACTCCAATTGTGGCTCCTTGTCCTGGGGGGAAAAGACCCTAAAGCACAAATGATAGAAAATAACAATAAGCAAATCTTTCAATTAAATGAGATTCTCCCCCCACCCCACCCCATTACTACCCATCACCAGCTCCTTCCTTTGGCTGAGTTAACTGGTAGAAGAGAGAACTCTGGTTAGTGTCATGGGAACCCTGTTTAATTTAACTTTGTGTGTATGTTTTGAGGGGAGGAGAAAGGAGGGTGAATGGGGGAGAGAGAATGCTGAAAGAAGAAGGAAGGGGAAAGGGGGACAAAGAAAGGAGGAAGCAGACAGAGAGGGTAAAAGAAGAGAACTGGGAAAGGATGGGGGACCTGACTTCAAAGAATGAAACAGAAAAATCAGACACAAGGATAAGACACGGAGCTGCAGGGATGAGATCAGGATGGTCTGGGTGGGGGCAAAATGGGCAGGTGCTCTAAAAGGTAAGATCAAGGAAGATTAAAACTGGCTATTAGTCTAGGGCATGGACAGCCATGGGGGTGAACAACCAAGATGAAAAAACAAACAAGAACTCAACACAAGAAACATGAATGAGACAGTGATCCTTTGAATTTCCGTCTGCCCTGAGAGTGATAACTATTTCTGTACCATACAGATATGACTATGTGAGATCAGGGCCAATGACCCTGGGAAGATAACTGAAGAAAAGCAGTCATCCAGGGAGACAGTATAGTAGAAATAGCACCAAACCAGGAGGCAGCAGCCTAAGGACCTCTGAGTGACCTTAGGCAAACCAGTCCTTCTCTCTGGTCTGATGTAAGTATTTCAAAACAAAGCTTTACATCAAATTGGAAGCTGAACTAGAAAGGTATGATTTTAGTAAAATTACACGTATAACGTAATTTACTGTCACATAATATTTCCCGTAAGCTTAGGGAGGGAGTTGAAGTGGGAAGGAATTCTATCAAGAAAGAACCCTTCACCTAGTTTCTCTTCCCTCTTCACATTCATACTCCAGAATTTCCAGAAATTAAAGTTAAATGGACTGTATTAGCTCTGGGAGCTAAGACTGGGGCATCTTTAATTAAGTCCATTCCCTAACAAGAGGGTTCTTTAATTAAAGTATGAACTTAAAAGACTGAGCATCAGACCAACAGAAACTGTTCCACTGCACGTCTGCAAAAGATGTAAATATAAACATTCATAACTTTGCTTACAAATATTGAATCAATTTTCTTCTATTTTGATTTGGCTCAAACACAAGGCTGCCAAGCTTCAAGTTTACAGCTCCAGCTGTTTTGCAGTATAACAAATGCCAAAAAATAAAACAAATCCTTCCCAGTGTCTCCCTCATCACTTTGTTCCCCAATTCCTCATGCCTCAAAAACAACTGAATCCAATTCATTTTAACTGTCTACTAAATAACAAAACTAAACATAATCCTGTCTATGAAATATGAACTTTGGGTGGAGTTGAGGGACTGGGAGGGGTAAAAAGTAAACAGAAAAGAAAAATAAGGGGTGGTGTGCTTATTGGTAAAAATTACTGTTTAAAAATCAAAGTATTTTTACCCCTAATGACAAGAATTATGCTTTTAAAAACAAAAGCCAGACTCCTATGGTCTCAGAAGTTAGAACATGCAAAAGATAAAAAATATCACGCTGTGAACCGGAAGATCTGGATTCTAATCCTAGCCTTGCCACTAACATGATATGAGATGCTAATAAGTCATTTCATCCCTCTAAGACCTGAGTTTTTTACCTATAAAATGAGAAGAGCGGGCTGAAAAGTCTCTAAGGGAACTTTCAGTCATTAGACAAGGTCAAGGGAACTTCTGACAAAGGGACTGAAAACTTTACGTCTCTGCAGTCTTGTCCTCCTGCCAAAAGCAGAAAGGTTACTAATGGTAGGGGGAAGTAAAACCAGTTGGAGTTTCCAATATTACGCCATGGCGGTTGACTGAGCCCAGATGCCTGTCAGCTTGTTACTTTTGATTTCACCAGGCCATGGCTTAGTAAAAAGTCCTATTCTGCCCTTCATTATCATGGGAAAAACCTTGACATTTCCAAAGGTGACTCTCTGCCCTCAAGCTATTTGTGTTAACCAATCTGTCTCTCCAGTTTTCCAGAGAACCACAGACTGTCAGAGCTAGAAGGGGCCTTGGAGATCACAGGGAGGCAGGAAGGCTCGGCAAGGGGGCGGAATTTCCCCAGGCTCACGGGGCAAGAGCTGCGATGAGGGCCCGTGTCTCCACTCTCGAGCCAGTGTTCTCTCCTGGGCACCAGGTTGCCCTGTGCCTTAGACAGAAGAGCTATTCTCAACCTTCCCCATTAGCACTTTATGAAAATGCAAGATGCATGCATGATAAATCCTGAAAAGGATGCCATTCATAATTTTCCAGGAAAACACAGAAGAAGGTCAACCTCAGAATGATTTCCCACCCATTTCTGTGTGAAATCAGGTATATAATCTCTGGCAGTAATTCTCAAAAGGGCAGCCCCAAAGGGAACTTGTACTTAGAACAAACGATAAGGACTCAACCCAGAGGGAACATTTAATTTAGTTCAAATAGTCCTTCACTGTTCTCATTTCATTCCCGTGGAATAGATTAGAAAAATCAGCGTATTTGGTTCTAAACCAAAACGATTTGATCCGTTTTCTGGGAGGAACTGAGAGGGCATCAGCAGGGAGCTTGAGGGGTTTAATTTGAACTTGAGTTTTTTACAAGTTAACATTTAGGTTTAACTTGACATCCAGGTTCATTTGTTTCCACCTTTGGATTATTATTAACGAGTAATCTTTTTCTTTTTTAATCTGATAAGCTATTTTTGATTCTGCGGACTGAAAGCAAAACCACTCACCCCTTTTACTAAAAGAAGCCATGAGAGGCGTGGGAGGGCTGGTGGAGACCCACTGAGCCGTGCTCCCTGGAAATGGTTCAGAAACTCTAGTCTATACGAACTCTTACGTATAAAATAAATAAGCTGTGAGGATATATTATACAACACTGGGAATCCAGCCAACATCTTATAATAACTATAAATGGAGTCTAACCTTTAAAAATGGTGAATCACTATGTTGTACACCTATAATATAATACTGTACATCAACTATACTTCAATTTTTTAAAAAGTCAAAAGAAAAGAGAGAGCAGAGGATATTTCACAGAGAAAATAGTGGTCATGTTCACCGTTGCTGAGACTTCAAATAAGATGAAAAATTTTAAATGTCGAAAAAGAACCCTCCAGACTAGGCTACGGAGCTGGTACACTTGCAAAGGGCTCGTTAAGCATTGGCATCTTGGCTGGCATAGGTACCACTCACCCATCCTGTCAGGATCCCCTAACCCCGAAGGCCAGATGGAAAAACCCGACCCCAGACTTCAGACTTCTTACCTGAGTGAACCGTCGGACTAGGCACGTCTTCCCCACACCAGCATTGCCGATTAAAACAATTTTAAACAGGAAATCATAATCTTCCATACTCATTTACACAGCTGCAAGGCAAACACAGGCACGAGTGAGATGGGCCTGGTCAGACTTGCCCACAGAGCTCAAGCTGCGCCAGCCCGTCTCCTCGGGGACAGCAGGGCTGACTCATTTGAGGAGCAATTTAACACTCCCCTCTAGTGACCCTGCCAGCGAGAGAGGAACACAGGTGTTTGGTCACAGACGGACTTTATTCCTTCCCAGTCACCTCACGCCACAAAGAGCAAATGACACAGAGGTCATTTCACCTGGTAAACTTTATTCTTCCAAGCAGTCAGGTCGCAGGTCTCTCATGTGATAAGATGTTTTCTTTTAGCATCAAAAGGAGATTGCAAATCTCTATGCAGACAAGCTGGGGGTGCAAGGAAGCAGAGCAAAGGGGAGCCCATCCAAAGCTGAAAGGTGGTTTATGTACATGCTGTGAGTGCCTCTGGGAGGAAGGGCTAGAAACTGGGAGACTGCACAAAGGGAGGAAGCTTCCAGTCTCCTGCAAGCCCTGGGGGTCTTGGGGTCTTACCAGTGGGAGTTACCGCCATCTTCCCGTCTATCACCACCCCGTTGCTATACACCTCCTGCCAGCCTTGCTGATGCTGCAGTATCTCCCAAGGTGCTGGTCTTTTCATTCCCATAGGCTGTGTACATGGTATTTCCTCTACCTGGGATGCCCTCCTGCCCACCCTTTCTGTGTTGTGAAGTCAACCCTTTAAGGACCAGTGCAAGCATCTCTTTCTCTCAATTTTTCGCTGATCTTCCCCCAATAAACACGTTAATTGTTCCTCTGTCCTGAAACTTCAACAATTATTTGTTCAAACGTCTGCCTCATCCTTGAGGAAAGGGATGATGTCTTTCAGCTCTATTTTCCTAGCCCATGGGACAGAGTTACACTCAGTAAATATCTTCTCTGTAGAATTAAATAATCAATGGACCTATGGCTGAAGTGTAGACCTTAGTTTCTTAATTGTGCTAAAAAGAATACTACCTGCTCTGTCTACTTCAGAGGACTATGGTGCAGATTTGAAAGAAAAAAAAAAAAACTATACAAAAGAGCCTTGGTTAACCATAAAGCCCTATCCGGGTAAAAACAATTATTGTCTGTTGAGTACCTACTATAGCACTGTGCTAGTCACCATAGGAAATACAGAGATGAGACAGTCTCTGCCCTTGAAACCAACATGAGAAAAGTTAGAAAACAATAACAGGGCTTCCCTGGTGGCGCAGTGGTTAAGAATCCACCTGCCAATGGGTTCCAGCCCTGGTTCGGGAAGATCCCACATGCCGTGAAGCAACTAAGCCGGTGCACCACAACTACTGAGCCTGCGCTCTAAAGCCTGCAAGCCACAACTACTGAGCCCATGTGCCACAACTACTGAAGCCCGCACGCCTGGAGCCCATGCTCTGCAACAAGAGAAGCCACCGCAATGAGAAGCCCGTGCACCACAACGAAGAGTAGCCCCCACTCGCCGCAGCTAGAGAGAAAGCCTGCGGGCAGCAACGAAGACTCAACATAGCCAAAAATAAATAAATTAAATAAATAAATTTAAAAAAAACAATAACAAAGTTAAATAAAATTGAGAAAACCAGAAAAAACCTCATTTCATAAGGTGAAGGCAGAACAAGCCCAAGGGACTCTGGAGGAAGAGGAAAAGGATGATCGGCGAGCCCAAGACGGTAAGGGTGCCTGGGAGGCTAGAGCAGCCCGGGGTCACTTCTACCAGCCAGCTGAAGCTCAAAGGGCTGAGGGCTGCAGGGTGGAAGGACGGAAGGGGAGTCCACTGCACTGAGACTTGTGAAGGAGCCAGGGGAGTAGATTCCCTGTGTGCAAAGGTGGTTTCTATGCGGATTCCAATGATCCTTGGAAAGATGACTGACGGCCAAGCCAACGTGCAGGTTGCAGCCCAGGGGGTTCTGTCTCTGTTCACCGGGACTGTGAAGGAAAAATATCTCTCTGTCAAGAATCTGGGTCCAGGGCTTCCCTGGTGGTGCAGTGGTTGAGAATCTGCCTGCCGATGCAGGGGACACGGGTTCGAGCCCTGGTCTGGGAGGATCCCACATGCCGCGAAGCAACTAGGCCCATGAGCCACAACTACTGAGCCTGCGCGTCTGGAGCCTGTGCTCCGCAACAAGAGAGGCCGAGACAGTGAGAGGCCTGCGCACCGCGATGAAGAGTGGCCCCCGCTTGCCACAACTAGAGATAGCCCTCTCACAGAAACGAAGACCCAACACAGCAAAAATAAATAAATTAATAAACTCCTACCCCCAATATCTTCTTTAAAAAAAAAAAAAAAGAATCTGGGTCCATAAACAGTCACTGAACTCGCTATATGCCAGGCACTATACTTGGCACTTTATGTCTATTTCCATTTGTTTTTACAAGTTTATGAGGCTGGTATTTTATGTTACCTGTTTTGCAGGTGAGTAAATTGAGGGTCACCCAAAGTCATAAAGCTAACAGCCAGACCTCAAGTTCAGAAGGTATACATGCCATCAAAAGAAGCCTCACTGCCATATGCTCCCACAGTCCCCTCCCCTGCCCTATAGTAACTCATCAAGTTTTACTGTACTTAATTATTTATATCTGTCTCACACTCCAAGTCCATCCCTCAGCATGCACGTGCATGCACACACAGCTGTGAGCAGCATGAGAGCAGTGAAATCTCTGTCTGATTGAGCCCTGACCCCAGCCCCTCCCTATCATCACCATTGTCACCGTCATCATCATCATCACCTCATTCTTTATTATTAACTCATTGATCCTCACGACACTCCTATCAGGCAGACACCATGAGCATTCTAACTTGACAGCTGGGGAGACTGAGGCACAGGAGAAGTTAAATAAGTCATGAAGGTCCTACTTAACAGTGGGTCCCACTTCACTGATGGAAGTGAAATTCAAACCCCGATAGCCTGGGTCCAGCTCCCACATCCCCGAAGCACTGCCCTACGGCGCCTTTCACAGTGCCTGGCTTATAATAGCATCTTAAGAAAGATATGAAGAAATGGAATGATGAAGGGTAAGACTCAATAAACGTGATTTCCTTTTTCTCCTCCCCTCTGGCTTCAAATCCAGAACTCTTTCTACCACACTGTAGCAGTTTAAATGAGAACCAAGGTCAGACTCTGGCTAAAAACGCAGGGATTAAAACTCAATAAAGCTGTTAAAAGTGAAAAGGAAATATATCTCAGGGCTAGGTGCAAGGAGAGCAGGAAGATGTGAGGCTCTGTGGCTCATATGCAGACCACAACTCACTGCTTCCTAAGTCAACAAAAAGAGAACACAGTACTGGGCCACATTCTTTTTCTGTGCTTAGATCGTTTGCAACACATTTATTTCTCCATCTTTGGCAGAGGTCAAAGAAACAAAGCAGAGAATCGAGAGAAGAATGTCCAAAACCAAAGACCTGAGAAACAGGGCTCCTAAGAGAAGGTCAACAGTGCCCAAATTATGCACCTTCAGAGAAGGAAGGCAAAGAGTTACGTGGCCAGAGTCACGTTCATAGTCAAGTCTCGGGTAGAGACCACCTGGAGCAAGCCACAGACTAAAAGTGAAGGCCCGGGCTTCCCTGGTGGCGCAGTGGTTGAGAGTCCGCCTGCCGATGCAGGGGACACGGGTTCGTGCCCCGGTCTGGGAAGATCCCACATGCCGCGGAGCGGCTGGGCCCGTGAGCCATGGCCGCTGAGCCTGCGCATCCGGAGCCTGTGCCCTGCAACGGGAGAGGCCACAACAGTGAGAGGCCCGCATACCGCAAAAAAAAAAAAAAAAAAGTGAAGGCCCTTCTCCTTTCTATAAGAAATTATTTTAATGCTCCGTTAAATGTTTTTTTAAATAAACTTCTGGGAGAAAAAGTGTCTGGTCTCTTTAGAAATGCAGGCTGCCTGTGGCTAAGGCTGGACTGTAAACTCCAGGTCACTGGCTGTGGTTACTGTTCTGTTTCTAATAGAAAACACATTGCTGGATGAAAAGCTCAAAAGAATCTCCGGAAACTATGCTCTGAGGAAGCCTTTCTGTTTGGGAAGTAATGTAACAGCTCAGGCATCACCAATCACCAAGTGATGAGACAGCATCCAAGGAGGGGGATCCCACTCAGTAGCAGTTAGTTACACGCAGCCCTAAAACTGACAACAAAAGTTGCACCTTGTCTGGGGAGCAAACATGTCACAAGATATGCTACTGGCCAAGCACAATTCTAAGAACTGTATATTCTATTATTGTTAATAATAGCTGACACTTAATTCAACGTTTATTATGTGCCAGGTATTCTTCTACATGTATTCACTCATTTAATCCTCACAACAACCGTATGAGGTAGGGTACTATGATTACCATCCGTAATCATAGCAGAGGAAACAGGCACAAAGAGTTTATCCTAAAGTCACGCAGCTAGTTAGTCTTAGGACCAGGGCCCAAAGACAGATCCATCTGACTCCAGAGTCCTGCTCCTACTGAAATAGGATGCTGCGGCCCCCTGCCTCGTGGCTGACAGCGTTGCTGTAACTGTCATGAGGGCTGCAGGGTCAGTTGAATGTGCCCTGAGGTCCCTTGGAGCTGCAGTGTTCTGGAACCTCCCTGGTCTAGGAGCAATGCACCCACATTGAAAGGACCACACACTGATTCTAGGTCATTCAAGCACAGCTCCTCGTGATGCCCTCCAAGCCCAGGTCTCTTTTAGGAGCTGGACCCAGACTTTTCCTTGAAAACCACATCCACAATTCAGTCACCATTCGTCCCTGTAACCAAGTATCGGCACAAGGAATATAAACAGTGAGAATCCCATAACAGGGATATAAACAGGGATGGCAAACACCCACCTGTGCCATGGCTGCTCCTCATTCATCAGGCCATAATCTCCAGCATTTTCATAGGGCCCTTTACAGTTTACCAAATGCTTTCACAGACATGATCTAATCTGGACCTGCCAACAAGAACTGGTTCTTATCATTCATTAGGCAGGTGAGGAAACCAAGGGTTTAGGTGATGACGTGATTCATCCTAAGTCACACACTGGTGAGTTGCAAGGTGACCTCTGTATCCTACGCACCTAGAACTTCTCCCCGTTGCATGAACACACTGTTTTCCCAGGTTCCTGGGTATTTGGAACATGATTTGAACACTTACTATGTGCCATGAACTGTGCTGTTTCCATATATAATCTTATTTAACTTTTTCAACAACCTCATTAGGTAGGCTAATTTTTAACATCTTTATTGGAGTATAATTGCTTTACAATGGTGTGTTAGTTTCTGCTTTATAACAAAGTGAATCAGCTATACATATACATATATCCCCATATCTCCTCCTTCTAGGTAGGCTTATTATTCTTATATATAGATAAGGAAACTGAGGTTCAGAGAAGTTAACCTATTTGTTCAAAATTACACAGCTAATGAGTAAAAGTATCAGGATTCAAAATCCAAGTTTTTCTGTGACAAAATTAAGTTGGAACTCTGTGAGAGTTATACTAAAATAAATTCCATATGGATTAAAGATTTGGATTTTTAAAAATGAAAACATGAAAGTGCTAGAAGAAAGCAGGATATACATAAATATATAAATCTTAAAGTGGGGCAGGCTTTCTAAGAATTGCTCAAAATCAAAGCCATAAAATAAAGATAGTGACCCATTTGACTAATTTTTTTTAAATTCTGCATTGCAAAAGAGTAAAAGATAAACTGACTAAAGTACCTGAAATGCATATAACTAAGGGCTAATTTCCTTAAATGCATAAAGAGTTCCTACAAATCAATAAGAAAAAATGAATAACCGAATAGAAAAATAGGGCAAAGGACATGAGCAGATAGTTTACAAGAAGGAAATTAAAATGGTACTTACATTTAAAAAAAAGAAAAGATCAGCCTCACTCATATAGTTTGAGTAAATTCAAACTAAATGATTTATAATTATAAATAATAATTTATAATGAAAACTGTAATCAATTTGTAATCAGAGGCCATTTTTCATATCAGATTGGCAACATTCACTCTGTATTGGACAGAGTGTAGAGAAATGGGGCATTGAATACTGCTGGTAGGAGGCAAATCAATGCAACTTCTATGGAGGGCAATAGTGAGTTAAAACTAAAAGGGCTATTATAACCCCCCCAACCCAGCAATTTCACTCCTAGGAATCTGTCCTACACTTATACTGATACACATGTGCAAAAACACATGGAGTAGGATATTCATTACAACAATGTTTGTAATAGCAAATAAGAAATCAGCCTAAATCCATCAGCAGGAAAATAGTTGTACAGATGGTGAAAACCAAGCAGCCCACTATGGATATCTGTAAGATACATTAAGTGAAAGAAGCAAGGTGGAGAATGGTGTGTATAGTATGAAAAGAGGGGCATATAATTATTTATCTGCATATGCATAAAATATCTCCAAAAAATACAAAAGAAAACTAGCAACAGTGTTTGCTTCTGGAGAGGCTGTAGTATGTAGCTCTTTCTGGGAAAGAAGACAACCTCTAACTCGTAATAGACTCTGCCCTTTCATTCAGTCTACAATAGAGCTTAAAAGGCAAGGTAGGGCTTCCCTGGTGGCGCAGTGGTTGAGAGTCCGCCTGCCAATGCAGGGGACACAGGTTCGTGCCCCGGTCCGGGAAGATCCCACATGCTGCAGAGCAGCTGGGCCCGTGAGCCATGGCCGCTGAGCCTGCGCATCCGGAGTCTGTGCTCCGCAACGGGAGAGACCATAACAGTGAGAGGCCCGCGTACCGAAAAAAAAATAATAAAAATAAATAAATAAATAAAAAGGCAAGGTAGTTGTCCTAATACAGAGAAAGGGGCCCTTTTAAAAATATGTTTGGGGTGCTTCATCTCTATTTGTTTTTGTCTGCCCTGCTGCACCCCTTCCTGTGACAGAGATTCAGGAAGGAATGTTCCATCCGAGTTCTGCAATTGCTTTTTCTAGTTCATGGTATATATTAAAACATGTCTCAGAGCAGCAAGACTCGACATGGTAGGCTCATTCTTTCACATCAACTTCCCTTAAAACCAAGTACCCATCGTATGACAGCCAAATCCAATGGACAGAAAAATAGTCTATTTGTGTCACTAATAAAAACAAAACTCTCGCCCATGTAAATCATGTATTACCACTCAGAAATTACTCTCACTGTACCCTGACACAGAATCTTCCTGAGGAAGCAGGAGAAGCCTGTCCTTTTCTCCCCATTTCACAGAAATGGCATTTGAAAGTAGGAGAGTGACTCACCTCAGGCCACTCAGCATGCAAGCAACAGAGTCAGAAGAGACACGTGGGTCCCCTGACTCTAAATCAGAGCTGCCGCCAGGACAAATAAAGTCTGCAAATATAAATCCCTACTGGGCGAGGCCACGGGCCTAACCACCAATGGAAGCTGGCATGGACCCATGGATGGGAGGCAGGTCAAAAGCAGCCCTTGGCTTGCTTGCATTGGGAGGGATATTACATCCAATAAAAGGAATCTCGAAGAGAGGAAAAAGAAAAAAAAAAGCAGCCCTTGGAAATAGTTTTTAAGACATGCAAAAAAAATAAAGTAGGCCTGAGATCTCCACAATATTATTTTCAAAACCAAGACAATAAAATATTTTACCTTCTTCTTTGTACATATTGTCTTTTATATTTTCCTATTTCCTCGAAATACAAAATGGATTTGGGATACCCGACAAAGAAGAAAAATGCAAAGTAATCCAAGAAACAGCATTTCATCAGAACTTTAACCAAAGCACACGTCCAAATGATCTTGTTTAAGTAAACAATGCTCTTTCACCTTCCACAGTGAGAAGGTGTCACTGCCCTGAGACCAAATGTGTTTTCCCACATATAAGTGAGAGGAGGAGGGAGGGCCATTGCTGAGGACCCAGTTGGGCCCCCATTCAGTTCATTCCCCAGGCAGAGCTAATTTGTTTTGTACCACAGCACCTGAGGGGCAGGTGCTTGACCAAGAGCCTTGGATGCACTTGGTAGTATTGGCACCTTGATCTCCAGGGGAAAAGGAAGATACCCTTCCCACTCATTAATCCCTTTCCAAGATTGGGAGCCTCAGTCTGCAAAACACGTTTGTTGCACTGATCTAAAAAAGGCCTTCCCCAGACCCAACTTGCTGTTTCCAGCTTCTGCACAAGCCCAGGCCAGGCTCCCTCTATTGTTCTCCTCCAACAATAAACAATACCACCCACAAAGAGCTGAGGCGGGGGGAGGTTTGTCCGTCCGTCCCCACCCCCCGCCATCGTGTTCTCTAAAGCGGGGATTGTGTCTAATCTTTCCTCTGCAGAAGCTTTCCTGCGCCTGTTTGGCTGCACCGGAAGGGCCTCATTATCAGCATCTTTAGGCTCCTCCCCCAGGGTGAGCGCACAATGTGGCCCAGCCAGGAGACTAGAGGTCACGCCTGCAGCCCCAAGCACTTCCCTCTGCCTTAGGGACCCAAGGCAGACCAAGCATGGAGGTATCTCCTTCCCTGTCACTCCAGGCTGGACCCTACCCTCAGCTGTTTAAGTTGATTCCCTCCTCACTGGAAGCAGGAGACAAAGGAAAAGGAAAGCAAGTGTCCACGTGCTCTATGACTCAAACGGATAAGGATAAAATGTAGCAATTCTCCCAAGTTTATCTCCCAAGATTGTGCCAGGTCACAGGAGAATGACTATTTGCCTAGAGCTTAGAGGCTTCATACACACCAGCCCATTCCATCCTTGAAACAGCCTTTTGGGTGGGATTTCGTAGTTACTATCAATAAGCTTTTACATCTATAGAGCACCTCAAGTTTGCTAGGTGCTGTCCTGTAAATTATCTTATCTGCATCCTGGCAAATCCTATCTGGAAGATGGGGTAGAAATTCTCCCCCAGCCTGGTCCCCCAACACACACACAACACACGCGCAAGCACACAGCCTGCCATAAGCCATTTGTTGCCAAGGCCTGCAGATGTGCTGTCAGAAATGTATTTTGAATACCCCTCTCTGCACTACCTTTGTCTCTACCGCACCAACCTGGCTCAGGCCCATGCCACCTCTCACCCAGCCAGTGCTGTCTAAGCAGGTGAAGTATAAAGTGGCACAACTTTCCTCACTAGCAAGTTTTCAATATTTATCAAAAGCCTTAACAACATCCACACTCTTTGATCTAGCAATTTTGCTTCTGGGAATTTTCCTAAGGAATGATTCCAAGATGTGCACAAACGTTTATTCACAGTAGCACACATAGAAAGTTCATTCCAGTATTACTTAGAATAGACCCCCAAAATGGATCGAGGAAAGCCTGTATCCAACAATGGAGAAATGGTTACACTTTTACTGAGAAACATGATATAACACTATGAAATATATACGTGGAAGAAAATACAGTTTTTAATAGATCTGGAGTATAATTGCTTCACAATAATGTGTTAGGTTCTGTTGTACAACAAAGTGAACCAGCCATATGCATACATATACCCCCATATCCCCTCCCTCTTGAGCCTCCCTCCCACCCTCCCTATCCCACCCCTCTAGGTGGTCACAAAGCACCGAGATGATTTCCCTGTGCTATGTGGCTGCTTCCCACTAGCTATCGGTTTTACATTTGGTAGTGTATAT
This sequence comes from Phocoena phocoena, assembly GCF_963924675.1. NCBI lineage: Eukaryota > Metazoa > Chordata > Mammalia > Artiodactyla > Phocoenidae > Phocoena > Phocoena phocoena. The sequence goes on along the minus strand of NC_089226.1, from coordinate 50,019,826 downwards.
GTACATACCACTCTCTCACTTCTTCCCAGCTTACCCTTCCCCCTCCCCGTGTCCTCAAGTCCATTCTCTAGTAGGTCTGCATCTTTATTCCCCTCCTGCCCCTAGGTTCTTCATGACCTTTTTTTTTTTTTTTAGATTCCATATATATGTGTTAGCATACAGTACTTGTTTTTCCCTTTCTGACTTACTTCACTCTGTATGACAGACTCTAGGTCCATCCACCTCACTACAAATAACTCAATTTTGTTTCTTTTTATGGCTGAGTAATAGTCTATTGTATATATGTACCACATCTTCTTTATCCATTCATCTGTCAATGGACACTTAGGTTGCTTCCATGTCCTGGCTATTGTAAATAGAGCTGCAATGAACATTGTGGTATATGACTCTTTGAATTATGGTTTTCTCAGAGTATATGCCCAGTAGTGGGATTGCTGGGTCGTATGGTAGTTCTATTTTTAGTTTTTTAAGGAACCTCCATACTGTTCTCCATAGTGGCTGTATCAATTTACATTCCCACCAACAGTGCAAGAGGGTTCCCTTTTCTCCACACCCTCTCCAGCATTTATTGTTTGTAGATTTTTTGATGATGGCCATTCTGACTGGTGTGAGGTGATACCTCATTGTAGTTTTGATTTGCATTTCTCTAATGATTAATGATGTTGAGCATTCTTTCATGTGTTTGTTGGCAATCTATATATCTTCTTTGGAGAAATGTCTGTTTAGGTCTTCATTTTTGGATTGGGTTGTTTGTTTTTTTGATATTGAGCTGCATGAGCTGCTTGTAAATTTTGGAAGTTAATTCTTTGTCAGTTGCTTCGTTTGCAAATATTTTCTTCCATTCTGAGGGTTGCCTTTTCATCTTGTTTATGGTTTCCTTTGCTGTGCAAAAACTTTTAAGTTTAATAGGTCCCATTTGTTTATTTTTGTTTTTATTTTCATTACTCTAGGAGGTGGGTCAAAAAAGATCTTGCTGTGGTTTATGTCAAAGAGTGTTTTTCCTATGTTTTCCTCTAAGAGTTTTATAGTGTCTGGCCTTACACTTAGGTCTTTAATCCATTTTGAGTTTATTTTTGTGTATGGTGTTAGGAGTGTTCTAATTTCATTCTTTTACATGTAGCTGTCCAGTTTTCCCAGCACCACTTATTGAAGAGGCTGTCTTTTCTCCATTGTATGTTCTTACCTCCTTTGTCATAAATTAGGTGACTATATATGCATGGTTTACCTCTGGGTTTTCTATCCTGTACCATTAATGTATATTTCTGTTTTTCTGCCAGTACCATACTGTCTTGATTACTGTAGCTTTGTAGTATAGTTTGAAGTTGGGGAGCCTGATTCCTCCAGCTCCGTTTTACTTTCTCAAGATTTCTTTGGCTATTTGGGGTCTTTTGTGTTTCCATACAAATTGTAAAATTTTTTGTTTTAATTCTGTGAAGAATGCCATTGGTAGTTTGATAGGGATTGCATTGAATCTGTAGATTGCTTTGGGTAGTACAGTCATTTTCAATATTGATTCTTCCAATCCAAGAACATGGTATATTTCTCCATCTGTTTATGTCATATTTAATTTCTTTAATCAGTGTTTTATAGTCTTCTGAGTACAAGTCCTTCACCTCCTTAGGCAGGTTTATTCCTAGGTATTTTATTCTTTTTGTTGCGATGGTAAATGGGATTGTTTCCTTAATTTCTCTTTTTGATGTTAGTGTATAGGAATGCCAGAGATTTCTGTACATTTTGTATCCTGCAACCTTACCAAATTCATTGATTAGTTCTAGTAGTTTTCTGATGGCATCTTTGGGATTTTCTATGTACAGTATCATATCATCTGCAAACAGTGACAGTTTTATTTCTTCTTTTCCAATTTGTATTCTTTTTATTTCTTTTTCTTCTCTGATTGCCATGGGTAGGACTTCCAAAACAATGTTGAATAACAGTGGCGAGAGTGGACATCCTTGTCTTGTTCCTGATCTTAGTGGAAATGCTTTCAGTTAGAAAATACATTTTAAAAATGCTTAGTCTAGGTGGTGGGATTATAGATTTTCTTCTTTATATATTTATATCTTTTCTAAATTTTCATCAATAAACGTGACTCCTTTAGAAACAATACACTTTATTAAAATACACGGACTCAATACTGGTGAGTGAAACAGGAGACAGGTACACATAAACCCAGCTAGTGTCCATCCACATTTTCAACTGGCTCTTCTAGAAAGCAGCATCTTCCTTGGTACAGACCAAAATCCATAACAGAGTTCAAACCTTCCATGCCCAGAGCTCACTACTGGGAATTCGCTTTAAGAAAAGAACTGAACAAACTCAAAAAGCAACATGATCAAAAATTCTCATTACGTCTTATCTAAAAGAACTGGAAACAATCCAAATGTCCAACTTGGGATAGTTCTGTATGGAACATCAACACTATGGAATGCAGGGCAGCCATAATCATGCCAGTTATGAAAACTATGTAGAAATATGAAATAATGTTGAAAATAGGCTGTAAAATTAAAAGAAGACACAAAGCTGCATTTGTCAGAACTGCAGCTATAAAAAATAAGCATGTATGTGAACAAGGGCATTTCAAAAGCAAGAACATATACTGTGTTTGGATTATGAGATCACAGGGAGCTTTTTGTTTTTTAAGTTTCATTCCCCCCCACACCAGCTTTTTAAACAAGCTTTTAACATTTTGCATGTACCACAGACACACTTTTTTTAAAACGTAGAGAACGTAGAAAAAGGGAAAATGAATTACCAAAAGGAACACAATCACTGCCAGCATTTTGATGTGTTCTTCCCTCTCTTTTTCCTGTGCACTAGATGGTTTGGTTTGGTTTTGATCACTGGAATCATGACAACATTTTCTTTAAAGTAGTCACAAAATCATTTCAATTTTTAAAAACTGGAGAACATAACATAAGACCTGTAGGAACATACAGCGACGGGTTTTTTGAAATACTATCAAGAGAAATGACCTCATACAATGTCTGCCTGTAAGCAAAGAACAGCAATATCGCACCATTGTGACAGAACAGATGGAATGATCAAAGTTCCTAACACCTGCGGAAGACTCGCAGGCCAGTATCAGTAACCATAAGTAGGGAGCATGGAGAGTGCTGTGCTACTAAAGCTGACATCATTGGAAATTAGAAGGAATTTTCTCAGACTTGGAAAAGATAATAGATATGACAATGGACTAAGTTTTCAGATCAGAAAAAGCTTGAAGGAATCAAATCCAATTGGTCAGCTGACCCAGAATAGTTAACCTCCTTGATATCTACTGATATCCAAGCCAGCATGGACCCCTTCAGCGAGAGAAACAGCAACAGGGAAAATCACTATGTAAGCAATGCCTGGGCTCTGCTGCCCATTGAATGTGGTCCCTGGAGAGAGTGAGGGGAGGCTGAGTATGCTGTCGTCACGGAGGGGCTCGGTTTCTGCCGGAGTGTGACACTTTGGGGTTTTTCAAACAACTGACAAAGGATTAATCTCCAAAATATACATGCCGCTCATGCAGCTCCATATCAATAAAACAAACAACCCAATCCCAAAATGGGTGGAAGACCTAAATAGACATTTCCCCAAAGAAGAGATACAGATTGCCAACAAACACATGAAAGGATGCTCAGAGTCACTAATCATTAACAGAAATGCAAATCAAAACCACAACGAGATATCACCTCACACCGGTCAGAATGGCCATCATCAAAAAAACTACAAACAATAAATGCTGGAGAGGGTGTGGAGAAAAGGGAACCTCTTGTACTGTTGCTGGGAATGTAAATTGATATAGCCACTATGGAGAACAGTATGGAGGTTCCTTAAAAAACTAAAAATAGAACTACCATATGACCCAGCAATCCCACTACTGGCATATACCCTGAGAAAACCATAAGTCAAAAAGATACATGCACCCCAATGTTCATTGTAGCACTATTTACAATAGCCAGGTCATAGAAGCAACCTAAATGCCCATCAACAGACAAATGTATAAAGAAGATGTGGTACCTATACACAATGGAATATTACTCAGCCATAAAAAGGAACAAAATTGGGTCATTTGTAGAGATGTGGATGGACCTAGAGACTGTTATACAGAGTGAAGTAAGTCAGAAAGAGAAAAACAAATATCGTATATTAACACATATATATGGAATCTACAAAAATGGTATAGAGGAACTGGTTTGCAAGGCAGAAAAAAGAGACACAGATGTAGAGAACAAATGTATGGACACCAAGGGGGGAAAGCGGGGTTGCAGTGGGGGGGGGGGTGGTATGAATTGGGAGATTGGTGTTGATGTATATACACTACTATATATAAAATAGATAAGTAATAAGAACCTGCTGTATAAAATAAATACATAAAATTCAAAAAAAATTCTAGAAATGGCTCAATCTATACATTCTCAGTAAAATTTGATCCATAGTTCAACCAAATTCATGGTAAAATAGAGTTTTTAATTGTAAGATTTTTAAAAAAGACATGTACCACAATGTTCATTGCAGCACTATTTACAAGAGCCAGGACATGGAAGCAACCTAAGTGTCCACCGACAGATGAATGGATAAAGAAGATGTGGCACATATATACAATGGAATATTACTCAGCCATAAAAAGAAACAAAATTGAGCTATCTGTAGTGAGGTGGATGGACCTAGAGTCTGTCATACAGAGTGAAGTAAGTCAGAAAGAGAAAAACAAATACTGTATGCTAACACATATATATGGAATCTAAAAAAAAAAAAATGGTTCTGATGAACCTAGGGGCAGGACAGGAACAAAGACGCAGACATAGAGAATGGACTTGAGGATGTGGGGAGGGGGAAGGGTAAGCTGGGACGAAGTGAGAGAGTGGCATGGACATATATACACTACCAAATGTAAAACCGATAGCTAGTGGGAAGCAGCTGCATAGCACAGGGAGTTCAGCTCAGTGCTTTGTGACGACCTAGAAGGGTGGGATAGGGAGGGTGCGAGGGAGGCTCAAGAGGGAGGGGAAATGGGGATATATGTATATGTATGGCTGATTCATTTTGTTATAAAGCATAAACTAACACACCATTGTAAAGCAATTATACTCCAATAAAGATGTTAAAAAAAAACAAAACAAAACAGGGCCCCTCAATACAAACTGACTATTCATCTCTTACATGCGTATCTAGCAAAGCCTCTGCCTTCTGTTGCAAGGTTGGGGGAAAGCTGCTGGGCTGATTGAGACAATGAGATGCCACCGCTAACATAACAAACCTTACTCAGATACTCCCCACTTCAAGGAAAAATGTCATGCTGCATTCTTTGCTTTAGAGGCTTTTAGACACTAACCCCTGGACAAGGTGCAGTGTGACTCCACTACATTTCCAAAGAACTAATCTGACCATGTCACTCCCACACTTCAGTCTCCTCAGGGCTCCCAGCTGCCTACACAAGCCCTCTGTGAGAGGAAGGACAGGACCCTGGTGAAGAGGGCGAACGTAGGAGCCAAACTGCCTGAGTCTGAGTCCTGCCTCTGCCCTTCATGAGTTGGTTGACCTTGGGCAAGTTCCCTATCCTCTTGGTGCCTACATTTCTTTATTTGTAAATAGGGATAATAACTGTACCTACCTCATAGGGTGACTGTATGGCTGAAAAGAATTAATACAACAAAGCACAAAGAAGAGAGCCTGGCATACAGGAAGGACCCAATAAATCTTAGGTGTTGCTCTTATTATTGTCACTGTTGGAGAAAGTTCAAATTCCCTAGCAGGGCATACAGAGCCACCCATGACCCAGCCCCTGCTCATATCTCTGGCTTCATTTCTCGTGACCTTTGAGTTACCATCACCACGATGATCACATAGCTATGCCCAGCTCCCAGAGTGTGGCCCCCAAGGCAGGTTCATCCACAGCTTTACTCACATGGGGCCATTCTCTCCTTGTTGCTGGCAAGGAACCACATAGCTCTGGAACCTTCCTCCCCTCCCCCCATGTGAATTAGCCGCTCTCTCCTTTACGCCTCCACTGTGTTCTGTGGAGACTCTCTTCATAGATACTTCACTATCCTCATTGGTTTAGGTATCCTGCTTCCCCCACTAGACCTTAAGGACAGAGGCCCTTATGAATTCCTATCTCTATCCCCATTGCCTGGCACTCAGTAGATCCTGAATAAATATAAATGCAAAAGAAATATTGATCAGAACATGCAAAAGCTAGGAATACTTTTCAGAGAACCTAAACAAAAGGATGAAGAAAGCAAACCCCAAAACACTTTGATCCTAAGGAGAGTTAATTGGCAAAGATCATATAACCAAAGAAAAGAAAATTATAATTTCCCAGGGGAAAGCCAAACCTTGTTATAATGAAGTGTCTCTGTGTGTACTGGAAGAGGGGGAGGGAGAAGTGACATTAATAATGGTTCTAAACTTACTGATGTTGACTAGTCATTGAACAGCACTTTTTAAACCTTTTCTTTAGGGGAAAAAAAAAGCTGATTGGGAAGTATTTTTTAACCTTGTTCAGAGTGCAGGTTATTTCAATATAAAATATTGCAGGGGACCCAGACTGCAAGAAAAAGAGAGAATTAATCTTTGCTCAATGTCTATAATGAGCTAGATACTTTAAAAATAATATGGTTTCTATTTATTAAGCAGAAGGTGCCAGACACAGAACCGTTCAGTTTAGACGCATTATCAAATTTGATAACACAAGTCCTCAACAACTCTGAGACATAAGTATTAGCCTCTGCATTCTACAGATGAGATAAACATATTCACTCATTCCATACACTTGTAGTGAGCACGTACTATGTGCAAGTCACTGACCCACGAGCAGAGGATACAGTGATGAACAGGCAGACAAGTTCTCCCGCCACACACCTTCATAGAGTATACATTCTAGCTAGGCAGAAGAGAGAGCAATGAATGAATGAGGAAATGAGCACATACATAAATAAACAAGGAAAATACCTGATAGTAGCAAGCGCTAATGGGAACATATGTATATATATAACTGATTCATTTTGTTGTAAAGCAGAAACTAACACATTGTAAAGCAATTATACTCCAATAAAGATGTTAAAAAAAAAAAAAAAAAAAAGTAAAGGAAGGGACAGAGTGTACCCAGACAGCAATTTTAGAGTGAGTTGTCACAGAAAGCCTCTCTGAGGCAACTCTATTTAAGATGAGATTTGAAAAAGAAAAGGACAAGCACATGAAGACTGGAAGAGCATTTTAGGCTGAAGGAATAAATATGCAAAGTGCGCTAAAACAAGAATGGAGTTGGCATGTGCAAGGAGCCAAAAATAGAACAATGAGGCTGGGTGCATGGTCAAGGAGAAGAGGGCTGAAACTGACATGGGGCAGGTCACATAGAGCTTGGTCAGCCAGGACAAGGAGTTTAGACTTCATTCTGAGTGCAACAGGAGGCCACCTGGAGGGAGAGGGGTCGTTAGGAATGTGACATAAACCAATTAACACTTTTCAAAGATTTCTCTGGTCCCTGCAATGGAGGGTATTTCGGTATAGATACCAGTTGAAGCAGGGCAACTAGTTAGGAGGTTACTGCAAGTAGTCTAGGTGAGAGATGATGTGGCTTGGACTAGGGTGCTGGTAATGAAGATGGAGGGAAGGAGATAAATTTGGGAATGTTTCTGAAGATAGAGAAGACAGAACTTGCTGAAGGATTGGATGATGATGGTGAAGAAAGAAAGAAATCAAAAGTAATGCCTAGACATTTTGGCTTGAGCACTTGAGGGGAATACTAGCACCACTTACTGAGGTGGGGAAGATTGAAAGAAGAACAAGTTTAGGGTAGAGACTAAATCAAGAGTTCTCTTCCGGCCACGTTAAATTTGCAATGTCTCTTAGAGATCTACCTGGACATGAATCTGGAGTTCCAGGAAAAGTTTGAGGATGAAGCTACAGATTTGAGGGTCATTAGCAAATGGATGTTAGGGAAAGCCATTGGATTAGAAGAGGACATCTGTGGAGGGTGAATAAATAGAGAAGAGAAGGGGGCCATTTCAGAACATGGGGCACATCTCCATTTAGAGGCTGAGGAGAGGAGGAGACTTAAGGAGAGACCAGAGTGGTAGGAAGAGACCCAGGAAAGTAGAGTGTCGGAGAAAACAGAGATCTACTTTGTCACATGCTGCTGAGAGAATAAGTAAAACTAAAACAAAGCAGTGGCCTTCGACTTGGCAACATCAAGGTCACTGGCAGACACAGACAGGAATAGTCCCTGTGGAACGATGAGAAGAGATTAGAGTCAGGGGAAGCAGTCAACGCCAAAACAATGGACAACTTTTAGGTTTTACTGAGAAAGGGAACAAAGAAATTAGAAGATAGCTAGAGGGGGGGTATAAGGTCAACAGAGTTTTAAACTAAATAACGAATTTATTTTATAACATTTGAGAGACAAAATTAGAAAACATTTTGGATTGTTTTGGGGGGGGTTGTTTTCAGGTAAGAAATACTAGAGAATGCTTATTTGCTATTGAGAATTATCCTGTGATGAGGGTAAATTTCATGATGGCAGAGAGAGGGGGCATAATTAGAAGATCAAGGATCTACAAGACTTGGTCTTAACACAGTTAATAATGTGCCCAAGGCAAAAGAAATGGTAGGCAGGGAGATGGGATACTAATCCAGGTCTGTTTTGACTCATACATGCATCCTTTTTCCACCACACCAATGACTGTAATCTAATAGAGTAGCATTTGCAAAAGATCACAACTCCAGGCTCTGAAGATAATCAGAACAGAGTTAGAAGGGATCTTAAGAGAACCTGGGAGAGCTAACACAAACACACCGCTTCTTGTATGTAACCAAGCTCTGTTCATCATACAGAATTCTATTACTGCATCTTCACTCAAATGTCATTCATGAGTGCACATCTAGCTGTAGTCCTACTAGTGGCAGAACCCTCCAGCACTGCCCTTTAATGTAAAGAGTGGGTTTGAGGAGGGGAAGGGGACACTGAGATAAATCACAGAGCAGAGTAAGGGGGAACACTGCAGGGAATAAACTCTCTAGTGACTGTAATAAGGTAGTTAAAAATACTTTTAGAAGGTTAGTTGTGTATTTATATTCAGCAAAGTGAAGACGGAAATTATTATATGATCGTTTTGTTTCTTTCCTATTTACATAGCGACCTCAGGAAGCAAGTGACTATGGCTGTGCCAGGATGTGGCCTCTTGTCATCTGTTTCCCATGCCCACTCCTGCTCTACCACATGGGTACAGCATCACCCCTTCAGCCTCATCTTTCTCTCACCTGCTTTCTCACTATCTGTTCTAGTTTACTTCTTCCTTCAGGGCAACATACATGCCATCTCCCCCATGACGTCCTCCCTGATTTCTCCCTCTCTGAAACTTTATAGCACTAAGTACTAGTACCATGTAAATTTAGCTCTTGCTCACATTAAGCCTTTTTTTTTGTTTTTTTGTGGGGAGGGGAACAGAGAAAGGTTTACTGCAAGGTCCAAGCAAGGAGAACGGGTAGCTCATGCTCAAAAGACTCGAACTCCTTGATCACGTTATGTCTTAAAACTATTCTCTGAGTCAAATATCAGAATGAGAGTACTTTTCAGTAGGAAATTCCATGCAATTGATGGCCACTGTTACTTTGAGAAGAAAGATCCAGATTGAGTTGAAATTGTGGCTCTGTTCCATGTCTGATACACTGAGTGATCTTGGGCAAGTCACTTTCTGAGCTTCAGTTCCCCCACCTAGAAAACAGGAATACTACTACCTACCACCCACCACCTGGGTAGGTATCCAAAATGTGCTGGACAGACCACTCTTCTGCTAAAAACCCTATGATGGCTTCCCATGGTTTTCAAAATCAAGTCCCAAACTCTTCAACCTGTTTATTACATCCTATCAACTTCTCCAGCCTTATTTCTCACCTACCTCACATCCTGTACTCTAGTAACAATGAATTCCTCATGATATTTCTCACCCCCATGCTTTTGTTTTTTTGGTCTCTGCTGTCCCTGCACTCTTAACTCACCTTGCTCAGGCATTGCTCTCCTCCTGGGAGCCTTCCTGGATTTGTCAGCTTCCACCCTTTCCCCACATACACAGGTTAGGTTCTCCCGTTTGGTTCTCCCCTATGACCCTGACCACAGCTTAATCTCTGTAGTTACCCCACTGTTTATAATTATTTATTTACAGGCCCACCTACTCCATAAAACAAGGGTTCCTTGGGGAAAAGGACTGGGCTTTATTCATCTTTGTATCCCCAGCACAGGCACTGACTTTTGCTTCACCTTTTTGATGCTCCATTTCTGCACCTAGGAAACAGAAAGAATTTCACCTACTTGAAAGGTCAGGATTAAGTTTAAATATTCAAAGTTTACTGCAGGGTGTCAGGCACACAACTGGCCTTCAGTACATTTGATTTATATTCTCAGCATCTCCAGATTTTTCTCTTTTTCTGTCCTTCATGCCCAGGCTCTTACACTGGCCCTGTGCCTTCGCTGTGAGCCCTCTCCTTGGTCCATAGCCCTGGTTCCTACCCCTGACAGTGCCCTTTGAACTCTGAGGATGACTCAGTTAAGGCACTAAAGCAGTACTGCAACCACCTCTTGAGTACCTCTGTGCAAGACAATGTCCCAGATGCAGTGAAATTGTTACAACATGTACAAGGAATTTATGACCTACTAGGAGGTAGAGAAGAGGTAGGGAGACAATTAGACAAATGAAGCCTGGGCAATTCAAAGAAGGAAAAGTTTAGATGTCTCTAGGGGAAGATGGGAAGGCTTTAGAGGAAGTGGCATTTCAAGTGGACCTCAAAGGATAAACTTAAGTTGAGGGGCTGTTTCTAGAGTTACATGTGTTCCACAAAACACGTTACTAAAATGCTCTTGGCCCCTCAGATGAAAAGTAAACTAAACTTAGGAAATGCTGCCTACTGCATACCCCTCTAGGAGATTCACAATACACAGCAGCAAGGCTCTGGGAGGTCTGGAAGGGACCCTGTTTAACTTTGCTTAACGTAGCATCCCATATTTTTTCAGCCACTAGTTCTCCATTTCTTTCCCCCCTGGAAGGTATCTATAGCATCTTGAGGATCATACGTTAAGAAACAAGTTAAATGGTACCCTTTCAAAGTTATATATTTGCATTTTAACAGGACCTCTCCAAAATAATATCTTAACACCATATTTCTTTAACAACATCATCATCAATTTAAAAAATTCTCCTGGCATCATGTCCAAAAGGAAGAAGACCCTGCAGGGCTGAGTGAGTAGCTGAGACAGAATGAATTCCCTCCCTTCTCTAGTGAGAGGCAGAGTGTAGACTACAAGCCTTTCAATCAAGGGAGGGAAAATGAGCCCTCTTCTGAGTGAGTCCATTCCTTCTTTGGTAGGATGTTTACAGCCACCCTCCCACCCTTTCCAACCTGCTGACTGGGTAAAAAAACACCAGACTTGAAAGCGAAGGGCACAATGTTGCATAACAACAAGCCGACAAGGTATGTTTTGCTCCTTAATATTTATCACAGTCATGACCTGTGAGAGGCAAGAAGAAAAGGGGCATTGTCTGCTTGCCTGTCCCCACCCTGGAAGCATGGTCCTCAATTACCCAGTCTGGGGGTTAACAAATGTTTACTGGGAGCAAGGTACGGTACAAGCTTTACTGTGCTCATGGTACAGAGAAAAACAAGATATAGTCCTAGGCACAAGTCCTGCTTCCCAGACCAACAGGGAAGATAGGTAAAAACCAACTGCAGCGTAGCACACGGAGCTCAGGCAAACAGTGCTAGAATCAGAGGTAAGGACAAAATGCCAGCAAGGCATAAATGCAGGGACTCCTTAACTTTGCCTGGGCATAAGGTCAGAAGAGAGGCGTGTTAAAACAAGGACATTCCTCTTACTCCTCAGACGATCGGGAAGGAGTTTTCCAGGCAAATAAATCAATCATCTGTAAATAAATAAAAGAGGGTTCTAGGTTTGATTAGAATAGGGATGGACATAGCAAAACTGAAAAAAAAAAAAAGCAGCCAGTCTTCCTGAGAAGGGGGCACACTGAACAGATGCATCTAATTTCACCGACCCCTGCTTTTTTTCTTAATAACAAAACCGTTCAGGCCAGGGAGACAGGAGAGATGATGGTGTCAAATTTGGGAAGCCTGGGAAACAGATGAATAAGTAGTTAACAGACTTAGCAGACTCAAGAAGTCTGAATCCTAAACCAGATGCAAGGAAAGCTGAGAATTTGGCTGATTTAAACCACAGAATCTTTACCAGGCCCAGGACTGGCGGTACCAGGTATCCCTAGAGCAGGCGTATAGGATGCTTATATAGAGACCACAGTGAAAGCTGCCTGAAAAGAAGTTAGAGTCCCAGACACCACCTCCACCTCCCACCCCCGCCGACTGACGAAATTCTGGAGGCTCAGTCTCTAGAAAGCATAAAACAGAAATGTCTAGTATGTGCTTTAAAATAATCTGAGGAAGGGGATGGGGGATACAGATGAAAGGAAAATGTTCATGAAGCGATCATTTGTGAACCTAGGTAATAGGAACGTAGGGGATTATTGCACTATCCTCTCAACTTTTTGTAAATCTTTCAAATTTCCCATAATAAAAAGTAAGAGTGTCTCTGGCCCAGGAATGCCCAGCACAGTTGAAGGTGAACAGAAAAAGACAGGGCGCTGTGTCTACTGAAGGTGAAATGTAACAGGTTTTCATATGCCCTCTCCTCTTGACTGCCAGAACGTTGTCAAGTGGACCACACTCTGCTAGGAGGATGGAAGAGTCCTCCTGGGTGAACAGAACCAAGGGAAAACCTGAAGATGCTGTCCCAGGGGCTCCCAGCAAACAGCCCACCCAGATCAAGCTACAGGGAGGCCCAGAGATAATGATCTCCATCCTATATTTGGTTTCTTGAAAGCTTTTTTTTTAATACAGCAGATTCTTATTAGTTATCCGTTTTATACATATTAGTGTATAAACGTCAATCCCAATCTCCCAATTCATCACACCACCGAAAGCTTTTTTTTTTTTTTTGAGAGTTTTATTAAGGTATAACTCACAACTCATTTCACCCTTTTAAAAAGTGTACAATTTAATGGTGTTTAATATATTCACAGTTGTATAACCATCACCACTGGGGTGGTTTATTAAGCTATAATATTAAGCTTTATTAACACGTAACTTACATACTCGATTCAGTTTTTTAAAGTGTACAATTCAGCGGTGTTTAGTATATTCAGAGTTGTACAACCATCACCACAGTCGATTTTAGAACATTTTCATCACCGCAAAGAAAACCCTATAACGTTAGCAGTCACCCTACTCTCCAGCCTCAGGCAACTACTAATCTATTTTCTGTCTCTATGGATTTGCCTATTCTGGACATTTCGTATAAATGAAATCATACACTACGTGGTATTTTGTGAGTGGCTTCTTTCACTTACCAAAATGTCAAGGTCTCAACAGCTTTTTTTTTTTAGTATATGTGCTGCCAAAGTGAGCATTCAACAGCTTTTTTTATCGAACCACCCTGCCCTTAATTAGAAGCAACACAACCAAGGATCACATTCAGAGTAACATATTGGGGAGGTCTCTAATGAAGATACAGACCACAGCAAACACATAAAAGCAACTGGAAGGAAACAGCTACTATGTGGAGAGGAGTGGGGTTTGGGGCAGGGAATACCATTAATAGTCTCACAAAAATGAAATAAAACTGTACCCATGAAACAAAAATAGGACACTATAAAAAAAGACACACTAAGAGAACAACAACAAAACTTTTAGAAATTGACAACTTAATAGCAGAAATTTTAAAAATTCAACAAAAAGATTGAAAGGCAAAACTGAGGAAATCTCCTTGAGAGTAAAATCGAAAGATAAAGACATGAAAAAAAAAAAAAGATAAAGACATGGAAAACAGGGAAGAAAAGTTAGGCATATTCTAGAGGACCAGTACAGGGGGCCCAATATCTGAATAGGAGAACTTTCTAAGAAAGAGAAAACAGAAAAAAGAAAAATTATAACAAGATAGTAATTCTCAACAGCATCAATAAAAACAAGACGACGATGAGCAATGCCTTTAAAATTCTGAAGAAAAATGATTTGCAACTTAGAATGAAATCTAAGAACCCAGTCAAACTATCGACCAAGTATGAGAATAGAACAAAGACATTTTCAGGTATATAAGATCTCAGAAATTCACATTCCATGAACCTTTTCTTAAGAAGCTTGTGTAGGAGGTCCTTCACCAAACTGTATAAAAGAAACAGTGGATCTAGTAGAGACAGGCAACAGAGGACCCCAAGAGGATCACATAAAGAAGTCAACCAGACTGGAGAAGTACAGCTCAAAGGGCATGGTGAAGACGGTCATCACCAACAACCCCACTGCCATTAAACCCTCTTTGCTATTGTTGACCTAAATATTTAAAATATATGAGTATAAAATTTTCAAACATACTCAAAAGTAAGCCCCTGATACCCATCACCCAGATTCAACAATTATGAACGTTTTGGCCTATTAATTAATCTATCCCCTTTTTTTCTATTTTTTTCTTTGTTTAAATATTTTAAAACAAATTCCACATCATAGCATTTCACCTCTGCATACTTCAGGATCCATCTCTACATTACTATTTTCTAACACCACATTACTATTATCGTGCCTAGAAAAATTAATGATAATTCCTTTTTATCAGTCCATAACAAAATTTCCCCACCATCTCAAAAATGCCTTTTTATACTTAGGCTGTTGTGGGCTGAACTGTATCCACCCTCCCCCACAAAAAATTTATATGTTGAATCCCTATGTGCTGGTATACTTCAGAATGTGACTATAATTGGAGACAGGGGTTTGAAAAAGGTAACTAAGATAAAATAAGGCCTTTAGGGTGGGTCCTAATCTAACCTGACTGATGTCCTTACAAGAAGAAAGGAGATCAATGGAAAAGAATACGAAAAAGTACATATATACGTATAACTGACTCACTTAGCTATATAGCAGAAATTAACAACATTGTAAAACAACTATACCTCAATAAAATAAATTTTTTAAAAAGAAGAAGAAAAAAGGAGATTAGAAAATACAGAGAGACACCAGGGCCACCTGTGTGCAGAGGGATGACCATGTGAAGAGGCAGGAAGAGGGTGGCCATCTGCCAGCCAAGGAGAGAGGGCTCAGAGGAAACTAGCCCTGCCAGCACCTTGATCTTGGGCATCTAGCTGCCAGAACACTGAGAAAATAAATTTCTGTTATTTAAGCTACCCAGTCTGTGATATTTTGTTATGACAGTTGTAGCAAACTAATACACAGACTATCTGAATCAAGATAAGGTTCATGCGTTACATATGGCTACGATTCTTAAGTCACGTTATTATTTTTTTCAGATTCTTAAGTCACATTACTATTTTTTTCATGCTGTTGACTTGTTGCAGAAGCCAAGTCAGTTGTCCAACACTCTGAATTCATCTGTTTGCTTCCTTAGAGTGTAATTTAATTTGTCACCCTTTCCCCTCTCTAATAAATCAAAGTTGGCACCATAAAAGAGTAAACCCTAAGAGCTCTCATCACAAGAAAAAAAAATTCTTTTTTTTTTTTGGCCACGCCATGCAGCATGCAGGATCTCAGTTCCCTGACCAGGGATCAAACCTGCATCCCCTGCAGGGAAAGCACAGAGTCTTAACCACTGGACTGCCAAGGAAGTCCAAAAAATTCTTTTTCTATTTCTTTAGTGTTGTATCTATACGAGATGATGGATGTTACAAAACTTATTATGATAATCACTTCATGGGATGTGTAAATCAAATCAGTATGCTGTATACATTAAACTTATAGAGTGCTGTATGTCAGTTACATCTCAATAAAACTGGAAGAAAAAAAGAAATTTGCAGAAATGTAAACAAGGCATTCTTGCTAATTTCTTTTTGTTTTGGCAAACAGAGTTTTTATTTATGTTACCATACGATTCAATTTGTTATTGTTATTTTAAAATAAAGTAGTAAATTTGAAAAAAGTTAGCTCTAGAGTCTTGATTGATTTAGGGGTCAACTTTTAGGTAAGAATATTCCATAGGTGGTACTGCATACTCTCTTTTTAATCTGACAAGAATGACGGGTAAACTTGGTCCAGACTCTTTCTGGCACTATTGACCTTGACCATATGCTAATGAAGCCTCTGCTCATCCCCTCCATGCTGTCCATCTGGATTAGCTGAGGGCATTCACTTCATCCCACAGAAGAGATGGCCTGCTTTGGCCTACTTGCTGAGAGCTGGAGGTGGGCCACAAAGAAAGCAGAAGTAGAAAAGACGTAGCAGTCCATTCTCCGTGCCCATATCCTACCGGATGTCCAGTGTCTGGCCCACACTGAGCCCCGCCAGATGCCCCAGGAGTTGTGAGCCTTGTATTTCCAAGGATTCACTCACAGCCTTGCCCTCTGACTTCCCCAACAGGATCCTCTGCAACCCCCAGGGAGGCTACTGCCAGACTATGAACCTGAGTCCGTTCGGTTTATTTTTAGATCTAATAGTGGCAATGTTGCCCTTTTTCAACGGGTTTGTTAGATTTGCACTTGATCCTTTGTTTTAAAAAAACTAAACAATGTATAGTTTAGTAATACAAACATGGGTGGTTAAACCATAGAGAAAAGTAAGGGGATGCTCAACACAAGAGTCAGGATAACCATTGCCTTGATGAGAAGAAGAAAAAATTAAAATTAAAAAAAAAAGCAGGGGGAGATGTGATTTTGGGATAGAGGGTACACAAGCAGTTTCTAAGGAATCAGTAATGTTCAATTTGGTAAATTAGATGGTGGATATACAATTTTCACCATATTGTTCTTTACTTGTAAATATATATTTAAAGCATTCTTTGGTATGTATGATAGTTTTCATTTGAATTACTTTTTTGTGAGCAGTCCACTGTGGCTAGAACATAGGATTTGAAGAGTGACAGGAGAAAAGACTGGAAAAGACTGGAAACTCTGAAGGCAAATGGGAGCCTCCATGATGGTCTCTTGGGAGGATCATCAAGGACATGTATACCCGAGATCAATTAAAATGGCTTTCTCACAACCTATCCATCGAGAAGGATAGGAAAAATTCTTTTTTTTTTCTACTAAGTTACCTGAAGATGAAATATCCAACACTGTAAGCCTCTCATGGGGAAACATCATATGGTTTTGACGTATTTTTCCAGTGAAAGGAGATTCAGCTTGCCCTAGGGAACACATTTGCCTCAACTTCTTAAAAGACACAAAGCTGAGACGGACATGGAACAAATGTTTTAGATGACAGAATTGGCATATGTCTTGGTGAGCTGGAGTGACAGGTCTAATCTAGCCCAATTTATCTCAACATCTACCATCTACTGTGAACATATGATATGCCAAGAGTTTAACAGAGTTTATCTCATTTAATCCTTACAACCCCACTGGGAAGCTGAGACCCAGGGAAGTCACTTGCCCAGGGTCACAGAGCAAGTCAACAGCAAAGTCATGATTTTGAACCTAGATTTTCAGATTCAAGTTCCAATCTCAAGTGAGATTTCTTCAGCTACCACAAATTAACATTTAAAAACAGAATCTTCTTTACTCTAATACCGTCTGTCACCCTCAGAGAAGTGACGTGCAACCCCAATCCCTTGGGCATATGAGAGTATCAGCACCTTAGAAAAATGATTCAACCAGACTGATTTCATTCATTAAACATTTGGGGATCCTCTGACAGCTGCCAAGAAACCTTTATCTGCTCTCAAGAGCAAGTCTGTCATTAGGAGTAAGCTCTAAGAGGATTCTCTCTGCTACCAATTCCCAGCTCAGCTTTGTCTATCTCCACATCGGTACTTAAGAATCTGCGAAACTCAAGCTCTGCAGTTGTAGATGGGGGTCCCTTGTCACAAAGACTGCTGAGCAAGACCCCTCAGCCAGCCTGTTCCCCACCTTCAATTTTCTCTCATCCTCAGGGCCACTGTGGTTTGATGGGCCTGTGTAGCTGAGAGAACAGCACAACTGGCTCTGTTGCAGAGTCACAGCCAATGACTATGGAGCAATCCCAAAAGACAGCCAGAGAATTTTAATGAAAACCAGAAAACTCCTGGCCACTAAGTCCAACTGCAGTCCAGGCCCACCAGCCCCTCCCCCTGCTGCTAGGAATCCCTGAGCCAGCTTCACCCCAAAGAGCAGGGAGGAAGATCCATTTTGTATTCAGCAATGCTTTCCATAGCAGCCACCTTCCAGGGTCATTTAGGTGAGAGGCTAAGGCACATGCTAATTGCAGCAGGACCAAGGGACCCTGAGAAGCACAGGGTGTGGCAGCAGCAGGTCTGAGCCAACAGATTATGAAACAGTCATTAAAAAAAAAAAAAAAAAAAAAGGGCCTCTTTCCTTCTGCCAAAGCTGTCTGAACACAGCTGCATACGAGGCTAGTGAGGAATCTTAACAAGCTTAAAGGGACAGTATTTCAGACACTCAAGAACCAAAAGGGAGGAAATGAATATTTTGATCACTTACTACGTGTCAGGCGCTCTGGTCTCATTCCACCTTGACTATGAGGTGGGAAGTATAAACTGCATTGAACAGATAAAGACCCTAACTCAGAGAAGTTAGATAGCTTGTCCAAGGCACACAGCTGGCAAGTGGGGAACCGAGACTCAAAGTTCAATATGGGTGAGGCTCATCATAAATAAACTCAAAATCCTGACCTGTCCTGTTTAATAAAAAAAATTATGTGCCTGGAAGTAAGCTAAGATTTCTGTACACACTATATCATCTACTCCTCACAGCAACCAGACAAGATAGGGGTCATTATTATCCCCATTTTCGATGAGGAAACTAAGGCTAGATGCTAAGTAACTTGGCCAAGGTCATGACGCCACCAGGATTTGAACCCAGGTCTATCTAATTCTAGAGCCCACCCCCATGTGAAACCATTCACCCTACAGCCTACAGATGGGAATCACAGAGGCCAGTCATGCCAAGCGAGCAAGTTGCATAGAGACTTCTGCCAGCTTCTCAGCAGGTAATTCACATTATGGGGTTACCTTTCAATTCCTCCAAGCAATCCACAGAATCATGGCTCTGGGAAGGCTGACAGGGTTGTTTCCCATGGGCTCTGTTGACACTGCAAGTATGAAGGAGAAGGCCACCACCGTGACGGTGTAGCTTGTGATACCTGTTTATGTAGAAGCCGACAGCTCCTTTCTGCAGGCTCTGCTCCAT
Organism: Phocoena phocoena; assembly: GCF_963924675.1. Taxonomy (NCBI): domain Eukaryota; kingdom Metazoa; phylum Chordata; class Mammalia; order Artiodactyla; family Phocoenidae; genus Phocoena; species Phocoena phocoena. The sequence continues at coordinate 50,000,657 of NC_089226.1, read as the reverse complement.
AAGCCCACACACCTCACAGCAACCCCCCTCCCTCTCCCATCAATAGCTCACAGGCCTATTTCGTATTCCTAACGGGAGACCATGTGCCTTCTCTTAGAGCAACTGTGATTTCCCAAGGGAGACTACTGTCTAGACAGAGCATCCCAATCCATCCTGGCAAGAGATGGGCCACACAATGTCATGTTTGCTCATTGAGTTTTTTGGGAGTCTGTGTTCAGCAGCCCAGTGAAGGCCCTGGGCTTGGCACCTCTGAGTTATCTGACTCAGCAACACTCTGTACCACAGCCAATATGCAGGGTTGGAACTGTCTTCCCAGGCAGGCAAGTGTTACCTGAGGGGAGTCACAGGCATCTTACACCCAGGCTACGGGGTCACGCACACACAGGCACACCATACAAACAGTTCCATTAATCAGGCTGAAACTTGATAGAACTCTTCTCCACATGTTTAGAATTAAGCACCAGGCTTGGAGGAGGACTGAACCCTTAATACTGCCAGGTGCTGTGGCAGGTACCTTCACAGCCGCTATCTTAATTAATCTTCATAACATGCTGTGAGGTAGATAAGATGGCTATTGTACAGATGAGGCACCTGAAGCCCAGAGAGGTAACATAATTTGCCAAAAGTCACACAGAAAGTGGCAAAGCTCAGATTCAAATGCGTTTTTAATAGGACTCCAACATTCAGTCATGAGGCCATGCATTTATTCCTCAGATATCTATTGAGCACCTTCTCTGGGAAGCTATTGTGCCACTTGTAGAAGATCCGACTGCTAACGTGTTATGTAGGTCCAGTTACCCAAGAACTTAACGTTCTCATGAGGAGATAAGACAAGGCGATCTGAAAGAGAGGCGCAGGTGATGAGATTAGGACCTCAACTGGGTGATCAGGGCAGGCCGCTCTAAAGAAGTGGCATTTTAGCTGAGATCTGAAGGAAGAGAAGGAACCGGGCATTTGCAAAACTAGAAGAAGAGTGCGGGCAGAAGGAATATGTTAGAAGGGCAAGTACCGCCTGCAGAAGAAGACTTGGGACGTCTGAAGAACATAAAGGACACCAGGGACCAAGGCTGGGTGAGCAACAGGGAAGAAAGAACATTTGAGATAAGGCAGGGCCTTGCTGACCAGAGAAGAGTGTTTGGATTTTGTCAAGAGGTCCATGGGAAATCAAAGAAGAGTTTTAATTAAAGCAGTGACACGATCTGATCTGTGCTTTAAGGAGATGATTCTGGCTGCTGTGTGGAGGACAGAGAGCAGGGAGGGGGCAAGAGTTAGGAATCAGGGGAGAGATGATGGTGGCTTGGCCCAGGATGATGGCAGTAGAGGTGGGTTTTACATTTGGAGATAGGTCTGAATAGACTCGATGATGAACTGTATGTGAATGGGGAAGGAAACAAACTCCTGGGTTTCTAGGTTGAACAAACGGGTAGATGAGAGTACCATGTATTATGAGAAAGACTAGAGAAAAAGCAAAATGCTCATGAGATAGCATGCTTCTTATTCTTATCACATCAAGAAGAAAAAAAAAAGTAGACCCAGTTGTTTGTTCAGGGAAAGCTGTGAATTAAAGGCTTGAAGCTACTTAACGGTGAAGAAAAGGTGTTGGGGGTGAAAATGGAGAATAAATGCCTTAGGAAACAGGGGTTCCACTTACTTCATGGGCCATCCATCACTGCCACACCGGGACCAACGGATGGAAGGGAGATTTAAGAACAGAATTCAGTTATATATAAGAAAGGGCTGTCTCGTGGTCAGAGCTGTGGGAAGTGGAATGAGGTGCCCTGGGGTGATGACGACTTCCCTGTCACTGGAAGAGTTAAAGAATAAACCAGATGACCCCTTGGCTAGATGAATTCAATATTTGGGTGGGCAAATCCTTTGAAACCTAAAATCCTTCTAAACCCTAGAATTCTATGGTTTTCTGATAAAGTGTTATTAACCTGACCTTCAGGACTGGAGTTTGCCCAACAGGGCAGAGCTCTCCTACCCTCTAGAAGGTAAATGAGAACAATATTAGCTTATTTCATTCACTGTAAAGTGACTCCTAGTTTACTTCTAAGTGTCATATAAGATGATGAAAGGCTTTTTGTATAAGCAAAAGGTACAAGCTATGGAATCAGATATCCTAGATCTGCAATTTATTAATTCTATGACATCTGGCAACATATTTAAATCCTCTAAGTTTCAGTTTCTCTCTTTGAACAATGAGAAAAACAATACCTAATTTAGGATGTTTGTTGTGTGGACCCAAGTCCAGCATCTGACACATTATAGTGAGAATAATAATGATAGCCAATATTTATTGAGCTATTACTACATGCTAGGCATATGCTGTGTGTTCTCAGTGCATTTTTTCCATCTAATCCTTACAACAACCCGGAAGGTAGGCACTTATTATCCCTGTATTAAAAATTAGAAAACAGACTCTAGAGCTTAAATAACTTATCCAAGAGTCATATAGCTAGTAATTATTCAAATTAGGAAAAAAAACAAGCAAATAAACAAACTTCAATAAAGGTTGAAAGAAAAAGACAAAGAAGCCATATTTCAATAATTTGAAAAAAAGTAACTTACTGTTAAATTTCACAAACAATTCAATCCATTTAGTAAATATTTTTGAACATATAAATGAATAATTGAATGAATAAATGATTCCAACAAACATTTATTGATTTCCTACCAGGCACAGCATCAAGAAACTAAGGTTATAGAGAATTTACATCGATTTAATTGAGAATTTGCTTTTAGAACCACAATCTTCAAACTGCAGATAACTATAACCCATAGTCCATGAAAAAAGGTACTAAGAAATGTCATTCTCATACGGACCGAAAGAAGCTGGAATTACTGTTGTTCTTAAGTCAAAACTGTTAGAGGGACACTCAGAGCAGTAGGCAGATGACCAAGAGCACACGATAAATGGAAGCTGAGGGAAGAGAGTCTCAAAGAAAAGATGAGTAAGACTTCCAAAGGAAGCAGAAATCTAAGAGAACAAAGGCTAACTTAGTAACTCGGAGTTTGCTGATGAACTTCACTAGAATGGCGAGGAAAGAAACCAAGTCGCATAAGGCGTTTGGATGAATGGGTTAAAGAGGAAGAGAAGGCAGTCTGTTAAGAAGTTTGGGGGGCTTCCCTGGTGGCGCAGTGGTTGAGAGTCCGCCTGCTGATGCAGAGGACACGGGTTCGTGCCCGGGTCCGGGAAGATCCCACATGCCGCGGAGCGGCTGGGCCCGTGGAGCCATGGCCGCTGAGCCTGCGCGTCCGGAGCCTGTGCTCCGCAACAAGAGAGGCCGCGACAGTGAGAGGCCCGCGCGCCGCGATGAAGAGTGGCTCCCGCTCGCCGCAACTAGAGAAAGCCCTCGCACAGAAACGAAGGCCCAACACAGCAAAAATAAATAAATTAATTAATAAACTCCTACCCCCAACATCTTCTTTTAAAAAAAAAAAGATAACCATCATTTTGATACAAGTTCTCTATGGTTAAAAATCAGACTTCCCGAGATATGCTTATATTCTGTTTCTTAACCTGGGTACCGTAACTCTGGTATGTTCAGTTTGAAAACTCCATCAAGCTATATGCTTATACATGCACTTTTCTGTACGTACATTATACTTCAATAAAGTTTTTATAAACCAATCATTAACTTAGAATCACCACTCCTGTACTCTGTTCAGTTTTTAAAAGAGTAACTCAAACTCAAACTATATATTCCTTCCGACAGTCAACATTCCTTACCATTCTTTTAGATTTTCCATAGCACTAAATTCAAGATTAGATACACAGTAGTTATCTAATAAATACATGTTGATGTGATTGAAAAAACTTTAGCACCCAATGTTCAGATTTAATACAAATCTATCTATAGGAAATGGCACCTTCAGGATTGCAAAATCTTGCAGACCCTACCTTAGCCAAGTGATTACACAGAATATCACCAATAATGGGGTAAACTAACATTATGTGCCTCCCCTTGTGAAGCAGTGGGAAGTAAATAACATCAGCTATTTAGAATTCTTGCCAAAAATGGCTAACCTGAATATAATCATGGAGAAATAATTAGACAAATTCGGATTGTGAGATATTCTTAAGAAAACAGGCCTGGGATCTTAAAAATACCAGTGTCATAAAACACAAAAAAGAGGAAGGGAGAATCATAGATTAAAAGAGACTTAAAGGGGACTTCACTGGTGGCGCAATGGTTAAGAATCCGCCTGCCAATGCAGGGCACACGGGTTCGAGCCCTGGTCCGGGAAGATCCCACATGCCGCCAAGCAACTAAGCCCGAGCGCCACAACTACTGAAGCCCATGCACCTAGAGCCCGCGCACCACAACGAAGAGTAGCCCCCTCTCACCGCAACTAGAGAAAGCCCGTGCGCAGCAACAAAGACCCAACGCAGCCAAAAAATAAATAAATAAATTTTAAAAATAAAAAAATAAGAGAGACTTACAGAGAGAGACACAGAGAGAGAAAAACTAAAGATACATACCTAAATTTAATGCATAGTCCTTGATTAGCTCTTGGATTAAAAACAATTAACTGTTATCAGCATTATAAAATTAACAATATTATTCCTATTATTTGGACAATAGGGGTGTGACAGATTGCTTGCAAAAATGCCTGCACTTGTTGTTCCCCTGTATCCATGCCCTTGAGCAATATGACTTTGCAGCACCTCCCTTCAAAAGGAGCTTGTGCCTTGCTTTGGCAAAAAGACTGCAACAGAAGTTATGCTGTGCCAGCTCCAAGCCTAAGCCTCAAAAGGCTTTGCACACTTCCACTCTCTCTCAGAATCTGCCTGTGTGCCATGGATAAGTCTGGGCTGTACTGCTGGAGGCTGAGAGACACTCTAGAGTAGAGACCAGCCATCCAAACTGAGGCAACATAGACCAGCCAGCCCCTAGCGGATCCAGCACAGATTCCAGATTTTGAGGGGGCCCAGCCAAGGTCAGCTGAGCCTGATCCACATTAGAAGAACCACCCCGTTGACCCACAGAATTGTGAGCATTAATTAATAGTAGTTGTTTTAAGCCACAAAGTTTTGGCAGGATTTATTATGCAGTGAAAGGTAACTGATCAAAACTGAGATTTAAATATAGACTGTATATTAGACAATATTAGGGAATCAATGTAAGTTTCTAGGGCATGATAATGGTATTGTGGTTACGCAGAAGGATATCCTTATACTTAGGTGATAAATACTGACAATATTTAGAGACCAAATATGACGATGTCTGCCCCCCCAAAACATAAATCTGCATATAGAGAGAAAGCAAAGGTGGCAAAATGTTAACAATTAGTAAATCTAAGAGTTTTTGAATGTTCTTTGCACTAATCTGTTCATTTGAAATTTTTCAAAACAAAAAGTTAGAAAGAAAAATTACCACCTGTCTCCAGAACATGGTGACATTAAATATTTATCTGGTAACCCAGCACACCACTATGTAGTGAATAGATCCTTATCCTTTTTTTGCCATCCTCTGCCTCCCATCCCTTTAAACAGATAGAGACTACTGTTGTTGAAGGGGGAGATAGAACAGATAGAAACTGCAGTAAACCAGGGGTACTGTAGTTTAAAAGTAGCAAGCAATCCCTAAGTGAGGTTTTCTCCCTGATATAATCAGAAAAAAACTGTGGCAAGGGCTTCCCTGGTGGTGCAGTGGTTAAGAGTCACCTGCTGATGCAGAGGACACGGGTTCGTGCCCCGGTCCAGGAAGATCCCACATGCCGCGGAGCGGCTGGGCCCGTGAGCCATGGCCGCTGAGCCTGCGCGTCTGGAGCCTGTGCTCCACAACGGGAGAGGCCACAAGAGTGAGAGGCCCGCGTACCGCAAAAAAAAAAAAAAAAAAAATTGTGGCAAGTTGGCTAAAGCATGAAAAGAAAAAAAGCTTTGGCAAAAACCATGGGCAGGTCTTTGAATTATTTTGTGTTAGAAACAAATATCAAATGTTTCTCTATTTTAAGGGATTTCTCAAATGCCTACAAATGAGAAAAGTATCTTGTATTACATCTCTTCCCCCTGAAAATCCCTCAAGATTCTTATCAATATAATGGAAATGTGTTTTTTCACAACCAGATGAAAGCCTCCTTTATTTAATTTGAATTTCCCCCAAGTGATATGCAGCAATTATTAATGCTGTGTATTGACTTATATGAACCAACCCAGGGGCCTAGGTTCAAAGGATATGGTTTTCTGAGATGAAGTCCAAGGACCTCGGCTTTCCTGTGCCATATAGAGGACGTCTGCCTACAATGAACAGCAAACAAAGCCCACACTGTTCTTTACATAAAAACAGTAATCTAGGTAGAGTGATTAATTTTTTAGAACCATCTCTACAAATCTATTAAAATGTCTTCGACTTCAGAAAACTCCATTCAAGCATTCCCATGTGTTACCATTGTCAGGTAAGAAAAACATTCAATTTATATAAGAAAGGAAAGAAAATGTCTCAAGGTACTGTAATTTTAATGAGTTGTTGTTCTCATCCATCAAAACTGAAAGTTTAATGCAGCAAAAATATTTGTTTTAGGCATTATTTGACTCAAAGCCAAATCCATGCCCACTTCTTCTTATAGAATCCCTCAGTTCTCTAACCCACAAACCCCAGGATGTCTCAGACTATAGTTTGAAACTAGAACTTTAAATTAAAATGGTTGTGCAAAAGGAAGAAGGTACCACGTACAGACAGCATCTTCCAGTGGCTCTACAAACTTCATCCGAATTAGAGAAAACAACCAGGCTGTCATGTCTTCAAGGGACCTTTGATGTTCAACGAGAATTCTGTGCACATTAATTCTCAAAACTGTCCACTGACACTGTAAAGACAGCTGCAGAATGATGGGCTTTCCTGGCCCACATTTGCATATTAGCATATGTGTCTGGTAGAAGGACTAGACATCAGCAGACCTGGGCATGGGTCTGGCTCAGCCAGAGTCCCCATTTACTTGTTACTGGAAGTGTTAACTGCTTAAAGCATGTGTTGATTGATAGACTCATTGATTCATTCATTGAGAAAACATCTGTTGAGGAAATTTTACATGCCAAACCCAGAATGGGGAAACAGAGATGAAGGAGACATGGCCCCTGCCCACAAGGAGCTCATAAGCTAATGGAGAAGCACAGTCCAAACACTTAGACAAGCTGGAGTGAAGGGCTCTGAGCAGGTTAAGCACTTGAGCCTGGACTTGAATCCTGGCTCTACAACTTGGCTGGGTGAATGTGGGCAAATTTATTTAATCTCTTCAAGCTTAGTTCCCTGAGCTGTAAAGTGGGGACAGTAATCATATCTCTTACATTGAGTTACTGTCAGAATTAAGTGAGATAATATATATTCCTATACATGTCAGTAAACTTTCAGTAAATGTTGGCTATGATTATTATTATTTATTATTATCTGGGTGGTTATACTAGATATCTTTTTAGGTCCTTTATAACCCTGAGATTCTATTAATTAGCTGTGACCCAGAGTAAGAAACTTAACATCTCTGGGCCTCACACTCTTTATCTGTTAAATGAAAGGGTATAGCTAAGGGACCTCTAAAATTGCTTCCAGCACTAGAATATTAAAAGGCTCTATGACTGTTCTTATATGATTTCATATGTGTCTCAGTAACACTGCTTAGATAAACTGGTACAACAAATAAACCATCTTTCTCTGAGTCGTTTTTCACTTTTGTTCCTTTAATCTCATAACCTACCTCTGCATATATAGGATGTGCACAAGGTATCAGTCCCCAGAGAGAAAAATAGGCAAGTGCAGGGGAAGCCAGGTCCCTGTCCCCTTCCTTCAGGTTGGGTAGTGGTTTCCAAAATACAAGTGTGGGAGAAGCATTGAATGGGTTCATTCATTCATCCACACAAGCATCCCACATACTGAGGGAAGAGAGCCTTCCTGTGCTCCCGTGGCACCCACAACTTGTCCCCATATGCTACTCTCCACACTGCCATCTTATCTGCCTGCAACAGCAACTAAATTGATTGAGGGCTGGGACTTTGTCATGCTAACTTCGCATCCTCAGTCCCAAACACAGTGCCTAGAAAGTGGCAGACACCTAATGACTTAATTAACTAAAATTCAAACTTCCCTCAAAACCAAAACTATACATTTGCAAAGTTACCTAGGCATTTTGAGATGTGGGCCTGAACCTCTGGGGATTCTTTACAAAGGGTCACCAATCTAGTAGTGTCAAGAAATAGCTGTGTGACCCTGGGTGGGAGGGGGAGGGGGGAGGCACGCAGTGGGAGGATCATTTCAGTTTCCTCTTTGATAAAATGAGGGAAATGGATTAGATCAGAGGTTGGCAAACTATGACTCCTGGGCCAAATCCAGCCTATGGTCCCCCCCAGTTTAGAGTGATTTTTACATTTGTAAAGGGTTATGAAGCAAATAAAGAATAATATGCATCAGAGACCCCCCTAAGCCAACGCGGTTCTCTAAACAAAACATATTTACTTTCTGGCCCTTTAAAGCTTGCTGACCCTGGATTAGATGAGCTCTAAAGTCCCTTTAAACCCAGAAATGTTAGCATTCTAATTCTGCTCAATCAATCCCATTCTGGCTCTGCACACAGAGCATTCCCAAGTCTGAATCATTACGCACAGCAGGCGCTCAATTGTTATTTGTCTAATTGAATAAATGGATTCTGCAGCAGTAACCCTAAGAACTAAATCCCCCACCAGGAGGGTACACTGGGTCAATGTGTATCAAATGATACAACACGGGGACCATGCAGCAGTTCTACTGGCCCTTTGGATGACAGCGGCACCAAAAATGGCCCAGAGCTCAGATAACCAGGATTAAGATTCACCTTGCTCCACCAAATCAAAAATACACTTAGCCATCCCCTGAACAGACGCCTTGGGCAAATTGTAAAGCTGTCTAGAAGTAACTATCAGAAACACAGATCATCTAAACAGATAATCTTTTTTTTTTTTTTTTTTTTTTTTTGCAGTATGCGCGGGCCTCTCACTGTTGTGGCCTCTCCCGTTGTGGAGCACAGGCTCTGGACGGATGGACGGATGCGCAGGCTCAGCGGCCATGGCTTACGGGCCTAGCCGCTCTGCGGCATGTGGGATCTTCCCGGATCGGGGCACGAACCCGTGTCCCCTGCATCAGCAGGCGGACTCTCAACCACTGCGCCACCAGGGAAGCCCCTAAACAGATAATCTTAATAGCCATGGGCCCAAGAGAATAAATCCCATCCAAAATAAGGCATATAGGATAATTTAGCTCCCAACATTCTGTTTCTCTTTTCCTCTCTTGTTAAGAATACACAATACCGGGACTTCCTTGGTGGTCCAGTGGGTAAGATTCCACGCTCCCACTGCAGGGGGCCGGGGTTCGATCCCTCGTCGGGGAACTAGATCCCGCATGCCGCAACTAAGAGTTTGCATGCCACAACTAAGAAGTCTGCATGCTGCAACTAAGACCCGGCGCAGCCAAAAATAAATAAATAAGAATACACAATACCAAAACAAGGAATTAAAACATTTATGTTAGGGCAGCCAGCCAAGGAGAGTCTAGAATATATGATCCTATTATCACTAATGGAAGTTGGAGCAAGGTAACGAGACAATAAGGCCTACCTCCACTCTCACTACACATACTTTTCCAAAATAAACAGCTAGCAGTTATTCTTTTAATGTTCCTTCTCTGTACACCCATAAATCACTCCTGGGCATATACCTTTTGCTGGTTTCAAAGAGAGGGTTTCTGGTTTTTCTTTTTTTTTTTTTCTTCCTTACCTTCACTCTTCCTCTTTCTGGATGCTACCAAGGAGTCCTGAATGGACCTGGCGGTGCTTGTCTACAATCCCTTAGTTGAGCATCTCCAGTCCACGTGCAACACACACAAACCCAACCTCCCTTGTCAGACTGTTCCTTAGGAAAACCAAGTTGATCTGGAGATTCTGCCCTCTACATTCTCTGCTAAAGAAGCTACTTGGAGCTCTCTCTTCTCCCAGATGACCAGAGAAGTCTGAAGGTGCCCACACCCAATGACAAGGTAGATTCATACATCTCACTCCTTTTCCCACCCCCAGGCACCATGCTCCAAATATACTGGCCCAGAAGGTTAAAACAACAACAACCTGTATATCTCAATCCTTAATTCCAGGCTTTTCAGAAACCTGAGGAGAGAAGAATAGTTTATTTGGATTCTCGTCCTGACACATTAGGTAAGCTTTTTCCAATAGCCAGAACAGAAAGACAGACACTGACCCTCTGCTGACCTCTGCATGAGCTTCAAAAAATTTTTTTAAAAATCCCATTCCGGGTTTCCCTGGTGGCGCAGCGGTTAAGCATCCACCTGCCAATGCAGGGAACATGGTTCGATCCCTGGTCCAGAAAGATCCCACATGCTGCGGAGCAACTAAGCCCATGTGCCACAACTACTGAGCCTGCGCTCTAGAGCCCGCGAGCCACAACTACTGAGCCCACACACCACAACTACTGAAGCCCGCTCACCTAGAGCCCGTGCTCCGCAACAGGAGAAGACACCAAAATGAGAAACCCGTGCACTGCAACAAAGAGTAGCCCCCACTCACCACAACAAGAGCACAGCAATGAAGACCCAACGCAGACAAAATAAATAAATAAAATCAATTTATTTAAAAAAAAAAAGAATCCAACACTTGGATTATATTATCGGAGCTCTAAGACCCTCCGCCCCCCGCAATGATCCCAGGGCCAAATAGCCTCACCCACATTTTCTCCAAATTCCATCACTGTAACCCCTGCTGCGGGACCCAGCACAGCCCTGAGCACCTGTTCCTGGCTCTTCTCCCTGCTGGAGCATGTGATTCAGAACTGCTAGGGCCAAAAAAAAAAAAAAAAAAAAAAAATCATCCCGTGGTTTTTTAAAAAACCCTGGAAGGAGTCTAGGTAATTAACGTACAGAAATGCAGACTGCAGACTGGGGCTTCCCTGGTGGCGCAGTGGTTGAGAGTTCGCCTACTGATGCAGGAGGCACGGGTTCAGGCACGGGTTCGCGCCCCGGTCCGAGAGGATCCCACATGCCGAGGAGCGGCTAGGCCCGTGAGCCATAGCCATGGCCGCTGAGCCTGCGCATCCGGAGCCTCTGCTCTGCAACGAGAGAGGCCACAACAGTGAGAGGCCCGCATACTGCAAAAAAAAAAAAAAAAAAAAAGAAATGCAGACTAGGGCTTCCCTGGTGGCGCAGTGCTTGAGAGTCCGCCTGCCAATGCAGGGGACGCAGGTTCGTGCCCCGGTCCGGGAAGATCCCACGTGCCGCGGAGCGGCTGGGCCCGTGAGCCATGGCCAATGAGCCTGCGCGTCCGGAGCCTGTGCTCCGCAACGGGAGAGGCCACAGCAGGGAGAGGCCCGCGTACTGAAAAAAAAAAAAAAAAAAAAAAAGAAATGCAGACTGACTGCCTCCACCATAAGATAAATCTGATATCTACTCACTCTGTCTCTATAAAAGGTTTCGCAGACTATTCATTATCATTTGAACAAAGAAAAGAGACCCACACGTGCCTTTTGAATGTAAAGTTTCATAGGAAGCTTGAGGTGATTCAAATAGGTGTTGGAAGATACATTGGACTACTCAGACATTATCATCAAGTATATATGAGAAAACTACATATTAATACTCAAAATACACTACCGCTTATTCTTTTAACAGTGCACAGTCATCTTAGTAAACATGGTACAACCATTCTCACTCCTCAAGGCAGAAATGACCATTTCCTCTACTTTGTGGGCCCACTGGACCCTGTAAGGATGTTAATAACAGGAACTGTGACCCTTTATTTACTTGTTTGTTTGTATGATCATCTCCCCACACCCCACTGCTTCCACTACCCCAGGCTGTAAGTCCCTTGAGGACAAGGACCCCAACATATTCTTTTTGTTTTAATATTTATTTATTTATTTGGCTGCATCAGCTCTTAGTTGCGGCATGGGGTACCTTTCATTGCGGTGCACGGGCTTCTCTCTAATTGTGGCGCATGGGCTATAGAGTGTGCGGGCTTAGAGCATGTGGGCTCTTAGTTCCCCAACCAGGGATCGAACCCGTGTCCCCTGCACTGGAAGGCGGATTCTTAACCACTGGACCACCAGAGAAGTCCCCCATATTCTTTCTTGAGTCCTCAGTGCCCAATAGACTGCCTAGCACCCAGCAGGTACTTCATAACACCAGGATGAAAAGCAGGAGATGCAGTAGGTACTAAGAGAGCAGAAACTGAATCTGTCTTATTCGTTGTTACTTGGCCTATACATATTTTTTGAATGAATGGATGTACCGAAGAAATAAAAGACCAGTGGTACTAGGGCATGAAAGTATAGAGCTTGGTTGTGGAGTAATAAATATCATCTTTCCTCAATTCTAAAAACATGTTTTCTTACATTTTGACAGCTTAGAAATTAGGATACATTTTACAATGGATGGCATCTTGGCATTGTGTCATAGTTTATTTGGAACCTTCTCTTTCTTTCTCAGTGGTACATAGAACAGTCTTACACGTTCAAAAATAAGTGTCATAGATTCAGTGAAATACAATCATTTGATGTGGCTGCAGTAAGAAGGGTTGGAAAGATGAGTGTAAAGTTGCACTGAATTTTCCACAGGAGTAGAAACAAAAAGAGAGCTTGGGACTTTTTAGTGGCTGGCAAGTGGAGTGGCTATTTCTTTCAGAATGACTGCCCCTTCTCTAAAAGCAGCCCAATGGCCAGTCTATGCTAAATAACCCTGTCCTTCTGCCTATCACTGATTGGTCCAGGGGTGGTCACATGATCCAAAGTGAGCCAATCATTATTACTCTGAGATTTTTTTACTTGAAGCCAATGAGACTATAGGTCAGTTTGTCTCTGATGTTAGCAACAGTGAGATTTAGTGTTCAGGAGCAATCCCTGGCCATGCTCCCTGCCATGTAGGAGAGAAGCAAAGGCAAGAGACAGAGTCTTGATATAATTTGAGTGCCTGTGTGGCTCAAACTAGCTACATGCTCACCAAACCCATTTCTTTTTCTTCTTAGGCCATATTTCTCGGCCTCCTTCACCATTAGGTGGGGTCATGTACTGAGTAATAACTGATGGAATGAGGACAGAACTAATATAAGCCACTTCCAGACCTGGCTCATGAAAACCTCACACGTGAGATCCTTCCATCTTCTTCTCCATCTTCAGGTTAAAAGGAGAGAACTCTGAGATACCTAAAAGAGATGGGAGCCACAAGATGGCAGGAGCCTGGGTCCCTGAAACATAGAAGGTAGCCTAACCAGAAAAAAACTATGTTGAACTGTTGTATGAATGAGAAATAAACTTCATTTGTGTTAAGCACTGAAATTTGGGGGGACTGTTAAGGCAATTGCCTGCTCTAATATTTCCTGGTTCCAGCTGCACCCAACGTTCACATGGTTACATGAAACATGCCAGGATTCTTCCCATAAATTCGCTCTTTGCCCAAGCTAGTTTGAGTTGGGTGTCTTTCATTTACAACTCGAAGAATTCTGAAGAACACAGCCAAGAAAAATGAACTGCAGTCATTTGAAGTGGCAAGAAGATAAAAGTAAGCAACAATCCCTAAGTGTCAAGGGAACACCTAGAAAATTTCTCAGAACAGAGTAGTAATTCCAACAAACTGATGACAAATCATAAAAGATTCTTTTCAGTTTCTAAGGGCTTCTAGCTCTGAACTCATAAGCCACTTACAGTAAGATACTCTCTCCATTCTCATTTTATTAACGGAAGCATGTATGAAGTTGTAATATCCCTGCCTTAAGGTATACCCTCATGAGTTCTCACCCATCTAGAATCCTAGCAAGATAAACGTCACTTACCATACATAGTCAGCCCTGCTGTCCCAGGATTTATTGGGAAATGGATCCACATGTAACTCCAGAAAGTCAGATAATTACTCTGGGGCACAGAGCTCTGGGTATGAGTACACAAGCCGGACCAGAATTTTCAAAAATAAATACTCAGGAAACACCAAAGCTTAAGGGAGCATTTATAAGACTATAAATGAAAAGATTACAAAAATAAACAGAAGAGTGACGCCATGAATGCCTACGTGAGCAATGAAAAGTTTTGCCTGAACTGGGAGCCAGAGATGACAGAGCATGTATCCTGCTCAGTTTCCAGAAATGTCTCTCAATGAGCCGAAGTTTGTTTTAAAGCAAGCACCGACATCTATAATACTTTCTAGGGGCTCGTTACAGAGCACTTCTACACTATACATTGAGTAATCTGACTCTCACAATGACAGTAGGAAGCTGGGATTGTCGTCAGTTCTCCATTTACAGCTAAAAACACAGGCTCAGACAGGTCAAGTGCTCACAGCCCCAGGATTTGTGGTTTGAGCCAAGACTTGAGCTCCAATTTCCTGACCCCGTATCCTCTGTCCATTTCGTTGTCACCCAAACTATGGAATGCCAGGGCCGAGAAAGCTGGAGAAGACTTTTCCCCACTGCCATAATTCATCAACCCATTTGGAGAGTAGTTTTCTATGTTTCATGCAGTCATATGTGGGAACTTTCCCGGGGGGTTGCGGTGGAGCGTTAAAGGGCCTGGCATAAATGCCTGGTCTGCCTGCAAACCCAGCTGGGAAAACACTCCCTGACAAGACACCACAGCTTGTGCCCACAGGGAGGCCTTGACAGAGGAGAAAGGAGCCTGAAGCAGGGGGTTAGGAGTGCTGAGACCCTCATGTAATCCTGGCAGAACCTCATGGTTGGAAGCCTCTGAGAATCAGGCAGCAAGGTCTCTCAGGACCCCAAAAATAGAATCTGGAGCAAATGAACTGAAGTTACTCTTTGCTGGGGAGGGAGAGGGGATCAAATGCGTAAACTTAGCTGGCCTCAAAAAGCATTCTCCGGGCTTCCCTGGTGGCGCAGTGGTTGAGAGTCTGCCTGCTGAGGCAGGGGACACGGGTTCATGTCCCGGTCCGGGAAGATCCCACATGCCGCGGAGCGGCTAGGCCCATGAGCCATGGCCGCTGAGCCTGTGCTCTGCAACGGGAGAGGCCACAACAGTGAGAGGCCCACGTACCGCCAAAAAAAAAGCATTCTCCCAGATGATTTTCATGAGCCGCTTCTGACAGACAAATTGCCGATATCAAACACACACATATTACCTGGGAAAGACGAAAAAGGAAAAAAAAGAAAAAGTGCTTTAGTAAAAGCCATTTATCCCTGGCAGCTGGTGATCCACCACCTCGGAAAGAAGACATAGGAAATTGGGGGAGCTGCCCTTTGGGGTGCTGGGAAAACTGAGGAGTGGGCCTCTCCTGAATATCACTATTTCCCAGGCTCCAAGGATGAGAGGGAGGTCCTGTACCCTGGTACAGTTCCCCCAGAAACAGAAAAATCCAGGATCCTGAAGAAACACGGGATAGTGGAAGGAGCAAAGGTCTTGATTTGAACAACTTGGGCTTGAGCCACTGCTCAGTCTCTTGGTAGCTGGGACTTTAAGCAAGTCACAACCTCTTTGAGCCCCAGCTTCAATATCTGTAAAGGATACAACACTGACCTTACAGGATTGTGGGGAGGATAAAGCAAACTTATTAATGTAAAGGGCATAGCACAGTGTCTGATATATAAGAGCTGCTCAGTAAATATTAGTTCTTTTCCCCCTCAATCCTCACTTCAATTCCTTAGTATTAGAATTCTAATTCTTGGTCATTCTAATTCTTAGTAATTCACCAGTCCTTAGTAGTCTTGAGAGGATCATGTATATTATCCAATATCTTGGCCATTTCACTTGCCTCTTTGAAATATAAGCATCTGCGACTTTAGCTGTGAACATCTCAAATAACTCCAGGCCCTTGGGCCTCCTATTAGTCTACTTCATGCTTACTAAATTCCCTTAGACAAACAAACAAACAACTGCAACCTTATAATCTTTCTCCAGTCTGAAAGAGAATCCAAACCTTATGGATATTTGGCACATAGCTGCACTTAACAACTGGCAAATTCGACTAAACTTTCCACAAGGCTTAAAATAAAAGAGTTTTGAGTTCACCAAAGCTTTACTGAATTTAATCAATATGTAGTGTGCCTATGAACATAGGGACAACAGGAATGATGAGGATCTTGTGGTCTTCTTCATTACCTTCCTGGTCTTTGGGACCATTTCCTCTTGACATCCACCTATCCAAGACAGGGCCATGCCCCTCCTCTAGGTCTTCTGTATATACCACTACCAGTGCTTTGACTGTACTACACAATAGTCATCTATTTTATGCCTCCTTCACTAGTCTACAATCTCCTTTCAGGCAAGAACAGTGTTCTACCAAATCTCAATTACCAGAACCTGCCAACACAGTACCTGGTGCGTAACAGATACTGAATTAACATTGGCTCGATGGATGGATGGATGGATGAATAAACAAATAGGGTTTTTAGATCTGGGAGAAACCTTAGAAATAATCTAGTCTAATACAAGGGCTTCATTTCACAGATAAGGAAGCTGAGGCTCCGAGCCGTAAGATGACTCAGCCAAGGTAGCCTCAAAGGCAGCAAGAAGATGACAAGTGGTGGCAGTCACATGCCATTTTGACTGTGAGTTCAAAGGCAGACATCACTTCACACTCACCCCCAAGGGGAGGCCATGTAGCTTGGTGGACACAGCATGGGCTCCCCGGTGACGTATTCTGCAACCTATCAGTCATGTGATTTTTGATAAATTGCTACATCTCTCTGAGTCACAGTGGCTGCATCTGTTAATTGGGGCTATTAATAACTCCAGGGTTGTTGGGGGTATTAAATCTGCCAACATACATAAAGTGCCTCGCATAGCATCAGCACTATGTGCTAAACAAATGTTTACTGAATGAATCATGAATGAGTCCCTGTCTAGCATACCACGACTTCATGATCCTGGCTTAGACTATATACTTAAATCTCTGCCCACGTGGAAGGTGGTTGGGACACCCATAATTATAGAGCCATGTACTTGGAGTTTGTTTCTTGCTGGAATTGGATTTTAAAGCCAAGTAGCCTCTGTAATGTTGTTCACTGTTCCTTTCACCTGGGTTGCCCTTCCTACCTTCCTCATTGCCACACAATTGTTACCCATCTTCCATTACCCAGCTATATATGCCCTGTCTAGAAAGCCCTCTCTCGTTCCTATGACGTCTTCAGTCCTTCCTGTCTCACTAATTACTTTCCACCCTAGAGTAGAGGGGTGTATCTGTTTTGTTTTTTAAATTGTGGCAAAATACATATAATGTAAAATTTACCATCTTAACCATTTTTAAGTGTACAGTTCAGTACTGTTAAGTATATTCACATTGCTGTGCAGCCAATCTCCAGAACTTTTTCATTTTGCAAAACCAAAACTCTATACCCATTAAACAACGACTCCCCTATTGCTTCCTCCTCCCATACCCTGGCAACCACCATTCTACTTTCTGTCTCTAGGAGTTTAATGACTCTAGGTACTTCATATAAGTAGAATCATACAATATTTGTCCACTTGTGTCTGGTTTATATCACATAGCGTAATGTCCTCAAGGTTCATCCATGTTGTAGCATGTGTCATAATTTCCTTCCTTTTCGAGGCTATTCAGCTTTGAACTACATTCAAGGCTGAATACATTGAATGAGTATTCAATATTCCATTGCATGTACACTCTACATT
The DNA here is from genome assembly GCF_963924675.1 of Phocoena phocoena. Classification (NCBI taxonomy): domain Eukaryota; kingdom Metazoa; phylum Chordata; class Mammalia; order Artiodactyla; family Phocoenidae; genus Phocoena; species Phocoena phocoena. The sequence goes on along the minus strand of NC_089226.1, from coordinate 49,983,061 downwards.
TTGCTTATCCATATATCTGTCGATGGACACTTGGGTTTGCTTCCACTTTTTGGCTATTGTGAATAATGCTACTATGAACATGGGTGTATAGAGGTATATCTGTTTTATCTCCTCTACTTAAGTGTGAATTTTTCAATGACAAAGAGTGGGTCTCAGTCACCTCTATAGTTCTCAAGGTATCTGACACATGATGAGCACTCAATAAATACCTATCAAATAAATAAGACAGTAATCTGCTCCAAAGATGAAGTAAAAAAGTAATGATCTTCCACACACAAATTTTCAAAATGGCAGAATTACACAGCAGAAAAGCACAGTCTTTGCAGTAAGACAGTCTTGATTTCTGGTCTTGGATCTGCTTCTTCTTAGTCATGTGATCTTAGACATGTTGCTTAAGCTCTTCAGTTTCTTTATGTGGTTTTTGCCACAATTAAATACTATAACTTATGTAAAGCAGTTAGCACAGCACTTGGCACACCGTAAACTCAAAAAATGTTTGCCAATATTACTGTTATAAAATTATATAATAAAAGTAACTTATCGCACATACAAACATGCCATTTAGCTTCCTGGCCAAGATGACTTTAAAAGCAAAGAACGTACAGAATTCTGAAACCAAACAATTATGACAGGTCATAGTCAAAACAGAAAGAAACTATACAGCAGTTACAATGAATCCAGATTGGTATCACTAAACATGGAATCTTGAGCTATACAGTTGCAGTTCTGGGAGCTGGAAACTTTGTCACATCAAAGGGACAGAATTAAATGTTGTACTAAGAATCATCTCACTCAGCAAAGCAGCCTAAGATCTCATAAACGTTTTTTGTGTTTGTTTTTAATTTTCTTTTTTTAAAAGTAAATGTATTTATTTATTTATTTTTGGCTGTGTTGGGTCTTCGTTGCTGTGCGTGGGTTTTCTCTAGTTGCGGAGAGTGGGGGCTACTCTTCGTTGCAGTGCGTGGGCTTCTCATTGCAGTGGCTTCTCTTGTTGCGGAGCACGAGCTCTAGGTACGTGGGCTTCAGTAGCTGTGGCACGCGGGCTCAGTAGTTGTGGTTCACAGGCTCTAGAGCGCAGGCTCAGTAGTTGTGGCGCACGGGCTTTGTTGCTCTGTAGCATGTGGGGTCTTCCCAGACCAGGGCTCGAACCCGTGTCCCCTGCATTGGCAGGCGGATTCTTAACCACTGTGCCACCAGGGAAGTCCCTCATAAACGTTTTTTTAATCAGGATGACTTGAGAGTTTTTTTGGTGCCTGGGCTAAATCTATTTTGAATTTGATCATTCATGTTTTGAACATTTTAACAAAACGATGAAAGAAATAAATAGATCTTTATTACTATTTCAGACAGAAGTATTTATTTCGATCTGTCTCAAAGGAAATTGAGTGTCCCCACCCCACTCCCAGATCTTCTTGGACATTAATTCCTTTTGAGGTTGCTATCCAAATTTTCCAGACCAGAAACATTCCTTCCAAAGTTAGCTCTTAGAAAGTAGAGTTCTTAAATCTTAGAAGGAAAAGCTTATTCGAGTTTCTTTTTGTCTGCCAAAACAATTAACACTGCCATGGCTAATTTAAATGGCTGTCTGAGACAAAATCTGAAACTCAGTTGTGTGGTGGAGGAGAGGGAAGGGAAGAAAAAGAGAAGGTTAAGACAGAGTTGCCTGAATGCTAATATTGGCCCAAATGTGACCCTAAGGGACCATAACTCCTAACTTTCCTAGGACAATCATGACTTCATGTAAATTTAACTCTATACTGAGATGATCTGTTAAATGGATGACTAAATGTGACGATATCCATATATTTTATAAGACCTTGCAATTAATTTATAAATAAGGGTAAAAATTCTTTGTCAGACCATACGTTCCAATTTTGAAATCAGAACAATACTTTCCCCATATGCTACGTGTCAATTTTAATTTGGCTCCCAAACAACCACTAAGGGCTACTGCTGCCTTACCCACCCAGGATACCCAAATGACGTCGAGGCCTATTAGGTGAAGGGCACCAGGGTGAGACTTGAAAGGCAGGGCCCTGTTTAATCTTCACAACAACACTATGCTCTAAGTATTGATTTTAGTGATGACTGCACAACTCTGTGAATATACTAAAAAACTACTGAGTTGTATGTACAGTTTAAATGGGTGAATTGTGTGATGTGTGAATTATATCTCAATAAAGCTATTTTAAAAGTCAGCATGATAGGGCTTCCCTGGTGGCGCAGTGGTTAAGAATCCACCTGTCAATGCAGGGGACAGGGGTTCCAGCCCCGGTCTGGGAAGATCCCCATGCGGCGGAGCAACTAAGCCCGTGCACCACAACTACTGAGCCTGTGCTCTAGAGCCTGCGAGCCACAACCACTGAAGCCCGTGCGCTTAGAGCCCGTGCTCTGCAACGAGAGAAGCCTCTGCAATGAGAAGCCCAATGGAGAGTAGCCCCAGCTCACCACAACTAAAGAAAGCCCGCGTGCAGCAACAAAGACCCAACGCAGCCAAAAATAAAATAAATAATTTTTTTAAAAAATTTAAAAGGCAGCGTTATATAAAATAGTAAATCTTAAGAAAGCTCACTATGTACACACACACCCCACTCACTCCTACTGCCCTGTACCTATAATCATTCTGTCATTCTGTTATCTTATATCCTTCCAATTTCAAATGTATTTTCTTTTCTTTTTTTTTTTTTTTTTTTTTGGTACGCGGGCCTCTCACTGCTGTGGCCCCTCCCGTTGCAAAACACAGGCTCCGGACACGCAGGCTCAGCGGCCATGGCTCACGCGCCCAGCCGCACCGCAGCATGTGGGATCTTCCCGGACCGGGGCACGAACCTGTGTCCCCTGCATCGGCAGGCGGACTCTCAACCAGTGCGCCACCAGGGAAGCCCTAAAATGTATTTTCTTATCCCCACTTCTTTCACAAAGTATGCACTCTTCTACATCAGCGTTCTTCTTTTCTTCTTCTTTTTGGATCATCCTTCTTTCACTTAAAATATGCTTGGAGATCTTCGCATATCAGTACTTAGAGAAACCCTCATTTTTGTTTGTAGTTTAATAGCTTTCCCTTTTGTGAACATACCCATTTAATTAACCAGTTTCCCACTGATGCACACTTAAGGTTGTTTCCAATCATTTGCTATTAGCAACAATGATACAGTGCTTGTGGTTTTTTTTTTTTTTAATTTTTGCTGTGTTGGGTCTTCGTTTCTGTGCGAGGGCTTTCTCTAGTTGTGGCAAGCGGGGGCCACTCTTCATCGCGGTGCGCGGGCCTCTCACTATCACGGCCTCTCTTGTTGCAGAGCATAGGCTCCAGACGCGCAGGCTCAGTAGTTGTGGCTCACGGGCCTATTGCTCTGCGGCATGTGGGATCCTCCCAGACCAGGGCTCGAACCCGTGTCCCCTGCATTGGCAGGCAGATTCTCAACCACGGCGCCACCAGGGTGTGCCTTCTTTTTAACTTGGTTTTATCAGGTAACATTCTGCTCCTGGACTGTCAGGAGACAGCACCAATAGCAGGAACCACTTTAGAGTTAGTTGGAACCAGGTCTGCATCTAACCTCCTCTGCTAACTAACTACTAGCTACATGCCTCTAGGAAAGTTGCTTGTATTTTCCGAGCCCTAATTTCCTCACTTCATAAAGTGGGCAAAATTCCACCTACTTTATCAGTTTGTTTTTAGGGCTCAATGAGATAAGACTGGCTCCCACTGGCCAAACTTGGGACAATTTTTGTATCAAAAAGCATAAATATTGGGGGAGGGGAGGCAGAAGATTGGTAATGGACTATAACACATTGGGGGGAAAAGAATCCAGGAATCCAAGTGATACTAAAAAATAAAATAAAAATACAAAAATAAAAGAGGAGGGGAGCTGAAAGCTAACCTATCAGAAAAATGCCAGGAAACAAATACAGAAAAAATTCACTGCCTAAATTTTTTTTTAATAAAATAAATAAAATTTATTTATTTTATTTAAAAAAAAAGAAAAATGTCAGACTCTGACAAGTACAGGCTTCTGGTAACTGACTATACTGCTGAACTGAATGAATAAGCATTTTCAGAACTCTAATGGAAAACTGATGAATTCATAAAAGTTTTAACAAAAGATCAAGATGAAACAAAAATTAATTACATGGGACTGAGTGAACTGATGAGGATGATTATAATTTTTGTGACTTTCTGTTTGAATAATAATAAAAAAAAATCCCACAAGGACTCAGAGGCAAAAAAAAAAAACAAATCAATTTTCACTGCAAAGTAAAGGAGCTGTTACGGTGGAGGATTACTGGACTGAATGTCAATATTATGACATAGTATGAGTGTGTTTCGTGTTTGGTAATTGCAATCATTGTTGCTTTTGTTGTGGTCATCCATTTACAATGCTTGGTGTCAGTTTATTTATCTCTTGTAAAAATAAAATACAGTGTGTGTGTGTGGAAAAAGAAAAATGTCAGGAAACAAATACAGAACAGAAGAGCAAATTAGAAAATCATCCTTTAATAGATGTTAATTAACCTAGGCCAGGATTATCAATAGATGTTTAAACCACTGAATGAAAGTTTTTGAGAAACAGGATATCCAAACAATCTCAAAGTATCACCCCACAATTTTATTAATTACAAAGAGAAAAGGGTTCCTTTACAATGCAGATATCAGGCAATGTCACCTCATCCAAAATACAAACCTCACATCACCAGTGACATGACAAACTGACAGAATGTGTCACCTAATGTGATGCAAGGGGAGGGATGCAGCATCGCCTCCAGGGAATTCTTACCACGAATGTTTAATCTGAGTCTAAGAATGAGAAAACAATTAGACAAATCCAATCTACAGTCTACAAAGCAGCTGAGATCAAAATGTCAACATTATGAAAGACAAAAAAGGCAGGGAAACTTTGCTACATTAAAAGAAACTAAAGAGACACGACTACATTGTGTAAGTAATCCTTATTAGATCCTGGGTTCCCCTCCCCGCAAAACGTTATAAACGACATTGGAACAACTGGGGAAATCTGAAGAATATTATTGTTTCAATATAATGATATTGTGGTTACAGGGGAGAATGTCCTTGTTCTTTAGACATACATGCTCCCGTGCTTAGAGCTAAAGTGTGGTGTCTGCAACTCACTTTCAAATGGTTTAGAAAAAAAAAGTGTGTGTGTGAGTATGTGTGCGTGTGTGTGTGCGTAGAATGGTACAGCAAACAAATCTAGATGAAGGGTGTAAAAGTGTTCACTGTAATACTTTTGCAATTTTTCTATATGTTTGAAAATTTTCAAAATAAGTTGGGGGAAAAAAATCAAACCAAACATGTAAATCACTTGACACCCGGTAGGTGCTATGATTGTTCCCATCATGGCTTCAACTAACTCAATACATCTACAAAAAGCTCCTCCCCTGTGCCCATGGCTAAAATAAACCAAATCAGAGTAAACACCACCAGCCAGCCAGTCCTGCCTTCAGAATGCTTACACTTTTGATCAGATGGCAAGGCAAAAACAGGAAGCAGCTGGAGATGAAGTAAGGTTTCGGTTCCAGAAAATCTACCTGGGGCCTACAACTGCAAATTTTTTTTAAATTAGGTAGCTTTAAAAAACAGAACAGAACCAGTTACTTAACGTCACTAAGAATTGTTTCCTCATTTACATGGAAAAGTGAAGCTAAAATCTACCACCCAGATTGACAGAATAAGACAGCATACATAATACACCTTTGTAAAGCATATATTATTGAAGACTCTCATTAAAAGATATTAGTCTCCTAGAATAAAAGCAGAGAAGGAAAGCTCCTGGATGGTTCCACCTTTGTTTTCCTATCAGAACACCCAGCAGAAGAATTTGCATTTAGCTTATGCTCACAAATATTAGATGAAGACGTAATAATAAGATATTATGAGACAGAATGCCTAAAGAAAGTCTTTTGGGTAACAGATGCCACTGGAATTAGAGGAAAGATTAATATGAGCTGGCCCAGCCAGAGACAGCAACACCTTAACAAAAGCACATATTTATGTGCACATAAATTTGCCAAAGCCCTATTACACACATGATCTCATCTGAGCCTCACAATAATCCCCATTTTGGAGATGAATAAACTGAGGCTTGAAAAGACAAATTACCCACCTAGCACACAACTCAAATTTGTGTTTGGTCAACCCAGCCACAGAAGAACAAAAATAACTGGCTAAAAGAATGGAAATAATTCACAGCTCAGCGATCCCAGGGTCTCTGCTGGGACAGTGAGTCACTGATGGCTACTCCTAAACTCAGACCTTTTCTACAAAAAAAATGCCAAAAATCTGCCTTGGGATTGCTTCTATGGATATTCAGAAAGATGAAAAATCAGGCCTTTTTACCATGTGCTTCAGATATTAAAACAGTGGACCTTAAATTCCCCTTTCTTGTGTGGTTATGTGACGGAGATGGAGAGGAAGTGAGCAGAAGAGGTTATTTTCACTTCAAGGTTGATGGTGTCCGCATTTTAGTGAAGTTAACCTTAACTCAAAGATAAAATTTTTCTGCAGAATTTTCTGGGGTAAAACTCTTGGCTGCTTTACTATTTCAGATCACTTTTTAAACATCCTGCTGTGTTGCAGACTGGGAAATATATTTTATTTCTCTCTTCCAGAGGTTTCCATGTTATTTACATATCAACTTTTACTACAGCCATCACAAAAACCAGCAGGAACTCTTAATTCCATTTTTCCCCACTTTCTGTCCACCCATCACAAATTCCTTCCCTTAGTAAGAGAGGGTAGCCCAAGTGGCTAATGGACTTGACAAATGGCAGTGTCAAAGACTGCAATAAGAATTTTTTTTAATACTTATTTTATTTATTCTGGCTGCACCAGTCTTCGTTACGGCATGCGGGATCTAGTTCCCTGACCAGGGATTGAACCTGGGCCCCCTGCATTGGGATCTCGGAGTCCTACCCACTGGACCACCAAGGAAGTCCCTGCGATAAGAATTTAAATCAGGGGGCAATTAAAGGGAAACTGTCTGTGCCCTTTGACCCAGCATTTCTATCCCAGAAATGAATCCTACAGAAATATTCCCACAAGTTCATTACAAGAGGATGCATGCTCAAATGCTCACTGCAGCAGTGTCCAACAGCCACTGAAAAGGGCAAGTTAGAGGGACATGCAAATACATGGGGCAAATGCCTGAAATATATTAAGTAAAAGAGCAAGCAGAATACGTATTATAATAATATCATTAGCATATGTGTGGGACAAAATGACAGCCATACACATCAAAATCGCAACAGTTGACTATGGGGGGGTGGAATCAAGGGAATTTTCCCTTTGTACAGTAGTTCGTTGTATATTTCTGTAATGAATTTTGCTTAATCTTACGTTGTGTCTAGAATCAAAAAACTAATTTAAGATATATATTTATGTGCTCTTTCATGGCCTTTCCTCTTTGCAGTCAAATGCTCTACTCCTGAGTCATAGCCCTGCTTATCTTCGCTCTTCACTTTGGAAACAGCTAGCGTCCTACCTGCATTACTACCTCTAGAAATAAAGAGTGCTGGCTGTAGAAGTTTGCACTCTTAGGGAATGACAGAATCATGGTTAGAAAGGACAGAAAAGGTCACCTACAATATCTGCCAACAAATGGTATTCCAGCCCATAGGCTAATTAAATATGTGCTGTTATCAAGAAAATCACTATTTTCTGAAGCAGGCCTTGATGTCTTCTAGCTTTGCTGTGACATTCCTAAACATGACATTCAGGAACGGGCAACTGACCTGGACACCAGTATCCACAATGTGGCAGGCTAAGCAGACAGAATCATTATCACATCCAAGAAAACTAACATTGTTACACTGTCATCTCCTATGCAGCTCCCATTCAAATTTCCCCAACTGTCCCCACAATGTCCTTTATAGCTTTTTTTTTTAAGTCCAGGATCCAATCAAGGGTTGCATGTGGCATTTGGTTGTCACAGCACTTTAGTCTCTTTTAATCTAGATTAGTCCCCCACTCATTTTGTTTTGTTTTGTTTCTCTTTCATGACATTGACATTTTCGAAGATCGCAGGCCAGCTGTTTTGCAGTATGTCCCACAATCTGGACTTGCCTGATTATTTCCTCATGATTAGATTTAGGTTAAACATTTCTGGCAAGAATTCTACCTTGGCGATGTTGTGTACTTCCCATTGCATCAAGTTGTTTAGTTACACTGAGTTATCTTTTTCTTCATTGTGTCACTGTGGGTACCAAGAAAGCATCAGCCAATAAATAAAATATGTAAAATAATGTCAAAAACAGCTTCAATGAGCACCAGCTATTCCAGGCACAGTGCCAGACATTTCAAAATGTATTATCTCATTTAAACCTCATGACAATCATGCAAAGAAAGAGGCTCAAAGAGGTTAAGTCACTTGCCCAAGGACACACATGTAGTGATAGAAAAATGCACAATGCACATGTGAACTCACACACACACACACACACACACACACACACAAATGATCTCTGGGGTTCATGGTCTCCCTGAGGATCTTCCAGGGACAAGTTAAGAAGCCCTACCTTAGGGCTTCCCTGGTGGCGCAGTGGTTGAGAGCCCGCCTGCCAATGCAGGGGACACGCATCCATGCCCCAGTCCGGGAAGATCCCATGTGCCGCGGAGCGGCTGGGCCCGTGAGCCATGGCTGCTGAGCCTGCGCGTCCGGAGCCTCTGCTCGGCAACAGGAGAGGCCACAACAGTGAGAGGCCTGTGTACCGCAAAAAAAGCCCTACTACCTTAAACTAATCTTGAAGAGTCCTACCTAGCTTTCAAGGGTTGAATTCCTGTGAAGAATAAACTGAAAATAAATGATCTGTGGTCCATACAAAATTCTTCCACACTTGGAAATGTTTGGAGATGGGCCACCTTTCCACCATAGCCAAGAAAATAGGGCAATGGTTCCATAAATTATTTTAACATTCTGGTATTTGTTTGTCTTGTTTTTTTCTATTCTGCAATAAAATGAAAAAAATAGAGAATGTTTCACAAAGCTAAATATATTTTTAATTTTAAAATTATGCTCTTTCTACAACTTTTGATATAAAATGTCCTTTATTTCATGAGATAAAGCGAAGGAGGACATATTTTTTAAATATCTTTACTACAGAAAAATAACCATTGGCAACAACTCACCCAATTTTATCTTATTTTTTGTATTTTTACTTATCTATAAAATTCAAACGTCTGAAACCCATTGATCTAGGGAATTCTATACAATCAAAATTATTTTTGAGAAACTAACTGGAATAAATGAAGTTCAGCCCAAAAAGAAACCAGATCTGAAATATTTCTGAAATTTCCCTTTAAGTCAACCAAAAAACATTTCAGAAGCTTGGGTGTCCTCATTTTAATGCATTTGTTAAAACCATTTTACATTTTATATTTGCATTACTCATTGCCATCTTCCGATATGTTGCTATTTCCTGCTTTTGAATGGGCCCTTATGACTTAGATTAGTTTATTCAGTCTACAAACATTCACAGAGTCCCCAGTTTGTGCAAGGCACTCTATTAGGTGCCTGGGAACCCAGATTGGTGAGTTTTTTCTTGCCTCCATGTCTCAGGTCAAAGGTCACCAACAACTTTGTGAACACTGCTCCTCCCCCGCCAAGGAAGCACGAAAGTCCCCCTTGGGGCTGTGCTCTCCTAGCACTGCCTACAAACCTCTCTGTGTGTGATTATATGTTTATGTTCCGCTCCCTCACCTGAGCAATTTTTCCAAAGCAAATACTATCTTATTCAATGCTGTATTCCTAGCACAGTGCACGTATACCTGGTGATCAGTATAAATTAGTGGAATAAATATATCTTATGATGAGGAAACTAAAGCTCACCAAAAAAATATGACGTGTCCAAAATCATACAGCTAATAAATAAGTAGTACTCAGTCTTAGAAAGCCTCACCAGAGCTCTCTTCCATTCCACCATGCTGCATCCTACACACAGACAGGGTGAGTGAAAGATCTTAGATGTCTTCCTGGAACCTGAAACTCAATATGACCAAAAGTCCCTCCTCCTTGAAAAAACAAACAAAAATCTGGTCCCCAGCTAATGTTACCTTTCTCTTGTAAGCGGCATCTCCAGTGGCTCAAGGAAAAACTCAAGTCATCTCGACTCCCTCTTTTCCCTATACCCACATCCAATCAGTCTACAGTCTTATCACTTATAATCTTCAAACTTAGTGTCTCTCCAATCTCTTCCCTTCTGTCCTAGCCCCTGCCACCACCTTAGATCCAAGCCACCACCATCCCACACGTAGACTACAAAAATGACGTGCTACCTCATCTCACGTTCACTTTGGCTAATTCTTTCCAGTCTCTTTTCCACTTAACAGCCACCGTGATGGTTTTAACATCATTCTACCTGCATATGTAATTCATCTAGCTAAGTAAAGCCATTCACTTAAGATAAAGACCAAATTCACCTGTGGCTCAGAAAACTGCCCACTCTTTAGACTCTGTCCACCTCTCCAGCCTCATCCGTCTTCATTCTGGTCTCTCTCCCTTGCTCTGTCCCCATATACTAACCTTTTAAATCCTCATATTTATCGCTTTCCTCTGTACTTTGAACATGCAGTTGCCCTTTGTCCCCATTCTCAGCACCTCCCATTGCCATCCTAAATTACTTACACTCACCCTCCAAGTCTCTTGAAATGTCACTTCCTACAGGAAGCCTTCCCTGATTCTCCCAGACAAGGGAAGCACACCACATTAGGCACTTCTATCCCACCTTGTAGTACATCCCCCTTTGGCAGGAGCATTCATCACACCTGCAATTACTTCTCCAATGATTATCTCCCCTATTAGAACATAAGCTCCATGATGGCAGTGGAAGCGTCTCTTTTCACTGAGGTATCCAGTCCTTAGAATATAGTAGCTGCTCACCATATCTGCTGACAGAAGGACAGGCTGAGGCCATAACATCAGGCCAAGTAAACCAAGGGGAAAGGATTCTTATCCCTTTGCAAAGGATTTAAACTAAGGGAGAGGACTTCCCTGGTGGAGCAGTGGTTGAGAATCCGCCTGCCAATGCAGGGGACACAGGTTCAAGCCCTAGTCCGGGAAGATCCCACATACCGCAGAGCAACTAAGCCCATGCACAACTACTGAGCCTGCACTCTAGAGCCTGCGTGCCACAACTACTGAAGGCTGCGTGCCTAGAGCCAGTGCTCCACAACAAGAGAAGCCACTGCAATGAGAATACGTGCACTGCCACAAAGAGTAGCCCCCGCTCACCACAACTAGAGAAAGCCCGCGTGCAGCAACGAAGACCCAATGCAGCCAAAAACAAATAAATGTTTAAATAAAATAAGCGAGAAAGGAATGCACAGTTTTTCAAGGTCACAGGGATAGCAGTGATAGGGCCAAAACTAACCTTCCATTCTGCTCATTCCTCCTCCCTAAAACACTAAAAAGCCTGGGTAGGAGAGGGCACAGCTTAGAAGAAGGGATAAAAAGATGGTGAGTGAGAGGTCCAAGATGACAGCTTCTGAATCTGCCTGTCACACTAATTGCCTTCAGATGGGCAGCAGTTAGACTTTTCATGCCTAGAGAAGCACTGCCTTACACAAACATAACCACTACCACATCCTTCTCCTTAATAGGAAGTTTATAAAATAACAAACTTCTTTCTTCCACAAAGGAGAAGAAATAACAGGAGGAAAAGCTGTTGCTGCTCCAATCACCTTAAGAAAAAAAAGAAAAACCCAAATGGCTAGTTTGGCTCCTCAGCAATCAACAGGGAAGGGAGGGGAAAAGACAGCCTTCCTACCACATACTAAAGCAGGGAAAGGAAAAAAAAAAAGTATTAAATGAGGCAGAAGCCATTCGAAGTCTACTTATTCTTTGGGAATTATGAGAACATTTTGTGTAGAGCATTTAAAAGCCTTGCTAATGCATTGGCAGCTCTTAATACAGGTACCAAGGAAAGGAAAAGTGACATGAGCTCAACTGCAACAGTTAACTGTCCACGTGCTGCTGAGGCCAAACTATGTCTGTCACAGAAGCCACAAACCAGGCCAAGGGGTCAGATTCGTTGCTGTTCATCCCGCCAAGCACCAACTGCAAGAAAAAGAAAAGGCAAGGCCTCTTCAATGAGGACTCTGTAGAATAACTATTAGCACAGTCTCATTCACCCTGGAGTTTCTGGGTGAAGAAGAGAAGGGATGAGAGGGTATTCAGAGACTGGAAAGTGACTCAGAGAAAGAGATGTCATCTACTGGTGATAAGAGGGAGATATTGAAACACAGAGGAAAAATGAGAATTGCAAATGGAGAGGCAGGGAAATAAACTGGAAGAACTTCAAGAGACACAGAGGGGTGGGGAAAGGAAGGTACAGCGGGAGGGATGCTCAGCAAAGCAGACAGTAAGCAACAGAAAAACAGAGAGAGAAGCAAAGCCAAGCAGTCCATCTTTTCCCAAATCCCAAAGCTGCTCATTGCATCCCAATAAATCACTCTACCACAAAGCCCATACAATGAATTGTCCTTTGCATCCAGTAACAAGCAGCATTTAACGAAGCTTCGCCCAGCTGCAACTTTAGACACCTAAGGGTCTGAATTTAAAATGTACAAAATTGGTTCAGCAACAGAAGACAACCAGTAATGACTTTCCCCCAATGCCTGCCTTGGCTATGAAAGGTTTAGCATTTTGAAGTTAAGCATAAAACACTCTGGCATTTCTCCTTTTGACATTCCAAGAGGGGGTGTGGTTGACCCCAGGTCCATTCATTTCCAAGGTTGTAGATCTCTCAGCTAAGACTGGCCCCATCTGTTCTGGAGTCAGCCAGCTGTTTATTTCAAAATAACATATTTATTGTACTAATCATCCTACTAACTCTTACAAGAAGAGAGCCAATATCATACGGGTCGAAGTGCTCTCTGTCTTGTTAAACATGTCAGTTTGTTTAAAAACCAAAACCAAAAAGCAAAAAAACCTCTACTATCCTCCTCGGTTTCCACCTCCAAGATCACTCTTCCATGCGTACCTTTCAGTAACGGCAAATGAAGGTTAATGGCGCTTCTAACTTTTCCTTTCCCTAATGCTTTAAAATGAACCGGAGTGTACCTAATGATCCCTTCTCCAAACCGTTATTTGTGACTGGTGACTGTGCCTCAGGAAACGGCAGCTCATTATGGTACCATTGTCAGTGGTAAGGAGCCTATTGCACTGTAATTTAAAACACTAACACAAGCACAAATCTGTCGGCTCCACTTCCAAACAATCCTGAAATCCTGCAGTTAGGAGAAGAAAAACACTTAACAAAAATGCTGCATCTAGAAGCCCAAGAGAACCTTCACCAGACACGTGAAATGTTTCTGACAGGCACAGAGTGCACCATTAAAGGACACTGTCACCTCAGATCAGCAGAAAAAGCGAGACAAACGACGTAGACACACATACACATAAAATAAAGCCCCACAAAACTTAACCTACTCAGAAGCACGCTCATCTTAAAAATGAATAGTGTGTGCTCGCCCAAGTGACATGAAATGTTCCAAAGTAGTGCGACCACATTAAATCACTGTCTCCATTTCTCCCCACGCATCACCCCTTCCCACTCAAATCTCAGCATTCGGGCCGTGTGTGACAGGACTGCAGTCCCCCAACCTCTGCCTTCCTCTGATTTTCCAAGAGCACTTCCCAACGTCCTCCGCAGCCCAGCCCCCTCTCCCAGACTCCAAAAAGGTTGAGGGGAGTTGCGACTAGGGAACTGGCAGGCATAGGTCCTCCGGCGGGGGAAGGTTGCTGGAGTTGTTCTTTGCAGTGACCCAAATTGCACAGAGCTTTTCGCTTAGCAGCGTTTGCGAGCACCTCCCCAATCCTCCCGCCCCCATCTTCCCAAAAGAAAGCCTTGAGAACTAAGCGGGAGGAATAACTTGGTAAGAATCATTTGAATAAATCACTTCAACTCACCTGGTTTGGGATTTTTCTCCCCACCCCAGGCATAAACAGAAAGGATGTGCGAATGAGTCACGCACGCAAGGGAAGGTGTTGCGATGTCCTAAGTCCAAGGGCTGAAGTCAGTCCCTGCCCTGGTGCTGCTGCTACTCTTAGCTCAGCTGGAGCGAGCGGCAATCGCAAGCCTAGCAGCAGCAGGGGGGTGGATAGACCTTAGCACAATGAATGCAGTGGGGTTTTTGCAATGACATCATCCCTCTGTCCAAAAGGCCCCAATAGCCATGCTCAGGGTGCGGTGCATTCTGGGAATTGTAGTCTTCTCAAGGGCTGGCGGGGACACCGAGGCTGTTGCCGGAACTACAAAGCCCAAAATGCGCCAAGGTCGGACGCGCCCAGAGCGGGCAAAGGGAGCGAAGGGGACTCGGCCGCCATGTTAGGAGTGCTAGGACGTTTCTGCGGAGCTGGCCGAGGTTTTAGGGAACGCGGGAGCCGAGTGGTGGTGCAGAGGGGACGGTGAGGAGGAGGACAACGTGGTCGGAGAGCCTGGGTTCCAAACCTGGGCACCGGGGGATGGAGGCGGCATCTGGGGACTGAGTAGGACGCGTCTGGCTGGTGGCGGCATGAGAGACCGAGTGGGCCTTGACCTCACGGTCTTGCAGGGGTTGCGGAGGCCCTCTACTCCTCTTGCTCCATTTTATAACTAAGGAATTGAGGGAGTCAGTTTACTCCTGGTCTCAGAGCATCATTGAGACTCGCTAACAGGATAGTCGGAGGGGTTGTGAATTTTGGGGAGTGCGGAGACCCCGGGTGGCGATTCTGTCGCCTTTGGTCGGAGAAGCTTTCACCTAACGGAGTTGGGCTCTCCCTCCCAAATTTATTTTTATCTTCTTGTCATTCATTTTTCAACCATCCTTACCCTTTCCCAGGGTGTCGTACTCTCATTGGTTTTTCATACAGCAATGATTTGCAAAAGGTTCCAAAGAAATCGATGTTGGAAGGGAGCTAAGGTGGAAGGGAACGGTGCTTTGGCCCCGAAATAAAGAAAAGACAAGAAGAGTCCTACAGGACTAACACACCCGGTTTAAAACGACATCTTCATACCTGCCAACGAAAGCAGGGAGATGTTGAAAGGGAATATTGATGATAGACCGATTGGCGGCTGGCTATTGGTTCCGGAGTAACTGGGATTCTTGAATAAACCTAGAGCGTTATGCTAAAAATACTGCGGAGACGGGATCTTCAGTAGCATGGATCACGGACTTATTTAAAAAATACATTTAGTGTTTAATTTGTGGAACTCCATATATACGACCACTTTAGGAACTAATTTTCTCTTAAACTAGGTAGCTGAAACCGAAGTCATTGGTCTTTAAGTTGTTTTGCCCAGTATTTCAAATGGACTGTTTTTTTCCCGATTGTGTTACTAAAACAATGCTGTGTGTTTTTTCTTTTTCAGAGTCTGTCTACACTATGAAAAGATGGGAAATTTATTTCTTCCTGAGGGTGTCCGAAGGGCTAAAAATGCCGATATATTTATGCTGTTTTTCTCCTTTCCTTTTGTGTATTATCCTGAAAAACAAAATTAACTGACACTTTGGGTCATTAAGGGTATGCACTTCACTTGTTAGGAGTTAAAATTATAGCTGATAAATGGATTATCGTATCAAGGAAAGACTAGGCAGAGTGATTATAAACGACAAAATGATGGTCCAAAAACATGTCTCAAATGTATGCAGATGATAACTACAAAAACAGTTTTATAAAGAATCATCTTATATATGTCATGTTTCTGGGAACAAGGCAGATGAGTGGCTTTGTTTCATTTTTAAACAAAGGTAGTATGTATTGGCCTCACTTATCCATGGATACAACAATGGGAAGAGCTTATGAAATTGTTCAGAAATACCTTCTTTGCAAATAATGTTGGTAAGTATAGGAAAAGGTACAGAATGTTTACTGTTTTCTTTCTGATCATCAGTATAACTATAGATGTGTTTTAAGCATAATAGAGATGAAATAGACTGAACAGGTTTACATTTAGGCTTAGTTTCAAACTCTTACAAATTATTCTTAGGGCTTGGTGATTCAGGGGTGGTATTGTGTCTTATATGAACTTATGTTGTTCATTTTATAATACTTCTTTATGTAAGCAATAACCTCAATTTGAGTTACTATGGAAGACAAATGGCGGGGGGTTGGGGGGAGAGGGACCCAGCAGATTTCACAGAAATACCGTATGTGAGAAATGAGACCTGTATAATGTAGTGATTTCTATAATTTATCATGTGATTGGGTAGTTAGAAATTTTTCCAGCCTTATATCCAATGGACATCTAACCATAAAGAAATGAAACAAGTCAAGTTACTATCTCAAAAAACAACTCCATGACCCTTAACTTTTAGAAAAAAAAATTATGTACTCTGTGTAGAAATTTCATTTAAAAAATTAGTATTAGAGGAATTGATGATGCCAGCTTCTGAAAGAATAACCTCAGTGTCCCAGAGGAAAAACTGGGTTAGAAAGCTGAAAAGTGGAATTAGGAATGCCTTAAGTAAATAAAGACATCTACCTTCTTTTTCTGTCAAAAGGGAATTAGGACATTGATTTATATTATAATTATAGGTAGTTCATTAAAGAGTATTGAGTTAGTTGCTATTATATCAAGGGTTTTTTCAACAGGGTCAAGTGTCTGGACCACCTGTAGAACTCTAGAAATGTGTAACTTTTGCCCACCATTCACCCAGCTGAATTATTGTCCAGGGTTGTAACCAGCTGCTGTATATTTTTAAAACACTAGAGGTGAGTGCACAGGGGTGGGGTAGAGCAGCCTTCCACATCCCATACTTGTGGTTTTTTGTGGTGTGTCACACAAGTAATAACAAAGTTTTGGCAAGGATTTTAGGTTTATTACTAAATATATTCATAAATGAATTTTGAAGATGTGTAGATGACCTAGGGATCAATTTATGTGTGGTGTGGAGGAGGGGACATCAATTTTAGCTTTAAGAATACCACAATATCCTGACTTCCTGGATATTTCTTTTTTTTTTTTTTTTTTTTTTTTTGCTGTACGCAGGCCTCTCACTGTTGTGGCCTCTCCCGTTGCGGAGCACAGGCTCTGGACGCACAGGCTCAGCGGCCATGGCTCACAGGCCCAGCCGCTCCGCGGCATGTGGGATCTTCCTGGACCGGGGCATGAACCCCCCTCCCCTGCATCGGCAGGCGGACTCTCAACCACTGCGCCACCAGGGAAGCCCTGGATATTTCTTAGAGTGAGGGTTCAGTCTAATACGAAGAAAGTCTGATCATAAGAGACACTTAACCAGTAAGGGCTCAAAGCTATGACGGAATTATGGTAAAGTTACTCATATTTAAAAGAAACTGAAGTATGTAGACAGAGGCAAAAAGATATTAGAATTTTCTGAAAATAATTTTTCTTTAACTCCTTGCCCTAAATCCTAATTTTTTTAAATTATTGATGTTATTGTAGTATTCTTAGTATTTGGGTACATGATATATAAGAGTATCTTTTTTTTAGCTCAAAATTCTTTGACTCATTACTACATTTGTGATCTTTTCATTCAAAGTCATGTAACATTCTTTCATTCATATCTGCTAAAGGATAAAGACAAGACAAAGAGAACAAGCATATGAAAATTTTAAAGCAGCCCCAAGAGTCAAACTCAATAAGTCTTCTTTCAGAGGAGGGAGGTCCTCTTGGAGATGGTATATGAAGACTGACTTTAGTGTGTTGGACAGTAATATTAGTGGCCTTTCTGGACTCCTGTTGTTCAGTTTTAAATTTATCTTGAATAGCTTGCTAATTTTTTACAGAAATTCATAACATTCTAAGCCTCAGTGGTAATAGCAGCCTTATGGGGGTGATGGTTAGGATTAAACAAAGTTATGTAAAGCATTTAGCAGAGGACTTTGGAACATGTAAGTTTCTTGTGGATTTTTTATATTTTTAAAAAGTAGTCTCAAAGTACTTAGGACCCAAGGACAGGGATTACCTCAGCTGAACACTTCGCAATTTGTTGATAAGTCAAACTTGTATGACCAAATTGTTAGGAAAATACAGTTCCAGTTTTTCCTTTGATAAAGTGATGATATAGGGCAACAGTTTTTTTCAGCCCATACCACGTAAGGAATGTAAAATTCTTGTAATTGAGATCGTGTTAGTGCCTGGGGTGGCTGAAGTCAAAAAAATTACAATAAAATTTTGTTTGTGTTCTTGTATAGTTTGAAAAATCCCAACAGTTGATTATGAAAATTAGGCCCTGTCTTTACTGAGGATCAGTGTAGTTAATTAATTCTGTAAAAGATGATGTCCTAAATTATGAAAAATGTTAGAATTGTTTCATGCCTTCAAAGTTCTAAAATGCTTTTATATTTTAAGCTATGAAATTTGAGAGAACAGCCGTCAGTTATGTTGTCCACCTGTCTGTGTCTCTTCCAAAATAGAATCAATTTTCTTAGCATTCTCAGAAATGAAATGCCGGCAACCCAAAGGTGATGTATACCCAGCAGTTACAGTAAGAATTATTTTAAGCTGATCACAGAATTGAGACAAGCAAACTTAAGGGGGAAAATGAAAAACATTTAACCAAAAATTATCTTTATATTATAATTATTATAATTATAGCTTTATATTGAGTTAAATGTTTTCAACAGCGTGTATTTTTAAAGTAGACACAGATGAGCCTGTTATACAGGGTTCAGCAGTTGTAGTTTCTCCAGGGAAGATCTTTAACTCATTCAGCAAATTTCAATGTTTCGTATTTTAAGCATTTTACTTTAACAACATTCAGAAAACTAAAACGTATGTTTTCTAGTCTTGTTTAGTTGACCCACTGTTGGTTTGTAACAAGTTGGCATAATTTTACCTGCTGGGTTTAATATGCCACAAAAGGTATACGTAGTAAATATAAATATCCCAATGTCAGGATGTAAAATCAAGATGCTCATAGCTAATGATTAACCAGAAAAGTGAGCCCTCTATCCTATGATTTTTTATTTCTCAGTTTTTAATAGGTTTGGATAATTAAAGTGGCACTAGAAAAACATTTCTTTGCAAGAATATGAAGATGAACTTAATCCAATATCAATATGTTCATGAATATAGCCACTTAAGGAAAGTGCAGAGATATACAATTGTAAGCAATTAATGTACAGTAAGTTGGTACATATTCATAATTCTTAATTTGATATGTACTATTTGATGGTGATGTATGTTATTGAACTTGCTGTAAAAATTAGTCCTCAGTGAGTTCTGTCTTAAAACATTTTAGGAAATGTTCGTCAGAGTCACCCTCTTTATACCTAAGTCATGATTTGATGAATTTGGCACATAGGTGCTTGTAAATGGAACAGCTTGGAGACTTTTGAGCTACTCCGCCACCATAAGATAAAGTTCAGTAACCATAACCCTTAGCATAACCTAAATGATAATATTTTTTCACCTTTGAGCCAAAATAAAACTCAGCTTTCCTCCTTCCTTACCCTGCACCACCAGACTTTTAGTCCATTAATGTAGTATTAAGTGGGATCTTTCATAGTTTCTTGGCAGTTGTCCCCATTGAACTGGACAGCATTTATGCTGTTGGCTCGGTGTTAGCATATGTAGAGCCATTTTCTTGTGAATGTTTCATAATATCTTATATACAAGACAGAAAAACTATAGAAAAACTTATTTTTTAAACATGATGAAATAAAGCAGTTGCCTAAGTGGTGATGTACAAAAGTATACAATTGCAAATAACGTTAACATAGTAGAGTACTTCATTACAATTGCTAAGCTGCAACTAAACGTCTTACGTAAGTGTGATATAAATGACGTTTACCAGTCCTATACTATTTCAGTGAAATACTTTCCTAATAGGATGGTACAGCGTTTACTCTGTCCCAAAAATTGAGAATGCAGTGAAAATTAAGTACTTTTTTGTTTGTTTTTTGTATTTCAAATCGGCAGATGTTTATTGAGCATCTACTATGTACAAGAAAGCTACTTTTCTAATACTGCAATGGATTAAAACAAATCTGAAATACAGTTCCTTCCACCAAAAACTCCATCAAAAAACGTAAGATACCTCTGAAGTAATCAACACAGTTCTATATGTGTTTGCAATACCCTTTGGGGAATTAAGCAACATTTACTAAACACCTAAGCATATCAGAGTGATCTGTTAGCAAGCATTCTAAACAGAACGATCTGAAATATTAAAGTAACAACGCAGAACTGACAAATATTAGTCTATTAACAAAGATTAGATGAATGAATAAAGAAATCCATACGAACTACTAAAAGGAAGGCTTCAAAGGTGCTTCAGAGGAGATGGATTTTCTTCTTGGCTAAATAAAACATGATAGAAATGCTGGTCCTTTTCTGGGGTTCGGCTTACTAAAAAGCCTATACTTGGAGTTTATGACGTTTTTCTTTGAGCTCGGGATATTAAAGTTGCAAAGGTTGGAGAGTTCTGATGTAAAGCCTGAGGACAGCTAGGTGGATTGGTTGAAATCTGGTTCCTGAGATGAAGGGACAGAAATGTGTGCTGTTCTGGGCCCAGCATGGGTAACACATCTGTAGGAAGAAAATTGGCCTGGAAGGCAAGAAACCTTGGTTGAAAAGTTGACTTTGGTACTAACCTGCAGTCTCAGTTTTTTAAAGGTCATTTGAAATCTAAGTACATGAAGTACTGTTTTTGATGATGAACTTTACATTTATTTATTTTACATTTGGCAAGCTCAATGGAAGAACCTCCATTTCAACTCTGCTTTGTTTACTCTTTGTATCTTTAATATTGGGTATTATGCCTCTTGAGTTTCAGTCCCATGACTATTCTGTTTTCAGTATTCATGTTTTTGTCTTTCTAAAATTTTTTGCTTCTTTGTTTCTTACTAGTCCTGAGATAATTTATGAGCAATTATTGTAGCATTTCATCTGGCAGTGTATTTGCCTAAGATGGGTTGCTGGATTTTCTTGTTTTCCGGATAAACTCTGCACTCTCGTCTTTCTCATTCTTGGAATCCGTTTTGCATTCGTTGCAGTTCTGGGTTCTTGTATGGAAATTCTAATATTTATGGAGTACTGAGAGCAAGCCAGATTTCAGGAGTTTATGGAGTGAGTGAAAGGAATGGGGAAAGAAGTAAGCACTGCATGTAGATAATTTTTAAGAAGTTTGGCTCCAGGGCTTCCCTGGTGGCACAGTGGTTGAGAGTCCGCCTGCCGATGCAGGGGACACGTGTTTGTGCCCAGGTCCGGGAGGGTCGCACATGCCGCGGAGCGGCTGGGCCCGTGAGCCATGGCCGCTGAGCCTGCGCGTCCGGAGCCTGTGCTCTGCAACAGGAGAGGCCACAACGGTGAGAGGCCCGCGTATCGGGGAAAAAAAAAAAAAAAGTTTGGCTCCAAAAGAGGTAAGAAAGAAGAGTTTACAGAGGGCATGTGGGATTGAAAGGGGTTTGTATTTAAATCTTCCTACTTCAGGGTCAAAATCACATTCTACTTCACGCGGTCTGATCATTTCCCAAAGGAATCAGGACTTAAAATTCTACCTTGCCCTGAAATCAGGCCAGGGGGAGAGGAGGAAGAGCTCTGAAGTATTTTTGTGATTTTTTTTTTTTTTTGTACATAATACTCAGTGCTTTTCATTTGATTTGATTATTTTTCCTTCCCAGTTTTCAGGTCTTTTCATTTAACCTAACTTGTACTCCAAGAATAGTGGTTTTTATCACAGTTCCAAAAAAAGCATAGCAATGACCATGAGCCTCAGCTTCTTTTGAAAAATGCCTTGTTCTAAAAGGTGGTGTCTGCCCTTTATACCTATATCATTAATTCTTCCTAGCTAGACTGACTGGGATGATCTTCACAACCACTTTTAGAAAAAATGGTGCTCAGTTGAACCAGGAGGTTAGACTTGAACAAGACATGTCTGTTTCTTGTCCAGCTAAGATTTTATCAATGTACATTAACCTAAAGGAGGAGAAATCTGAGATAGTCAAATTGTTTAGATTACTTAAATGAGGAGGGTATAACTGTCACAAGGAGAGAAAAGCAACTAACACCTTAGGGCAACCAGGCCCTCCACAAAAGTGGAAAATACAATTCTGACTGATACGAACTAAATTTTCCATAACCTGTACTCACTCTCATCCCATTACCCAGTAACGTAAATGAGCTGCTGTTTCTCTCTGGGAGTTTAACTGGCAGAATAAATGGAAAGATGTCAGCAAAAGAAGGAAGCAGGTAAGACAGATAAGATTTTGTATAATCAAAAAATATATCAAAGGTGTTGGTTATTACTAGATCTTGGCACAGTAACCCAGGTTTCATTGCTTTCCATGAGATGTACCAGAAGAAATAACCTGAGGTATTTCCATGAAAAGAGAAACTTTGGGCTACCCGTGAATTGCTCTGCTATAAGTTACATTTTGGATTGCAGTGCATAGTGCAAGCCTCCATACATCCAGCAAGATGCCCCATTTTAGACTAAAACTTGACTGTCCAGACTAATAACCTATTTCTAACAAATTTAAGACTATCTCATAGTCTCCCACCTCTTCAACCATCTGGAGAGAGGAAAAGATAAAACAGCGTTACTTGAGTAATTGTCATGGGCCCAAAGTTATACCCAGATTCAGAAAGTTATTGGACACCCCTGTTTACTGCTGAGTTGTTTATTTAGGGTGTTACTTATTTAATTGTTAATTACTAATACCTGCTCAGTGGTCTGATGAAGATAAACTTCATATAGGCTGTTAATTTACATACCTGAACCCATTCTGCCTTTCAGTAATCTGAGTAGAAACTTAAAAGTTATGTGTAACACATCGTAGCTTGAGAGAACCCTAAATTTGCAGAATATATCTTGATACTGTGTAAAGTTCACTTAAAATGTACTTAACAGTTCAAATAACTGGGAAGTAATTCCTCTGATAACACTGGCAAGGACATGCTATTAAAATATTTTTGTGCTAGTTGAAGTCAAAATAGACCTACAACCTGTCACGTTGTATTTGTGTATATTATGCATTATGATGGTTAAATCCACTTAAGATCATCACCATAGGATCATGAGAAGTTGATTTAGTAGTTGAGAGTATGAGCATTAGCAATGGAAAGACCTGGGTTTGAATCTCAGTACTTACCTGATTTGGGGTATATTCATCAGTCTGAGACTTTGAATCCTATAAAAATAGTATTTGTCAGCTTCATTGAGTTTTCCGAAGAATTAAGAAAATAATATGAAATTTAATAAGCTCTCAAAAGGCAGTATAGTGTAGTGGCTTAGAGCATAGTCTCAGCCAGTCAGCCTGGGTTGAAGTCACACTTCTGCACATTGTGTTGACTTTGAGCAAGTTATTTAACTCTGCCTCAGCTTCCATCTGTGCAGTGGGAATAGTACCTCCCTCATTGGCTTGCTGTGAGAATTGAATGCATGTATAAAGCAGTGTCGCCTGTGAGATCACTTTTGAGGCAAAAACTAGTTTTTTGCAAATCTACTCACCGTGTATTAGGATTCACTGAAAGTACATATATCCTTCAAAGTTAAACCATTTTTAATCATGAAGAGTATGATTCTCTCTGCTTTAGATGTTATAAGTTAATGCCCCATCAGTTTTAACAGTTTACCAAATACCTAGCTTAGTAAATGATACTTCATACGCTATATATTTTATGCATAACATATGATATTCATACCATAATTCATAATTAACAGGGATTCTATCACAGTTTAAAGATTGAGAAGATAAGGAAAGTATTGTCTAAAATAAAACCATTTTCAGGGTTTGGTCTGCGATACCTGAAGTGAGTTCAATCTTTATGGTTCACTTTAAGAATGTTAGGTCTGTAAGACCTTACAAAGGCATAGCTTGAAAGAACTGCCTTTGAGTCAGGCCTGGGTTCTGGATTTCTGGTCTAATAAGCTAGGAAGTAAGGTATCAGCTTAGGCAAATTAACTTTTGAATCTGTTTCTTTATCTTTAAAAATACAGTAACATTTAACATAGAACACCAGATACATAGGGTTTTTTTGTTTTTTTGGCCACGTACCACATGGCATGTAGGATCTTAGTTCCCTGACCAGGGATCAAACCCACACCCCCTGCAGTGGAAGCACAGAGTCTTAATTACTACACCACTAGGAAGTCCCTGGGGACCTGTATTTTTAGGGCACTCACCATGTGATTTCCTCTTCACCTAGTTTTACTTGAAAGCACCGTGGTAAATTAACTTGCCAAAGTCAGGCCTCAATACATAGGCCCCCTCTCATTTTTGTGTTCCTAACTACTTTCCATTGTGCTCACTATTTCTTATTGCTGCAATTCCAAGACACAGTTGCCAAAACTTTTTAAATGTTTCTTTGTAGGTATGTTCAATGAAGAATGTAATCCAGCCACATCAAGTATTGCTTAATTCAGATGTATAAAGTTTATTTTAGGGAAATGAACAAATTATATGATCCATGTCTTCATCTAAAGCATTTGATTTAAAAATTTTGAATAAGAAGCAGCCCTACCATATCCTATTATAGACATCCAGGGTGTCAGTATTTGGGGATAGGGGGTACTGGTTCAACCAGTTCTAAATCCATTTATTTCATTCTGTACATATGTATTGATTAGTTACCAAGTGAGAGGCTGTGGAGGTACAAAGATTACTATGACCCTTTAGACCATTAGACTCAACCTTTTACTGTCATGTACCCCTTGGTTAATCTAGTGAAGTCTATGGATCACTTTTCAGAAAAGTTTTTAAACATAAAATACAGGGCTTCCCTGGTGGCGCAGTGGTTAAGAGTCCGCCTGCTGTTGCAGGGGACACAGGTTCGTGCCCCGGTCCGGGAAGATCCCACATGCCGCAGAGCGGCTAGGCCCATGAGCCATGGCCGCTGAGCCTGAGCGTCTGGAGCCTGTGGTCCGCAACGGGAGAGGCCACAACAGTGAGAGGCCCACGTACCGCATAAAAAAAAAAAAAAAAAGCATAAAATACAGTATATTGGATAATAAAGGGAGACAATGATATTGAAATAATTATCAAAAAAATTTTAATTTTGGACGTAGAAATATATATGCTTTATAATTCATTAACAAGCAAGTTGTCTGCAGCAATCGTAATAGGAAAACATCAGAGTTCAGCTGTGACACGTTTACGCCTAACACTACTGTGATCTGTTGCCTGCATTCAAATTTTATTGGAAGTTATTGAAAATAGAGATGTAATTTTTCCCTATCCAATTTCATGGACCCCTGAATTCTGACTATGAACCCCTGATTAAGAACCCTGGCTAAATTTTTTAATAATAGGAGCTTTCTCTTTTTCACTGTTGTACCCAAGACCCAATTAAGAGACCCAAGCACTGAAACACTTGTGACGCTCTACCTCATATATTCAAAATCAAAATAGTTGCATCATAAAATGGACTTAAGGAAGTTCTCAAATTTCTCATGTTGAGGACATAGATACTTTTAGAAGGTACTAAATTATCTCCATTTGTTTCGTGGGGGCAGGCAGGGAAAGAGGCTGCTTTGCTGTTTTCTGGAAGTATCCAAGCTTGTCTATATCTGCTATACTTGGTATGTGGTTAAGAGCTCGATAACAGAATAAATGAATGAACCTTTACCATAAGGGGTTCACGATTTTAGAGAATATTAAATTCATCAAGGTATAACATGAAAAAATGGAATACCATGCTAGGGAGTACATGCTCTGCTCCATAAATGGACAGATTAGAGGTGTTTGTAACTAGTATCTCTTATAGATAGAATGAAAGAATAGGACTGGTATCTTCAAGTGGTCACACTGGAGTGTAAGCTCCCTGAGGGAAGGATTTTTGTCTTTTTTCACTGTATCTGATATATTCCAAAAACCTAGGAAAGTTCCTGGCACGCTCAACTAGTTTATCCTTACCTAATCAGCCTCAAATCTGTGGTACCTCTATTTCTCTAGACACTGCTCAAACATTTCAACATTAACCTACCTGCAACTATGGAAATTTTTAAAAAATACCTCTTCTTCCTTAGACATTCAATAAGTGAATCGAGGGATATTGTTTTTCTCAGTAGCAAGCTAGTAAGTACTGCCATAAATATATGTTTAGCTACCATTTTCATTCAACAGTACTTCAGGGTAGAAATCACCTGCATTTTAAAATTAAGGGACAAATCAGCTGAGGGTCACCTGTTAACAAGTAGAGAGGAATTGAAAATAGAACCCAGGTTTGTTTGACATTTTTTAAGTCTACACAAGAACTACTGCTAGTATCTTTTGCTTTTAGTTGAAACAGAAAAGGAAAAAGTAAATGTCCCAGACCTAAGTAGCTTCCATTTGGCCAAGACTACAAATGTAGTGTTTTCCCTTCATTTCCCAAAGAGGTGCAACAACCATGTGACACCAAGGCTTTTTGATGACAAAACAGAAGTTCCATAACTATTTAAATCACATTTTTTAAAGTCTCATTTGAAAATACACATTTTTTAAACTTTAAATATAGATAAGTTGTAGTTTATGCTGCAGTAATCTCTGCTTTATTTTCACAATATATTAGTACTTGATATTCTTTTCATATTTTCTATTCTGTCCTCCAAGAAAAACATTTCAAGGTTTCTGGGGTTTGTGTTGGTAATTTACAGCTAAAAGGATTTTTTAATGCCCATTCTCCTACCTATACCCACCAATATCAATGGGTACATTTTCATATAGCTTGTTTAGAAGGCAGTAAAGCAGCTTAGACAAAACATCATTGTTTAGACTAAGGAAATGTTTATGAAAGTGGAGTGATTTTCAAGCCCTTTTGATCCACATGGGGAGCACTAGACCAATATCTAAATTAATGCATGATACAGATACATATTTCAGTTCTGACTGAGCATTCATGTTGGTCAATCCATAACTTGGAGAAGTTCAATAGAACTTCATTTTACATATGAAGAAATTGGGTACCTGGGAAGTAAAACCTGGCTTGGCCTGTGCTTATGTGAAACCATTTATAGGCTTTATCCATGCTGCTTAGTGTGAGCATTCACTCACTTCACTGCAGAAATACTGTTTGATCACAGCGTGCTGCCCCAGTCCCTGCTGGAGACATTCCATAATATGTGGTATATGGACCTACTGCCATTGTAAACTATAAGGAGTTCTGAATTCTGAATCACACCTGGTCCCAAGGGTTTACAATAAGGGATTGTTGACCTGTAGTTATTTTCTTTCCAAAATAGTCATCTAGGTGATTTGGTACTTAGAAGCATAAATACAGTGACAATATTCTACCTTCTAACCTCTCCCCTTTCAGTGCAAAGCTGCAACATGACCGGGTCATAAACCAGTAAACTGCCTTTGGCCGCCAGATATTATTGTTAACAGTAGGTAATACGCTCTTTTCTTCTGCCAGGCACATACGCAGTTAGGCATGCAGCAATTGTTTAATGGATAAATAAGTTGTTAAATTATAACACTTTGATGGATTGCTCAATCCTTTAAGTAATAATTGACTTACATCACCTCTTATAACCTGATTCTTTTGTGACAGATGTTAGCTAGTGAAGTGGACTGTCACAGACAATGAAGGAAATAGAACATTGTTTATGAAACCCTAGATGGCCTGGACAGGAGACTAAATTGGAATCCTTAATTCCCAGTGCAGAGAGGGCCTTGATATTTAAGAATAAAAATATTAATAGCTGAGCTTTATGTCATGTGTTTAATGTCATGACCATAAAGCCGTTACTGTAACACTTAAGTTTATCTTCTAAAGGAAGCCTGTGAAATGTTTCCAGAATGACTTGGTTTTTAGTGATATTAGTTATTGTTTTCCTTCGGGATCTGATTCTTTGTAGATTCCAAGATGATGCAGTTTCGTCAAAGGCTGTGCCATCCTCAGTTTCTTTAAAAATAAAAAAATACTCTGCAATTAGGTAAAACATTGTTAGATGGACTGCCGCCATCTGGTCTCTTTTCCTGTCACCCAGGTTTTTCATCAACCACAGCTCTATGAAAGGACATTGAAGGGTCTCCTGTTACACACAATATACTAATGCTCATTACAGAACATTGAAATAAGATGACAGCTTCCATTATCAGCCTACACAGTAATCTTTCCCTACCTTCTGTCCTCTTATTTCCCACTTAGTTTGTGTACTACTAACTATATTGAGGTAACCTGACCACTAAGTTTGAAGATTCTTTGAGACCAGGAGCTATACCGTATTTATTTTCACATTTCCTTCTGTGCTTAAAACAGGACTTCTGTTTCTTCAGTAAATATTGAGTATCCACTAGGTGTCAGATATTATACTAGGTAGATTCTGGGGACACCAAGGTAACTAAACAGGGAACATGCTATTCGGAGTCTAACAGTCTTGTGGAGGAGAAGTGGAAAAATAGATCTGTAAGTCAAAAAAGCTGCAGTGTAATATTATAGTGGAATAGATGATTTCCTGGTTTAAGAGTTCTAAAAAAATCATTTCCAAAAACATCTCCCCAGTAAGTCTGACTCAGTGACTAAATTTCCACCACTAGAATGTCATTATAAGACATTACACTGTGGTTGCTTCTGGGCAGGAAAACTAAAGGATATTAATGGGCTGTGAAATCACTTTTTTATTCCTTTTAAAAATTTTTAGATTTACATAGTACAATTCACTCTTTTTGATGTATAATTCTACAGGTTTTGGCAAATGCACAGTCATGTAATCACCACAATCAAGATGTAGAACAGTTGGATCACCCCCCAAAATTCTCTCTTTTTATAATTTGTGATAAAAATTAATTTTATTTTTCAAAAATTAATGCTGGAATGTTCTATGTGTATCTACTCTTAATTCAAAAAAGTATGTCTTTTGGGATAGCACCTTTTATCTTAAGCCTCTTTAGAAATACAGATATCCAAGGAGGGGCTGAATCATTATACCATTGTTAGTCGTCCACACCTTGGTTTGTAGATGAAGCTGTTGAAAGGAATTAGGACTCAGAAAAGGTAAAGGGTGCATGGTGTATGTAGTGTGTGTGTCTTAGGTTAGAAAGAGGGTAGGAGTCAGTGGGCAGAATTGGAGATTAGGGCCTGACAGTGGAACAGTGTACATGGAAGTGTAGATATGGGTAGTGTGTTTTGTGTTTAGTATAAGGGCCCTGGGTTCTCAGAGATAAGAAACACCAAATAAAGAGATGAGCCCTGAAGAGGAGGAGGTCTTCATGTGAAGATGAATTTTTATCTGGAGCTACAGAACTGGGATTCTAGTACTGATTCTGCCAGTAACCTGTTCTCAAAAAGTCATATCCCCTTTCTGGGCCTCAGTTTCATCATCTATAAAAAAGTTTGCATTAAGTATATTCTAAAGCCCATTTCAGTTTTCTTCAACTAGAAACAAACCTTTGTGTGTGTGTGTGTTTCTGAATTTCTGTCCTCCAGTTTCAACTAAAGAGACCCATCTGTAGATAACAATAACCAAACTAGCAAGCATTATGATCCCCTAAAATTTCATGTAGTTTGATGTCAGAAGCTGCAGAGCACGGTTAAGGCTGATCTGAATTGGGCTTCAGTGACACAGCTCTCTGACCCTCAGTCTTCTCATTTATAGAATGACTGTATATACTCTATGGTTCCCTGTAGTTCTCACATTTTATGACTATAAAACCTATTAAAACTACCAGTGTTGGGCTTCCCTGGTGGTGCAGTGGTTGAGAGTCCGCCTGCCGATGCAGGGGACACTGGTTCGTGCCCCGGTCTGGGAAGATCCCACATGCCGCAGAGCGGCTAGGCCCGTGAGCCATGGCCGCTGAGCCTGCGCATCCGGAGCCTGTGCTCCGCAACGGAACAGGCCACAACAGTGAGAGGCCCGCGTACCACACACACACACACACAAAAAGAATTCATTTAATCTTCCTGATTTACTAGTGTGGTAGAGACTAGTTGTTCATCAAAACATGGGCAAGTAAAAGGACTACATTTCCTGGCCTCCTTTGCAACCACATTACTGTGTTCTGGCCAATGAAATACGGGCAGAAGTGATCAACACCACCTCCAAACCTGAGTCATGAAGATTTCCCATGCAGTTCTCCATGCTCTCTTCCCTCATCTATCAGAGGATCCAGCAGAATCGTTATGCAAGGGGCTCTCTCTTTCTCCCCCTGCCACCTGCAACCTCCATTGGATTGTGATTTGAGTCAGAAACAAACTCGTTGTGTTAAGTCACTGAGATGTGACCGTTACAGCAGTTAGTGTACCCTGACTAAAACAAGGTTTGACAAGAACCCAGAGAAGGAAGAGAGAAATTGTTCACAGTGTCTGGCTCATTATGTACAATAAAAAGGGTGATTAACCTCATTAACTTAAAAGATGACGATTACTTTTATGGGAGATATTATGAGCAAATAGCTGTTAAAGTACTTCAGGTAAAGTGTGAAAAATGTAAGGATTTACACTCTGGTTTCCAAAGATTTTCATAGACACCCTGGGGACACCTCAAGGAATGAAGATACCATCCCTACAGTGTCTCGTACGCTGTGCTGCTAAATCAAGTGAACACATTTCGCTAAGTTTTATAAAGATATAATAACATGGATGAATACATTTTTTATGCTGCATTGGGAATCCTTCCTCCATTTTCTTTTTGCTGCACGCGGGCCTCCCCCGCCGCGGAGCACAGGCTCTGGACGCGCAGGCTCAGCGGCCACAGCTCACGGGTCCCCTGCTCCGCGGCATGTGGGATCCTCCCGGACCCGGGCATGAGCCCGCGTCCCCCACATCGGCAGGCGGACTCCCAACCACTGCGCCAGCAGGGAAGCCCCTTCCTCCATCTTGATGTTTTTCTCTTGTGTATTCAAATCCAAGAGCTGAAATGTGGGTTTTCAATTTCTCCCTCGAGTTAGCCTATATATAATCAATAGCTTCCTTCACTCTTAACACATTTTCTGAACATTGCAATATTTAGCTGGAGCCATATTTTTATCTTGAGGAATTAAATTTCTATAATTTGGTTTACCCTTGGCTTTTGAATGATCTAATGTCATATACACATATATATATATAAAATTTTTATTTATTTATTTATTTTGCTGTACGCGGGCCTCTCACTGTTGTGGCCTCTCCCGTTGCGGAGCACAGGCTCCGGACGCGCAGGCTCAGCGGCTGTGGCTTACGGGCCCAGGCGCTCTGTGGCATGTGGGATCTTCCTGGGCCGGGGCACGAACCCGTGTCCCCTGCATCGGCAGGCGGACTCTCAACCACTGTGCCACCAGGGAAGCCCCTAATGTCATATATTTATTTATTTATTTATTTATTTTTGGCTGAGTTGGGTCTTTGTTGCTGCGCGGGGGCTTTCTCTACTTGAGGAGAGTGGGGGCTACTCTTCGTTGTGGTGTGTGGGCTTCTCATTGTGGTGGCTTCTCTTGTGGCGGAGCATGGGCTCTAGGCATGGGGGCTTCAGTAGTTGTGGCTCGCGGGCTCTAGAGCGAAAGCCCAGTAGTTGTGGCACACGGGCTTAGTTGCTCCGTGGCATGTGGGATCTTCCCAGACCAGGGCTCAAACCCCTGTTCCCCGCATTGGCAGGTGGATTCTTAACCACTGCGCCACCAGGGAAGCCCTCGTGTCATATTTTTGATCTAGCAACTTTTTGCTGTGTTTTCTCTTTTTTATGCTTATTTGCAAAGTTGATTCCTATGGAATTGCACGGATAGCTACTTAGGCTTTTAGCTTCACATTTTCTCCTGAAATGCACATGAATTATTTCTTCTTGACTTTGGTGAATCAGAATATTAGCACAGCCTCCCAAGACTATTTGCTGCTATTACCCTTATCATGCTCCTTCTCTGAATCTTATGTTTTCAAAACATTTAGGAGCTGGGCAATTGGTTTTGAAGCCTTGATAAGTGTTCACGGAAGCTATGTGGCTTAGAGGATACAAACAGACTTTGTATTCAGACAGACCTGATTTCCAGTACTGGCATAGCCACCAAATATCTATATATGACACTGGTCAATTTCACTTCTTAGGAGTCACAACTAAAATTAAGATGGTAAAGCTCACTTTGCAAAGATAAATGGGATATATAGGACGATTTCTTTTTTTTCTTTCTTTTTTTTTTTTTTTTGGCTATGCGGCATGGCATGCTGAATCTTAGTTTCCCCATCAGGTATTGAACCCACACCCCCTGTGGTGGAAGGGCAGATTCTTAACCACTGGACCACCAGGGAAGTCCCTGATTTCATTTTTTTAAATAAGGATACAATAATCTTAAAATACTAGCAAACTAAACCCAGAATGTACATTATAACCATGTATTTGTATCAGGAATATGTTTGGTTTAATATTTTTAAAAATCAAAATATAATTTATACCTTAACTGATTGATGGGATAAACACATTTCGTCATTTCAGTAGAAGCAGAAAATTTTAAATAAAATTCAACATCCATTCATAAAACCGAAAACCTTACCAAACTGGGACTAGAATTTATTTTTTTCTGTTTTTTGGCTGCATCAGGTCTTCGTTCTCTCCAGTTGTGGCGTGCAGGCTTCTCTCCAGTTGTGGCATGCAGATTTTCTCTAATTGTGGCATGCAGGCTTCAGAGCGCGTGGGCTCTGTAGTTTGCAGCACGTGGACTCTCTTGTTGAGGCGTGCGAGCTCAGTAGTTGTGGCTCACAAGCTTAGTTGCCCCTCGTCATTGGGATCTTAGTTCCCTGACCAGGGATTGAATCCACACACCCTGCATTGGAAGGCGGATTCTTAACCACTGGACCAGCAGGGAAGTCCCTAGAAGAGAAGCTCTTAAGCTGATAAAGGATATCTATTTTTTAAAAACTTATGCTTTAGGAAGCAAAAGCTGTATTAAATTGATAAAGGATAACTTTTAAAGTATATAATACTTAATGTTTAAAAGATGAAAAATTTTCCTTTGAGATCAAGAATAAAAGACTTATTTTATTCCCCATTGTCCTGGAGGTCCTAGCCAGCACAGTAAAGCAAGAAAGAAATATAAATAAAGGTGTTAAGGATTGGAAAGGAAGAAAGGAAAAACAACTACATTTAAATTATTAGACTTAATAAGAGCTTAGAAAGTTTACTGCATACAAGACTAATTATAAAAACCAATTGCATTTTTATATACCAGCCACAAATAGTTGTATTTTTTGTTTGTTTGTTTTTTGTTTTTTCGAGGTACACAGGTCTCTCACTGTTGTGGCCTCTCCTGCTGCGGAGCACAGGCTCTGGACGCGCAGGCTCAGCGGCCATGGCTCACGGGCCTAGCCGCTCCGCGGCATGTGGGATCTTCCCGGACCGGGGCACGAACCCGTGGCCCCTGCATCAGCAGGCGGACTCTCAACCACTGCACCACCAGGGAAGCCCCACAAATAGTTTTTAAACGTATCTGAGATGGACAACTTATAATAGCATTAAACATAACAAGTACCTAGGATTAATCTAACAAAAGATGTGTCTATCTCTAGAGAGAAGACCAAAACTTTATTCAGAGACATTAAAGAAGACATAATAGAGAAATATTCCATGTTCAGACTAACTATCTTTCACCCCACTTCTTAATGCTCTGAATATAATACCCTTTCTGAAGCCCAAGTCCTGGTGCTTCAGAAACCTTCTTGTCTCCAGCTCTTTGTTGCTGTAAACAGATGTCTGGATAAGAAGGAAGAACTAAAACTCTGCACAGAAATAGCTCCTAATAGTCTCAGCACTGTTGTGTCCAATCCTGGACACAAACTTAACTGTCACCAGCTCTGATGACAAGGGACACTCTACTGGGACTACATGGTACACCCTGACCTTTGAGAGTTCTGGGGAAGCCCAGCACATCTCCAAACAAAAGAAAAGTCAGCATTTATAGATGGGTTCACTCTATCCAAATCACATTCCTTCTTTTGATCCTTAGTACAAGCCTATGGGGAACAGTTTTGTATTACCCCCATTTCATATGTGAGAAAGCTGAGGTTCCTCAAGGTTAATGACAACCAAAAATAGTCAACTATAAAACTGGGACTCAAATCCAGGGCTTTTGACATCAAATTTGATGCATTCAAACACAGCATTTTTTTTTTTGCGATACGCGGGCCTCTCACTGTTGTGGCCTCTCCCGTTGCGGAGCACAGGCTCCGGACGCTCAGGCTCAGCGGCCGTGGCTCACGGGCCCAGCCGCTCTGCGGCATGTGGGATCTTCCCGGACCGGGGCACGAACCCGTGTCCCCTGCATCGGCAGGCAGACTCTCAACCACTGCGCCACGGGGGAAGCTTCCAAACACAGCATATTTTTGAGAGCAACCCTGTCCTACTACTTTTTCAGGGCAAATACAATGTCTTACAGATTCTTGAGTCTTTTGACTGGGCAAATCTTTTCCTAATGCCTCTCTTCTCAAACAATTGAGTTTCTAAAGGCATTATATTTTTACATCTTAGAAGGAAAGCAAATGAGAGAAAGGAGAGAGAAAAGTAGGGACTTTAAAATACTTGCTTCACAAATTGGCCATTGATTTTTTTTTTTAATTGAAGTATAGTTGATTCACAATGTTGTGTTAGTTCCCCGACCAGGGCTCGAACCCGTGATATATATATATTCTTTTCCCTTATAGGTTATTATAAAATATTGAATATAGTTCCTTGTGCTGTACAATAGGTCCTTGTTGGTTATATATTTTATTTATAGTAGTGCGTATCTGTTATTCCCAACCTCCTAATTTATCCCTCCCTCTCTGGCAGTTAAATTTTATAGTCAAGCCAAAACTTTCTTTCCCTTACCTGTGACATGAGATAATAGATTTACGTCTCTTTCTCAGACTTTTTAGGATTAAATAAAGTAAAAAATGGAAAGGGCTTAGCACAGTGCCTAGCACATAATATGTGCTTAGTAAATGTTGTTGGCATTTATTGTTATTGGCAGCTACTATACCACCAGAAGATAATCCCACAGGCTTTACAACCAGAGTATTGCCCAGATCAAGGCAGAGGAAGCACAACCCCAGACTAACTGCAGCCTTTTTTTGCCAGGTCTTTTGTGCTATTCTTAAAGAGACATCCTTTCCCTAGAGAGCTGCAGAGGGGAGGAAGACCCCTGGAAACTAAGTGTTTTTGGTTCTCAACATGTGATTCACAGGGAAGCTATATTGTTTAAGACATCTCCTTTGTTCATTTGTTCATTCTTTTATTTTTTTACTCAATGGACCTTTATTGAAGAGCCAGCTATGTACCAGGCGCTATGCTAGTCACTGAGAATGGAGAGAAATACATCATAAAATAGCGTTGTAGAGGGAACTCTGGGGCGATCATCTCAGGTGCAAAGCTCTGGGGGTCCAGGACTGTTCCTTTGGAGGAAGAGGGGGCAGACTACCAGTTATGGTGGGAAATGTATGAGCTTGACATCAGAGGGATCAAGGTTTGAATCAAGGTGCTGCTTACTTTCTGTGTGAACTAGAACAAATTCTTCATATCTCTAACACCCCATTTCTTCATCTGTTAAATGGGAACTAAATACTTACCATGAAAGGGTATTATAGAGATTCAGTGGTGTCATGTAAATGATATGCTTGGCCTTTAGTGGCTCCCACTCCTCATGAAATTGATCCGCCCTCTTCCCCACCAACCTCTCCCCTCCAAATTGCATTTTTCTTTGTTGTGGTTTCTTTTTCCCTTTAAACCTGACTTTAATTTGCTGTAAAACTGCTCTCCAACAAATAATAATAATAAAATAAATGGAGAAGTGAGTGGGACACACAGTGTACTTTGCCCCCAACCAGGAAGCCACCCTCCCACTTCTCTTCCCACACAACCATCATGTTTCAAGAACAAACTACTGGGTCTCAAAGGCCAGTCATCCTTAATTGCCCATAACCAAGCATTTCAGACCATCTCTGATTAGTACATCAAAAGGAGCCCATTGCGTGTAGGTGGACTATTTCCACATTTGCTCTTTATCCCTCAGTAACTGGTCAGACTATTCAGAAGGGAAAAGGATCTTGAAAGGTTGTTGACTCTAGAAGAATGCCGAATATGTCATCCTGGGCTCTTGATGCATCAGGACAAATATCCTTTGTTCTCTCCTGGATAGTGATGCCATAACTTCTTGGTTTCTATTTGAACCCTGCTCTAAACACTGAAAAGTTGTTTTTTTCATTTATTTACTTCACCATTTATTCATTCATTCACTCACTAGACATTTATTGACCACCAACTATGTACCAGGCCTGTGCTAGATCTTGGGGATATATCAATGAAAAAGACAGACAGACTAGACCAGAGTAGACAGACCAAAAAACCAAAAATCATGTCATCAAATAAATTAACAAGAAAATTGTGATAGATAATTACTGCGAAAGAACTAAACGGGTAATGTATAAAAGAGTAAGTAAGTAGAGAAGGGAAACAGAGTGGTCAGAATGGGCCTATTTAAATTGAGCCCTGGGACTTCCCTGGTGGTCCAGTGGTTAAGAATCTGCCTTCCAATTCAAGGGACGTGGGTTTGATCCCTAGTTGGGCAACTAAGATCTCACATGTCACGGGGCAACTAAGCCCATGTGCTCTAGAGCTCGCACGCCATGACTAGAGAGAAGCCCACAAGCCGCAACAAAGAGCCCGCGCACCAAAACGGAAGATCCTGCGTGCTGCAATTAAGACCCGATGCAGCCAAATAAATAAATATTTTAAAATAAAAATGAATAAATTGAGCCCTGAGGTGCCAATATGAGAAAAGCCAGGAAGAAGCTTTCTTAGCAGAGGGAACAGTAAGTGGAAAGGTCTCTGAGAGGGGGGAGAGCTTGGTATGTTTAGAGAAATTAAAGGAGTATGAAATGAAGACTAAATAGGGTTTTATAAGCTAGGACTATGGATTTTACTTTAAGTGTAATTTACTAACTATTCAACAAACACTGAGTGCCTAACCTGTGCCAGGCATTTTTCTAGGCTCTGGACATGCAACATTGAAAGTAACTCTTGAAAGTTACATTCTAGTGCGGGAGACAAGGAGTAAACAAAATAAATAAGTAAAATAGATAGCATTTTTAGATAGTGCTAAGGAGAATATTTTAATTAACTAAGAAAAGGAGTTACGTGTAGGGTTGCAATTTTAGATAAGGGTGGCCAGATAAGACCACACTGAAAAAATTACATTTATGTAAAGATTTGAAGTGTCCATGTGCTGTCCAGGAGCAGAGCCCAATATTTAGAGGTCAAGGAAGATGAAGAGTACCAGGAAAGGGGAATGACAAAAGTACCTGGAATAGTAAGAGAAAAATCAAGCAATTGTCCTGGAAGCTAGAAAATGTTTCAGGGAGGAGAGAGATCAACAGTGTAAAATGCTGCAGATAGTAAATAAAGATTAAAAACTGACACACAATCATTGGATTTAGCAATGTGGAGGTGGAGGTCATTGGTGACCTTGAAAGATCAGTTTCACTTCTATAGTGGAAGCAAAACCCCAGTAGGAGTATGTTCAGAGAGCATTGGAGTAAGGGAACTGGAGACCTTGAAAATAGAGACACTTTCAAGGAGTTTTGCCATAAGGAAAGGGATGAAATTAGGTAGTAGCCACAGGAGAAGTTAGGTCAAAATAGAGTTTTTCCTCCAACTTTTAAAAATGTTCATTTACATTTTTGTAAATGTAAAAAGTTGAAAGAATAGCACCGTACCAATATATTCTTCACCTAGTTGTGGCAATTGTTGACATTTTGCCATATTTGCTTTCTCTCTAGAGAGAAGGGTTTCTTTAAAGATTTTTTTCGAACTGTGAAATATAATGCACATACAGAAAAGTCCACAAAACAAAATGTATAACTCAATGAATGACCACAAAGCTAACACCCATGTAACCAACATCAGTATCAAGAACTAGAACACTGCCTGCATCCCTACAGCCCCCTTGTGCCCACTCCCTCCCATTAAAAAGTAACCACCATCCTGAATTTTCATAGTAATAACTTCTTGCTTTTCCTTCTAGTTTTACTGCATAATAGTGAATTTCTAAACACTATAGTTTCATATTTTGCTTGTTTTTGAGCTTTAAGAATGGAATAATACATACAGCGATATTTTGTATATCTAACTTCTTTAGCTCATATGTTGTGGGTTTATTTCTCTGTTGTATAGTATTCTGTTATAAAAATATGCCACCATTTATTATTCATTGTACTGTTTATGGTCATGTTGATTGTCTCCAGTTTTTCACTCATACGAATAATGCTGAATGCTGAATGCTGCTGTGAATGTGCCTGTATATGTATCTTGGTGCACATGTAAATGCATTTCTATTTCTATTGGGTATATTCCTAGGAGTAGAATTGCTGGGTCATAGGTATGTATAAATGCAACTTCCACAGTGAATACCAAAGAGTTTCCCCATTGGTTGTGCCAATTTACATTCTCATCAGCAATGTTTGAAAAGATGTTGCTCCACATCCTTTTCCTTCTTTTTCTTTTAAATGCTTGCCATCTTAGTGAATATGTTGTGGTATATCATTGTGTAATTAACATTCCCCTGAGTACTGATGTTCTTTGACCATTTGGATATCATCTTTTGTGACACGCCTTTGAAGATTTTTGCCCATCTATAAATTTGAGTTGTTTAACTTCTATTGATTTGTAGGTGTTTTTTCTATATACTAGATATAAGTCCTTGTAGATTATTTGTGTTGCACATCTTCTCTCAGCCTGTGCTTTGCCTTTTCATTTTCTTAATGCTGTCTCTATATGAATAGAAGTTCTTCATTTAATGTAGTTAACTGATCAGTCTTTCTGTATTGTGCTTTTTTGGGTTCTGTTTAGGAACTTTTCCCCTATCTCAAGGTAGATATTCCCTGGTGTAATCTCCTAGAAGTTGTATTGTTCCACTTTCCACATTTAGGGCTATAATCTACCTGGTGTTGAGTTTTGTATATTGTCTTTCCTCTTTTTAGTATATGGATATCTAATGACCCAGTACCATTTATTGAAAGACCATCCTTTCCTCACTGTTCCACCTCTATGATAAATCAGATGTTAATGCGGCAATTCATTCCTAAGCTTCGTGTTTTACTCCATTGGTCTATTTTCTTGTCTTGCCGTTACCATACTGACTTAATTACTATAGCTTTAAAATAAATCTTGATATCTGATGAAGCAGTTAGTCCTACCTTGTTCTTTTTCAAAAGTGTCTTAGCTGCTATTGGACCTTCCATGTCCCTACAAATTTTAGAATCACCTTATGGAGTTTCATAAACAAAACAAAAGTCTTCTTGGGATCTGGATTGGAATTGCAATGCATCTATAGATAATAGAATTGATATCTATAAAATAATCGAGTCTTCCAACCCATGAATGTAGTATATCCTTCCTTTCTTTAATTTTTCTCAATAAAGTTCATAGTTTTCTAGGCAAAGATCTTGCACATTTTTTTGGTGTGAATTTATTTCTAAGTATTATTTGAAACTTTAAAGATTTTAATTCCTGTTGTTGGTGCATAGAAACACAATTGATTTGTATTTTCACCTTTATACTGCAACCTTCTTAAACTCGCTTTTTTTTATTAATAATTTTTTTTTTTATTAATAATTTTTTTTTTTTTTTTTTTGCAGTACGCGGGCCTATCACTGTTGTGGCCTCTCCCGTTGCGGAGCACAGGCTCCGGACGCGCAGGCTCAGCGGCCATGGCTCACGGGCCCAGCCGCTCTGCGGCATGTGGGATACTCCCGGACCGGGGCACGAACCCGCGTCCCCTGCATTGGCAGGCAGACTCTCAACCACCGTGCCACCAGGGAAGCCCCTTAAACTCGCTTTTTAATTCTAGTAATTTATCTGTAGGTTCCTTTGGATTTTCTATGTATATAACCATGTCATGTGTGAATAATGACAGTTTGTTTATTCCTTTTCTTCACTCTGAAATTACAAAATACCTCCTTATTTCTGTTAGTAATTTTAAAATGATAATGAAATCTTTGATTTGGAATTTATTTTTGGTATACGGTATGAGGTATGGCTACAAGCTAATTTTTTTTTCCCAGATGAATATCCTGATTTTTTATTTAACAGTTATTGAATAAGCCATCTTTCCCCAATAATTTGAAATGAGACCTTTATAATATATTAAATTCCTATGTGTATTTGACTGTATTTTTTATGGTTTTTTCTCTGTTCACTGATCTCTTTCTGTCTTAGTTATTGTAACTTTAAAATGTTTTAATATATGGTGGGACTTTTTTATAGAGTATTTATTGCTATTCTTTTAAATTTTATTTATATAAATTTGAGAATCAGCTTATCTACTTCCAAAAGAAAATTCTGTTAGGATTTTTATTAGGAGAGCTTGAAATTATACATTCTGTTTCTGACGTTGAGTCTTCCTACCCATGAAGAGGAGCTGCCTTTCTAATTGTTCTGTGTTCCTTAGTATTACAATATAGACCTTGTGCATTTCTCATAATTTATTCCTAGACATTTGTCTTTTTTGTTGATATTGTTAATGAAGATATTTACTGCATTATATTTTCAAACTGGTCATTGTTTGCTTGAAGTTTGCATAGTAGTTTTTCTGTGAGTTAATTTTGTAATCCAACCACTGAACTAAATTCTCTTCTTGTCTGTAATAGTTATTCATTTGATTCTCTTGTTTTTCCCCAGGTAAGCAATTATATCATCTCTAAACAATATACAATTTATTTCCTTCTTTCTACTGTTTATTTCTCTTCTTTTTTTTTCCATTAAGGGGTTATAAGCAGGAGGGCTATCTAATCTGATTACAATATTAAAGAATACATTGGCTGCAAAAGCAGAACAAAGGAAACTTTTGGAGTCCAGTACAGTAATTCAGGTAC
The DNA here is from genome assembly GCF_963924675.1 of Phocoena phocoena. Taxonomy (NCBI): domain Eukaryota; kingdom Metazoa; phylum Chordata; class Mammalia; order Artiodactyla; family Phocoenidae; genus Phocoena; species Phocoena phocoena. The sequence goes on along the minus strand of NC_089226.1, from coordinate 49,942,381 downwards.
GAAAAGATTGTGGTTTGGGCTAAGAGACTGACAGCAGAGACGGACGGAAGTCAATAGACTGGAAATATATTTCAAAGGTAAAATATGTGGCAGAGAACAGGCTGATCGTATTATGTTAAAGATTTGCAAACATCCTGGAAATCTTCAGAATATAAGAATCATAGTTAGTTAGAAAGGACCATAAATATAAACAAGTGTGTACTCTAATCCTATCTTTTCTTGGATTCACTCCAACTTCCCAGCCACCTCCAGTGATAGCTCCCTACCTCCCATGTAGTCTATTCCATTTACTCCGCAAACCCTTCTCTTTGTCAGGTACTGGGTGGGGCCCTAAGAAACATGGGTAATCAAGATTCACTCCCCTCTCTGGGGGAACTCAGAGAAAAGGACAACTCTCTTAGAAAGTTTCTTTCCTGGCAGATTCTGCCTTCTAGTTTCCTGTCTAAACTCTCTTACAGAACAAGGCTGACCTCTCTTCCTATGCTGCTCATACCCCAGATGTTTGTAAAGCTAATCATAGCCTTTTGGGGTTTCTTATCCCCTTTTTCTTTTTTTTTTTTTTTTAACCTGATCTCTCTCCAAGTTCCCTCTTTATCCTGGTCCAAATTTAAGAAACTTGAAACTTGTACTTTTGTGTTATTTTTCTGAGAGTTATTATGTCATATCTTTACCTTTACTCCATAATTCAATACCTGGGGAATTAGTGTTCATTATATATAGTTAGATATTCTTGTTCATATTTTTTTGTTTTGACTTAGTGTTTCCTTTTTTTAAACTGTCTTCATTAAGGAGTTAGTATGTGAAGTGTATAATTAGCTTTGGAAACAATAGACTAAAGAGCCATGTAATCAATTACCTTGCCAGGCTCAGCAAACACTAGCTGGTTACAAGGATAAAAGCATTTATCCAATGAAAAGACAGAATAAAATAATAATGCATATGGAAGGAAGCTCGCAAGTTGATTTGTGCTAAGTGAAATATAAATATATGATTTCTCCAAGATAAGCAATAGTATAGAATCTGCTTTTATGGATACTATATAACATCCAGTCCAAATAATAAGAATTTTTTTCCCCAGTAGCCCATTACTCTTCCAAAGTAGTTACATTAATTATGTGTTCACAATCCCCATCCAATTTAACAGTCAATATATTTAATGAACATGTTATCTTCTTGGCCAGGCGTTTTTGTGTAACATTTGAATATAACTGTATTTACAGTATCAAAGTCTTAATGCAATTTGACATGTTTTCCCAAGTGGGTTGCAGAGAAGTGACAGGGGGGAAGGCAAGAGGTTGTTTTCTGTGAAGAGGGTGACTGACCTTGGTCAATTCAGAATGGAGACAGCTGTGAATTATAATGGGTTCCTCTGATAATTGTCATATTTAAACTAAACTGATGATATGATAGCTCAGGGAATAATTCCTGGTGCTTTGCAAGTGTTGTGGGCAGTTTGCTTCCCTGCATGATGTAAGATAAAATTTTCTCCTTAAATCTTTTCTTTAAGCATGGGTAACTTGAAATAGTGTAAATGGTTTTGCAGTCAGATATGTCCGACTTTGAAATCTGATATGAATCTGGACAATTCAATAGTGTTTTATTTTGCACATTACTTAACTTTTCTAATTTGGTTTTTAAAAATTTAAATGGATTATAATATTTCCCTAATAAGGTTATTGTGAATTGAATTAATACAATGTGTGTGTATTATTGTCATTGTTCAATGTTTTTATATATATATATATATATATAAATATATATATATATATATATATATATATATATATATATATATAAAACCAACTAACAAAAACCCTTACTTAGTAAGTATTTAGTAATGTTAGAGGCCAAATTCCCCATCATGTGTTCCCTTTCTTTGCAATCCATTCATTTGCCTAAATTACTTCTCTCTTCTTTCATATCTGACATTTATTGGGTTAAGTTTTTTTGATTCTGCTTCTGAAATGCTTTTCAAATTAGTTTCACCACCTCCATTCTTTTTGGCAATGCCTTAGTTCAGGATACTATTGTCTTTAGCCTAGATTATTGCATCAAGTTTTTAACTAAGGTTTTTCCCTCCCTCCAGTTCCCTTGGCACTTCCAGTACATCATCCACACTGTCCAAAGATTCTCAAACCACAATTTTTTTTTTTCCCCCTGCGGTACGCGGGCCTCTCACTGTTGTGGCTTCTCCTGTTGCGGAGCACAGGTTCCAGACGCGCAGGCTCAGCGGCCATGGCTCACGGGCCCAGCCGCTCCGTGGCATGTGGGATCTTCCCAGACCGGGGCACGAACCCACGTCCCCTGCATCAGCAGGCGGACTCTCAACCACTGCACCACCAGGGAAGCCCCTCAAAACACAATTTTGACTATGGCAACTTCTCTTGCCTAAGTACTATTAATAGCCAGTCTTCACTGCACAGATCTTGTCTTCTTCATCTTTCATCTCCGATATCAAACAGGGTGTTCTATGTTATCCACCCTCTTCCATTAGCTTCTTTAACTTTCTGTTATTACATTAGATTATAGCAAACTTTCTGAACAAAAAATGGCTTTTGAACATATTTTATTTTTTTAATATTTATTTATTATTTATTTATTTATTTTTGGCCGCACTGGGTCTTAGTTGTGGCATGCATGCGGGATCTTAGTTCCCCGACTAGGGATTGAACCTGGGCCCCCTGCATTGGGAGCATGGAGTCTTACCCACTGGGCCACCGGGGAAGTCCCTGAACATATAATAAAGATGTTCAGCTTCACTTAGAATGAGAGATCTGAAAATTAAAACTACGTAAGATATTATTTTTCATCAGTTTGGCAAAGATAAAAAAGTTTGACAATACATTATTTTGGCTAGGGTATGGGGAACTATTCTCATACATTGTTGATGGGAGCGTAAATTAGTACAATCTTTTTGGAGAATAATTTGACAATATGTATCAAAAATGACCATAATTTTGACCCAGCATCCTATTTATCCTACAGAAATATACATACAAGATATATATGGAGAATATTCACTGCAGCACTGGAACAGCAACAGGTGGAGAATAACCAAAATGTCTATCAACAGGGTGATGGTTATGTATATTACAGTATATCCACAAAATGTAATTCTAAAGAGTCAAAAAGAATGATGCAATCTCTGTGCAATGATTTTTTTTTTTCCCTTTCTTGCAGTACGCGGGCCTCTCACTGTTGTGGCCTCTCCCGTTGCGGAGCAAAGCTCCGGACGCGCAGGCTCAGTGGCCATGGCTCATGGACCCAGCCGCTCCACGGCATGTGGGATCTTCCCAGACCAGGGCACGAACTCGTGTCCCCTGCATCGGCAGGCGGACTCTCAACCACTGGGCCACCAGGGAAGCCCGTGTGCAATGATATTTTTTAAATCTCTAAAATAAAATAAAAAGCAAAATGTACAGCAGTATATGTAGGATGCTATCATTTGTATAAAAATTTTAAAAGATACGTATGCATGTATATTAAGTATTAAAACATCTCTGGAGTAACATACAAAGGATTGAAAAGAGTGATAGCCTCCAAGGAGGTAAACTAGGAGAGACTTACGCTTTATGTTCTTCACTACTGTTTGAATTTTTTTTTTCACCAGGCACACATATTATTTTTCAAAAATACCCCAGAGCAATGGCTAAACAAATTATGGCAGATCACCTTGATGATATATGAGTCTGGTACTGTGCTGAATTCAAAACAGTCCTATGAGATGGCATTGTTCATTTCTAACAAAAAGCTAAACTGATGATGGATGAGATGGAATGTCTGGACAAGGTCCCCAGAAGCAGAAGGGATATGAGCCTGGCCCTTCGTGGCACCAACTCCCTGCAGCCCGCCTCAGAAGTACCTAAATTGTGAAAAATACCCCATTTTATTCTAAGTATGACTCTGCATGTCTGTGCTGTTTTTTCACTAGATTGGAAGCTTCTTGAAAGCAAGAGCCATTCATCAGTTTATCATCAACTACTATCACAATGGCTGGGGTGTGGTAAGTGCTCAGTAAAAGTTTGTTGATATCAACAGATGATTTTCTTTTAGCAACCAGATATTTATGAGATGTAAATGCTAGAACCTGTCATCTTTTGTAAAAGGTAGAATATTTTGTTTTAATTTTTTTCGGCTACACCACATGACTTGAGGCATCTTGGATCCCCGACCAGTTATTGAATCCGGGCCACGGCACTGAAAGCACCAAGTCCTAACCACTGGACCACCAGGGAACTCCCAAGGTAGACTATTTTTTTTTTTTAAACATCTTTATTGGGGTATAATTGCTTTACAATGGTGTGTTAGTTTCTGCTTTATAACAAAGTGAATCAGCTATACATATACATATGTTCCCATATGTCTTCCCTCTTGCGTCTCCCTCCCTCCCACTCTCCCCATCCCACCCCTCCAGGCTGTCACAAAGCCCCGAGCTAATATCCCTGTGCCTTGCGGCTGCTTCCCCCTAGCTAAGATAGACTATTTTAATTTCTGTCTTCATTTTACCAAGCAATTTAAAATGGAAAAAATTGAGCTTGCCTGGTGGCACAGTGGTTAAGAATCCACCTGCCAATGCAGGGGACACGGGTTCAAGCCCTGGTCCGGTAAGATCCCACATGCCGTGGAGCAACTAAGCCCGTGCGCCATAACTACTGAGCCTGCGCTCTAGAGCCTGCGAGCCACAACTACTGAGCCCACGTGCCACAACTACTGAAGCCCACATGCCTAGAGCCCATGCTCCACAACAAGAGAATCCACCACAATGAGAAGCCCGTGCACTGCAAGGAAGAATAACCCCCGCTCGCCACAATTAGAGGAAGCTGCGCACAGCAACGAAGAACAAAAGCAGCCAAAAATAAATAAATAAAACAAATAAATTCATTAAAAAAATAAAAAGGAAAAAGTGGAATCTTGATGGTAAACACTGTAGCCACAGAATTCAGGAGCAAGCTATTCTCTTTGATGTTTGGTTTTCTAATGCATAAGAGAATAGTACGAAACATTCTAAAAACACGTGCCTCTCCACATAGCTGACAGAGGCAAGTGTGAGACTGACCTTGTGGATTATCCTGTGAAAAATTTCACTCGATGCCTTTTGTTTCTAGCTCCGTTTGGACTGCTCAGAGCAGGAGTTTTTGGCCCCAAGCCTGTTTATGCCTGGAGGAGCTCTGCCTCATGTCAGAGGATTTCTGGCCCTATCAGCTCTAGTGACCTGCTTCTGAGATGTACAAACAGTACACTCATTGCAGAGCTTCTAGACTTTGGAAAACTGTGGTATTTAGACTCTCCAGAGCAATCAGCAACTCCTAAAAGGCATTTGTTCAAAGCCAAACTGAAAGTTACTAGACATTTTCCAAAATAGTGCTTAAAGCAATACTTAGTTCACTAAATCTGAATTTATTGGTCTCCTCTAATTTCCCATCTTTTCTGGAGGTGTGAGTCAACCAATGGTGAACAAGGGTGAGGGGCTAGGAGGTGGTTTGGGTCTATCAACTGGGACTTAAAACTTGGGTTTATCAACTTAGAATCTCAGAGAATTCCTTTTCCAGCATCACCTGGGCAAAGCAGAAAGGTAATAAAAATAGCACAGACTGAAAGCAGGCTGACCAGAGTTTGAAACTTGGTTCTGTCAACAACCGGTCATGTGACCTTGGGCAAATTACTTAACTTCTTTGAGGTTTTGTGTCCTCATTTTGCAATGTTGTGGTAAGAATTTGATAGACCATCATCAGCACACTTCCAGGTGTGTTTTAGGTGCTCAATAAGTCTTGATGAGCAACATGAGTTGAATAACATACTTAAGATGACTGGCATATAGAGGAGTTTAATAAATATTAATTCCCTCCCTACTCTCTACCCTCTCACTTTCAGTTCAGGCTATATGTTGCCCTTTGGTGAATTTTCCCCCTTCAAGATTGCTCCCAAAGGTCATCAAAGACTATTTTTAACCAGAGAAAAAAAATTAAGGCAAAAAGGGAGCATGCAGTGGAAATGTATTCACTTTAGCTTCCAAGCCCCAAAGGGATGACCTTGTTTTTCTATTTGTTTGGTCAAGAATAAACCTGTGCAATGCTGTTGAGCAGAGAAAATTTTTTATTTTAGTTTTTAAAACTGTTTATAGTGTTGCAAAATAGATTAGAAACTACAAATGGAGAGTGGCCATCGCCAAACCATGCATTAGAATCTTCTTACACTTTTATTACAAAGGCACCATGGATCAGTAGCTGAGCACATAGCTTTAATCTCTGACCAACCTAGATTAGAGTCCAAACTCTGTCCCTTAGTTTCCTTGTGAGCTTGGGCAATTTACTTAACCAGTCTGAGCCTCAATGTGCTTATCCGTAAAATGAGGCTAATAAGAGTATCCACCTCATAACAGCACTATTTACAATAGCCAAGACATGGAAGCAACCAAAATGTCCATCGACAGATGAGTGGATAAAGAGAATGTGGTATGTATATATATATATATATATATATATATATATATATATATATATACACATACATACACACACAATGGAATATTATGGAATATTACTCAGCCATAAAAAAGAATGAAATAATGCCATTTGCAGCAACATGGATGGACCTAGAGATTATCATACTAAGTGAAGTAAATCAGACAAAGACAAATACCATATGATATCACTCATATGTGGAATCTAAAAAAATATAAATGAACTTATTTACAAAACAGAAATAGACTCACAGACATAGAAAACAAATTTATGGTTACCAAAGGGGAAAGTAGGGGGCTGGGGGAGAAAGGGATAAATTAGGAATTTGAGATTAACATATACACACTACTTTATATAAAATATATGAACAACAAGGACCTACTGTATAGCATAGGGACCTACTGTATAGTTATTCAATATCTTGTAATAACCTAAAATGAAAAAGAATCTGAAAAAGAATATATATATGTATTAGATATGTATATACATATAACTGAATCATTTTGCTGTACACCTGAAACTAACACAACATCATAAATCAACTATACTTCAATTTAAAAAAGAAAAGGGTATCCACCTCATGAGTTTTGTAAGGATTTAATTAAATAATTACTATGCTTACAATGGTGCCTGGCATAAGGCTCACTCTCAACAAATTGTAGCTGTTATTTTCATCATCTCATTTAATATAATCCCACAAGCCAGCTACCATTATTGCCTCTATTTTACGAATAAGGAAACCAGAGTCTGAGATGATGAATATAAAAGTATTTAGCATATCACCAGGCAAATAGTAAAAGCTCAAAATATGTGAGCTTAAAAAAAAAGAATAAAAGCAATGTTCCCCAACCTGCAGATCAATATCTGTGATTAGAACTTAAAGTCAAGTACTGATCCTTTATGCTCTGCAGGCATTTTGAGTAGAAAGAGGAAACTAAAATGACCTATTAACTTGTCTATCTACTCCCATGTGCTAGGAGGATATGGCCAGAGTCCCCATACAGCTAGCATGTAGGTGCTGCATGTGCTCAGTAAATATTTGCTAATCAACTAAGTGAAGCAGTGAGCACACAGCAGCCCTGTTCTGAATCTTTCCCATCAGGAGATGTTGTGCAGTTCCCGTTCCTGACCTACCCCCCCTCTTCATTGTGACTTCCTTCCTCATCTTAAACCTTCAGGAAAATTAACACAGGACCCTCCTCGCTGAAAGATAAGAGGATGTGTGCCTTCAACAAAACACTTGAGCGTTCCTGGAGATGTCAACCCTGCAAATTTCACCCAAAGTCCAAAACTGGGCTGACCACATCTAGTTGAGAAACCGTAGTAGAGTCTTTATTAAAAGTAGGCACCTGATGGATTTCCCTGGTGGTCCAGTGGCTAAGACGCCATGCTCCCAATGCAGGGGGCCCGGGTTTGATCCCCGGTCAGGGAAATAGATCCCGCATCTGCAACTAAGACCCGGCATAGCCAGATAAATAAATATTTAAAAAAATAAAAGTAGGCACTTGAAAGATTGTAACATTTTGAGGGGATGAGCAGGACTCAACGTTGTTTTGGAAAGGAGCATGTTTAAAGCCTGAATAATCAATAGTTAAGCTTTGAAAAACTTACTTGCTTCAGTGATGCATAGTACAGGGAATGTGCCCAGCAAATGGTAGTTTTTATTACCAGAAAGAAGGGCGAGAGTTGAGGCCAAATCCCTTAATAATAAGTTCTCATATCCAAGAGCTCAAGTCCTCAGAACATGGTCCTCAGAAACAGGATTTTATTGGTATGTTTACAAATTGCCTAGAAGACAGGCAGCTGTGATGGGAGTAATTGTGAGATTTAAGGTTAGAAGAATTTAGGTCCCAAATCCCAACACTAACATTTTTAGGCAGTGTGAATTGGATTAATCACCTGTCATCTCTGAGATTTGGGTTCCCCATATGAAAGTAATTCCCAGGATTTTTCTGAGTAACAAGAGAAACGTGGATTATAGCCCTTTATAAATTGTGAAGTACTCTTAAAAACACTAGCAAGTCCTTTTGTCTCTGACCCTGTACCAGCGATGCCCTAAGAAAGGAAATACGGTACTGTGCCTGAGGCGCCAGTTTTCCCATCAGATGGGCTGCAGAGATCTCATGAACTCACAGCCACTCTTGTGTCAGATGCTGAGTTACTGACAGGGTAGAAGGGGACATGAAGGGGATCTGGGACACAGGAAATTCCACATCAGCTTTCTCAGATCTATCTAGCAAGGAACTCTTCGCCATCGTTCACCCTCATCAGGAAAACTCATCTGCACTCTCAACTTTCTCACAGAAGAAATGCCTCTTACAAAGGATCCAGGAAGTTGGAGGAAAAAGGGAAGCTGGAGGAAGAATGTTATTGCTCAGCACTTTGTTTTCAGAATATTCCTGCAGTGACTTTTCATCTTCAGACTTTTTCATCTTCATGTCAGTGTGAACAGCTGGCATGTTTCATGAGCTCTTTCTTACAGCAGCAGTGTGGTGTCACACACAGAGCTTTAGAGTGACTCAAGGCTTGGCTCCAAGGCCCTAGCCTTTCACTAATGTGTGACCTTCAGCTGATTTCTACTTCCTTTGAACTACGGCTGCTTCTGAAAACTAAGCAAAGCCATGGAGATAGAAGAAACATCACTTCTTAGCTCAAATTTTTGCTCTCAGAAGCCACACTTTTAGTTCCCAATTAGATTTCCTCTTGAATTGGTCTCCAAATGATATTTCCTGAGTTATTCTAGTCTCCTCTACGGTTGTGACCTCCAACACGATCTTCTTAATCTGAGTACTTAGTGCCCAGACCCGAACCCAGCACACAATATGTTCTCAGTACATGATTGTTAAATAACCGATTATAGGTATTAACTTAAAACTCATTGTAATCTCTTTGAGTGAAGCCCCCAAATTACCCCCCACACAGTGCAAAGCAGGTGCTCAAGAAACACAAATTGATTAATTCATCCATTCTGCATTTATCATCTCTTCCTCCTGCTTCATTTGCATCTTCTCATCTTTGGGAAGTTGAGATTTCCTGTTGTGTTTTCTGTTTCCCAGCCGTCACCAACCACTAGTACAAACTGGCGTCTTCTTGGAAAATCTCCCCTTAAAGGTAGGGTTTCCAGGTTTAGCAAATAAAAATACGTGACACCAAGTTAAATGTGAATTTCAGATAAAGAGTGAAAAATTTTTTAGTATAAAGGTGTCCCATACAACATTTGGGTCATACTAATACTAAATTTTTTTAACTGTTTATCTTAAATTCAAATGTAACTGAAATCTATATTTTATCTGGCAACCCTACTTACAGGGTCTTACCCCAAGCATAGACACCAATATGAAAGCTGTCATTTCTCGAAATTACACCTTTTAGGCTCCATGCTCATTAACTACTCAGTCCCCAAACATGCCTAAGGAGACAGCAAGCTGTTTTATTTTCCTTCAAGCACATGCCCTGCTCAGAGTGATATGTTGGAGAAGAGAGAATCAAGTTTCTTAGTTTCCTTGCTGATCTCAAGTTTCCTTCCTTTCACCAATGAGCTCTCTCTCTCTCCTCACCCATGGGATAGGTGCTTATAGAAATATTCCATCAGCACCCAGAAATCAGAGTATCCAAACACTAAACTTTGCTGCTCCCAAAACCAGTTTATCTTTCCAAATCTCCCTGCTGCTGTCATTGAAACAGAAACCTCACCTCCTTCTCCAAACACAGGAGATGTTTTAACTTCTTTTAACGTCTTTTGTATGTCTTTTTGTTTAATGTCTTTCGTATGTCTCCTCCTTTTGTATGTACTAAGTCACAAAGTCCTGGGTTTGTCCTTTTTTTAAAAAAATTCATTTATTTTATTTTATTTATTTTTGGCTACATTGGGTTTTGTTGCTGTGCATGGGTTTTCTCTAGTTGCAGCGAGCCAGGGCTGCTCTTCGTTGTGGTGTGCGGGCCTCTCATTGTGGTGGCTTCTCTTGTTGCAGAGCATGGGCTCTAGGCACAAGGGCTTCAGTAGTTGTTGCACGCAGTCTCAGTAGTTGTGGTGTGCAGGCTCAGTAGTTGTGGCGCATGGGCTTAGTTGCTCTGCGGCATGTGGTATCTTCCGGGACCAGGGCTCGAACCTGTGTGCCCTGCATTGGCAGGCAGATTCTTAACCACTGCACCACTAGGGAAGCCCCTGGGTTTGTTCTTGCTGCTGTTTTTTATTTTTTGTTTACCCTGCAGAAACATCTCTTGGACCTGCCTCTTCCATTCCACTTCTCCAGCCAGCCCTGCTGATTTAGTGTCATCACCTGGGGCCTGGATTGCAGCAACAGCATCCCAGCTCTTCTGGCTCCCTGCATCTGTGCAACTTCTAGTAAATTCGTTGTTATATAGTGCCCTTTTCCCATCTGTGATTCCCTTTTGGGAGAGGCTGTCATGAGTCTCTATTTCCTGTTTAACAAATAAATACCAGGCTTCACAGCCCATTCTTCAAGGCCCCAAACCTATATAGCTTCTTCTCCATGTCTGCTTTCCACAGACTGATGAAATCCAATTTCTATTTGCCAGTCCCTGCTTCTGGCAACACCAACCCCATCATTGCATTAGCTTTGAGTCCCTAAATCCCTTCCTTCTCCTCCTCTGGGTCAATCCCCATCCCTTGCCTCCTTCAAAACCCAGCCCATTAGAAGATAACAAAGCCAATCTTGGGGTGAAGCACGTCTTTCCAAACGAAAGAAAGCAAAAGATGAAAACATAAAGGGATTGTACAATAAATTTTATTACACAAGAATGAAAATTTTCTTTATGTCAAAACGTCCTATAATCAAAACAAGAGAAACTAGGGAAAATGTTTGCCATGTATAACAAAGTTAATATTCTTGAAATAATTTTACAAACCAATTAAAAAGAGACATTCCAAAAGAAAATGAAGAAAAGATACTAGTGTGTAACACACACACAACGTAGAAGAGGCCAAGGCCGAAAACATGAAAAACCATAATACTTCAGTAGTAATAGAGAAATGCAATTAAGATAAAGATGAGCTTTCCTTTTCCTTTATCAAATGGGCATTTTTAGAAAGGATGATGGGACTTCCCTGGTGGTCTGGTGGTTAAGAATCCGCCTGCCAATGCAGGGGACACGGGTTTGAGCCCTGGTCCGGGAAGATCTCACATGCCGCAGAGCAACTAGCCCGTGTGCCACAGCTACTGAAGCCCACGCACCTAGAGCCTGTGCTCGACAACAAAAGAAGCCACCACAATGAGAAGCCTGCGTACCGCACGAAGAGTAGCCCCCGCTCACCACGACTAGACAAAGCCAGCGCGCAGCAATGAAGACCCAACACAGCCAAAAATAAATAAATAAATAATAAAAATTAATTAATTATTTTTTAAAAATTTTTAAAAGGATGATGGTGTCGATATGAGTGCAAGAACAGGACTTTTCACACATGTTTTAGCAATCAATTTCAGGCTGTTTCTTGTACTTCTTTAAAATTGCATAGATTTGAAAAAATATTACTTTTTTACCTTATTAACAGTGTTTCCCAATTTTTCTACAGTAAATATGTATCCTTTTTATGGTTAACAATATACACAAATGCATTTTTTAAAATCCTATAAAAATTAAAATGAAGATGAGGAGAGAGAAGAAGGAAAGTACATTATCTTAACTCTGAAAGACATGGTTTGGGAATCCCTGATGGCCAGTAACTAGTTGTGATTAACCTCTCAAGACTAGAATCCTCACCTCAGAGAGCTGTTTTTAAGATGAAACCAAAATGTGGTGTGTAACCTGTTGCCACAGTACCTGGCATTTTGTAAACATTCAAAAAATGGTGGCATCTATTATTATTCTGTTGTATCCTCAGCATCGAGTTTCAGTGTTCTGTGTATAGTAGGTGCTAAATTAAAATATCTGACTGATGATGTGATTTTATCTGGACCTTTAATATTTTTCTCTACTGACCCCAGACTCTTTCCCCTTTTCCTTTCCTCCTGCCTCTTCCACATCTGTCTAGCCATCCCCTTTCTCTTTCTCATTACACTCCATGTCTTATGGAACAATATTTCCCAAGTACTCTGAACAGCATTTTTCAAAATGCAACTCCCAAAGCCATTGACTTGTCAGCCTTACCTGAAGGTCAACAGCAATGACAAAGGTTGCCAGTCTTCTCTTCACTCTTTTACTAATACCTGACCTGAAACTCACCTGTCCTCGGGATGCTTCCTTTGCTTGACTGTACCTGAGTCTGCTCACATGAGTGCTTCCTGGTGGCTTGTGAAATGTCTGTCTGCTGGCCTTTTCTTTCCTCCAGGCTGAAGCTAATTCTATGTTTCTTATGATGCTTCCTGCATGTTCGTGTTCATCAGTCTTGTAAATTGTTTACAGCATTTACTAGTCAGCAAAATATCCCCCTTCCCTTTCTTGTCTTCCCCCCTTCATCCCTTCCACTCCTTCACCCTCTCCTCCTGAAAATATAATTATTAACTTCTTTTTCTCTGACATAAATTTGTATTTGCTTTGGGAAAGTAGGATGAATGCTTTTGTGCCTATGACCCATAGGCACAATATTGACTATATGTCCTTGTGTTATATTGATATTTCAGAAACATACACTAAATACTTTAGGGCAACTGATAAGAGATAATAACAACAGCAGGATGTTATGCTGCAACAAACTCTGGATTCTCTCCCTCATAACCTCATGGCTGTTAAAGTATGTGATTATGGGATGTATCATTAGACCAGATTTGAATTCTGTCTCCAATACTGTACAACCACAGGCAATTCACCCATCCTCTCTGAGCTTTAGCTTCTACATCTATAAAAAGAAAATGATAACATCTATCTCAAAAGGTGAGAATTAGGGCTTCCCTGGTGGTGCAGTGGTTGGGAGTCCGCCTGCCAATGAAGGGGACACGGGTTTGTGCCCCGGTCCGGGAAGATCCCACATGCCGCGGAGCCGCTAGGCCCGTGAGCCATGGCTGCTGAGCCTGCGCGTCTGGAGCCTGTGCTCCGCAACGGGCGAGGCCACAAGAGTGAGAGGCCCGCGTACCGCAAAAAAAAAAAGAAAAGGTGAGAATTAAATGTATGTAAAGCATATAAGAGACAATCTAACACAGAGTAGGAGTAGGGACATTCTAACATAAAGAGAAATGTGAATTTCCCCCTCCCTTTCCAAATTCATTCATTCCATGGGGATTTATAATCCAATAGAAAAAACCAAGACCTGCATAGATGAAGTAAACACTAAACACAGTCAAAATGAATTTATCAAACACATAGCATATACCATCTGCCAAGCACTCTACTAAAAGCACTTTGCAAACATTACCCAATTTAATCTTCACAACGGTTACTATTATATCTCTGTTTTAAGATGAGGAAACTAACATCCCACAGGTCCCACAGTTAGTAAGATGTGGAGCCCAAGCAATCTGGTACCAGTGTTCATGTTCATAACCACTGTGTCGTACTTTTCTCACTCATGCCTTGCACATAGTAGGAACTGAAGAATTATCTTCAAGTCTCTCCTAGCCTTTTTGACCAAATCAAAGAGTAATGACCACACATTCCAGGAAGAGCAAGCCTTACCTAGTCTTTGATCAAAACAATTGACTACTTTGCAGACAGGCTAAAACTCCAACCCAGTCTGGTGCAAAGGAACCAAACTGGGGTTTTTTTTTTAACTGTCAATAGGCTAGTTCCCCTAGGGCCAGTGACTCTGTAATAATAAATACCCTAGGTTGTGAAGAGGTTGACATTTTTTAAAGGTCCCTTTGGACTCCACAGATTTTTTCAGAGAGATATCATTTGGTAAGCCCCTTTAATATTTGTTTTCTCATTTAATTCTCACAGCTACCTTATAGAGTATCATTTATAGACCTAATTTATACTGACAGAGAAACTGGGGCTCATAAATGTTCAGTTCCCCAAGTTCACTCTAGCCAAGAAGTGTTTAGGATTTGAACTTTGGACTGTCCAAAGCCACTGAAGTTTCCATTATCCTACTCTTAGAAATGGCAATATCTGTAAGGCTGTCCTTATCAGCACTGGGTCCAGATGCCTCACCTGTGGACTCAGAGTTCTGACTACTTGTGTGAACCCAGTGTGCACATTTGGAAGCACTCTCTGTTCTCAATCAACAATGAAGGAGTAACTCTGGCAATAACATTTTCTCTTAAAACAGAGCATTTAGAGTAAGTCTTCAGGACACCAAAGTAGTAGCTGCAATTTAAAGCCATGATAAGGGGCAGAGAACATTTTGTTCTAGCCAGTCTGTGACTCTATCCGTCAAATTAATGATTCCAAAAGACTTTGAAGGTTCAGACTGCTATAGAAAGACTAATTGGAAAAGCCCTGGACCTTGATTGTATTTAACCCTGTTTCAATAATATTAACTGCTTGCCTTGCTGGGTAAGTTTTGTTGTGAGTGCCTCTTTAAGACATTTGAGGATGTGGCTAGGAATATGGTTGACACCTCCGGTGTTGATATTTCCTACTGAAATCTTTATGGACACCGACTTAAAATTTTTTTTATTGAAGTATAGTTTATGCACAATATTATATGAGTTTCAGGTATACAACATAGTGACTCACAATTTTTAAGATATACTCCGTTTATAGTTAGTATAAAATATTGGCTATATTCCCTGTATTGTACAATATATCCTCGTAGCTTATTTGTTTTTGTTTTTTTTTTGCGGTACGCGGGACTCTCACTGCTGTGGCCTCTCCCGCCACGGAGCACAGGCTCCGGACGCGCAGACCCAGCGGCCATGGCCCACGGGCCCAGCCGCTCCGCGGCATGTGGGATCCTCCCGGACCGGGGCACGAACCCGTGTCGCCTGCATTGGCAGGCGGACCCCCAACCACTGCACCACCAGGGAAGCCCACTTATTTGTTTTATGCATAGTAGTTTGTACGTCCTAAAACCGTATCCCTAACTTGCCCCTCCTCCATCCCTCTCCCCACTGGTAACCACTAGCTTGTTCTCCATATCTGTGAATCTGTTTCTTTTTTGTTATAGTCACTAGTTTATTTATTTATTTATTTATTTATTTATTTATTGGCTGCATTGGGTCTTCATTGCTGTACGTGGGCTTTCTCTAGTTGCAGCGAGCAGGGGCCACTCTTCGTTGAGGTGTGTGGGCTTCTCATTGCAGTGGCTTCCCTTGTTGCAGAGCATGGGATCTAGGCGTGCAGGCTTCAGTAGTTGTGGTGCGCGGGCTCAGTAGTTGTGGCTTGTGGGCTTAGTTGTTCCGCAGCATGTGGGATCTTCCTGGACCAAGGATCGAACCCGTGTCTCCTGCATTGGCAGGCGGATTCTTAACCACTCCACCACCAGGGAAGTCCCTGCTTTATTTTTTACATTCCACATATAAGTGATATCATACAGCATTTGTCCTTCTCTGACTTATTTCACTTAGCATAATGCCCTCCAAGTCCATCCATGTTGCTGTAAGTGGCATTATTTCATTCTTTTTTATGGCTGAGTAGTATTCCATTGTATATGTTTACCACATCTTCTTTATCCATTCATCTGTTGACACTGACTTTTCTTGAAGTAAACAATGCAACCACTAGAAGTTCCACAAATTTATGTTTTTAAGCAGAACCTCAGCTCTATTCAAAAAGAAATTCCGAAATTATTCCATCTCAAGGCATGCTTTTGTTTTTGTTTTTGTTTTTCCTGTACGCGGGCCTCTCACTGTTGTGGCCTCTCCCGCTGCGGAGCACAGACTGCAGACGCGCAGGCTCAGCGGCCATGGCCCACGGGCCCAGCCGCTCCGTGGCATGTGGGATCTTCCCGGACTGGGGCACGAACCCGTGTCCCCTGCATCGGCAGGCCGACTCTCAACCACTGTGCCACCAGGGAAGCCCCAAGGCATGTTTTTTAAGTTAACTGTATTGAAGTATAGTTGATTTATAATATATTAATTTCTACTGTACAGCAAAGTGATTCAGTTATACATATATATATTCTTTTTCATATTCTTTTCCATTATGATTTATCACAGGATATTTTATATAGTTCCCTGTGCTTTACAGAGGACCTTGTTGTTTATCCATTCTATATATATTCAATAATAATTTGCATCTGCTAATCCCAAACTCCCAATCCATCCCTCTCCCACCCCCCTTTCGCTTGGCAACCACTAGTCTGTTCTCTATGTCTGTTTCTGTTTCGTAGATAAGTTCATTTGTGTCATATTTTAGATTCCACATATAAGTGATATCATATGGTATTTGTCTTCTCTGTCTGACTTACTTCACTTGGTATGATAATCTCTAGGTCCAACCGTGTTGCTGCAAATGGCACTATTTCATTCTTTTTTATGGCTGAGTGGTATTCCACTATATATATGTACCACATCTTTATCCATTCATCTGTCGATGGACATTTAGATTGTTTCCATGTCTTTGCTATTGTGCCACAGTGAACACTGGGGTGCATGTATCTTTTCTAATTATTGTTTTCTCCAGATATATATCAAGACATGTTTGTTTTTTTTGCGGTACGTGGGCCTCTCACCGTTGTGGCCTCTCCCGCTGCGGAGCACAGGCTCTGGACATGCAGGCCGAGCGGCCATGGCTCATGGGCCCAGCCACTCCACGGCACACAGAACCCACCCGGACTGGGGCACAAACTCGTGTCCCCTGCATCGGCAGGCGGACCCTCAACCATTGTGCTACCAGGGAAGCCCCCAATACATGTTTTTAATGAGAAAATTATCTAGTTCTAAGGTGAAGATCAAGCTAAGCATAAGAACAAATGGATTCTGAACCCTCATTAACCTAGGTATCACCTATTTAGACTTGGTGATAATTTTGACTGCGTTTAGGGTAAATTAATCTTAGCTTAGCAAACCCTTTCTTCTTAAGACTAACTCACAACGTGGGGTTCCTGGATACTTAATGAATCTGTGAAAGTGGTTATGGAGGTTTCAGAACAATTTCCAACCTCGAGTGGGACCTATCAGGCTAACTCACATGTTAACTTTGGTGTTGTAATGATCTATTCAGTGTGACAGATCAGCTCCAATGGGCAGTCACAGATGATCTTAACTATTTAAATAAATAATGAAACAAATAATTATCATGAATTATTGTAGTTTGGTTAACAACATTTTTCAAAATTTGGGATACATGATGTTAGGGGGTGGGATCTATGTGTACAAAAAAGAAGTCCTTGATGGTGAAAAGTTTGGGAATTACTGTCCTTGAGTATAAATTAACAAAATCAGCAAGACCACAGAGGGATGTGTAAAATGTAGTATACTTTTATGTATATTACCCAAAAACTCGAATGGCAATAACTGAAATGTAACAGTGGTTGTTTTTGGTTTATAGTCTGTAGGCAATTAATCATTTTCTTGTTTTCTGTATTTTTTGGATTGTATTTAATGAGTGTGCATTAATTTTTAATTGTAACTACATATAGGTTTTGTAATTTAAAAATCAGATCATGATTTCTAAGCAAGTATTTTAGAGAACACTAACCTATACACATTTATGTATTATTCTTTTAAAAAGTTTTATTTTGTATTGGAATATAGTTGATTTACAATGTTGTGTTAGTTTCAGGTGTACAGCAAAATAATTCAGTTATACATAAACATATATCTATTCTTTTTCAGATACATTTCCCATATAGGTTTTTACAGAATATTGAGTAGAGTTCCCTGTGCTATACAGTAGGTCCTTGCTGGTTTTCTGTTTTATACATAGTAGTGAGTATCTGTTAATCCCATACTCCTAATTTATCCCTCCCTTTCCCCTTTAGTAACCATAAGTTTGTTTTCTGTGTCTGTGAGTCTGTTTCTGTTTTGTAAAAAAGTTCATTTGTATCATTTTTTTTTAGATTTCACATATAAGTGATATCATGTTATTTGTCTTTCTGTATTATTAACATGTTTCATTTAATCAGGTACTTAACACCACTACATTTTCCCCTATTTTATCCAACTCAGACCCAAAACATATACCTAAAAGTATTTAATACTTTTAGATTGATGGTGAATGACCTCTTGGGGGTCTGAATCTTGACATTGGCTTGCAACATCCAGAAAATAACATCAAACCTGTCAATTGATTGGTAATAATCTAAAAGCAGGTAGGCTGGGGACTTCCCTGGTGGCACAGTTCTTAAGAATCGCCTGCCAATGCAGGGGACACGCATTCAATCGCTGGTCCAGGAGGATCCCACATGACATGTAGCCACAAGTACTGAGGCTGTGTGCTGCAACTACTGAAGCCCGCATGCTCTAGGGCCCATGTGCCGCAACTACTGAGCTCGCATGCTGCAACTACTGAAGCCTGGCGCGCCTAGAGCCCCTGCTCCGCAACAAGAGACCTTGAGGGTAAAGTCTGTGACTGTTTATCTCTGTATTCCCAGCATTTAGCCTAATTCCTGGTTCATGGCCAGGCTCAGTACATGTTTGCTGAGTTATTAGCAAGATGACAGGTCTGATGCTGTGATTTGCTTCCACTGGTAGCAATAAAAACCATAAAGATACTCTGGATTACTTGTTTTATGGGGAAAAAAATAGTGTATTGGACCAGGTGAAGGACAACTGGAGGCTAGTCCCAATCCCAGAACTTCCTACCCAATGAAGTATATTCTTTGAATATTTTTCAGCTCTTTGAACATCTATACCTTCATCTATAAACTTGGATATGATGATCTCACAGGGCTGTAATGAGTATCAAGTCAGCGATTGTGGGTAAAAGCTTTTTGTAAATGAACTAGTAAGCTTCAGGCAAGAACAAATTTAAAACTGTTCAAGTTCTGAGTTTGTCCTTTTTAAGGCAGCAATAATCCCCAGAAAATTCTCTTCCCAATCCTCTGGGCACAAAGATAACTATGCTATAGTTCAGGTCTCTTCTTATTCCTAGAGCCTCCGTGAGCTGAGGCAGCTTTCAAATTTTGAGGCCCCTCATCTTGAATCAGTCTCCTCCCTCTGATGTAGCTAGTAGTATTAGGGATATCCAAATTCCATTTAGGATTAACATTTGTGAGAAGGCCTTTCCTTGCTCCTTGCAGATTCAATACGAAAGAGGGGCCAAAAGCTGAGGCCTCCTTGTGCTTGAAACCTGGGCTAAATGGCTCCAGCACATGGAATACCCCTCCCCTCAGCCTCTGAAAACTGGGCCTCTTAGTACCGTGAGAAAGAATGTAACACTCATGTCGTTTTTCTCCTGTTGTTTGAGTCTCACCTTGATTTGCTCTAGCAGGCTAAAGAATTTAGCCACTAAGTCAATGAGAGGGAGTCCTTAGGATTTAAAGACTTTTGGGAAGGGTAGAAGAGGGGGCGCCGGGGAAGATTACAAATGAAAGAAGTGCCTTCTAATTGGTTACCCTTAGGGATGTTTTCATGGGCCTCACCTAGGGCTATACTTAGGATCAAATGGAAAGATGGGATCATTAACTCTGCCCTGGAATGCAGTCTAGCAGCACTGATGAGATGATTGCTACCGTCTGATTCCTCCCGGCTGGCTGCTCACAGAGGCTCTGGTTGTTGCTGGGAGCTGTGAGCATTTTGCAAATTTCTCCAGTGTTCCTACTGCTTCTGTTTTCATGATAGTTGTAACTACATTTTCCCCTTTATGGGAGAAAGGACCTTTTTCCTTTATGGTGCCTCTAATCTCAGATTAGGTTTTTGGACTTTAAAGATTTCCTTTCCAGGCCATATGTGTCCCCACAAACACAGGAACAACTATAACATTCAGTTGTTCAAACCTGCTCCATTCAGACGATTTCTACCACATTGGCCATATTCAATCTTATGTATTAATTCCTCACCTTTGCCCCCATTATTGCCCCCACCCAGAATGCTCCTCCCCTGTTAATCTTAAATCATCCTAGGAACTTCTCTGGCCATCCAGGGGTTAAGACTCTGTGCTCCCACTGCAGGGGGCACGGGTTCAATCCCTGGTCAGAGAACCAAGATCCTGTATTCCGTGATGCCAAAAAAAAAAAAAAAAAATCCTTCTATAACCAGTTCTCAAAAGCCGTCTCAATTTAATCCAGATTTACTCAAGCTACTATGTATTGTGTAGTAAGCAGTGTATTATATTGTGGAGACAGAAAGTTTAAGGAAATGAGAATGTGGTTCCTGACCTCATGGCACTCACATTCTTGGAGGGAAGGAAAGCAGGAAAACTCATTGAATAAAATGTGATCAGAGATATCACTTTTAGCCACATGGGAAATACACATGCCTGAAAGGGTTTGGGGCAACTCATATATCTTCTATGAAACTGTTTTGAACCATTCAAACTCACACTTACGTATATTTGCTGGAAACTCATTATACTCAGAGTCAGTTTAGTTGATGTTATTTTTGTGTCACAATCAGATTTAAGCCCCTTGAGTTTAAGAACCATATTTTTTTGTATCCCACCAATGGCACATAACACTCAATAATATTTATTTGGCTTAACAGTTGGTTGCTTGATTTGGAGAAGAATGGAGTTGAAGAAAGAGCTTGGATTGGGGAATCCAGCAGCGCTGAGTTCTAATTTTAGCAGTAGCATTTGTTAGTGGTAGACTTTGGCAAGGCATTTAGCCTCTCTGAGTCTCAGTTCTTCTTCTTAAAATGGAGATGAGAACACCTTCCTCTCAAGTTGTTATGATTTTATTAGATAAGTGAAATGTTTGGATTTAAAGTAAAATTCTTTCTTCTTCCTCCTCCTCTTTCTGATAGGACTATCGGAAAAGGGATGATCCTTTGCACCTACCTCTTCACAGCCAATGTAACCATATTTTAAAAAATGAAAAATACGGACGTAGGCTTTAAAAACTTTTTTCCAACTTATGAAAAGTCTTGCAAAAGCATAAAAATTAAACCATATCTAGTGACTCATGTAATTACAAGATGTAAGCTTCACAACGGCAAGGATCATGTCTGTCTTGTTCAATATTGTGACTTGCTTATCTCATACTAGGTATTCAATAAAAATCAAAGGAAGGGATGAATAAATTGATAATAATAAATTTATATAAAAGAAATATACCAATTCACAAAAATTAGTTTAGAATATCTGGAATATTTGAAATTTGGGCTGTCTCAGAAAATCCAGATCAAATCTTTATACTCCTGACCCCAATATGACTGCCTGTGGCACAAACCCATGGGTCTAATAGAGTTTGATTCAGGACAATTGGCAATAGGATTTCATAGTGAAGAAGTTGTTCCTGACAGCTCTGTAGCTGCAGGCAGAATAGGCACAGAAGGGCAGTTTCTCACACAGTACAGTCTGAAAGTGCCTCAAAATATCAATTTTGAAATGAACGGGAAGAATATCATCTAGCCAACTATCTGGAAAAAAGTGAAGCTTTCGACCAGTTAAGGGGATAGCACCAGGTTTCTATGATATTTTCTAGTTTCTAAAACTATTTTCTAGTTTTCTGGTTTTCAGAACACTTTTATACACATACTGTCATTTGATCTCTACAACAACTGTGTGAATTAGGCAATTCAATAAACATTTGAGCATTTTCTAGGTCCCAGGTACCGTGCTTATTACCATAAGACATAAATTTGGATAAGTCATTGTTTTTTATTTCCAGTAATAATAATAATTATCATTTTTGGGGTTCTTACTACTTGCCACGCACTATCCTAAGTTATTTTTTGAAATGTATCATTTAATCCTCAAATAACCTGTGAAATTGGTATTATTATTATTATTTGTTTTAGACATACAGAAAATGATGCTTATAGATGTTAACAACTTGTCACGGTCACACAGTTAACAAGTAAGACTGACAAGTAAATTAATAAGTAAGATATGACATTCTAACCTGAGCTTACCTGACTCCAGAGATCCTGTTCTCTGAACAAGCTACCAAAAAATCCTAGTAAATAATTTGACTAACAGTTGCTCACTACTAGAAATGGGTCTCAAGTCCTATGTGAAATAAAATAGGATATAGTAATTTAAAAATTTTAAATGTTAAATGGTTCTTGTTTAACAGGCATTCCTTATGCCAACTTTTTTTTTTTTTCAATTTAGTTTTTGTTGCGTTGGGTCTTAGTTGCTGCACACAGGCTTTCTCTAGTTGCTTCGAGCGGGGGCTACTCTTCGTTGCGGTGCACAGGCCTCCCATTGCAGTGGCCTCTCTCGTTGCGGAGCACAGGCTTTTAGGCACGCGGGCTTCAGTAGTTGTGGCACACAGGCTCAGTAGTTGTGGTTTGCGGGCTCTAGAGCACAGGCTCAGTAGCTGTGGCACACGGGCCTAGTTGCTCTGCGGCATGTGGGATCTTCCCAGACCAGGGCTTGAACCTGTGTGCCCTGAATTGGCAGGCAGATTCTTAACCACTGTGCCACCAGGGAAGTCCCCTCTCAGGTTTCTTGACTGAGGTTACACAGCTAGTAAGAGCAAAGCTGAGATTTCATTCATTTTTTTCATTCGTTTATTCATCACTTCCAGGGAAGTCCCTATGCCAACTTTTTTGGAGGTTATTGATCAAAATTTGAAATGCTTAACACTTGTGCCAGGAATTCTGTTTTAGTAATTATCAAATGAATCCAAGTAAGCAAATATATGATAACATTTTAGGCTGAGTTCTTCCTCAAACAGTCCTTGAGACAAGGATTTGAGTGTAAGTGATTTATTTGGATAGTGACTCCAGAATCACTTGTGAGGGAGCAGGGAAATGAGAGAGGGAAGGGCAGGTGCAAGATTAATTAACAGATCACTACTGTGGGCAACAGGGGTTCATTCCTACTCAGGAAAACTATACAGAATTTGCCTCAGAGATGTCTTACCCAAGGAAGTTGAGGTAGTTATCCACAAATTCCCATCCATCATTGGATGGTGAGCCGCTGGTTGTTAATGCCCGACCCATGCATGATGCAGGCTCTCTCCTCCCACTCAGAAAGTCCAAGGCCAAGTCACAGGTGCCTGAAGCAGAAAGAGATCCCCTAGTGTAAAAAAAGCATTGAGGGCCTAGGGCATATCTGTGGGGCACTGACAGCTCTGTTGCAGTATATTAATACTCTATAATGGTGTAGTATATTTAGTGTACAACTATTTTTAGTGTAGTATATTTAGTGTATATTTCATATACAACCTAAATATACTATTTTTTTAAAAAATAAATTTATTTATTTATTTTTGACTGGGTTGGGTCTTCGTTGCTGCATGCGGACTTTCTGTAGCTGTGGCTAGTGGGGGTTGCTCTTTGCTGTGGTGCACGGGCTTCTCATTGTGGCGAGCACAGGCTCTGGGCATGCGGGCTTCAGTGGTTGTGGCACACGGGCTCAGTAGTTGTGGCTCACGGGTTCTAGAGCACAGGCTCAGTAGTTGTGGCGCATGGGCTTAGTTGCTCCACCGCATGTGGGATTTTCCCGGACCAGGTCTCAAACCTGTGTCCCCTGCATTGGTAGGCGGATTCTTAATCACTGTGCCACCAGGGAAGCCCCCTAAATATACTTTAGAGGGAATTGGCTAAAGTTTTCTGAATAACCTTATGACAAAGAGATATAGTTTCTGTTAAGCTTTTTCCAAGACTTAAAACTGGGAGTCCTTAACCTAGTCTGGAGGCTCAGAGAAGGCCTCTTTAGGAAAGTGACAGTAACCATGTGTATGTTGTAGGGAGGGAACGCTGAGGGAAACAATTCAAGCAGAGGAAATGACTTTTTTTATTTTAATATTTATTTATTTATTTTTGGCTGCACTGGGTCTTCGTTGCTGCGCACAGGCTTTCTCTAGTTGTGGGAATAGGGGGCTACTCTTCACTGTGGTGCGCGGGCCTCTCATTGCGGTGGCCTCTCCTGTTGCGGAGCACGGGCTCCAGGCGCGTGGGTCTGAGCAGTTGTGGCACTCAGGCTCGGTATTTGTGGCTCACAGGCTCTAGAGCGTAGGCTCAGCAGTCGTGGCGCATGGGCTTAGCCGCTCCGCGGCACGTGGGATCCTCCCGGACCAGGGCCCGAACCCGTGTCCCCTGCATTGGCAGGCAGATTCCCAACCACTGCGCCACCAGAGAAGCCCAATGACATTGTTAAAGCCCTGAGAAAAGAAGATCCTTGGAGCTCTGCTTAAGTGGGGGGCAAATTAGAGAACCAAGGCCGACTGGCTTTCTGCGGCTCAGGGGGAGGCAAGGGCCAGAGTCGGTGGGACCTTGTAGGATTAGGGACTTGATGGGGCACTGGGAAGCCATGGAAGGGTTTAAGTTTTTGCAGATGTTTAGCATGATGGCTCCACCGCAGAATAGAGAAAGTGGGGAACTACACTACACTGCTTGGCCTCTAAGTTCTTTGGCTAAACGAAGAATGTGAGGCTGTCAAGAATATATTCCAAGGTCTCTAACAGGCTGATTATTGTTGTATTTAAACAAAAGAATGATATATTCATTTCAGGTAATCAGAGATACTTTCCATTTTTACTACCTAACTTGATTTAACAAAGGACCTTGTTAATGTAAATTTTTAACTGTCCAAGAGCTTTGCACATAGAAAAGACTTCATAGGTATTGGAGTTATTAAAAATTAATATTCAATATATTAAGATGACAATTGAAAAAACTTAGTTTTCATTGTCTTTGAACTTAATATATTCAATTATTTTATTTATATACCTAGAAAATGTCAAAAATTGCCTGATGAATGTTCAATCAACTTGACTTGAGTAAACAAATCTTCATCAAACAATTATACTTAATCATGTTTCTTTAAACATTTAAACTGAGTTCATAAATTTAGTACATTCTATTTCTTTTAAACACTTTAAATGCTTGCCCTCATAAGCAAAACTTTCCAAGTTCTTAGTTCTCTTAAATATTGCAATAATATTTATGAACAGTAAGATTATTTTATGTCAAAAATCAGTTACTCAATTACACATTTTTGTTTGAAAATTGTAAGGTTATGTATCAGATTCTCTAAAATGTTAAATTCTCTAAAATTGCAAATACTCCTTTTTATTTTTTATTTATTTTTGCAGTACGCCGGCCTCTCACTGTTGTGGCCTCGCCCATTGCGGAGCACAGGCTCCAGACGCGCAGGCTCCGGACGCGCAGGCTCAGCGGCCATGACTCACGGGCCTAGCCGCTCTGCGGCATGTGGGATCTTCCCAGACCGGGGCACGAACCCGCGTCCCCTGCATCGGCAGGCGGACTCTCAACCACTGCACCACCAGGGAAGCCCAATACTCCTTTTTAAAAGTGAATTACCTAAACTGATATAATAGTCAATTTATTTAAATAAAACCACTCATTTCAAAACAATGAGAGTTCTTTGAGCATATCATAAAAGGTGTAAAGTCTATTATCTGAGGCATAGTGTTACAATTCTTTTTCAGAGGCAGAGGTTTTTAGAGAAGGCTGAGGTTGTTAAGTCCTTTGATTTGTATCAGGGAGAGTAAGACATTTCAAGGATGGTAAGAATAAGACCATGTAAAATGTCTTACAATCCGAATTTTTCTTTGATTTAAAATGAAATGAATAAATGGAAGCATATGAAAACCCTGGCTCCTCCAAGATCATAGGGCAGTTGGTTTTTCTGGATTAATCTGTCAATGTCAAAACAATTTAAAAGATAAACACAGTTATTTGTTTATTTGTAATAGAACTTTCTCTGAAATGTTCTAGATGATGAAGGTATATAGGAGGTCATGAGTCCAAAATAGAATGTATTCACAGACTTTTTGCAAAAGGTTAATATTCTTCAACAGAAAGAAAATGAGACAAATCCTCTGAGGAAATGATTTACTTTAGAGCTAGAATGTTAATATGTTGCTGATGAGATCAAGGTGTTTCACAAGTCTCTTATCAACTATATCAAAATATTTCACATATCGAATCAAGGTGATTGGGAAATAATGGCCATATATTTACTGAGCTACATTTATAACTTCATGTTTTCTTTTATTTCTGTAATTTCCATTTGGTTATTTCTTTTTAGAGATTCATTTCTTTGTTTAAATTATATTTCATTCATTTTGTTCATCTTTTCCTCAAATTCTTTTAATATATTTATAGTAATTATATTAAAGTTCTTCCATCTTAATTCAACATCTGGGTCATCTGTAGAACTGCTTCTGTTTTCTATTGACTTCTTTCCTCTTGATTTTGGGTCACATTGCCTAGTTTGTTCTCAAGTCTTTTAATTTTTAATTGATGTCAGCCAGACAATGTTTTAAAAGACCATAGATACTAGAGTACATATTACCTCCTCTCCCCTCAGAGGACATGCCCTTTCTTCTGTTAGGCATCTAGGATAAGGAGCTGTTCACTTTGGTCCAATCAATAGTTGAGGTGGTCGAGGATGGGTTGCATCTTTAATTAGTTTTGTTTCATTTCTGTTTTCAAATGTCTTGAGGGAAAGATAGACTCTATGTATATTAGATGCCTCTTTTCTAGTAGTATGTTTTGACCTATGTACCATAAGACCCTGTCTTTGTCATCTAGTGCAGTCTTCAGTTTCATACTTTGCCACACACTCAGCAAAAGTCCTGCTGCTGGGTCTTCCTGTCTTTCATGATCCAGTGTGTGGTAGCAAAGGCACCTTGAGCTGCTGTACTCAGCAAGGTTGAAAGCTGAGGAGGCAGCCTGGGGCCAGAGGAAGGTGGTGGCTCATACTGGCTGCAAACTCATACTACTGCTGCTATCTTGCTCCCTTCTCTCTCAAATAAATACCAAATATGTACAGATTATTCCAATATTGGTTTGATTTACTTCATTGTCTGTATGTTTACCAACCCAAGGAAACTGGGGTTACCAGTTCAGCAGGATGAGGTTGTTTATGAAGCAGAGATTTCGTATCTTGGGCTGCATATACCCAGAGTCATTATTCTTAAGCCATTAAGGAGCACACTGAGCTCTTTTAAAATGATATGATAGATTGAATCATTGTTCCCAGTGCTTCATGAACTTCCTGTATGCAATTCTATAGCCACATACTTATTATATAATTTTTTAGTGTCTTCTACTAGAGGAGGCAGAGGACATCTCCCCTCACCCCAAACGATGATGTACTTGGCCTTGTAACTTGTTTTGGTCAATGAAATGTGGGCCAAAATGACAAGTGTGCTAGTTCCAGGCCAAGACCTCAAGACGCATCTTATGTTTCTGCTTCCTCTCTTGGACTCCAGTGACCCTCCATGAGAAGAACATGTCCCAGGTAGCCACTGGTCCAAGGAGAATGAGGAAATATGTGGCACAGGCTTGAATCCAACCAGCAGCCTGGAGTCAAGCCTAACTGATTCCAGTCAAGCCTGGCAGAGCCACATCCAACCTACAGACCAGTGAGAGAGGAAATAAATATTTGCAGCTAAAAGCCCCTGAAAGTTTAAAGTTGACTGATATGCAGCAAAAACTATTTCAAACCAATTGTTAGTATTAAACATTTTTTTAAAAAGTTTATGCTGTTTTGGTTCTGTGAAATTTTCTAATTTGTCTTAGGGCTCTTTCTTTATTTTTTTAAAATTAATTTTGGCTGCATTGGGTCTTTGTTGCTGTGCACGGGCTTTCTCTAGTTGTGGTGAGCGGGGGCTACTCTTTGTTGCGGTGCGCGGGCTTCTCATTGCTGTGGCTTCTCTTGTTGCGGAGCATGGGCTCTAGGCGGGTGGGCTTCAGTAGTTGTGGTGCACAGGCTCAGTAGTTGTGGTGCATGGGCTTAGTTGCTCCACGGCATGTGGGATCTTCTTTGACCAGGGATCGAACCCGTGTCCCCTGAATTGGTAGTCAGATTCTTAACCACTGCGCCACCAGGCAAGTCCAGATTTCCTCATTTGATTAGCCAGGTAGCTCATTTATTTGCTACCTGATTGAATTGATGTTATTTTCAGATTTTTGCTTGTCTATCTCCATGATTGTTATGATCATTCTAATAATAGAGGTAAAGGAACTGCAATTATCAGGATGTTTAGATTTTGTGTATTTAATTGTGAGGCAGTTTAATAAGAGTGTGTGCATTTGAATAAAAGGTTTTTAATTGCTTTACATTTTTCCTAGTGTTAAAAAAAACATTTAGGGGCTTCGCTGGTGGTCCAGTGGTTAAGGCTCCACGCTTCTACTGCAGGGGGTGCAGGTTCGATCCCTGGTTGGGGAACTAACATCCCACATGACGCAGCCAAAAATAAAAAAAATTGCAGAAGAAAAAAAGCTTTTAAAATAATGGCTTTATCTCAGGATAAAAGGGCACTATATATAATTCATTGAGCATCTGCCAGGCACTGTGGAAAGTATGTATACCATCTTTTTCCTTAAAAACAAATTTAATTTTTTTCATTAGTTAATACTTTCCTAAGGTAGAAAGTTCAAAAGGCAAAAAAGAGAATGAAGGGAAAAGATTTCTTCTTACCCTGCTTCCCAGGCTGCCCTGTCCAAGGGCAATTAATGTTACCAGGTTTTTTTGTATATTCTTCCAGTGATATTACCTGCACATACAAACATATACATAATTATATGTGTATATTGTGTTACCCTGATTTTTTAAAATCAATGTAGTGTTAACATACTATTACAGCGTTCTGTATCTTGCTTTTATTTATTTTTTCACTTAACAATGTATCTTAGAGAATATTCTGTAGCAACACTTGAAGAGCTTTCTCATTCTTTTAAAAAAGCCACGTAGTATTCCAAAGCACTGTTTCTCAAACTGACAGAAGTCTTGTGGTCAAAATTATTTTCATAACACTAAGATGTTATTTTCCTTTTTCAGTATCTTTCACTAGAGTACAGTGGAGTCTTCCAGTGTCTACATGTCCTGTGCTATTGTAACAGAATGAATGCAGAAGCAAACCTAAAAATCCAGCTGTCTTGTATTAAGCCAGACATTAAAGAGATTTGCAAAAATATAAACCATGCTGCCTTTCTTTCTGATTTTTTGTGTGTGTTTGGAAAATGTAATATTTTTTTAAAGAAAATATGTTTTTAGCAGTCTCACAGACTTAGAGAATGAACTTATGGTTACCGGGGCAGGGGGTGGGGGGAAGGGATAGTTAGGGTGTTTGGGACTGACGTGTACACACTGCTATATTTAAAATGGATAACCAACAAGGACCTACTGTATAGCACAGGGAACTTTGCTCAATATTATGTGACAACCTAAACGGGAAAAGAATTTGAAAAGGAGTGGATATACGTATATGTATAACTGAATCACTTTGCTGTCACCTGAAACTAACACATCATTGTAAATCAACTATATTTCAATATAAATAATTTTTTTTTTTTTTTTTGCCGCACACGGGCCCCTCACCACCACGGCCTCTTCCATTGCAGAGCACAGGCTCCGGACGCGCAGGCTTCAGCGGCCATGGCCCACAGGCCTAGCCACTCCGCTCACGTGGGATCCCCCCAGACCGGGGCACGAACCCGCGTCCCCCACACCGGCAGGCGGACCCTCAACCACTGCGCCACCAGGGAAGCCCTAAAAATAAATTAAAAAAAAAAGAAAAAAATATGTTTCTAGGGAATTCCCTGGTAGTCCAGTGCTTGAAACTCTGCGCTTCCACTGCAGGGGGAACCCCTGGGTTTGATCCCTGGCGGGGGAACTGAGATCCTGCAAGCCATGTGGTGCGGACAAAAAATAATGTTTTTATATTAACATGTAAAGCGTTTATTATTATTTTAAATGAATAAATATTTTTATGTCTAAGTTCTAAGTTTTAAAATGATAAACATTAGTAGATGTAATCCATATAAACTAAAGCTATTGGGGGTCCTCAATAATTTTTAAGAGTGTAACATGGTCTTGAGACTAAAACGTTTGAGAACTGATCTATTGCACAGGTGTACCATAATTTAGTCTGTCCCCTGCCAATGGACATTTCAATTGTTTTCAGTGTGTTGCTACTTCAAGCCATGCTAAGATGAGTAACCTTCTACACACTTTATTTCCCACACGTGAGTAAATCTGTCTTCTGTTCTTAGAATTGCTGGGTCAATGTACCAGGACAAAGCCCACAATAATATCTATCATCTCATTCCATCCTTGTAATTACCTTGTGAGGTGAGACATCATTAATTCCTTTTTACATATTAGAAACCAGAAGCTTAAAGACGGAGATAACTTTCTTAGAGACATTGGGCT
Source organism: Phocoena phocoena (assembly GCF_963924675.1). Classification (NCBI taxonomy): domain Eukaryota; kingdom Metazoa; phylum Chordata; class Mammalia; order Artiodactyla; family Phocoenidae; genus Phocoena; species Phocoena phocoena. The sequence goes on along the minus strand of NC_089226.1, from coordinate 49,911,899 downwards.
AAGAAGCTGCTACAGGGAAAGGAGTGAAACTATTTTATCATCCTCCATGCTTTGAACCACTATTCTGACTTATGGTTTCTCCATGCAGTATATGTGTACACTCCTTCAGTTTAATTCACTTACCTGATAACAGGCTCTATTCTTGCCTTGGCCCAGTTTATTTCCTGGCACAGAACAGTCCTGGAATTAGATGAACTGAGCCTCTCAGAGCAAAAGTCAGTACCAGAAAATGACTTAAGTGATAAGAAGAACAGGGCTTTTTATTTTGAATCACAAGAATTTCAACCACCAAATAATCTGGGAAATGAATTTTAGAATGTGATGCAGTTAAAACTAATCCACATAATTCTCAGAGTAAATTTTATAACCAAACCTATACATCAAAATAACATTACGTATAACCACTTTTCCCCCCATGAAACTTACACTGTAGTTCCCTTTGTTTAAGCAACATCATTTTTTTACTTAAATACAAAAAAAGACAACCCTAAGTGTTTAAAAGAAATGTAATAATTTTTTAACCAAACCTGGCACTGCCAGAAATATCGTTTTCATACAAAAATCTAGCCCAATCCCTCATAAAAATCCTTCAGTGGACTCCCATTTCTTGTACTACAAAGCTCATAAGAGATCATTTGTGATTGGCTCTTATCTCATAAATTCTCCTACACACATATTTTTGATCTGTTTTGAAATACTTGCACATCTCAGAGATATATTTCCTTCTTTGAACAGGTCTCTTCACATAGGTGGACACAGAGTGAAACCGGCAAAAACTCACTTAACATGGGCCATAAAATTTTATATATGTAATATTGTGTTCTTTTCTCCAAGAAAGTCTTCCAAGTTGTGTGTGCTTTGGGACCCACAAAACCTGGATCTACCTGTCTTTTTTACCAGGAATGCCCTTTTCTCCCTTAATCTAGTTATTCCAATTCACTCCTTTGAAACCTGACAACTGTTAACAATTCAGGGAGGGCTTACCTGACCACTCCAGTCTGATTTAGATGCTTCTTTCATACTTATGGTCTATCCTGCTATCTTGTCACACTGTATGGTAATTGTTGGTTTAATTGCTTATCTCACCCAGCAGACTATGACTCTCTCTCTCTCTCTCTCTCTCTCTCTCTCTCTCCATACATACATAGAATAAAGACTACATATATACAGTGTAACTATCTCCACAAAAGCAGGGGCCATGTTGAATAGGCTAATGAAAAAAACAACTTTTTAGCAAGGAAATCTATCTACATATAATTTTTTATGAAATAATATTTCAGAGTTTTTCTATTAGTATACATTTGCTGCATATTCTTTTGCTTTTTTCATGCACAATTGGAAGGAAATGCCGAATGCTTAAGATAAATATATGGGAGCAAAACAAATTGAGAAATTGTATCAAGTCATATTTTTCTGCAAATGAGTGATAAGATTGCTAAAAGTAGGGTTGCTGGCAAAATTTCTAAGGCCCAAAAAACTATGAACTGGTTTTTAGAACATGGTGATCACATCATTTGAATTGTCAGTCAGCCTCTCCCCACTGATAATCTCTATCTCTAAACTCCATAACTCAACTGACCCTGTATTTCCCTATTTGAGCTACTGGAATACAACAGTGGACAAGCTAGGTGAAACTGAAATCAGAAGTTCTGGATCAGTCAACAAGTAATCAACAAGTATTCATTGAATATATACTACATGTCAATTTTAGAACTTCCTTTAGAGCTAACACTAGAACTGCTTTATTCTTTTTTTTTTTTTTTTTGTGGTACGCGGGTCTCTCACTGTTGTGGCCTCTCCCGTTGCGGAGCACAGGCTCCGGATGCGCAGGCTCAGCGGCCATGGCTCACGGGCCCAGCCGCTCCGCGGCATGTGGGATCTTCTCTCAACCACTGCGCCACCAGAGAAGACCCTCCTGCATATTATTGATACACACTGGATTCACATGTTAAAGGCAATATTCCACCTCCTGGCAGTGTTAGTTAACTATATGTTTTTAAAGGGATTCCTTTTTAATTCTTATTCCCTTATTTCCTTTTTACTTTCTATAGATTTGCTGATTTATATGCTCAACGTGTTTAGTATACACATTTTAGTCTTTCTGATGGCATCAAACATTTACATCAAAAAGGTACTTGAGGACTTCCCTGGCGGCGCAGTGGTTGAGAATCCGCCTGCCGATGCAGGGGACACGGTTGGATCCCTGGTCTGGGAAGATCCCACATGCTGCGGAGCAACTAAGCCCGTGTGCCACAACGACAGAGCCTGCGCTCTAGAGCCCGTAAGCCACAACTACTGAGCCCGCATGCCGCAACTACTGAAGCCCCTGCACCTAAACCTGTGCTCCGCAACAAGAGAAGCCACTGCAATGAGAAGCCCATACACCAAAATGAAGAGTAGCCCCTGCTCGCGGCAACTAGAGAAAGACCCCGCGCAGCAACAAAGACCCAACGCAGCCAAAAATAAATAAAATTAAAAAAAAAAAGTACTTGATTTCTTAGAACAGAGGATTTTTTTGGGGGGGGGCATTAAGTCCTCTTGTAAGCACTCTGAACCACGGGAGGAGTGTAGTTATTTTCCTCAAAACAAAACAAAAAAAAGGAAATATAACCAGAGGGTTTGATTTTTTGAAATAGCTCTGGGATACCCACTGTTTCCTGGTCAGGTGTAGTACTTTTTCATATTATCCCATGAGATTATAATTGGGCTATAAATTTCGTGAAGGCCAGGCCAAGGACCTATTATGGTCACCACTGCACCTAGCATAGAGATGGGCTTAATGTTGGTGCAGAGTGCATTAGCTGCATATTTTGATGAAAGAACCGGCATTGAAACTATCACGGGAGAAGTTTCATGCATTCATTTGTGTGTTTAAAAATACTGATTATCTAGTTCGTGGTCTGTCCAGAGGATATAAAGTAAAAGTATTCCTGTAGTATAGCACATGACTCAAATACAGTTGCTACGTCGCTCTTGAGTTTTCCACGTCTTTTGTGGGTACATAGATTTGCTGATTTATATGCTAAGCATATATTGTTTACTCTCTGTGTAGCTTCGGAGGGATACAATAGAAGCCAAATCAGATCTTCGAAAACTTATTTTTTAAAAGTTCACTTGGTTGTTAAGATGATATAAAAGAATAAGGAAAGGCAGATATTTTCTGTAACTCAAAGTTTAGTAACTAAATTGAGCTTTAAAATTACAAGCAAAACTATTAGGACTATTTTACTGCCGACATGTCCCTCCAGAAAACAGGAACGTTGACAGCTCCTTAATTTTAACTGTGTCTGTTATATCTAAGTATCATCACTAACAATGGTATGCAGTTGAGATCCATAAATACCTATTCAACAATATTCCTTAGTTTCAAATGACAAAAGATAAGCTCTCCTCCCCAGGCTTCTCATTTATATGCGATATCACGTTAGGAAGAAATGAAAAACACATGTCAAACCAATCCTGTACACTTTAAATATGTGCAGTTTCTTATATATCAATAACACCTCAATAAAGCTGCTGAAAAACCCCAAAACAAAAAGTAATGAAAATGTTACTTTATATGGGACAAATAAAGGAACTACTTCATTTCTTAAGAGCGGTTTCTTCTGGGGAACAACAAAGTACCTCTGCAGAGCCTAGTAGCCTGAGGACAATGGTGACGCACATTTTATGTAATTAATACCTAATTTTTTTTTTTTAGCCTACACCTACCTTACTATCTCTACTCAACGAAAAAAATACCCTTTTAGTTTATTGTGTTATGCTGCAGCTCCACGGCAGAACTACTTGAATGGTTTGTGTTTTGCATCATTTCCAGCCTCCAAACAGGATTTTAGGATCCTTAGAAGTAAAATATATATTATCTACGTGACCGAAATTGCGTATCCTAGGTGTGTTTCGAAGTGCAGAAGATCGAGGAGCTATCGGCTCGGGGCTGGGTGTGGCTGGCTGTTGTGAGAAACCTTTCCTAGTGCTCGAAGTAGGCTTCCCAAAGATCTCCTCCAAATCCCTTATGGAAAAGCGTTTCTCTCTCTCTCTCTCTCTCACACACACACACACACACACACACCCTCTAAATAAAGGCATTTTCCTCGGGGTTCAACACCAGAGCGCCAGCCTAGGTGTTTTTGTTTGTGGAAGTGGGAAGCAGTGTGCTGAAGCCAACTCTAGGGGTCCTTCCCGAGGTTCCGGGTGAACCCGGCGCCTCCCTTCGGGCCTCAGTTCCGGGAAGGACAGTCGGCCGCAGCAGCTAGACCCGCCCAGGCTTTCGAAAGCACCTGAGTCGCGAGTGGCGACGTGGGGGGGCGGGTCGGGTCGAAAGCCTCCGCTCGGCTCAGCCCCCACCCCCGTGGCGGCGGCCCAGCAGGCTGAAGGGATGATGATTGACGGAGCGGCTTGGCGGCTAGGGCGTCGCAGAGAGAGGGTAGAAGAGGGGACGACTGAGCTTTCCCCTTAAACTGGTTGGGTTGGGCCTCGGGAACAGCCTTCCCCAGGCCTATTGGCCTCCCTGAACGGGTTGTTATGGTAACAAATGACAGGCCGGTGCTTTATGAATCGGCCAATGAGAGGGGCCGTCTTTTCCACCCCACTTCTGAGCAGTAGGTGTTGCGAAAGCCCGGGTAGAATCCCGAGAAGAAGGTGGAGCCAGGACTTTCAGCGGAAGGGCGGGGGGGCGGGGCTGGCGACCTGGCTGGGCGAGCCAATCACGCCTGGCTTTATAAACGGCCCCGCCCCTTTACCGCACAATTCCCCTCCCCTAGCTCATTTCGCACGACGCAGCGGTTGGGAGCACAGACATTTTCGGAGCTGGAGCCGCCGCCATTTTGTGTCTGTGGAGAAAGAAGAGTCTGTGGCGGCTGGAAGTGGACGGAGATCACCCGTGAGACGGCGGCGTTTCACACCCGAGGTTCCCCCCGTGTCGTCCCCCAACCCCCCTCCGCGGTCAGCATGTGGTGAAGCCGGAGCCGCGAGACCCGGGGAGAGGAAGAGGAGTCGGAAGGGAGGCGGGGTATCGAGAGCGGCTTCAGCTTCAGCTGCGGCGGACCTCGGAGGGGGGCCGCGGCGCAATGTCAGAGCAGACGCCGGCCGAGGCCGGTACTGCGGGGGCCCGGGAGGACGCCTGTCGGGATTATCAGTCATCACTCGAAGACCTGACCTTCAATAGCAAACCGCACATCAATATGCTGACCATTCTAGCCGAGGAGAACCTGCCCTTCGCCAAGGAGATCGTCTCTCTCATCGAGGCCCAAACCGCCAAGGTTTTTATACACCCCGCAGCCTCCTATTCTTCTAATACTCCCTGATTTTAGTGTCAGCCTCATCCCAGGTCTCGCTTCTATCCAAAGGGGGACGGTGTTCCTCCTCTCCAACCCTCCCCCTCCAACTCAGGCTCGGTCTCTGGCCCAGGCTTCGAGCGTGGGCCTCTCTTGGGGGGAGGGAGTGGGGAGGATAAAGGGTGGAGTCCTACTTCCGCTTACCAGCTCCCTATTTAGGCCACTGCATCGTGTATCCCGACGCACACGCTTTGAATAGAGCCCTTCGGGGAGGGGGAGAATTAAAGGCAGTTCGTTGTGTGGGGAAGTAAGAGTTAAAACCATTTGAACCCCCTGGGATGGTGGGGAGTGGTTCTCCCCCCGTCCCCCCGCCCCGAACTCTTTTGGGTAACTGTGCTCTGTGGGTTGGAAGGAGGTGAAGGGGGACCTGGGAGCGAGCTGTTGGGGGGTGGGAATAGGGCCTTGGCCCCGAGTGGAGCAGCCGCCTGTTAGGAGCCCAACATGGCGCCTGAAAAGCACATGATGCGAAAGGGAAGAGAGGAGAATCCATTCCCTGCCAGCCAGGCAGCTGCTCACACCCGTCAGCCCCATTTTGGGGTGGGGGCGGCTAGATATAATTTGTATTCTCCTATCGGAGGGTCTCATTTGCCCCCAGATACGGGAAATTGGGGTTGAGGGTGGGGTTGGAGGGGGTGGGGAGGAGATCTTATCCAACCTGTAGGTGGAGAACTGGCCCACTGGGTAACAAGTACTTGTAGTTTTCTTTTGAAAAGTTCAGTTCCTCCTCCTCTTCCTTTTCTCTTTTTTTCCTCCCTTCCTTCCCTGAAAGTGAAGACGTGCTTTGCTTCACCCCTTGACAGCAGTGGTCCTCTGCCACCCTATATTTCCCTGTAGTCCTCCTCTTCTGTGGATTCATGTGGGAGCGATTTGTCATTTAAGTAAAGTTACTGTTAAACTTAGTTATCGTAATGAGTTTTAATAGCTTCCCAGTACTACGTTTTAAGTTATTTTTGAAGCTTGTACTTATGGTTTAGTTTTTTTCTAGTTGTTAGTGATTGAAATGATCAGGATGAGCCTCCTTTTAGCAGAGTGAACCCCTTTTAAAAGGCCACTTTAACAACAACCACCAATATATTGTTTAGAGGCGCTTTCTGTCTAGTGTAAAACTGAGTGGTCTGACTTTAATAAATGGTTTTGAAATGTGTGACTGGTATTATAAAATTTGTGAATAAAACATATAAAATATGTATTTGTCTTTTTTATTTACCTTTGTAAGGTGTAGAATTTGTTTCCAAGACTTATTTTTATCTACGTGGTTGTGTGTTTTAAACAAAAGTCTTTAAGTGACTTGGGTTCATTCTTCTTTAGGTTCCATCCACTCTTTTGGGTAAATCTGTTCACAAGATACACGGTTTCAGGTGGTCCTTTCATACCTTAAAGAGGACAAAAAGTAAGGTTTTTTTTTTTCTCTTTAGGGCCCAACAAGTTTGTCATGCTCAGTCTGACAGCTAAAATACAAGTCCTTATTCACCTTTTCCTGTGAATGTCTGTGTGAAACAGCTATTGTTCTTTTTTTAAAGTATGAGATTTTAAAAGGAAGCATTCCTCATACTCAACATCCTTTTTATTGATACAACAAACATGTTGGACATGAAAACTTAGTTTTGCCTTGTCGAAGGCTTAACATTAAATGCCTTTTTAAAAAAAAAACAAATGCACTTGCGTTTTTAAAAAAATAACATTGATTTTTAAAAATTCTACCTAGTATTTTTGGGGTTACTAATATTCCACAGAGCCTAATATTTAGCAGCTCAGGTTGTCACTCAAAGAACCATTTTCTTGCTGGTTTTTAATGGATCCAGAAGACTTTCAGAAGTGAAAACTAAATGCTGAATATAGTGACCACATTAAAATTTGTATTTGTGTGTGGCTACACAGAGTGGTGAAAATAGATGGACTATTTGCTGATGAAAGACAGCTGAAATTTTTTTGGCACACGTTTCCTGGTTATTTTTGTAAAGCCAGATTGAGGAAAAGATGTAACAGTCACTTTGGGGAAATAATTTAATGGGGTTGGGGTTGAGGGTGAGGGGAGGGATTTTCTGTCATTTGGTAGCAAACTGGCTTGGTTTTGTGTTTCTGGAGGTGAATGTTTGTGTCCTTATCCTCTAGCGTTTCAGCATTACTAAACTTAAGGATTCACACTTACTTGACTCCTTCCATGAGGCAGTAGTAGCAAAAAAATATTACATATAAGAATTCACTTGTACAATAAAAAGTTAGCCAACTGAACAGATTTTGGTTTTAAAGAGAGCCTGTTTATCTTCATAAGTACAACAATGACTAAAATGGTATAAAACATGACATGGTAAGATAAAGACACAGCAATAAAGCAGTTGACGTGTTGGTACTTAATAGTTTACCCACATGCAATAGCCTTGTGAAACCCTTTTATTAGTACTGTAAAAGAAAACTTTCATACAAAGTTATTCAAAGGTTTCCTTAGTCAACTTTGGTTGTTATCAGAAGCAAGAGCACTTCCACACACTTGTATGGGCAATTGGTTTTGTGAAATAATGGTGGCATTGTGTACTGCAGAACTGTGAGCTTACCCTGGCTACAGGTAGCTGTGGGTAAGTGTTGTTCAGGGTTAAGATTCCTATACACGTGGGAAGGGTAAATGGGGATAATTTTTGTTTTTGTTTTTAAATCGTGGGTACTCCTGTGGAGTGGGAGTTAACACTTAGTTTATGTGGTGTGTCTTAATGCTCCTCAACAAGTCTGTGAACCTGCTGATGCTTTCTGGAAACTTGCTGTGCCTTCTAAAAGCCAGTGATGGGTAGGCTTTACAGTTGAGCTGGGGCAACATTTCTTTGCTTTGGAAAGGGCCACCTGTATCGGCATCATCACACTGGCCCTGCACAAATTTAGAACTCCTGGTTTGTGCGTGTCAGAGGAAAAATATTTCGACGGAGAGTCTGTGCTCTGAAGAAAATCTTGAGGACAAATCCTGGTTTCCAGAGTCAAGTTCAACCTGATTTACATGACTCAGCGGCTGCTCCATCCAGTTTTCCTTGTATCAGTAACAACTTGCACTTTCCTGCATGTTCATGTGCAAGTTTAAAAGTGTTTTTTTGCCATTAACTTCATATGTGAAGTGTACTTAATTTCTTTTGTTCATTGGATTATAGAGAAGTAATCCTAATGATTTTACAGGTAACAAAAGGTTCATAGACGTTAACATATAAAATATGCCTATGGAAATTAGGGTTTCTGCCAGAAGTCTGAAAACTTTGTTTCATTGAGTCTAGGTGCATCATCATAAGTTAATGTGGGTCACAAAGCTTACACTTGGATTACAGAAAATATCCTCCCCCTTTTTTTGTCACTTAAAACACAGTTTTTTTTTTAACTATACGAACCTGAAATTCTATTGAGTGTTAAATGAGGGTACTAGAGACTTTTCTTTCCAGTAATTCTGAGCTTATTTTGTATGCTCAACTAAAGATCATTGTAAGAGGTGAGACCTTGAACACTTAAATTTCATAAAGGTTAATATTGATTCAAAAGTGTTTAATATCAACAAAATATTGAGGTCTGTATTGTACGTTAAACGCTCACTTTTAAAAGTAGTTCTTTGTTGGCAATTCATTGTACTAAACTTTTCAGTTTCTTTTTATTACTTCAGGCTCCCTCCTCAGAGAAGCTTCCTGTTATGTACCTTATGGATTCTATCGTGAAAAATGTTGGAAGAGAGTATCTCACTGCCTTTACTAAAAATCTAGTTGCAACATTTATTTGTGTGTTTGAAAAGGTATATATACATTTAGAAACATTTGAATTTTTAAAACATGTTCCTGATTAAATAAATACTTGCCTTTGTGTTGGGTTTTCTTGGGTGGTGAAATGTTTTATTCTTTTGGGCATTTAACATGCTAAAGTTAGTGTTTTGTATTTAAAGTGGGTTCTAGGTGTTTTACATTATCCATTCAAAAATAGATGTGTTTGCTTTTAGAAGTTCATGTTTTTGATTGACTTTGTTCACTTGAAGATCTGTTTCATCACTAGAATACGGGCAAAAAGATCTGAAACTATCAAGAGTACTTCAAATTTCATTGTTTAGGTTTCTGGTTTTAGGATGTTGACTATTTCTGTCTTAAAAAAAAGAAAAAGAAAAAGCATAATTCTAGTGTGTGTCAACCTGTGATGGATGCCTGGAACTTGTGATTTTTTTTTTTTTTTTTTTTTTTTCTGGAAATGTTTCCTCTTGTTAACCTTGTTCAAGTATATTTTGTGTGAATGTTCTAGGTATGTGTGAATGGTGGATCAGTGAATTGCTTTAGGTTATTTTGGAAATACTTCTTCCCCACCTCTGGCCCCTCTTAGTGTTTAGAAGAAAGGCTTGTTAGTTTCTATACCTAGAGATTGTAAATTCCTTTCATAACATTGTATCTGGTAGTTTGGTTAATACAGTATTGAGGAAGACAAAGGATTTGCTGAAGTAATTCTCTTTCCTGTCAGGCTTCATCTTTCACACTGAGAAAAGGGGCATTTATAAGATATTTGGGTTTAAAGATTGTTTCCTAACAAAAAATTGGTGGTTCTTATATTTTAGTAGATGCACCTGTTGTGTCTCGAGAAATCTTAACAGTTGTCAGGCTTGGAGAATTGGGATTATTTTGAAAGAACTATCAGATTTTACTTGTTTGTTAGAACAGAAAATGTGTAGTGGCTACTTGAGTAATTTTTTTCCCTTTAAGTTCTTAGAGAAAAGAAATACTGCTAAGTAAGTATATGCAGAAGAAATTTGGAAAGCTGTATTTCAAACTGTATTATGGAGATTGTTAATAGTGTATTGTAGACTTTTGCTAAATACTGCTTACCTGAGACTCTAGTCTAAGGAGAAGTCAACTTTGCATTATAGAAATTGGGGCACTAAACCAATTGCTTGGTTTCAGTTTCAGTGTGTTCAAATTCATTTGGGTGTTTGGTAGAAAATGTTTACTGACTCTTACTGGGCCTTAACACTGAAGGTGATGAAAATGACCTTGTTTGTAGTAAATACTATCTAAAGACTGGAATATAGTCAAGGCTTTATTATTCTAAAGTTAGAACTCTAGCTCAGTTTTCTCAAGTGCTAGGTTTCTCTGATGGCTAATTTAAAAAGTATTATTGTTGTTACTATGCCCATCACAAGCATGAGCAGATAAGATATAAAACTAAAGCTCATCAGTAGGTAAGATTTTGTGAATTTCAATTATTCAGGTGCCTTCTACACCACAAATAAGCTTATTCATAGGTACCAGCCATATTGTATTGCAGGAGATTAGTTTTGTTTTACTTTGTACTAAATGTAAATAACTTAAAAAATTTAAGTCATCAGATAAACTATTTTCTAGTTGTTTTATATTTTTGTCCAGAGTGAAAGTAACAGTAGGAATACTGTGTCAAGCCTTAATATTTGGGAACATTTTGTACTTCTAAAAATTCAGACTTGTCTAATTGTTTGCTTTCATGAAGGCTAGGTGATAATGACTTTAATTTTTCTAATTTTTTTTGACAGAAATTTCTTTATTAACTTTACATCTGCAAACAAATGTACTTTTAATAAGTGATTACTGTTGTATATGTTTACGAATTAGTAGTATGTGTGCTATATGTGAAGTAGAACAGAGATTTATGTAGCATTATGCTTAATATATAAAACATCCTATAGTAACTTAACAAGCCATAGAATTGTTCTGTTGTTCTAGGTGGATGAAAATACTAGAAAAAGTTTATTTAAATTACGTTCCACCTGGGATGAAATATTCCCTTTGAAGAAACTTTATGCCCTGGATGTCAGAGTCAATTCGTTAGATCCTGCTTGGCCTATTAAACCTCTGCCCCCCAATGTGAATACATCTAGCATCCATGTGAATCCTAAATTTTTAAATAAATCGGTAAGTTCTAACATGAATGGTATATAACTAATATTTTTAACTGTCAAATTTTGACTTCTCTGAAATTTCCTGCCAGATAAAAGTAATAAGAATACCCTGTGCTGAATCAGTTTAATTTAAAAAAGAAAAAAATTTCCACCTTCAGGTTCACAGTACATTTAAAGTAAATGTTCTCCTTGTTTAGGTTTTACATATTTATTTTGCTTTTAAATTCCTGAAAATTTTCTGTGTGCTTTTAAACATGATTGGCCATTTAAGATTATGGATAGGGTTTATTAAGAGAGAAGCTGATAATTTTTAGCTCCCCCCTTAGCTGCTTCCTTTTTAGCTGTGATTTTTTTTTTGTAAACAAATTATTTTGTCTTATAGCCCGAAGAGTCTTCAACACCTGGCACAGTGGTCAGTTCCCCTAGCATCTCCACTCCTCCAATTGTTCCGGATATACAAAAGAATCTTACCCAAGAGCAACTAATAAGGCAGCAGTTACTGGCAAAACAAAAGCAGTTGTTAGAACTTCAGCAGAAAAAGCTGGAGCTTGAGCTAGAGCAAGCTAAGGCACAACTGGTAAGTAGAGGAGATTTGGCATTTTGAGTATTTTTAAACCTGTTTTCTGATGGATATGGAATTATTTTGTATTTGAATTTTATTAACATGTTGCTTTTATTAATAGTGTAATTTTTCCACTTTTACTTATTTTGCAAATTATGGTGTATTTATTAGACCAAATTTGTATATCCTTTTTGTAAAAGTCACTTTTAATATAGACTGCACTATTTTCTTTCAAATACTTTTTATTAGAGTGCTGTCTTATAAGATAGCCCCTTAGTTTTGTTAAAAATTATATCATGTGGGGGCTTCCCTCGTGGTGCAGTGGTTGAGAGTCCACCTGCCGATGCAGGGGACACGGGTTCGTGCCCCGGTCTAGGAAGATCCCACATGCCGCGGAGCGGCAGAGCCTGTGAGCCATGGCTGCTGAGCCTGCACGTCCGGAGCCTGTGCTCCGCAGCAGGAGAGGCCACAACAGTGAGAGGCCCGCGTACCGCAAAAAAAAAAAAATTATGTGGACGTAGTGTCAGTTCCAAGATGGTAGTTGTGTTGTGGCAGATGTTTTTGCCTAGTCTTTAATATTTTATGAGCTTATGTTTCATGAGCAGAAATCCTTAGCAGTTTCCTTAGAAGGCTACCAAAAAAACAGCCATCACAAAATTAAGGAGGCCAGGAAGATTATGTATTTCTGTGTATGAATAACGTTATATTAAGCTATTTTACTTAATTACTTAGCACTTGACCTTATTTGAGAGTAAGGGAGTACAGGAAGGCAGAATTTTTAAGTGCATTATCAGTGCCACTTTGAGAGGAGCTAAATTTTATGATTTAGAATTTACCCGGAAACACTTGGATGCTTGTGCAGCTGGAGTGCAGTGATTTATTTAGTAGTTTCTTAATATCAGTGTGGCCCAGAATTCTGAATAATTAGGAAGAGGGAGGGTTTTTTTTTTTCATTCTTCCTAGAAATTATAAAACCCCAAAGTAGAGGATTAGTAAGAAATAACAGGCCACATAAATATTGTATATGAACTTTTTCCTTTCATTTTAATATCCACTTAAATACTAGAAGTATACACTATAAATACGGTATTGAATAAATGGATTTATTGAATGAAGCATTATATTTCTTAGTTTTCAGTTTCTTGACAAATAATCTGAATGTTTTACAGTTGTAACATGAACGTTTATCTTGTATTTCAGGCAGTTTCTCTTAGTGTTCAGCAGGAGACATCCAACTTAGGTCCTGGAACTGCACAATCCAAATTACATGTTTCACAAATTCCCCCTATGGCAGTTAAATCTCCCCATCAGGTTCCTGTGCAACCTGAGAAAAGTCGTCCAGGTCCATCCTTACAAATTCAGGATATGAAAGGAACTAACCGGGATCCCCGTCTTAATAGGTTGAGTCAACATTCTTCTCATGGAAAAGATCAGAGTCACAGGAAGGAATTCCTAATGAACACATTGAGCCAGTCTGATATTAAGACAAGTAAAACTGTACCCTCTGAAAAACTAAATTCATCCAAGCAAGAAAAAAGTAAATCAGGTGAAAAAATAACCAAGAAAGAACTTGACCAATTAGATTCTAAATCCAAATCTAAATCTAAATCACCATCACCTTTGAAAAACAAATTATCCCACACAAAAGACTTGAAAAGTCAAGAATCTGAAAGTGCAAGGGTGTCTGATATGAGCAAGAGAGATCCAAGATTAAAAAGACATCTTCAGGATAAGACTGATAGCAAAGATGATGATCTAAAAGAGAAGAGGAAAACTGCAGAAAAAAAGGATAAAGATGAGCACGTGAAATCATCTGAACACAGACTGGTGGGAAGTAGAAATAAAATCATAAATGGCATTGTACAAAAACAGGATACCATAACGGAAGAATCAGAAAAACAGGGGACAAAACCAGGGAGATCGAGTACTAGAAAGCGATCAAGATCACGATCACCCAAGTCCCGGTCACCGATTATACATTCTCCCAAGAGAAGAGATAGGCGGTCACCCAAACGAAGGCAAAGGAGTATGTCTCCAACCTCAACACCCAAAGCTGGGAAGATTCGCCAGTCAGGAGTTAAGCAGTCACATATGGAAGAGTTTACACCACCTTCCAGGGAAGAAAGAAATGCGAAGAGAAGTACTAAACAGGATGTTCGAGATCCAAGGCGAATAAAAAAGACTGAAGAGGAACGACCACAAGAAACTGCAAATCAGCATTCCACCAAGTCAGGCACTGAACCAAAGGAAAATGTAGAAAATTGGCAAAGTTCCAAGTCTACCAAAAGATGGAAATCTGGTTGGGAAGAAAATAAAAGGTAGGTTGTTAACATTTTTAACTGAGTAGAATAATGTGTACATTTAAAAATACAGTGTTGATTTAAAAATTGGATAATGTTTATTGGGTGCTATAATTAGTACTTTTTTCCCCTGTTTAATTCTTAAAACCCTGTGGGTTAAGTACCATTATTATTGCTGTTTTACGTATAAGGAAACTGAAGTTTAGAAAGGTTAACTAATCTGCCTAAGGTGGCACATCCAGGACATGCAAGAATCAGAATTCATACCTGGTTTTCCTGACTTCAAATCTTGTGCTCTTAATCTTTAAATTAACTTTTATGGTTACATATATTCATTTTAGCCAGATCCTATTAAGGATCTTAAAATATGGTCCTGAGTATTTAAAAATTTTTTATGAAGTAACATAATTGCTTTTATGGTTTCAGTTTACAACAGGGTGATGAACATAGCAAAGCTCCTCATCTAAGGCATAGGGAGAGCTGGTCAAGCACTAAAGGAATCTTGTCACCTCGAGCTCCAAAACAGCAGCATCGATTAAGCGTAGATGCCAATCTTCAGATTCCTAAAGAGTTAACTCTTGCAAGCAAAAGAGAATTACTTCAAAAGGTAACTACTGTGTTCCCCTGTAGTCATTATTCTCCTTTTGTCTATAAGTTTTTTGTAAGTACTTTTTATATTTAAAATATTGATTTCCTTTTATCACCCCTATGCAGACGAGTGAACGTTTAGCATCTGGTGAAATTACACAGGAGGACTTCCTTGTTGTTGTGCATCAAATTCGACAGCTATTTCAGTATCAAGAAGGTAAACATAGATGCAATGTACGGGATAGTCCTACAGAAGAAAATAAAGGTGGATTAAAAAAGAAACCTCTCTTAACTGATGCTGAATTAACCTACTATGAACATAAAGCAAAACTGAAAAGGACACAGGTTCAGCATTCATTTCCAAGACTTGATCTCTTAGATCCTGATATTTTTGACTACCCTTTGACTGATGCCTTGTTGTCTGGAATAGAATGTGAGCCATCCAAAAGTAAACATGCAAGTAGGAATAGTGGAGCACAGTTTGACAGAAAAGAACAATTTAGTGAAAGAGCAAGACGTCTTTCTCCTATATCTGGGAGTCGTACTTATGCTGAGAATCTTTCACCCCATGAGGGCCGGAGAAGACATGACGAGCAAGTCTCTGCTAAAGGTAGAAAAAGTTAAATCAGATTATGCCTATTGAATCACAGCAGTGAAGGGAAAATGAACAAGCTAAGTGGGGATGGATTTTTGTGACTGTTCAGACTTCTGTTTTGTCGTTTGTTTTGTTTCGGTTTTTCCCTCAAAGGGAAGGGAAGGGAGCTGATATTTATAAGGCCAACCGTGTATTAGGTACTTTACTAGGTTCTTTATATATGTAATCTGATTTAATCCTCACAATGACCTAATGAAATATATATTATCCCCATTTTACAGATAGGAAACAAGACTGGAGAGGTTAAATAAGTTGCTCTCAAAGTCAAATAATTAGTAAATTGACTGAATGGGTATTTTATTTTACCCAGGTGTATCTGACTCTAGAGGGCATTCTCTTACCTGCTGCCTGTTGCTGTCTTTTTCCCTCCCCTCTCATAAAGTGAGATAGTTATGGATGTTTTTGAATAAACATTTACAAGAATATATGAAGAAGATTTTAGGATAATTTGATATAAATTATCAGATTCAGGGAAAATAATTTTTTTTTCTTTTTAAAAGGTGTACGAGAAGAGCAGAGATCACCATTCAATGATCGTTTTCCACTTAAGCGACCTAGATATGAAGATTCAGATAAACCATTTGTAGATAGCCCAGCATCAAGATTCGCCGGCCTTGATACAAATCAGCGACTTACGGCTTTAGCTGAAGATAGACCATTATACGATGGACCTAGCAGGCCATCAGTAGCGCGAGATGGCCCAACCAAGATGATTTTTGAAGGACCTAATAAGTTAAGCCCTAGAATTGATGGACCTCCTACGCCAGGTTCTCTTCGGTTTGATGGGTCACCAGGACAAATGGGGGGAGGTGGCCCTTTGAGATTTGAAGGACCACAAGGCCAGTTAGGAGGTGGGTGTCCTTTGAGATTTGAAGGTCCTCCGGGACCAGTAGGGACACCTCTGCGGTTTGAGGGGCCAATTGGTCAAGCAGGAGGAGGTGGTTTTCGGTTTGAAGGTTCCCCCGGTCTGCGGTTTGAGGGATCTGCAGGTGGTTTGCGATTTGAAGGACCAGGGTCCCAGCCTGTGGGTAGTCTCAGGTTTGAGGGACACCGGGGTCAACCTGTGGGTGGTCTGAGGTTTGAGGGACCTCATGGTCAGCCTGTGGGTGGACTTAGATTTGATAATCCCCGAGGTCAGCCTGTAGGTGGACTTAGATTTGAGGGAGGTCATGGTCCATCAGGGGCTGCAATTAGGTTTGATGGACCTCATGGTCAGCCATCAGGTGGGATCAGATTTGAGGGCCCATTGCTACAGCAGGGAGTTGGGATGAGATTTGAGGGCCCCCATGGTCAGTCAGTAGCTGGTATGAGATTTGAAGGACAACATAATCAACTTGGTGGGAACGTTAGGTTTGAGGGTCCACACGGTCAGCCAGGGGTTGGGATCAGGTTTGAAGGACCTTTAGTCCAACAAGGAGGTGGAATGAGGTTTGAGGGTCCTTCTGTACCAGGAGGCGGCCTGAGAATCGAAGGACCTCTGGGTCAAGGTGGTCCAAGATTTGAAAGTTGTCATGCTTTAAGGTTTGATGGGCAACCAGGTCAGCCATCACTCTTGCCAAGATTTGATGGATTACATGGTCAGCCAGGTCCTAGATTTGAAAGAACTGGTCAGCCAGGCCCGCAGAGATTTGATGGACCACCTGGACAGCAGGTTCAACCAAGATTTGATGGTGTACCTCAAAGATTTGATGGTCCACAACACCAGCAAGCATCAAGGTTTGATATTCCTCTTGGTCTTCAAGGCACACGATTTGACAATCATCCTTCACAAAGGCTTGAATCGGTATCTTTCAATCAGAGTGGCCCATATAATGATCCACCTGGCAATGCTTTTAATGCCCCATCCCAAGGACTGCAGTTCCAAAGACATGAACAAATATTTGATTCACCTCAAGGACCAAATTTTAATGGACCACATGGCCCTGGAAACCAGAGTTTCTCGAATCCCCTTAACAGAGCTTCTGGACACTATTTTGATGAGAAGAATCTTCAGAGCTCTCAGTTTGGAAACTTTGGCAATTTACCTGCTCCAATAACAGTAGGAAATATTCAGGCATCTCAGCAGGTAAGTCTGTTACAGTTATTCTAAAAGTATATTGTATGCAGATATGAACCATTTTTAATGTTTCTAGTGTTTGAGGAAGGTTTTCAGGATATAGTTTATTCTATAGGTTGGAAAGGATTTTTTAAAATTTAATTATTTTTAATAAGTTTTTTTGGGGGGGGGCAGTTTTTAATGTACTTCAAAACCCCACCTGCTAGGAAAGTGAGATGAGAGTCTTCTGGGGCTGAAATTTGCAGTTTAAATCCAAAATTGATCTTAGTTCTTTCAGGATCTAGAGCACCCTCTCAATCTCAGTCCCCCCCGCCCCCCCACAAATCTTTTCTTTTTTAATAGACTTTTTTAGAGTAGTTTAGGCTCACAGCAAAATTGAGCTATGAGGTATAGGGATTTCCCATATACCCCTTGCCTTCACATATGCATAGCCTCCTCATTATGGTTTTTTTGTTTTGTTTTGTTTTTGGTTTCTAAGGTATTAAAGTATAATACAGTTGTGTGTGTTTCATAGACCTCTGCTACATTGTACAACTTTTGAGCCTTGATGAGCTTTATAGTAATCATAGAGCTGATTTTATAGACTGTTCTTTGATATAGAACTTCCTTAGCCTGAGTTAACAAACAAACAAGAAAATCAAATTGCTCATGCTTTTACAGTCTGTAATTCTTTTTCTTCCTCTCTTCCTACTTTTCACCACCTTTCCGTCATTCCAGTCAACTGCAGTTGTTTGATGTTAACTTGTTCTGCATACATTTTAAAATGCTTATTGAAATAGTGTTAAAGCAATATGCTTATAATTTGTGGTTAATTCAGTTGATATTAATGATTACTTTTGCTTGCCTGCTGAAATTCTCCTGGGCTAAATTTACTTTTTTCCAGGTAGTGACACTTTCTTACTAGGACAGATTTATTATGCCAGTAACATTGCATGGAAGAAAGTGTAAAACAAGAAGAAAGGTTTTAGAAGCATGTTAGAAGCATTATTTATAGAAAGCAGCCTTCTGTCCATATCCAGTGGTTTGAGAAAACAACTGGCCTCCTTAGTTAGACTTATACTCTATTGTATGTTTTTAAGAGAAATGATACTCTTAATTGACAAGATACTCTAGAATGGGACTTGAGTTAGTCTTGTTCCTACATTATAAAGAATTGATGGGGTTTTTATTACGTATACATACCACTGAAGGTTCACACAGGATACTGAACAAGGCTTATAAATGGGCATTTGTTTACATAGTAGCAATATGTAGAAGTCCTACCTCATTCTTGACTACAAATAAAATAATTGTATGCCTGTACAGTACTTGGTTCATGACTTTTATTTTTTAACATTCCTTTAAAATCTTTTACAGTCCACTTTGTAACTCAGTTTGATGGCTAACAGAATGATGATAAAGGAGTTCAGATTGTTAATTAAAGCAGGCTTTTGACATCTGTGTAAAGGAGTTAGGTCCGTGAGTGAGTTCTGGCCTCAGCTTTGCTGTTTACTGGCTATTATGATTGTGTATAGATCACATCGCTGGATGTCAGATTTCTATTTGTAAGATAGGAGAAAACACTGGCAAGGTAAAGTGATTTGTGTAAGGTCACACAGCTAGTTTTTGGCTACCTTATGTTTGCATGGTATCTTAAACTTTTCAAAGAACCTTCACATCCATTATCAATTTTTTATAATTCTGTGAAAAATATAAGGGAAGGTCTTATTCCTTTTTATAGAAAGCCTAGTCAGGTTACACTTGTAAATCTTGTAATTTACACTTGTAAATCTTCATTATCGTAAACAGGCCTCATGATATCTGTGAATATATTAACGTAATTTGAATGTTAAAAGTTTTACTTAAAAATATAGAAAAGATGTTCTTAAAACCGAGATTTCTCTTAAAGGTTCTGACTGGTGTTGCTCAGCCAGTAGCATTTGGCCAAGGACAACAATTTTTGCCAGTTCATCCACAAAATCCTGGAGCATTTGTTCAGAATCCTTCAGGTATGTAATTTCTGAACTTTGTGTTTTTCGAAAGACAATTATTGTTTGAGTAGCTACCTTGTCAGTTTTAGAAAATGACACTTTTGAGAGGGCATATGCAATTTAGAGAAATTTAATCTGACTGGAATGTTGTGTTTTCTTTCTGAGTTTGTTTACATTGTTGATGTATATTCACACTAATCCCCTTTACAACTAGAGGTGGTTAGCCAGGACTTGTAGACCACAAAAAAGAGGGAAGGAGACCTAGTAGGTGGAAGCTAGAGGGTGGGGTAGGAATGTGACATTTGTGTTTAGGTAAAATGAAGTCAATGACAAACCTCAGAAATATCAATTACTTGATACTTTGAATTTTTGTTTTGTGTGTGTGTGATGATCCAATAAACATGAAGTGAATACTGCAGACATCACATTGTAAGCTGATTCATTCATATGTCTTTATGGGCACTCAAGTAATAATTGTACACAACATGTTAAAAGGATTTCCTAGCTAGATGCCCATGATAAGCATCTATAGGGTGAGGCTTAATGATATTGTTATGGATACAATAACAATAGTAGATACGAGGGCTTTAAAAATAAGATTTAGGGGGTTTCCCTGGTGGTGCAGCGGTTGAGAGTCTGCCTGCCGATGCAGGGGACACACGTTCGTGCCCTGGTCCGGGAAGATCCCACACGCTGCGGAGCGGCTGGGCCCGTGAGCCATGGCCGCTGAGCCTGCGCGTCCGGAGCCTGTGCTCTGCAACGGGAGAGGCCACAACAGTGAGAGGCCTGCATACTGCAAAAAAAAAAAAAAAAGTTTTAAGGAATTCCCTTGTGGTCCAGTGGTTAGGACTGCATACTTTCACTGCTGAAGGGCCCGGGTTCAATCCCTGGTTGGGGAACTAAGATCCCTCAAGCCATGTGGTGCAGGCAAAAAAAAAAAAAGTTTTAGTTTTAATATGTGAAAAATGAGAAGTATATAAATTAAAATTACTGGAAAGTCAATATATTGAGAGCTAACTCAACCAAATTGTAGTGGTACTTGCTTTATTTCTGAATCATTAAAACAGCCATCTTCAGAAACATGCTGTAGCATGGCTCTATTAAGTTTACAAATTTGGAGAGTTTTCCAAAAGTTCTGAAGTAACTAGGGAAGTCCTAGCCAAGCAAGCTTTAGTTTATGCATTAAGTATTAAACTGTGTCGTCACAGGAAGCTCACTCAATTAATTTGAAAGCGTTTTAATTGCTAGCTTGACAGTTAGGATTAGTATTCTTATTTTTTGTTTTCACTATAATGAAAAGGGAAGGAAAGTACTGAATATTTGGGGTCTAAATTCAGAAGACCAGGGTTAGAATCTCCACTCTGCTGCTTTACAGGTAGGTGGAGTATAAGCAAATATCCTTTCTGGGATATTTTTCCTCTGCAGATAGCATATGATAAAAGTCAGGATTTGCTAGGGAATTTTTTCTTTTCCCAGAGAATCAAATGAGATCGTATATGCAAAAGTACCATGTAACTTGTGAAGTGCTATATTGGTGTATTTTCCTTTAGAGCTCAGTTTTTCTTGTAGAGTAGAGGATTTGTTGTATTGGAGTTGGTAGCTTGAGATAGCGTGCAGCAACTGCAAATTTTGCTCTTTTTTGTATGAGATAATATACAAAACCTGCATGTTTTCTTTTGCTTTTACAACCTTGAGGTGCTTATGTATACAAGGCATAGCAGTGTCACAGAGGAAGTCACATCTTATTTCCTGGGTTGGAGGTTATTGAATGAGATGTTAGATATGCCTTCCTTCTTCAAGTTTTACTTAAAGAGATATGAAAAGTATTTAGTGTTCAATATTTGGCTTCTGTAAGGTTTTTTCTCAAAATTTAAAGTAAAAACACTCTTTTCCTAGTAGTAAATATACTCATGTTCATTTATTCATCCAAACAGTGATCACTTGCTATATTCTAGGCATTGTGCTAGGATGACTTTAATAAGGTTTATCCTTCTAAGGGCTTTATAGTGTAGCAGGATCTATGGACTTTTTTTTTTTTTTTTTTTTCCTCTAAATAGTTGTTCAGACTTCCCTAGTGGTCCAGTGGTTAAGACTCTGTGCTCCCAATGCAGGGGGCCCAGCTTTGATCCCTGGTCAGGGAACTAGATCCTGCATGCTCCATCTAAGAGCTGGCACAGCCAAATAAATAAAAACAGTAAAATAAACATTAAACAGCTGTTCACTAGGTTGATAAGTTAGACACCATCATTGGGTACCTGATTATGAAATTCCAAACCTGTTCTGAGAATCACCTCTTATTCCTGTTTCTAAATGCACAGAAAATCAAATAAAATCTGGAAGTGTCCTAAGCTTTTTTTTTGTTTCATGCAGCTCAGAGTATTGTTTGTTTATTTTTTAAATCTTTATTGGAGTATAATTGCTTTGCAATGATGTGTTAGTTTCTGCTGTACAACAAAGTCCATCAGCTATATGTATGTGTATATCCACATATCCCCTCCCTCTTGAGCCTCCCTCCCACCCTCCCTATCTCACCCCTCTAGGTCTTCACAACGCATCAAGCTGATCTCCCTGTGCTATGCAGCAGCTTCCCACTAGCCAGCCATTTTACATTTGGTAGTGTATATATGTCACTGCTACTCTCTCACTTCGTCCCAGCTTCCCCTTCCCACCCTATGTCTTCAAGTCCATTCTCTACGTCTGTGTCTTCATTCCTGCCCTGCCACTAGGTTCATCAGTACTGTTCTTTTAGATTCCATCTATGTGCGTTAGCATATGGTATTTATTTTTCTCTTTTTGACTTACTTCACTCTGTATGACAGGTTCTAAGTCCATCCATCTCGTTACAAATAACTCAATTTTGTTCCTTTTTATGGCGGAGTAATATTCCATTGTATATATGTGCCACATCTTCTTTATCCATTCATCTGTCGATGGACATTTAGGTTGCTTCCATGTCCTGTCTATTGTAAATAGTGCTGCAATGAACACTGTGGTACATGTCTCTTTGAATTATGGTTTTCTCAGGGTATGTGCCCAGTAGTGGGATTGCTGGGTCATATGGTAGTTCTATTTTTAGTTTTTTAAGGAACCTCCATACTGGCTATATCAATTTACATTCCCAACAGCAGTGCAGGAAGGTTCCCTTTTCTCCACACCCTCTCCAGCATTTATTGTTTGTAGATTTTTTTGGTGATGGCTATTCTGACTGGTGTGAGGTGATACCTCATTGTGATTTTGATTTGCGCTTCTCTAATGATTAGTGATGTTGAGCATCTTTTCATGAGTTTGTTGGCAATCTGTATATCTTCTTTGGATAAATGTCTTATTTAGGTCTTCCACCCATTTTTGGATTGGGTTGTTTGTTTTTTGATACTGAGCTGTATGAGCTGCTTCTGTATTTTGGAGATTAATCCTTTGTCAGTTGCTTTGTTTGCAAATATTTTCTCCCATTCTGAGGGTTGTCTTTTTGTCTTGTTTATGGTTTCCTTTGCTGTACAAAAGCTTTTAAGTTTCATTAGGTCCCATTTGTTTATTTTTGTTTTTATTTCCATTACTCTAGGAGGCTTTAAAAAATTTTTTTCTTCTGTGTGGTTTTTTTAAAATTATATGTTATAGGTGTACAATACAGTGATTCACAATTTTTAAAGCTTTTGTTTGGTTTATAGTTACTATAAAATATTGACTATATTCCCTGTGTTATACAGTATATCGTTGAGTTTATTTTATACCTAATAGTTTGTACCTCTTAATCCCTTACCCCTATATTTATATTGTTCCTACCTTCTTCCCTCTTCCCACTGGTAACCACTAGTATGTTCTTGTTCTTTGTGTGTCTACCTCTTTTTTGTAATATTCGCTAGTTGTATTTTTTAGATTCCATGTCTAAGTGATATCATACAGTATTTGTCTTTCTCTGTCTTATTTCACTTTGACTGTTTTTCTTTAAACAAATATTATATATACTGCCAAACACCTCAGTGCTTTACAAATATTAATTCATTTAATCCTCATAACAACCTTAGGTAGGAACAATTATTATTACCCTTTTATAGGTAAAGGGAACAGACACAGATAAGTAACTTGATCATGTCACACAACTAGAAAGTGGAATTTCTAGTTAGAATCGCAGGAGTCTGGTTCCATAGTTCATGCTCTTTTTTTTTTTTTCATAGTTCATGCTCTTGATCACTAAACTTGACTGCTGGAAGACATGTGATTAGCTAGTTATGATTCTTAGACATATAAATAGCTAATTCTAATGAAAGGTAAATGTTAAACTATTGTGTGAAGTGGCTGTTGTAATTGATCGTTGAGGTTGATTTATTCATTCATGTAGTCAGACATTTCATTTCAACAGACATTAATTAGCCTGTTGTATACAAGGCACTGTGCTAAGTGTAAAGAGTATGCAGTGGTTAAGGGCAGAGATTATGTATTGTATTGTGGATGCAAATTGAGTTTCTGCCATTAAGAGGAATTTTTAGTGATTCAGAACTTTTTTCTAGAGGTGTGGTAAATAAGATGCATAGTAGTGACATACAAATATATTAAAATTCTGTTTTTATAGTTGAGTTAAAGAATTGTAATTTTTAAATTAGTGCTTAGCAAAATATGGAATTGGATTGATTCCTCACCAGTGAGCTTAAGGAAAAGATTGTTATCCTTGTTTCATTTATTCAGATTTTTGAAGCTTTAGTAAGCCTGACACCTTTTCAGCAACAGCCTGAACTGCTTTGCAAGGGCAGTAATTGAGCAAGGGTCAGAGGGGCAGGTATATTCTGAGCCACATGGCTCATCTCCCTGCATTAGTTCCCTTGGGTAGTTATGGGAAGGTGGGGGAGCTGGGGGGCTGGGCAGGAGTACTTCCATTTAGGCTCTGGGTATTTTTTTCCCCTAGAAACCTGTGCTGAGAGATGGTAGCCTACTTCATCTATGCAAAACGACCTTTGCCAATATGGTTAGGTGAAGAATAGAGAATTGGAAGGGTGAAAAGTTGGACCTAGAGGTGTGGTGCTGCATTGCATAGAAGGGAGCATGAAGCTCTCTGCCCTCAGTATTATGCTTTTCTTTGGCATGGATTTAATTGGGCAACAGTGGGTAATACTGGTTTTTTAAGGTAACACGTATGCCTGTATAAAGTATTAGTGGGTTTCAGTATTCGTCTTAGAATATATTTTTAAGAGGTTATGATTTGCTGATGTAAATGCAAAGT
Organism: Phocoena phocoena; assembly: GCF_963924675.1. Taxonomy (NCBI): domain Eukaryota; kingdom Metazoa; phylum Chordata; class Mammalia; order Artiodactyla; family Phocoenidae; genus Phocoena; species Phocoena phocoena. Next base: position 49,887,354 of record NC_089226.1, on the reverse strand, counting down.
TCACTTTTGGGAGCTTTTGGTAATTACACTGATCTTAACAAGATTTTATTAAGTTTAATGTTGATAGGATATCTTGAAGAAAACTTTAAAAATCCGTAGTATAATTTGCATCTTTAAGTTCTACTTTTATTTTAAGAGTGTTATTTTTTTAAAGGTGTCCTTCCTAAGGGATATCCTGATAATCATCTCAGTCAGGTGGATGTAAATGAATTGTTTTCAAAACTGCTAAAAACAGGAATTCTCAAATTGTCCCAGCCTGATTCAGCTACAACACGTAAGTATGGTTCTGTAATTCATCTACACAAAGCTTTATTAAGTTATAAAGATGTATGATATACAATGATGTGTTCTATGCTAAAATTTCTTACAATGTTGAATTCTTAGGTATACTTATATAACTGGTTTATAATGAAATAAAAAAAAATTTTTCTAACAAGGAACTGTTAGCCTTATAGTGGACATTGTTTCAGTTAACTAACATGCCTGCAAACACCATGTGCAGACTTTTTCTAGTTATTCTGTATTATTTTAGCTTATTTATAATTAAATAATTAGAATATTGATGAATTTCATGAAGATTGACTTTTAAGAGACCAGACCTAATATCACTTATCAAAATAAAGAATTGTATTAGGTTCCTTGCCAGTAAAACCTAAGATCAGGAGCACTGAATAGGCAAGATGGGGCTCTCCATATGCTTCTAACACTATAGCGTTCCCCTATAAAGAATACATGGACACTGGTTTTGAGATATTTGTTGTGTTTCTTTTCAATTGAAGAAGTAAATGAAGTTGCTGCTCAGCCCCCTGCTGAGGAGGAAGAAGATCAAAATGAAGATCAAGACGTTCCAGATCTTACCAATTTTACAATTGAAGAATTGAAACAGTATGTAATCTAATTTTCTAAGGTAAAAGGGACGGTGACTTTAATAACAGTGGATATTATCACTAGTGCTATTCGTCTTACCCCTCATTGTTTTTAAAATTTAGGAAGCCTGTTTTCCCTTTTTTAATGTGGTAAAATATACATAACATAAACTTAAGGAAGCCTATTATCTTCATTTCAAATATGTTTGCTGCCCACGTATTTAGGCCAAAAGTCTACCCCCAAATTTCTGTTTTTTATTATCTCTGTTTAGTATAGCAAGTTTAGGGAGTTTAAGGATTAGGTATTAGTAATCACTCATGTTTTCCTTTTTATCTCTATTTTCCCTTAATCATCACTGTTTTTTCTGTATTGATATTCTCATGCCTTTGAAGTTAAGAAAATGAGGTTTTTGTAGTCTAGTATTTAAGAAATAAAAATTTTTTTCATTTTATAGAAAATGCAAATGAATAAAATCAAGAAAATAAAATTACCTACAATTTCCACTTTACTGATAACCAGTGTTAACATTTGGTGCATATATTTTCATAAATTTTTATTGCCTATATTATATAAAAAACATTTACAGTTGCTTTATGGATCCATTATATTGTTATGAGTATTTTAAAAAATAATAGAACAGCTAATGGGTTTCATCTTTTTTTTTTAAATTGAAGCATAATTTATTTACAATGTGTTAGTTTCAGGTGTACAGCAAAGTGATTGTTTTATATATATATATATAAGAATATCAATATACACTTTTTCAGATTCTTTTATTATAAAACACTGAGTGTAGTCTCCTGTGCTATACGGGTTTCACCCTTTTAAAGACAGTGTTTTTCAAAGTGATACTTTTCACATAGTTAAAACTTTATAATGAAAGTCTTAAAGTAAAAGCTTATAATAAAAGATGGCATGCCTTTTTCCTAGTACTACTTTTTACCTGAAGGCAACCATTTTTTAACTCTTTTATCTATGGTTCTTGGCATTTACTTTTTTATTTCTTAAAAGATACATAGTTTTCTGGGCTTCCCTGGTGGCACAGTGGTTGAGAGTCCGCCTAATGATGCAGGGGACATGGGTTCGTGCCCTGGTCCGGGAGGATCCCACATGCCGCAGAGTGGCTAGGCCTGTGAGCCGTGGCCACTGAGCCTGTGCGTCCGGAGCCTGTGCTCCGCAACGGGAGCGGCCACAAAAAATACAGTTTTCTGATTTATTACATTTCTTGATTTATCCCATTTAGACAATTTATTGACTTCCTGAAAGCGAAGATTTAGGTACCTCTTTTACTGTCCTCCCAACTCTCCTCCATATAGTTATAAAGCCATTTATCATTAAATTTTTATTCAGTATTAATATTATGACTAAATATTTTGTTTTCTGGTATACAAAGTACTATGTACTGTGCTTTGCTTTATTCTACTATTTAAAAAAAATTTCTGGAGTTAATAACTGCCCTGTTTGTTCACTTAGTTATTCTGCATACCTATTTCTTTCCAGATAAGGAGCCCAGAATTTAAAAAAACTGATTATTGCTGACTTCAGTTTCCCACTAGTCTTCTACTTTTTCTTTTTAGTTACCCATACTATTATTATTTCTTCTGTACCTCTTTCAGTATTCTTTACATCAGGGTGGGACAGTTTAGTTATTTAAAACCGCGAAGATCTGGAGAGGTGAAATCTAATTGTTTTGCCATATCCACCCTGATATTGACATTACTCTAAGAACAGGCCAACTATTGCCTTATTAGTTAGCAGATGATCATTCCATTATTAGCTAGAAGGAAATAAGTAACTGGGCCAGGCCTATTGATAAGAGGGTAGACACCATGTTCCAAAATTAACCAAAGTTAAGGTAAAGAGAGTCACTGACACATTACTAGAGAATATTATTGATCTTTGGATATTAATTCTTTCAGCCAGCTGTTGGCTGAAACATTATTTTGTTAACATAATAATGGCTTCACCATTATCAAAATATGGAAAACTGAAGTACTTATAATTGCCTTTTTTTTTAAGGCCATTAAGTCAGCCACAGTATCAGAACTAAAGATTATTTCTGTATTTTTCAAAACAGACGTTATGATAGTGTTATAAATCGACTGTATACTGGTATTCAGTGTTACTCTTGTGGAATGAGGTTTACAACATCACAGACAGATGTATATGCAGATCACTTGGACTGGCATTATCGACAAAATAGAACTGAAAAAGATGTAAGCAGAAAAGTCACTCATAGACGTTGGTACTACAGTTTAACAGTAAGTAATTCATGTGCCTCTGAACTATCTTTTAGCCTTTAAATTATATCATTCAAAAGTATATTAGTTTAGGTAACTGCTGAGCACTAACTAGTGAATTTTTTGAGTAAAATTTGACCCTTAGAATATAAAAGGTTTTTTTAATTTAAAAAAATGTGAAGAGTATGTATTTGTTTTTTGTTGAAATTAAGAGTAGAACACAGGTTTCTTCTAGTTCTAAAATTCCAGGGTTCTATGACTGATTTTTTTTGGTAAAAAATTGTGCATGAAATTTATCTTATTTACATTAGTAGTTGTAATTCTAGAGTTAAAGGAATGTAAAGGTTAAGATCTTAATTGTTCATTAGTTGCTTTATGTTGTCTATTAGTTATGGGACTCAAAAAGATGGTATAATTCTAAATCAATATTAAAGCATATTGTAGAAGAAAGTACTCTTATATTTAAATGGCATTGTATTGAAGGTGTTCAGTAAGAGTCTAGAAACAAATGAATATACTCTTTTTAAATTAACTCTTTTTAAGGACTGGATAGAATTTGAGGAAATAGCTGATCTGGAAGAACGTGCAAAGAGCCAGTTTTTTGAAAAGGTGCACGAAGAAGTCGTGCTCAAAACTCAGGAGGCTGCTAAAGAAAAGGAGTTCCAAAGTGTACCTGCTGGACCAGCAGGAGCAGTTGAGGTAAAAGAACAATGTTCAATTTTATACCTCTGGTCATGCCTTTCACTTCCTTTAAGTAAATAATTATAAATATAACTTTATTTACATCCCTCTTTTAATGATTTTGAGACTTGTAAGCTTTACTCTTCAATGTTATTCTTGTTATCTGGCTTCGGGTTTCATAACCACTGTAGTTACTACATATTTATCTGTGACCAAGAGCTGTGAAATGTTAATTATTTTTGCATGGAAGAATGCGAAATCCTTAGATCTTACTTTGTATTATATATTTGAACATTGTTTAAATTTTCAGAAAACTCTTAAATTCCTTTCTCCACTTAACAAAATGTTTCTGTATTTTTACTTAATGGCATTGTGTTCTATTATGTAAACTTCATTTTTATATGGTTCTATTTTAGAGTTGTGAAATTTGTCAAGAACAATTTGAACAGTACTGGGATGAAGAAGAGGAGGAGTGGCATTTAAAAAATGCTATTAGAGTAGATGGAAAGGTAATTTTCAGCTCTTTATGAAGTACTTTAAAAGGAAGTATTAAGATTTTTTAAAAAAAGTTTTTATAGGGGTAGCTCACTACTTTGAAAGAAAAGTGTTAATTGCATTTTATTTTGGTTTTTAATAGAAGTGGTATTTCTAAGGTATTGGACTTTAGAGAGTCAGAGTGTGTGAGTTGGAAGGCATTTTAGCAATCATCTGGTCCTGTACTCATTTTATAAAAAAGGTTGCGTAACTAGTTAATGATAAATCCAGGACTAGATCTTCTGAGTCTAGTTAGTCTTCTTTCTGCCTAACCACACTATTTTGATTCTGAATTTATATTTCATCATCAAAACTGTTTCTGTCTTAACATACCATGTTATCTACTTAAATATATAAAGGAAGTTTTAAGGGAAATCAGGATGAAAATTTTGTTTTTATCCGTTTTTGTGACCAAATGATTTTTTGTTGCCTTTCCAAAGATAGTTTATCTCTGGTTTAAATTTTAAAAGAAAATCATACCAGAATAGTCCATTACAAATGAATATGCATGTGAATACTTAACTTACTTTTTTGTTTTTGCTTCAGATTTATCATCCGTCATGTTATGAAGATTATCAAAATGTAAGTTCTTTTTGGTTACTGTTTGTTCTCCTTTACATTGATAAATTTTATTTTCAGTTTTTTTTGCATCTGGGCAATATTTTTATTTTAATCTTGATGTGTTGAGCTGTCTTAGTTTTGATGTAGCATTTAGGTTGTTCACAAAATATTGGTGCTAGATTGATAGGGTCTGATTTAAATTTTGAAATTTTTGTATCATTCCTTGCATTCTCTTCATTTGAATCTTGATGTCTTCTACTAGAGTACTAGGCCTAGAGAATGAGAAGGTTCATGATGGGAATAATTTTCTATAAGTTACAGGTAGCATTTACTGCTTACTCCACTCGGCCATGTAATATAGGAATAATTTTTAAATTATCATACATGAAGTACAAAAAAAAATCAGTCTCTTGACCTTGGAAATTCAAATTTTCATATTTGTAGAGTGACCACTTTTTTTTAAAACCAAACAGTGGAACATCTTAACTGTCAAATATTTGTTTCACAAGTTCAAGGGGCAGTTTGGAAGATATACTTAGGTCATCAAAAGATTAGAGTTTGTAGGGTGTTTTGATGGTTTTGAGGGATTTTTAAAAAATCCTTAGGGTAGGGCTTCCCTGGTGGTGCAGTGGTTGAGAGTCCGCCTGCCGATGCAGGGGATATGGGTTCGTGCCCCGGTCCTGGAAGATCCCACATGCTGTAGAGTGGCTGGGCCCGTGAGCCATGCCTGCTGAGCCTGCGCATTCGGAGCCTGTGCTCCACAACGGGAGAGGCCACAACAGTGAGAGGCCCGCGTACTGGAAAAAAGAAAAAAAAATCCTTAGGGTATTTGAAATTAGGAGCAACAAATCCCAGGATATATGTAGGGGGTTATATTGGGATTTAAATATAGAAACGTGTCTAATCATTGAATCAGCTTCTTTTGTCATTATATTACTGCTCTTCTTACCATAGCTCATTGCTGAGCACATATCAAATGCTCAATATACATTTTATTTATTTATATTTATTTTATTTAGTTGGTTGTGCTAGGTCTTAGTTGCAGCAGGCGGTCTCCTTCGTTGCAGCATGTGTGCTCCTTCATTGAACCAGCAGGCTCCTTAGTTGCGGCTCGCTGGCTCCTTAGTTGTGGCATGTGGACTCTTAGTTGCGGCATGCGTGTGGGATCTAGTTCCCTGACCAGGGATCGAACCCAGGCCCCCTGCATTGGGAGTGCGGACTCTTAACCACTGCGCCACCAGGGAAGTCCCTCAATATACATTTTATTAATTGGCTGCCTTTATGGCATGTTTTGTGGGAAAGCAGGGTTTTCAATTGTGTTTGGTATATATTTGTTTCTTTGCCCATACAAGGGTCTTATAAAACTAAGTGTCACTTAATGTGATATTTGTGAACTTTAATCAGTACTTAAAGGGTTTTTCATTTTGTAGACATCTTCATTTGATTGTACACCATCTCCCAGCAAGACACCAGTTGAAAATCCCTTGAACATTATGTTGAACATTGTTAAAAACGAATTGCAGGAACCCTGTGAAAGTCCCAAAGTTAAGGAAGAACGGATTGATACTCCACCAGCTTGTACAGAGGAAAACATAGCAACAGCCACTGAAATTAAAACAGAAAATGACACAGTCGAGTCAGTTTAAGTAAAATGAGAAAGGTATGTTTTTCTTTTTTTTAAGAAAAAAAAAAAGCTGCTGTTGAAATCTAGAAGGTGAAGAATTTTTTATGTATATACAGACATATCTATATAAATTGTCTAGCTGAGGCAGGGCCTTCAGCTATCATTTGGTTAATAAATACATTTTAGTATTTGCATTTCCTACTGCCTGCACAGTTTCAGGTGCTTGTTGTGTGAAAGTTCTGTAGATGTGTGCAAATTTAACAAAATGAAATTGTATGTGTAAAAATGTACGATTTTCACTTGTGAAACTGTAAATTATAAATAAAAAAATATTTTTGCTATCCATGGAGTGTAATATTTATGCACACCATCAAATAAAGACAGTGTTTCTGTACTTTTTATTGGGTGAAAATGGAATTAAACAGCAATTTCAACATAAGATTTTTTTCCAGCAGCTTCCCATGATTAAAGAAGCAAAGTCTGAGTTAGTTTTATCCTTCAAAAGGGGGTTGTGAGAGCACTGCAGGACTTTTCTCAAATTGAAAAGCCAGATTTGAAAAAATTTTTTAAATGGAACAGGACATAATTGCATATATATATATATCTCCAGCTATAGAGAACCATCCAGATATCCATTTTTGAAAAGTATCTAATGAAGCAACTTTTATTCTTGAACTTGGACACTGATGCCATCAAATGATTAACAAATATATTTAAGTACTAAAGGTGATTTTTTTTAAAGGACATTTTTCAAATTTGTCAAATAACTTAATGCAGATGAACATATTTCTATTTTAAGTTACAGGGGGATCTGTAAGAATGTTAATTTGAAACATGGTTTAACCTTTTTTCCTTTGTTGGTTTTGACTGAATTAGATGGATGCCATGAGATGTTAATATTCATACATGTAATAAATAGAATGATGAAACTCCAGTTTGTATCTCTTTTATTTCTTAAGTGCCTTTAGAAAGTGACTTCTTTTTCCTATATCTTTCATCACTCTGTTCTTGAAAACATGAATGAGGCACCTGCAATGAGCCAGGCACTCTGAGATGCAAGATTAATCTTTTCTGCCATCTGTTGGAGGAGACAGGCATATAAGACAATGAAATGTGTTGAGCACTTACTATATGGTAGGCATTGGCAAACTCTTTACATAGATTTCCTCTGATACTTACAAATAATTCTAAATGGTAGGTGGTATCCCCAGTTTACAGATGAAATTGAATCATTCACTTATAAAATTGTAAAACAAGAATGAGAACCTGGCTTTGCTTCATTTCATTCCATAATATTCCTGCAATTTACAAAAATACCCTAATAGGCACACCAGACTACCTGGAGGTTGGTTAAGGAAGACTTTATAGAGGTGGTGGTATTTGAGTCTTGGAGGATAAATTGAAGTGGTGTCCACACTGGTAGGAGGCAAGGGTATCTATGAAGAATAAGCAGCAAAATTGAAGGCTCGAAAACACTTCATGTGTTTTTATATGGTTAAAACCCAGTAATGTTGAATAGAACGAGTCTTCTTGGTCATGCTGAGGACTGTGTATTATACTGATGACCACAGCAGCCACTAGAAATTTTAAACAGAGGTGATATCCTTTATGCATCTAAGGTTGGCCTTTTTTTTTTTGCGGTACACGGGCCTCTCACTGTTGTGGCCTCTCCCGTTGCGGAGCACAGGCTCCGGATGCGCAGGCTCAGCGGCCATGGCTCACGGGCCCAGCTGCTCTGCAGCATGTGGGATCTTCCCGGACCGGGGCACGAACCCGTGTCCCCTGCATCAGCGGGCGGACTCTCAACCACTGCGCCACCAGGGAAGCCCTGGCCTTTGTTTTTAAAGAATCAAGTGAACAAAAATTTAAAGAGATTAGCAAATGCTACAGAGAGGTCGAGTGAGAAAACGTGTCCAATGAATTTAAGAGAGAGAAACACATTATGTGATGCCCCAATATATGAACATACATGAACAATATCATGGAAGAAATGCTGGGGTCTGAATCTAAAAATGTAGGCAAAACTTCCTGTTGTGCCTTTTTTGGGGAAGACCATCCATAGCTTTTACCAAATGATTAAAAGTATGTCACAATCAAGAGGAAGGCAACATTCAAACCTACAAGTGTACCAAGGGTATTTGGGAAACATTTAAAGACTTATAGGTGGGGAGGTGAAAAATAAGCACAATTAAAGAAGTAAAATAAAACCAATGGGAAAAAATTTTTTTTAAATAGGTAGTCAACAAAGTTACGAAATACGGAAAAATTAAGACGTATCCCCTATTGACTGAAGAAGAGTTGAGTATGGGTGAGAGGGGACAAAATAATAAAAGCTGCTCATCTCTGAAACTTAACTGGAGAGATTTAATTGTAGTTGAACAAAGATGTTAGCACTTAGGTTTAAAAGGAACTTGTTGGAGAAAGATTGAAAACAGATGACTGGTAAGTCAGTCTCAGAGCTAGAAGGAGATACCATCAATAGCACAAAAGGACTTAGTTGTAATGGCGGAGGGACAGTATTTCTCTGAGATGTTCATAGGTATTTGCAGTTGAAATTGAGAATTCCTAGTTTTTGTTTGATGTAGATGTTGGGTATTGATTTAGAAGTGTGCCCCCCAATTTGGCTGTGCATTAGAATCACAGTGAATGCTAAGAAGAGACTGCTTATCTCGAGAGTCTTATTTAGTAGATTCTCATTCAGAGACACCTCTAATATTTAAGAAGCTCTATAGCTTTTTAAACACCAAAGCTAATGTTTTATGTCAATTATATCCCAATTTTAAAAAGCTCCGTAGTTAATTCTGTTATAATAAACGGCCAGATCTGACAACTGACCTAGAAATCAGCAACACCTAATTTTAGCCCCCTAAAAAAACGGAAAAGTAGTAAACACATATCATTAGGAACTAGAACCATTATTCTACACAAGAGAGTATAGCAAAGAAAGCTAAAGGAAGCCTCAGGGAAGCTGGAATATTGTCTTGTTTTTTTGGCCACACTGTGCAGCATGTGGATGTTAGTTCCCTGACCAGGGATCGAACTCACGCCCCCTGCAGTGGAAACGTGCAGTCTTAACCACTGGATCGCCAGGGAAGTCCCTGGAATACTGTCTTTTGAAATAAGAGTTGAAGTTTGTGAGAAGAAATAAAAGGAATATTGTATTAAAATCTACAAATTTCATTGTTCATACCCTATTTACAATGTTCTCTGATTTCAACATAATTTACCTATTTTTAAACATCCAACTTTTAGGTTCCATTAAATACTACAAAGGAATTTGTTATTCAGCTCAAAGTAAAATAAGCTTTGGGGAGAAAAATGACCTAATTATTATATATATTAAAAATTTAATAAGTACTGTATGATATCACTATATGTGGAATCTAAAAAATAAACTAGTGAATATAACAAAAAAGAAAACGACTCACAAATATAGAGAACTAGCAGTTACCAGAGTGAAGGGGGAGGGGCAAGATAGGAGTAGGGGATCAAGAGGTACAAACTACTATGTAGAAAATAAATAAGCTACAAGGATATATTGTACAGCACAGAGAATCTAGCCCATATTTTATAAGTATAAATGGAATATAGCCCTTAAAAATTGTGGATCACTGTGGTACACCTGAGACTTACATATATTTCACTATATTTCAATATTAAAAAAAGAAAAAAACTTAGATTCTCACAGAATAGTTTAACCTAAAATAAACAATTTTAGATTCTAGTTATATTTTCCTGGCTGTCTTTCTTTACAGCCTATTTAACATCTAACGAATGCTTCGAGGGGTTTATACAAAACATTCAGGAAGATATAAGGCATCTAAGCATGTCTACAAATGGAAAGGTTTAGCTGACTAAAGAGGTAATCTGGAGGTAGAAATGGAAAATCAGACTAGTGTCAAAAAAGGCCTGAACTTCTCCTGTAGGAGTAGGAAGTGCCCTCCTACTCCTATATGGGGTCAGCTCTCTGAAATAATGAACACTTTGTTGGGCAGGTGGGGAAGAGCAAGTTAAAGAGAGCAAAAATGCACCCATGGGGTGCCCCAGTGAGGGATTAGAGGTGAGCACCAAAGGGAAAGAATGCTTGGGAAGTAAGAGGGTCTATAGGCAGAAAAGGGTAGAGACGGTTACCAAAATCCACTTAATTCTTGTCCTGGAGTTGGTCCTACTCCCTCCTCTAGAACTAGATGGAAAGAGCTGGTTTACAGGGGATTAGAGGAACAACCTGCCTTATCACCCCACTTTGGAAAAACTGAGGTAGAGATGGAGGACTAGCCAATTTTACTCATTGTAACCGTAAGCTTCCTACTTAAAAGGGTTTTGAGTCTCTGGAATGCTGAGATGCCCACTTCAGTGTGTTCTGAAACCTGTTTCACTTGAGAAACTTCCTTCATAGTCAGTCCCTCACTTACCTTGAAATCCCGTGCAATCTGGTTTTTACATCTTGCCTATTTCATTAAAATTGCTCTCTTGAATATTATCAATGACTCCTTGCCAAAACCAGTGTGCTTTTCTTAGCCTCTTAATCGCTATTGGCCCATATAATTCTTTTTTTTCAATTGAATTTTTTTAAAAATTTTTATTTATTTATTTTTGGCTGCATTGGGTCTTTGTTGCTGCTCACGGGCTTTCTCTAGTTGCGGCGAGTGGGGGCTACTTTTCGTTGTGGTGCACGAGCTTCTCATTGTGGCTTCTCTCATTGCGGAGCACGGGCTGTATCAGTAGTTGTGGCCCACGGGCTCTAGAGCACAGGATCAGTAGTTGTGATGCACGGGCTTAGTTGCTCCACGGCATGTGGGATCATCGTGGCCCAGGGCTCAAACCCGTGTCCCCTGCATTGGCAGGTGGACTCTCAACCACTGTGCCACCAGGGAAGCCCGGTAGGCAGATTCTTAACCACTGCACCATCAGGGAAGCCCAGGCATTCTTTTATAATTATCAGTTTATTAACGTTTTCTAACTCTTCAGCCAATTTTTAAAAAATTTATATTTTCCTAAAAAATTGTCCAAGTCTGGGCTTCCCTGGTGGCGCAGTGGTTGAGAGTCCGCCTGCCAATGCAGGGGACGCGGGTTCGTGTCCCGGTCCGGGAGGATCCCACATGCCACAGAGTGGCTGGGCCTGTGAGCCATGGCCGCTGAGCCTGCGCGTCCGGAGCCTGTGCTCCGCAACGGGAGAGGCCACGACAGTGAGAGGCCCGCGTACCGCAAAAAAACAAAACCAAAATGTCCAAGTCAATTTTCAAGATTATACGGTTACACTAAATAATTCACTTGTTTTCAAAGTCCCTAATATCTGTAATGTGTTCCCTTTGCTTCTGATATTGTTTTCTCTCTTCTTCTTCCTCAGAGTTGCTGTCTGTTTATTGTTCTTTTTGAACATCAGCTACTATTATGATCAATTTTATTTTCTATTTCTTTAACTTCTGCTTTTATTTTTAATTCCTTTCAAGTTTATTTTGGGAGGGAGATTTTACTTTTTCTGCTTCTCTATGTTTCTGTTTCCTTTTCTGATCCTTTCCACCAAGTGTGTATCCTTTAAGAGTGTGCTGCCTTATTCCCTCAGCCTCAGTGTGTTTATCCATACAACAGAGCAAAAAAGTAATGCCTTTACCATTATTATATAAGTGGCTACAAACATTGTATTAATTTGGAGTTCAGTCATAGTGGGTTCCAACTCCCCACCACCTAGTTATGGGATCTTGGCCAAATCTTGATTTCTTCACCTGTAAAAACAGAAATAATAATACAGATTAAGACTATTTGCAAATCATTTAGCATAAAAACTGGCCCATATTAATAACTCAATAGATGTCTGGTAAGACAATAGGCCTCTGTTGCCCCATTTCCAAAACTTAGGGCATTGGGCTGACTAATTCCAAATTCCTTTCCAACTGATCAATTTTACTTTTCTTACTTTTCTTTTGGCCACGCCAAGCAGCATGCAGCATCTCAGTTCCCCGACCAGGGATCAAACCCATGCCCCCTGCAGTGGAAGTGCAGAGTCTTAACCATTGGGCCACCAGCAAAGTCCCTGAAAAATTTTACTTTCAATCTATCAGTTCATCCACCAGACAATCAACCAACCATCAACCCACTTACCCACACAACAGTTAGTAATTCCTTCCCTTCAACTAAGTATTCTAAATGTTAGGAATGCCATGATGAATAATGATACAGTTTCCACCTTCCAGAAGGTCAGAGTCCCTGGGGGGTAGGGGTGAGAACCAACTGTTAAGCAGGTAATTGTAATACAGTATGATAAGTGGTCTAATAAAGGCTGTGGGAATTCAGAGATTTCGAGGAGTATGCACAGCAAAATCAAAGATCTAGGTTGGAAACCTAATGCAAGGACTTAATACTTACTAGCTGTGTACCCTCAGGCAATTAACTTTGGTGCTGTACTTCTCTAACTGTAGAAAGGAACAGTAATACTATCCTTGTAGGTTAGGTGAAGGATTAAACAGAAAAACTAATATAAAGCGCTTAGTACAGTGCCAGATTCATCATAAGAACTCAACAAATGGAAGTTATTAATGTTACAAGAGGCCATGGAAGTTAAAGAAAGGCATTTACTGTATTTCAAGAGAGGAAAGGTAGGGTCGGGGGAATTTGCCAGCTGTGTTCACTAAACAAAACCTGTGGCAAAAGGATAGGAAAAAACAGGGTAAAAGGAGAATCAAGGTGGGTGATGCCCTTGGAGGGCAGAGAATTCTAATTTCTGTGTTTTCAGCTGCTAGCACAAGACCTGACCCATATATTTGCTATAAATATGAATGGAAGAATACACGTTATGCAGTAGGCTTGCAGAAAAAGATCTGGGCCAAAATGTTGAAAGTAAACATTTTACAGTGAAAGGAACCTTGGAGTCAGGAGACCTGGTGCAGTCTTTTGACTGATGACCTGTTTTTATACTGGCTTCACAACTTACCTGCTGTTGGATCTTAGCAAATTACTGATACCTTGAATCTCCTCACCTGTAAAATGGGGATAACACCTACCTTACAAAATTAGTGTGAGAATTAGTACCAAGCGATTATCAAAGAGCCTGGCAGTAGTAACACGCAACAATGATAGCGCTGCAGCTGCTAACTCCTCCATCAGGTCTTTTGTCCATACTTATGAAATGATAGGGTAAGAATATATTTTCTCCAATGCTCCAACCAGCACTGAAAAATGACACTCGGTTTGCCGGGGATAAAAGGCCCTGCCCGGCCCGAGGCACACACGCAGGTCACCTACGTCGACTGCAGTCCTGGAGTCTCCACGTGCGTCGCCGAGACACGGCGGGCGCGACCTATGCCAGGCCGTTATAGAGGCGGGGCCTAGACAGGCCGAATGTGAGACTGAGCGGAACTTCATCGAAAACCGGTCCATTCCACCATCTCTAGAGGAGAAGCTTTGGGGTTAAAAAACAAAAAACAAACAAACAAAAAAACCCTGCAGGGAAGCCGGAAGTGACGCACGACCGCGAGGGAGCGGAAATGACCGCAGCACGCCGGAAGTTTACTCATTTCCAAGGCGACGGCTCCACCATCGCTGCAACGGCTGGAGTCGGGACGCTGGAAAGCGACTTAGAGGAGAGGTTACTCGCCGACGGCGGCCGCCGCCACAGTGAATCGCGGGGAGTAGCAACCGAAGACGGCGGCCGCCGCACCAGCCATCGCGTGTGGAGGATAAACGGCCGGCACGGCCATCGCGGCGACCAATCCAGGGAAAGAGTTAGCGAAGGCCAGAGCTTTAGTCGTAGCGAAGACAGGGAAGGAATCCGTGAAGGCAGCGACCACCGCTGCAGGGTACCGACGGGAAGAGCAAGTGAAGACGTCCGCTTCTCCCGCAATGACTCAAGAAGGGTCAGTGAAGACCTGGGCCACCGTCGCAGTGTCTCTCAGGAGAGAGTCAGGGGAGACCGTGGCCACCGTCCCAGCAACTCTTGGGAGAGAGTAAGGGGAGACCGCAGCAGCGACGTGAGTTTAAGTGAAGTCGGAAGCCACCCCACTAGTGACTCCGGGGGAACGGTCAGAGAAGACCGCGGCCTCCATCTCGGTGGGACTTGGGAGGGAGTCAGGGAGCTCCGGGGTCCCCGAACCAGCGACTCCGGGGAGAGAGGCAGTGACGACCACAGCCGCCGCCTCAGTGGCTCTTGGGAGGGCGGAAGTGTGGATGGCGGCCGCAGCCTCAGCAGTTCCTGGGAGGAGGGGGTGAGTGAAGACCGCGGCTACGTGGCCAGCGACTCCTCCGTCGTGAGCGTCAGCGAAGACGCCAGCCGCCGCTGCTTCTGGGAGAGAGAAAGCGAAGACGAAGGTTCCCGCTGCCGGGGCTCCTGGGAGAGAACGACGGAGGACGGCGTCCCCCGGCCTAGCGACGACGAGGAAGACAGCCGCTGCTGCACTGGCTCGTGGGTGACAGCGAGCGAAGACCGCCGCAGCAGCAGGGCCCTGGACTCGACTCCTCCCCGGAGTCCGAGGGGTCGCACCATGCCCGGGGTGTCCGGTTCAGGCCCCTCCACCTTCTGCACGGAGACTGCGACCCCGTGTGAGTCAGATTACTTCACTGGCCCTCATCTCTGCCACACTCCTTTTCTCACTTCAGCTCACAGGAGCTTCGCCCCTTCTGGCAGTTCCCTTTCTCACCTGTCACTCCTCATTTCCCTTAATTGACCTGTTTTCAGTAGGTCACAGAGCTGCTCACCTGGCCCCCATCCTTCCTCATTTCAGCTCTACTTCCTTTTTTATTTTTCTATCTGCGCGCATTCCTGAGACTTCGTTCCCAGCTGACATCAACTCTTGTTAAAATGTATGGACTCTTTTAAGTTCTACCGTCTCTGCAGCATTTGACTCTGGAGAGAATGTTAGACTTATCTCATTTTCTTCCTTCCACTCTGCTGACTCTATATATCTATCTACCTACCTACCTATCTATCTACTTATGTACCCTGAATTTTCTTCTATCCTCTTTTTAAAACGTTGCTTTTTCCCTTGGATAGTGCCATCATTAGTGCTTTTTTCCTTGTCATGTACTATGGCTTCAACCCTAGTGACGACCCCGGAATCTGTTATTCATTCAGTCATCCAGTAAATATTTATTGAGTGCCTATTATGTGCTTTGTCTTAAGGATATGTAAGCAAAGAAGACAGGCACATTCCTTCCTTCTAGTGGGGAAGATGAATACTCAGCAAGTAATTACTGGTGTGATGAATGCTATAAAGAAGAGTAGAGAGCCGTTGGCTCCAGTATAGGGTGAGGTTGGGGATCAGAAAAAGCTGCCTAATACTGAGACACAGCTAACACTGAGAACTCAACTCCAGGCCTCTCACTGGAGCTGCAGACTCATATGTACAACTCCTTTCTGGAACTCTTCCATGGGCACCTCAAGACCAACACATTCAGAATATAATTTTGTATTCATATGCCCTCTCTGTCCTTTAGTGTTCGCTGTCTCAGTGGCAGTACACCACTTATGTAACTAAGCCAGACACCTTGGAGTTGTCCCGTTACTTTTCCCTTATTTCACCCACTATATCCATCCAAGTTCAATTCATCCTGCTTCCTTAATACATGTTGAATCTGTCTCCTTTTCTGTTCCTACTGCCAGTCACTTGGTTGAGGGTCTCAACCTCTCTGGTGTAGACTACTGTAGATATCTTCCTACATGGTCTCCTTGAGTCTATACTCTTGCCCTTTGCTCAATGAATTTGCCTTACTGCAGCCAGCCATATACAAAGCATTACAAATCTGATCATTCTTATTCTTCTGCTTAAAATCCCTCTGCTCAAGTTCAGCAAGTTCCAGCACAGCTTGCCTCTTGTCTAATTCTAGCCTCTTTTCCTTCCACTTTATGCTTCAACAATAGGGTGGGTATTTTTATAGTTTCTTGACCTGTCCAGGATGCCTTTCCCCACATCCATTTCACCTGGCAAATTCCTGCTAATCCTTGAAGATTCATCTTAGGTGTTACCTTCTCTAGGAATCTTTTTCTGCTCTCCTTCCCACCTACCCTAGCAAAGTTAGAAGTCTTCTGTGCTTTCATAACTTCTTATGAATATTTCTGTCATTGCTCTTACTACATTGTTTTGTAATTGTGTTTGTGTATCTCTGTGAGTCCCTTGAGGATAGAGATCATGTCTTCTTTTTCTTTTTATCCTTATGGTAGATACCAGATTAATGTTGAGTGGATAGATGGGTGGATGAATGAATAAATTGGAATGGAATGTGGTGAGAAAAAAGGCTGTCAAATTAGATGGAGCCAAATTATGGGAGGGCATAGACTGTCATACTGAGGGCTTGGATTTGGTTCTCTAGACTAGCAGCGGATAACCAGAAGCAGTTCAGAGTGGAGGAATGAAGTGATCAGAATAGTGTCCTTGTATACGATGGATTAAAGCGTCCCTGTATAAAATGTATTAGAGTGGGTAGAACGTCATTTGCAGTACTTGTTTAAAGGAGAATAATGGAAGGCCCTGGAGGTCCAGTGGTTAAGACTCCATGCTTCCACTGCATGGGGCACGGGTTCGATCCCTGGTCGAGGAGCTAAGACCCCACATGCCTTACGGCATGGCCAAAATATAAAAAAACAAACATAAGGGAGAGTAATGAAGGTCTGACCTAGGGGATTAGCATCATTAAACATTTACCAAGTGGTTTGGTTTTCTCGGGGTGCTTCCTTACTCTCTTTCCCGTATGCATAGATCTTAATTGTTCTTCAAAGACTTGCTCGAGTGTTTCCTCCTCCTTTATTTTACCTGTAATCTCTTAAGATGTTACTGTCAGGTTTTCGATTTCATCGAATTTATCCCAATAGATTTTAAAGTGTCAGTGGAAAGAAATGTCTTAAATCCATGTCTATTCATTGTGTTATAGCACCTGGCATATGGTACATGCTCAAAGGACTTTTGAGTAAAATGCATAGCATTTTGCTAAGGGTTGGTATAAGAAATGATTTCAGCTGTCAAGAAATTAACATGCTAATTGTGGAGAGAGGACATATACATAGATAAATAGTAATACAAGGCTGCATAGATTATCTGCCAGAGGTGTTGGTGAGTTCTTTTCAAAACAATTTGAGTTCAGGAATTGTGCCTGTTTGTTTGGTTTAGGAAATGCTTTGATTGAACTATTTACTTCTTCCTTCTCCAACAACTGTCTGTTTGTGCTTAGATACTTTTATTACTTCTGGTTCACAATGCACATTAAAATATTTCACGGTACAGTAAGGCTGACAATCCAGTCTTGATGTTTGGAACATTATATTATAAAATATAAGGCGCTAGAATGTATGAAGTAAAAATTGTGACCTGCCATTCCTTTCTTAGTGTAGGACATACGAGAAAGATATGAAAAATATTAGTAAAATATATCTGCCTGTGTGAGATAAGGTTCTGGTAAAGTCTTTTTCACTGGAGAGTAGGCCTTTGTTACAGAGAATAGCTGGGCAGATTTCAAAATGGTTACCTCTCTCCCCCTTTACCAAAGACATGAAGTGATTTTTCTTGGTTTTTCACAGTGATAACCTGGTGGCGTTTTGAAGGTAAAATCTATGAGAATGAGGGGACCTCCTAAGACTATGGCCCCGAGGAGTTTCTCACTGTTAGGCTACTACATACCCAGTCCCCAGCAACTTGTCAAAATTACTATTTAAGTGCTTTTAGAAGCTTATGGTTCTAGTGACTTCTGCTCCAGGTAAGCTGAACTTGACTGTGTTTCTCTGTATTTGCCTGTCTCTCCAAATTCAGGGTGGCCGTTTGTCCCGAGACTTCAATTCTTTGATGAGTGCAAGAAAAGTTGTTGACTTTGTTTGTTCTGCTTTTTTCCTATATGGATGGGGGTGACAACGTCCGTGCTCTTTACATATTAGAGCTGAAATTGAAGTCAGATTAAGATGTTAATCACAAACATCTTTGTAGTAAATTATTTGGAAAGCCAAAGTGATTTTGTACTTTCAGTTCAGTCGTTGCTTTAGTCTTTTTTTAGTTTTGTAATACATTTTAAGTAATTTTGTTTTTCAGTAGATGCCAGGAAGAAAGTGCATTTTGGTAGCATACATGATGCAGTACGCGCTGGAGATGTAAAACAGCTTTCAAAAATAGTAGAATGTGGTGCCAGCATTAATGAAGTTGACGTTCTCCATAAATTTACCCCTTTACACTGGGCAGCACATTCTGGCAGTTTGGAGGTAAGAAACTATATAAGTTATTAAACTGAGGTAAGTTTAGCGCGTTGACAGTTTTGTAAATTTAGCAAACAGGACTGAGGCCTTATGCTAGGCACTGAAAATATTTTTCTTTTCTTTTTTTAAAAAAATTTATTTTATTGAAGTATAGTTGATTTACAATGTTGTGTTAATTTCTGCTGTACAGCAGAGTGATTCAGTTATGCATTTATATACAAATATTTTTCTTTTCAGTTCAGTCTAACATTTGGGCGGTCTGGTTACCTTAGTAATAAGTTATCCTAAAACTTGGTGGTATAAAATAACCATTTATTTATGCTCAGGAGTGAACCAGGAATTTGGATTTCAGGGACAGCTTGTCTCTACTCCATGATGTTTGGGGCTCCACCTAGAAGATTTAAAAGCCAGGGCTGGAATCTTCTGAAGTCTTGTTCACGCAGCCATTTGGTAGTAGATGCTGGTTGTAGGCTGCGCCCCTTGATCCCTCTCCACGGGGGTCTTTTTGTGAGGTCCCCACATGTGGGTTAGTCTGTGCTTCCTCACAGGGTGGCGGCTGGGTTCCTAAGGCAAGCATACAGGGTAACTTGCAGAGGATAACGTAATGCATACCTGGCTGTATCAAATCCTAATATTTTTGCTGTAGTTGCTTCAGATTTTTGGAAAAGAAATGGAGTATCACAGATACATTTGAAGTCCCTGAGCACCCCTCCCAGGTGTCATTTCTCTCCTTCCAACTCCAGAGATAACTATTACCCTGAATTTGATGTTTATTATTACCATATATGTTTTATGCTGTTGTTACATATGATTATATCACTGTTTTAAAGGACATGTTTATATAAATGTCATCATATTATTTGTATCATTCTGCAGCTTGCTTTTTTTGTTCAACAATGTGTTTTTGAATTTTAATGACATGGTTACATATATATACTCTAGTTCATTCCTTTCAGCCATGCTGTAATAGTCTATTCTTAGATGAATATCAGAATTTATCGATTTTTTTGATTGATGGATATTTCATTGGTTTCAGTTTTTCACTAGTACAAGCAGTGTTTAGTGAATATTTTTATGCACAACTTCTTTTTTTTATTAATTTATTTTATTGAAGTATAGTTGATTTACAGTGTTGTCTTAATTTCTGCTGTATGGCAAAGTGATTCAGTTATATGTATGTATATATATTATTTTTCATATTCTTTTCCATTATAGTGTATCACAGGATATTGAATATAGTTCCCTGTGCTGTACAGTAGGACCTTGTTGTTTATCCATTCTGTATATAATAGTTTGCATCTGCTAATCCCAAACTCCCAATCCACCTTCTCCCACCCGCCTCCCCCTTGGCAACCACAAGTCTGTTCTCTATGTCTGTGAGTCTGTTTGTGTTTCATAGATAAGTTCATTTGTATGCACAACTTCTTATTCTTGGGCTGTGTGCAAAGCCAACTGGAATTTTTCTCACAATTCATGGTTGTGTGTGGGGAGTTTATTTTAGCTATTACATTTCTCCAGTCTGTAGGCTGCAGTAGGTCTATTCACTATGCAACTCTTTTTTCCCTGCCACACAGAGTCTGCTTTCCATGAATATAGCTTCTCTGTGTGATTTCTTTGTTTGGGCTTTTCGGCTTTTTGGAACCAAATCTGGTCCAAAGAATCTCTCTCCACCAGTTTGTGTGCCCCACTTGAACTGTAGGGGTTTTTGCTTTGGCCTTTTAGTGGCTTCCTCTCACCTGGGAGAAATGTGCCTTGACGGGTTTTTCTGTGCTTGCAGCCCTGTGTGGGGATTTTCTCTGGTGTTTGCTCCCACATTCCTGTTTGATCTGTACTTTGGCAGCTTTCCCATCTGTTTTGTGGTTTCAGATATCTCCTAGCTTCATCAAAGATGGGGTTTTCTTGCTCTTTTTTTAATTTTTTAAATGATTTTGAAGAGAGGAGGAAATACTGATTTTACTCTGCCATATTTGAAATAAGATAGGACTTGTTGCTATACCATTTATTTCATCTCTTTCCTGGGATCTTTTCAGCTTCTCTGATTAACCTACCCTGCCTTCTCTAAAATTAGTGGTTTTCTTTATGCTCTTGCCAATGGGTGTCTCTCTTCAACTTTACACTCTCTCTCCAGGCCATTTTTAGACTTCCTTGGCTTAATCACTTCTACATAATAATTCATTGATTCGCTTTCTCTCCAGAATTTGAATTCTGGTTTCTGCATCCGGCGCTTATCAACAGCTCATGCATATCTGACTGGCATCTTAAATTTAGTTGGTCTAAAACTAAACTGTTATTCTTTTCCCTCCCTTTCTTAGTTTTCCAGGCTAATGTCCTTTGCATCATATTGAGTTGTCTCAGGATTTTACAGAAGCAAAACACAGTATCAGCATTTGTCTAGGTCAAGTGCTTCATGATGCACATTGATGTAGTGAGAACTGATCCCTAAGTCAGTTGATTCTGTTCTGTCTTTGTCTCAGATTTGTCCTCTACACCTTCATAGCCACTGCCTTAGAGCTACTTGATTTCCTCCTTTCCTCTCTTGTCTACTTCTAGTTCATAACGGGCATACAAAATTATTGCTCTAAAACAAAAATCTGCTATTACTTAAAACCTTCCTTAAGTCCCTGTAGTGACTCTCTATACCCTGTAGGATGAAGTTTAAGCTATTTAATACGGTAGGCTTACCTCTCCAACCTCATCTCCCATCAGACTTGTTTCATGTTGCAGTACTGGTGACTACTGTCATTTCCCAAACTAGTCCACTATTTCATATTATCATAGACTGTGTACATGCTGTTTCATCTGGCTGGTCTCACCTCTTCCCAGTGGTTAGCTTGTTGAAATCCAGGTCAGGTAGCACCCACTTGGCAGGGCCTTCTGTGTTTCCCCCCCTCAGTATCCTCCAACTAGCAACTTTTCCCTCAATTTTATACACATTTAAAAAATTGTATTTATCACATTGAATTGCATTCTCTGTTAGATATTTTTTAACATTCTTTTTTAAAAAAATATTTATTTATTTTTTATTTATTTGTCTGTGCCGGGTCTTAGGTGCAGCATGCGGGATATAGTTCCCTGACCAGGGATCGAACCCAGGCCCCCTGAATTGGGAGCGCGGAGTCTTAACCACTGGACCACCAGGGCAGTCCCTCTCTGTTAGATTTTGAGCTCTTTGGGGCCTCCCTGGTGGCGCAGTGGTTGAGAGGCCACCTGCCGATGCAGGGGACACAGGTTCATGCCCCAGTCCGGGAGGATCCCACATGCCGCGGAGTGGCTGGGCCCGTGAGCCATGGCCGCTGAGCCTGCGCGTCCGGAGCCTGTGCTCCGCAACGGGACAGGCCACAACAGTGAGAGGCCCGCATACCGCAAAGAAACAAAAACAAAAACAATAGATTTTGAGCTCTTTGAAGGTACCATTTGGATTTTATTTATCTTTTTTTCCACAGCATCTAGCATAGTGTCTGGCATATTGGAGTCACATTGCGGGTTCCCAATAAATGTTTGTTGTATTGATGAATTTGTTGAATTAAATTTATATTTTTACTGTATAGCATAGTGCATAGCAGCTGTTCAAGAAATGTTCGTTAAATTTTAACAAAAATAAATCTAAATCAAAAGGTTTTGGCAACTTTCTACTTTCCCATTTGAGGATCATGTCCTAATTCTCTACTTGAGTACTGCATTAATACCTTTACATTTTGTTATCCTTTCTGAAATTTCTTAAGACTCATGGTACTATGTTGGTAGTATAAAATGATCACTAAATTAACAGCTGGTGAAAACTGTGCTTTGTTAGACTTCATTTTTTTTCTCCTGTCAGATGAAATCAGCTTTTGAGCCCCTGTAGTAAACTTTTATTTCAGATATACTTTGCACCTTCAGAATTTTCTTTTTTTTATTAAATTCTGTCTCTTTATTTTCTATTTGATGAATCATTGTCATCATATTTTTG
This sequence comes from Phocoena phocoena, assembly GCF_963924675.1. NCBI lineage: Eukaryota > Metazoa > Chordata > Mammalia > Artiodactyla > Phocoenidae > Phocoena > Phocoena phocoena. Next base: position 49,864,735 of record NC_089226.1, on the reverse strand, counting down.
TTTAATTCATTAAACATAAATTTTAAAAAATTAATTTATTTGGCTGCGTTGGGTCTTCATTGCTGCATGCGGGCTTTCTCTAGTTGCAGCGAGCGGGAGCTACTCTTTGTTGCAGTGCGCAGGCTTTTCATTGTGGTGGCTTCTCTTGTTGCGGAGCCCAGGCTCTAGGTGTGCGGGCTTCAGTAGTTGTGGCACGTGGGCTCAGTAGTTGTGGTGCACAGGCTTAGTTGCTCCACGGCATGTGGGATCTTCCTGGACCAGGGCTCCAACCGGTGCCCCCTGCATTGGCAGGGGGTGTTTTAACCACTGTGCTAACAGGAAAGTCCCAACATAAATTCTTTAAAAAATAATTTCTTTTAGTTCTCTAAAGCTATATGTAATAGCTGCTTTGAAGTCTTTCTGAGCTGAGCATCTGGGCCCTCTCAGAGATGGTTTCTTTTTTTTTTCTTTTCTGTCCACACCTCATGGCATGTGGGATCTTAGTTCCCTGACCAGGGATGGGACCTGTGCCCACTGCATTGGAAGTGTGGAGTCTTAACCACTGGACCACCAGGGAAGTACCTCAGAGATGGTTTCTATCGATTCCTTTTTATTCCTGTGTATGTGTTACACATTCTTGTTTTCTTTGTATGTCTCATAATTTTTTAGTTTGGACATTTTGAAAACTGGACATTTTATTTTTATTTTTTGCAGTGCTTAGTATTTATTAGGTGCCTTGAGTTTTGGTATCTATTGACAAAGTATATTGTCTATTCCTCACAATAACTTTGATATTAGAATTCTTTTTAAAAAAAATTTTATTGAAGTATAGTTGATCTACAATGTTGTGTTAATTTCTGCTGTACAGCAAAGTGACTCAGTTATACATATATATATCCTTTTTATTTAATATTTATTTATTTATTCTAGGCTGCGTTGGGTCTTTGTTGCTGCGCACGGGCTTTCTCTGGTTGTGGCGAGTGGGGGCTATTCTTCGTTGCAGTGCGTGGGCTTCTCATTGCGGTGGCTTCTCTTGTTGCAGAGCATGGGCTCTAGGCATGGGGGCTTCAGTAGTTGTGGCACAGGGGCTTAGTTGCTCCACGGCATGTGGGATCTTCCCAGACCAGGGATCGAACCCTTGCCCCCTGCAGTGGGAGCGTGGCGTCCTAACCACTGGACTGCCAAGGAATTCCCTAAATGGTTGTTTTTGACAACTTTGTTTAGCTTTGTCATTGCTTCTTGGGGAGGATTTACCAAGCTCCTCACGTAGTCATTTCTGAAGACCTGCTGATTGGTCAGTTGATTTTTGACAAAGATGCAAAGGCAATCTAATGGAGAACAGATAGTATTTTTATTAAATGGTGCTGGCACAGTTGGACAGTCATACGTAAGAAAATGAGCCTCAACTCATACTTGGTACCATATGTAAAAATGTACTGAAAGCAGATGATAAACAAATGTAAAACTTAACCTTCTAAAACTTCTAGAAGAAAACATTGGAGAGAATCTTTGCAAATCATAAATATGACTAAGAACTTGTAGCCAGAATATATGAGACTCTCACAATTCAGTAGTAAGAAAACAACCCAATTAAAAACGGGCAAATGACTTCATTAGACACTTTCTCAAAGAGGACGTGTGGATGATAATGAGCACATGAAAAAAGTGTTCAACATCATTAGCCATTAGGGAAATGCAAATTAAAACCACAATTAGGTGTCACTACACACCGGTTAGTATGGCAAAACAAAAACAAAAGCATAACCCAGAGAAATGATAATACCAAGTATTGACAAGGACATGGAGCGACTAGAACTCTCATACACTGCTGGTAGAAATGTAAAATGGTGCAGTCACTTTGGAAAACAGTTTGGCAGTTTCTTATAAAGTTAAACAACATATAGTTACCTGTGTCCCAGAAATCTCACTTCTGCATATTTACCCCGGAGAGATAAATAACCTGTACATGAATGTTTACAGTGGTTTTATTCTCCAGTACCTGTACAGTGTTAGCATATAGTTGGTTCTCCATAAATATTTGTTGAGCAAATGAATGACTTTCTGTGATTATTAGTGAGGTTCAACTCCACCCCTCCCCATATTTTATTGGCCATTAATCTCCATGACAGGCAAATGATACCTAAATGATTAGCCTTTTCAAAAAATGATATCGCAATGATTGATGTCACAGTGTATCCCAATGATACAATCAATTCTTTTATAAAGAAAGAAACTTCTTTAAGGTAGAATCTACAAACTTGAATATATAAAGAGAGTAACACTATATGTGGCACAGACCTCTAGTACTGAATTATATTGAGACTTAAGTTGATTTAAAAAAATCTTAAATGAAGATGTGTTTTACTCCCTCACTTTGTTTAATATGCCACTTATTTTCTTAGAAAGTATCATCAGAATTACAGTGTCTTCTCTGATACACAAGTTTCTGGACCCATTTAAAGATCTATGGCAGAGATTGTAAATTGGCAGCTGTTGAGTGAATTTGACCACAGATGTGTTTGGTCAAACGTAAGATATGGACCAGCATTTCACTCACTGCAAAAACTGGCTGGAATTGAGTAGTATTTCACCTTATGGACAGGGAATGTGGTCTCCAGTTTGCCAACCCCTACCACTCCATATTGTTTACCTAACAGTAAGGCCAAATGTGGGTTACTATATCATTGTGCTTGTGCTTTTGTTTTTCTTATACCTGGCCCCCTCATTCACTTCTGATGCTTCTCAGGCTGTAGTATTTCATGATGATAGACTAACTTTAAAGATATAAAAATGTTAAAAATATCTGCTAACATGGTTAACATGGGTATTTTCTTAACATAGTGTCTTCATTGGCTCCTCTGGCATGGAGCTGATCTCTCACGAGCAACCATGAGAGGTTGGACAGCAGCTCACATAGCTGCCATCAGGGGACAGGATGCTTGCATGCAGGTAATAATAACTTTGGTTACTTTTTAAAAAAATTCAATAAGTTTAATTACTTTAGCATAGTTCTGTTGGGCTATTGCCTTTATTCTAATAATTTGATCCCATAGACTTAGTAGTTCTATGTTCTAAACAAAAACTTACTGGATTCTAGGACTCATATTTTGGTACCAACTGTCACTCAGACAGATTGTATAAGATTGGAAATTATATTATCTCTAAAGCAGTTGGCTATCTGTTTGGGTTGTTTTAAGGGATGTCATAGTCATGCCCAGATTATCTTCTTTATAGCTTGCCATGCCTAAAATTCCTCATTTAATGTATTTCCTGGCCAGAGTTATACATTAATATGTGGCAGGATCTAGTTTATTAGAGTAAATAGACTTAATCAATGTTGTGAAATGGACTGGAGCTTCGAGGAATACAAAATCATATAAGCAAACAGTCCCTGCCTATAAGAAACCTGAGATTCTATTGGGAATGACAGTAGCTTTACTCAGTGAGTTACAAAACAGTACAAATCACAGTCTCTGAGTAAGGTTCTCATGAAAAGTATAGATGAGAAGAACTGCAGAACTTAAGAGAAGATAAGGGAATCATAAATGGAGGAAATGAAACTTCAGCTAATCCTAAAAGAATGGGTTGATTTTAAAAAGATAAGTAGTGAAGAAGCATTGTAGGTAGGGACGGTGTCAGGAGCAAATAAAAATAATGATTTTAATTTATTGAACACTTTTTGTGTGTCAATCACCGTCTCCCATGCATCACTTCATTTAATACAATAATCTTATGAGTTTCCCTTCCTGTAGATTAGGAAACAGATTCAGAGAGTTAAGTTCGTTGCTTAAGTTAGTGACAAAGCCAGGGTTTGAACCTAGACTTTGTCCCATTAACCTCTATGCTATAATTCTATGTGAAATCTTTGAATTGGAAAAATGAGGTGTGTTCAAGGAATATACCATTATATGAGTTTGACTGAGTGTAGATGATTTGTTCTGAACTAAGTTTAGATAAAGCCAGACTTGTAAAATGTCTTAGGAATAGAATAAAGATTCATTTGTATAGGAAAGAGAATTTTATATGTATACTATACACACGTATATGTGTGTGTATATATGTATATACACACATACATACATACACACACATGCACATAGACATTAACAGGGGAATGTAGTAATGAAAACAATATTTCAGGAAATTATTCTAGCAAGATGTATCCAGGATTATGTAGGATGAAGAGAGTGTTTGGAAGCAAGATAATCAGAGACTTTTGATATTATCACTAACCATAGAGGGTGAGATTAGTTGGTGGCAGTGGGAAACAAAGAAAATTATTTAAAACATCTTGCATAGCAGGCATTGGCAAAGTGTAGTGAGACTGTAAGGTTTTGAGTCAGAACGACAGATAATTATGGCACTATAGATAGGGACATCTGAAAGGCAGGGGAGGTTTGGGAGGAAGGATGTTGAGTTCACCTCTGGCCCATGTTGAGTTTACGGTGCCTATAGGTCATTTGGGTGCCGAAGGACAGGGCAGTTGAAAAGGACACTGGTGACAAAGATTTCAGGAGTAATAAAGCTTAGAGAAGAGTACAGAGTACTGAGGATTGAGTGTTGAAAAATGTTACTAGTAGGGATGGGAGGAAGCAGCGAAATGAGTAAGGAATTCAGAGGAGAAAGAGAGATAGAGAGTCAGGACCCATGAGCGCTGTGCAAGTGAAGGAAGAAGTTGAAGTCAGGCAGAGTATCACTTACAGAATAAAACTAAGGGGAACAGCACTTAAGGAAATGCCACTGAACTAGAGAACTCTCTATAGGGAGAGGTTGGCTATATTTCTATGCAGTGATAGGGACAGCACCCAATTTGCAGGTGGATTTGAAGTCGAGGCATTGAGGTATTTGGAAAGTAGGCAGTGAAAGGAAGGAGCAAATACAATAGTAACTTAAGGGGATATCAGGGTCAAATGAAGCTTTACTTGCTTTCCTTCCTCTAAGCATTAGTTTAACCCACTCCCTCTCCCTTGATTGTCCTTCTGTTCCCCAAAGTGATCTCTTCATTCTTAGAGCTTTTGTGATGCTTTGGGGTACTATACTTTGTAGTTGTTACTTACAAAGCACTGCTTTGTATAGTTGATTGTCTTTGTCTCTACATGTGTCCTAATTCCCTAAGTTGATATATCTTCATATTCTTTGTAGTGACATAGTAAGCACTCAGTATATGGTTTGTGATGATTATTGACTAGTTTGTTAATGGGAGTCAGGCAAAATCATGGATACTGTTCTTCCTAAAACTCTTGGTAGGAATTATGACTAAGTAAACTTTTGCTGAGATGCTGGTAAATATAGCCTGGTTAAAAGAAAAAAAGTCGGACGGAGGTAAAACTGAAAAATATTTGCTAATAATTTTTTAAACCAATTACTCTGTATATTATATAAAGGGGTGTGTTGTGTATATGATGTAACCCATATACAGAAATTGGGCCAATTGTAAATTCAGATGGAATCTCCTCAGATGCCATTAGAATTTTGATTTGGAGCTTAGAACTGGTTACTTTAGTAATGAAATCCTTTTATTGTATTCAAAACCCAGTTAATAAAAGATTCTGCTTTTGAAATAGAGGAAGTTTAAATTTCAATTTTGTTAGCTTAGCATTAAATTATTTAACTTAGTGGTTGTTAATCTGTGCTCATGAAAAGTTTGTTTTATAAATTGTATGTACATGCTCAAATCAGAATGTGAAATTGGGTATACATGTCTCCTAGGCAATGTTAAAAAGGATCTCAAGCATTTTCTTAGGACTAGCTAAGAATTTCTCACACTTTGTGTGTAGCACACATGTAAGAACTTACGTAATAGCTTAGCTATAGGTTAACAAATTCCTTGCCTTTAAATAATCTGCATCTGCATTTATGATTTAACATCTATCTTCATATAAACTCATTCTTATGTCTCTACTTTCAGACTCTTATAATTAATGGAGCCAATCTGGCAGCTCAAGATGATCGTGGATGCACTCCTTTACACCTTGCGACAACACACGGACATTCTTTCACTTTACAAATAATGCTCCGAAGTGGAGTGGTGAGGGATGCCTGTTAATAAGTGAGAACGTATAATGATATGGACTATAGTCCATACAGTCCATATCATATGGACTAACATTTGGTAGTCTGGTTATCTCTTCCTGACTTTGTAAATCCCTTATGTGACTTTGAGGAAGTAATTTGATCTCTCTCTTTAGCTTTTCTATCTTTAAACATGGGAGCAATAATTTAGATAAATCATCAACAACAACCACAAAAACAGCTTAGTGGTACAAAATATTTCAGAGGCTATGAATTCTTCATGTCAGTTCAGAGTTTAACAGGGAAGATTCTGAAGCTTCCAGACACATCTTAACCAGGGATTGTAAATCTTTCTGACTTGCTGTGTGTTTACCTGTTTCTTTGGTAACTCTTATTTCATACACTAATTTAGAAAGTGATTTATATCTCCAGAAATTTCATTTATTGTGATATTTATTTTTAATATTACCCAGTGGCTGTAAAAAGTAACTTCTTATAAGAGTTAAATATTTTTTCATTAACTCTTTGGTTATGCTCCCAAGGATAATATTTGATCATTTGAATCCATCTCTTTCATTTTATTGGTCAGGAACTTGTGACCAGTAAAATGACTAGTTAAGTTCCTTTTTAAAAAGAAACGATTTTTATGTGGCTAGTTATGTTCTTTTTTAAAAGACTTTATAATTTCATTTGTATATTATTAGCTCATATGTTCAAATCAGTGGTTGCAGTAAATATTTCTATGATATTTAGTGTTTGCCTTATAGTTTTAAGAACAGCCTCCAATTCTCATTTGCAGAATTAAGCTGCTAGACTTAGTGTTTCCCCTACAAAACGTAAAAGAACTGAGTCCTTGTGAATGTTACCTCTAGGATCCCAGCGTGACTGATAAGAGAGAGTGGAAACCTGTGCATTATGCAGCTTTTCATGGGCGGCTTGGCTGTCTGCAACTTCTTGTTAAATGGGGATGTAGCATAGAAGATGTGGACTACAATGGAAACCTTCCAGGTATTCGCAAAAGCAAATATTTTGTTTTTCTATTAATGTAAACTTTAACAATGTTTGATCATGTTTAAGAAATTTGAACTGTCATCATTCTAATATTTCCTAACAAAACTAAAGTAGTAAATATGTTGACATGAACATTTTTTATCTTATATTATGTCTATGTTATGTACCCATCATGGGACTGATTTTTTTTTTCTGGAACCATATTAGCAAAAGAGAAATATCCAAAATTAAACTTGGATTTACTCTTCCCACCAGCTGTTTCCCTCATCTACTCTCTAGTGTTATTGTTTTTTAACTTCATATGTCTCTTCCCCACAGATTACTTAAAAAAGTAATAGTACAGATAGTGGACACTAGTGTATTTGAGTTAATTTGCTAATTGCAGTTGTCTAGCCTGTGGTCAACTAGCCAGATGAGACCTATACTCTTAAGTACCCTGTCTTCTTCTAAGAGGTGCTGTAGAAGTTCAGAAGAGAGTTAGACCACAGTGAGATTGGTTACTGAAACAATACTTGAACTATGTCTTAAAGGAATCTTAGGTAGCAAACAAATGAAGGGGAAGTCCAGGCAAAATAATCACTTTGATTATTAAAAACTCCCTAGATCCCAGTGGATCTCTGATTACTTAGCTTGGCATGCTGGGCCTTCATAATTTGGCTCTGACTTTCCTCCCTGCCCTCATCTTCCATCCCTTGACACTGCTATCTTGGATCATTTTGCTTCTTTCTGAAGGACATCCTTTAGTGTTCATTTAGTGAAGGTTTGTTGGTATGAACTCTCTTGATTTTTGTGTATCTGGAAGTAGCTCTTTTACTCTCAGTCTTTTTAAAAAAAATTTTATTTTTGACATATAGCATGCATACAGAAAAACGCCCAATTCAAATGCACAGCTCACTAAATTTTCACAAGTGAACACTTCTCTGTGACCATCAGCTAAATCAAGAAACAGGGTAGTCTCCTTCGTGTCCTCTTTCTAGTTACTGCCAACTTCCAAAGTTAATCACTACCTTGACTTCCAACGTAAAAATTAGTATTGTTTTTTTTCTGAACTCCATGGAATAAAATAATACACTGGTGTCCTTTTGTGTGTGGCTTCTTTTGACTTTCCAAAGTGGTTTTTATCAACTTATACACCCACAGGCAGTGTTTAAGGCTTTCAATTACTCCACTTTCTCATCAGCACTTGACACTATCAGTTTTTTTAGTTTTAGTCATTCTTTTGAGTGTATAGTAATATCTCATTGTGGTTTTAATTTGAATTTTCCCAGATGACTAGAGATGTAGAACATCATTTCATATGATTAATGGCTGTTTAGTTATTTTCTTCTGTGAAATACCAATTTGAAGCTTCTTCACTTTTTTTTTTTTTTAAACTATATGCAGGCCTGTCACTGTTGTGGCCTCTCCTGCTGTGGAGCACAGGCTCCGGACGCGCAGGCTCAGCGGCCATGGCTCATGGGCCCAGCCGCTCTGCGGCATGTGGGATCTTCCCGGACCGAGGCACAAACCCATGTCCCCTGCGTCGGCAGGCGGACTCTCAACCACTGCGCCACCAGGGAAGCCCTGCATTTTTTTTTTTTTTTAATTTTTATTGAGTTGTCCCTCTTTTTTTCTAATTGAGTTGTAGGGGTTCTTTATATATTCTGACCACAAGCTCTTTGTCACTTACATGTGTTGCAAATATCTTTTCCTTTTAAGTATCCTTTCTGTTCTATTGTCTTGCCTTTTCATTCTTTTAAGATATCTTTTGATGAATAGAAGTTTTCATTTTACTGTAGTCCAGTTTAATAAGCTCTTCCTTTATGGTTAGTACTTTCTGAATCCTGTGAAAAAAAAGTAAGGAAAGACTTTTTTTTAACAGGATTCAGAAAGTCTTCATTTCATGAAGACACTCTTTTATATTATCTTCTAGGAATTTTATTATTTTATTTTCACATTTCCACCTGGAATTAACTTTTCTTCAATACAAGGTAGGGGGGAATTTCATTTTTATTAAGTTCTTTATTGAATTTGCCTGATCACTTTGTTAGTCTCTTGTTGCCTGCTCATTGAAAAAAAAAATCAACTTTTATTTCCTTAAACATGTATAATTATTTTATAACCATATGTAGTATATTTTTTAATAGTATAAGGTAGAGGTTAAGAATGTGGCCTCAGGACTAGACTGCTTATATTCAGACCTCTCTGTTAAAAACTATTAATTCAAAATTTATTAAGCATCTGTGTGTCAGTCCCTAGGTGCTGGGGATATCACTGCAAATAAAACAGACAAAAGTCTCTGCCGTTGTGTGTGGTGAGGGGGGAGACAGACAATAATAAAAATGAATGAACAGAATATATATTGTATTAAATAGGGATATGTGTTTGGATTAAATAGCAAAGGGGAGTAGAGTGTTACAGGGGATGAAGTTTGAAATAGGGTAGTCAGGGAAGCCTTCACTGAAGAGGTGACATTTGGGTGAAGACTTGGAGTTGAGGGAGCAAGTCTTGATATCCTGGGGGAAGAACATTTTAGGAAGATGTAACAGCAATGTGTAAAACTCCTGAGGCAGGATTGTGCCTTGCGTATTTGAGTAACAGCAAGTCAGTGTGGTTGGAACAGAAGTGAGGGCGTAATAGATGATGAGGTCAGAGAGGTAACAAGAGCCATTGAAGCATTTTGAGCGTGGGAGTGACATGATCTATGTTTAAAACCATCATTTTGGCTATTGTGTTTATAATACTAGATTGTAGTGAGGGTGTGGGCATGAGTGGTTAGGAGCTTGATGCAATAATTTAGGTTACTGTTTGGTTGGACTAGATAATGAGAAGTAATTGGGGTCTGTGTATGTTTTACAGATAGAGCCAGTAAGATTTGCTGATTGATCAGATGTGGGGAGTGACAGAAATGGGAGTCAAGGGTGGCTCCAGGGTTTTTGGCTTGACCTTCATGGAAAGGAGAGCATTTCCATTAACTGAGATGAGGAAAGCTGTGTAAGGAATATGTATGCAAAAAGGGTAAGGAGTTCAGTTTTTGACCTGTTAAGTTTGAAATGCCTATGATACATTTCATGTATATGATGAGTAAGCAGTTAGAGGAGTCCGAACTTTCAGAGGGAGTTTTTTAGTGGAAGGTTCAGCTGAGAAAGTGTACACTGGCACGTGCCAACTACTTGTGGACATTGTTACTTAATTGATTCTCCTGAGTTTTACTGGTGACTTGGGCACTGCCCTACTTCTCCAGAGCCAAGATTTGTATACAAATTGGAGTCTTTCCCAAATAGTCACTTCTCAAGAGGTGTAAAGGCTCTCTTGTTCTTTGTAATCATTGCCTCTAAGCTTGTAATACCCCAGAACCATTCCTGTTTTTTGCAGCTTTTGGGTTATGGCTGTTCCTCAATCTGATTCCTTATATTGATATTTTCTTTCAGGGATTCCTTAACACTTCTTGTCTGTTCGTGGTGTTCTTGTCTGTTTTTCTTGTCCTTTATGGCTTTAAAAAATATTTTTCTATTATTTTCAAGAATTTAAGAGAAGAAATGGTGAGATAGTGTGTGTGCTTAGTCTGCAGTTTTGATCTAGTCTTCTTGTTTATAATAAAAATAATGTTTATGAAAAAGTGACAAAATACATAGTGATAAAAATAACATCACCCCTATTTGCATAGTGACTATTTTGGTTTATTTCTTCCACTTTTTTCCAAAATATTAAGATAAATTTATCTATCTAGCACCTATATTACATAGAAGGCATTTTTTCCATATAATTATAAGCTGCGCAGTTGGGATTTCACTTTCCAAGAAAATTTTCTGAGACCTGCTCTTTGGTGACCCTCACTTGGCCTCTCTACATTCACAGTAAGTGTAGCTATTCAACCATTTAATGTACTGCTGTGGCTTGACTAGAAGGCTGACTGAGTAAGGACATGTAAGCTGGAAAAATGGTCTGTTATCCTTGCATCCAGAGTACATCTCTGTTATATAGGATAGGGATAGTTGTCTCCCTAGGAGGATTAGAGTTAATGTGTTGTTTCTTTTTTCAAGATATTTTATTGTCAATTTAAAATTAAATTATTATTATTTTTTTCTCTCACCTATAGTTCACTTAGCAGCCATGGAAGGCCACCTTCACTGTTTTAAATTCCTACTCAGTAGAATGAGCAGTGCCTCCCAAGCTTTGAAAGCCTTCAATGATAATGGAGAAAATGTATTGGACCTAGCCCAGAGGTTCTTTAAGCAGAACATTTTACAGTTTATCCAGGGGGCTGAGTATGAAGGAAATGATCCAAAAGATCAAGAAAGTAAGTAATAAACCTGAAGTGTTTTAGCATTTAATAAGTAGAATAAATGGAGGAGGAAAAGAAAGGAGTTATAAGACATGTTATATTAAAATATGTTATGTATCATTGTCCACACATTCATCCAGATTCTCTTCTTTATATGAAATATTTTAAGCAGAAATATAGAGAGATTAATGTAATATAATGAACACTTCTTTTTTTTTAACATCTTTATTGGATTATAATTGCTTTACAATGGTGTGTTAGTTTCTGCATTATAACAAATTGAATCAGCTATACATATACATATATCCCCATATCCCCTCCCTTTTGCGTCTCTCTCCCACCCTCCCTATCCCACCCCTGTAGGTGGACACAAAGCAGCGAGCTGATCTCCCTGTGTTATGTGGCTGATTCCCACTAGCTATCTGTTTTACATTTGGTAGTGTATAAATGTCCATGCCACTCTCTCACTTCGTTCCAGCTTACCCTTACCCCTCCCCGTGTCCTCAAGGCTGTTCTCTGTGTCTGTGTCTTTATTCCTGTCCTGCCCCTAGATTCTTCAGAACCATTTTTTTTTTTAGGTTACATATATATGTGTTAGCATACGCTATTTGTTTTTCTCTTTCTGACTTCACTCTGTGTGACAGTCTCTAGGTCCATCCACCTCACTACAAATAACTCAATTTCATTTCTTTTAATGGCTGAGTAATATTCCATTGTATATATGTGCCACATCTTCTTTATCCATTCATCTGTCGACGGGCACTTAGGTTGCTTCCATGTCCTGGCTATTGTAAATAGTGCTGCAGTGAACATTGTGGTACATGACACATTTTGAATTACGGTTTTCTCAGGGTATATGCCCAGTAGTGGGATTGCTGAATCGTATGGTAGTTCTATTTTTAGTTTTATAAGGAACCTCCATACTGTTCTCCATAGTGGCTGTATCAGTTTACATTCCCACCAACAGTGCAAGAGGGTTCCCTTTTCTCCACACCCTCTCCAGCATTTATTGTTTGTAGATTTTTTGATGATGGCCATTCTCACTGGGGTGAGGTGATACCTCATTGTAGTTTTGAGTTGCATTTCTCTAATGATTAGTGATGTTGAGCATCCTTTCATGTGTTTGTTGGCAATCTGTATATCTTCTTTGGAGAAATGTCTATTTAGGTCTTCTGCCCATTTTCGGATTGAGTTGTTTGGTTTTTTGATATTGAGCTGCATGAGCTGCTTATAAATTTTGGAGATTAATCCTTTGTCAGTTGCTTCATTTGCAAATATTTTCTCCCATTCTGAGGGTTGTCTTTCGTCTTGTTTATGGTTTCCTTTGCTGTGCAAAAGCTTTGAAGTTTCATATTGAAGTTTCATTAGGTCCCATTTGTTTAGTTTTGTTTTTATTTCCATTTCTCTAGGAGGTGAGTCAAAAAGGATCTTGCTGTGATTTACGTCATAGAGTATTCTGCCTATGTTTTTCTCTAAGAGTTTTATATTATCTGGCCTTATATTTAGGTCTTTAATCCATTTTGAGTTTATTTTTGTGTTTGGTGTTAGGGAGTGTTCTAATATCATTCTTTTGCATGTAGCTGTCGAGTTTTCCCAGCACCACTTATTGAAGAGGCTGTCTTTTCTCCATTGTATATTCTTGCCGCCTTTATCAAGGATAGGGTGCCCATATGTGCGTGGGTTTATCTCTGGGCTTTCTATCCTGTTCCACTGATACATAGTTTTCTTTTTGTGCCAGTACCATGCTGTCTTGATTACTGTAGCTTTGTAGTATAGTCTGAAGTCTGGAAGCCTGATTCCTCCAGCTCCATTTTTCGTTCTCAAGATTGCTTTGGCTCTTTGGGGTCTTTTGTGTTTCCATACAAATTGTGAGATTTTTTGTTCTAGTTCTGTGAAAAATGCCATTGGTAGTTTGATAGGGATTCCATTGAATCTGTAGATTGCTTTGGGTAGTATAGTCATTTGACAATGTTGATTCTTCCAATCCAAGAACATGGTATATCTCTCCATCTGTTTGTGTCATCTTTAATTTCTTTCATCATTGCCTTGTAGTTTTCTGGATATAGGTCTTTTATCTTGTTAGGTAGGATTATTCCTAGGTATTTCATTCTTTTTGCTGTGGTAAATGGGAGTGTTTCCTTAATTTCTCTTTAAGATTTTTTGTCATTAGTGTATAGGAATGCAAGAGATTTCTGTGCTTTAATTTTGTATCCTGCTACTTTACCAAATTCATTGATTAGCTCTAGTAGTTTTCTGGTAGCATCTTTAGGATTCTCTACGTATAATATCATGTCATCTGCAAACAGTGACAGTTTTACTTCTTTTCCAATTTGGATTCCTTTTATTTCTTTTTCTTCTCTGATCGCTGTGGCTAAAACTTCCAAAACTATGTTGAATAGTAGTGGTGAGAGTGGGCAACCTTTTCTTGTTCCTGATCTTAGTGGAAATGTTTTCAGTTTTTCACCATTGAGGATGATGTTGGCTGTGGGTTTGTCATATATGGCCTTTATTATGTTGAGGTAAGTTCTGTCTGTGCCTACTTTCTGGAGGGTTTTTATCATAAATGGCTGTTGAATTTTGTCAAAAGCTTTCTCTGCATCTATTGAGATGATCATATGGTTTATATCCTTCAATTTGTTAATATGGTGTATCACATTGATTGATTTGCGTATATTGAAGAATCCTGGCATTCCTGGGGTAAACCCCACTTGATCATGGTGTATGATCCTTTTAATGTGTTGTTGGATTCTGTTGGCTAGTATTTTGTTGAGGATTTTTCCATCTATGTTCATCAGTGATATTGGCCTGTAGTTTTCTTTCTTTGTGACATCTTTGTCTGGTTTTGGTATGAGGGTGATGGTGGTCTCGTAGAATGAGTTTGGGAGTGTACCTCCCTGTGGTATATTTTGGAAGAGTTTGAGAAGGATAGGTGTTAGCTCTTCTCTAAATGTTTGATAGAATTCTCCTGTGAAACCATCTGGTCCTAGGCTTTTGTTTGTTGGGAGATTTTTTTTTTTTTTTTTGGCGGTACGCAGGCCTCTCACTGTTGTGGCCTCTCCCATTGCGGAGCACAGGCTCCAGACGTGCAGGCTCAGCAGCCTTGGCTCACGGGCCCGGCATGTGGGATCTTCCCGGACTGGGGCACGAACCCATGTCCCCTGCATCGGCAGGCGGACTCTCAACCACTGCACCACCAGGGAAGCCCTGTTGGAAGATTTTTTTATCACAGTTTCGATTTTAGT